>NC_090930.1:522394928-523030244 GCF_040938575.1 Ambystoma mexicanum
TAATTTCTTAAATGTCGGGGGCTCTTTGAGGGTAGTCTCTCGTTATCTAATCTAGAGATAGGTGTTCCCTCCCTAACACAGGTGTCCCTCAACCCCAGTTTGGTCACTAGAGATTGGTAACTTCTACTGGCTAAAGCTTATATGACTGGCAGCGTGATGGCTTAAAGGCAAATGCCTCATATATTTAGTATCTCTCAGGAAACAGTCCATGTGCACCCTGTTTTACTTTTCCCATGATGACTTAGGTTGCAACAGGGATGCCATCCAGATATTACACTATAACCCCTTTTGCTCTTCTCCTTACATGCTCAACTATTCCACTTCCTGGATCTTATGGTCATCCTACTTTTCTCCTCCTACACTTCCATCAACTTTCTACGCCACCCACCATCTTTCCTCTCTCTTTCCCTACTACTTCCTGTTCTGTTCCTCCGACTATCCTCATACTACTCACCTCCTCCCTTTGATCTAACTCCCTACTTCTCGTTCTGTCCTTTCTACACCTCACTTCTACTACCTCCCCTCTTCACACAATTACTACTCCCTCTCCACACTGCTACCTCTTTCTACACACCTCGCCACACGACTACCTCTTTCTCCACATCACTACTACTCCAAGCTCCACACTACTACTATTCCCCTCTCCATACTACTACCTCTCTCCACACATCACTATTGCCCTCTCTCCATACTGCTACTCCTACACTGCACTACACTCCCCTCACACTACACTTTACTCTCCAGACGCCATTTATCGCAGTCACTCTACGTTCACTCCTTCAGTCACCTTCCTTTCACTCCCCACTCTCCCACCATTTCTACCAGTATCATGCACACTCCAGTACCACTCTCTCTGACCAACCAATACCCCACCTTGCAAACTCCTTCAATAAATCTCCTTCACCCTCCTGTACTCCGTCTTTCCTCCAACTGATCTCTTAGACCTCCTGCTCCTCCCTTGACCTCACCTAATCAACACCTTCCTCTTTCCTGCCCTCCCTGTATCCTCTCTCATCACCCCCCACTGGTTCTCATGGCCAACCGATGACTGTACTTTTCCCCGGGTAGATGTTACAGAAAGGAAAGGATTAAAAAGGGTTGTAAGCCCCACCACCTTTTTATCCACAGTATTGCAATTCCTCTGCCATGGTGGCCTGTCACGATGATTAATGTCCAAGTTCATGTGAGGGCTCCCTGGCCTCTCAGGTGTGCCGCATCGAGAAGGGGCCGCCGTTTGTCCCACTTGCAGGTAAGCGTTATGTCCAAATATGTCTTCGTGTTCTATGCCCATGCTTGTGCTGGCATGGATTTGTGAATAGTGGGTGGATTGTGGAGGAGGGCCCATGCTCTGGTTCATCATTTTGTCTTCTCAAGAGTGGGTCGCATAGCAGTGTACGTCCTCCCTGCTACTGCGTGGCTCATTATGCTTCTTGCTTGAAACTATTGGTCTCTTTTAGGGTGTTAGCTGGCAGTGCCCTTGCTGCTGATGTGGTGACAGGTCCTGCAATAACAAAAGAAAGACACTGGGCAGAATAGTGCTTTGGAGGCACGGGGTGGTAGACCGCTCTACTGCTGTCATGCACTCTGGCACAAGGGGACTGGCCAGGAACTGGGGCCCTCTCAACTTCCCACCCCCAACTCTGGGGAAAAGACTGGCTCTGGCATTAATTCTGGCAGGCCTCCAGCCACAGGCATAGAGGGGCCCCTAACGCTACCTGACAGGGACAGATCACTGGTCCTATCACAGGTCTCTGACTAGTTGTGTAACATGTTCTTTTCCAAATCTCTGGTTAGAATATACTTCAATTAGACACGCAGAGTGCCGCGGTCTTCAGCATTCTGGAAGTGAGTGGTGTTTGCTGTTTCACTTGCTGGTGAGCGGTTGGAAGGTGCGGCGTCTTGCTGCTTTTCTTGCAGACTAATTCATTTCTGTGTTTGGCATTCCGTGAACTGCCATGGACTGCCTTTCTTTCAGTAATCCACTGAGTTGAAGGACATGGTTAGACTTATGTGCAAAGTGACCTTTCTCTTCATGCGAGGCACTTAATATTGTTCCAGTCATATACTTTAGAAAGCATATTCAGTTGCCCTTTTCCATATTGTCAAAATGTGACCATTCCGGGACATGCTGGGACTTGTAGCACCCAAGCCGACTTTTCAAGCAAAGACAAATCTTTAAGGTTTGAGGAAATATTACATCTCTGAGAGGAGCGCGAGCACAGGGAATTGCACTCCATACATCCTCTGGGAGGCGCATCAGGTAACAGCCGAACCAACTCATTCCCCTCTCGTTTGCCCCCTTCATATAAAACGAGGGGAACATTCTCCAACTGACCAAACATGGCATCCTAAAATAATGATAATCATCAGCCGAAATAAGATAATCTTGAAAAGTGTCGTGCCCAGGAGACACTGGCAGAAAACGAAATGTGTTTCAGACACCGTCAACTAAAACTAAAGTATTGATAGGAAAACGTTTTTTTGATTCAAAGTGATTTTTTTTTAAATTATAGGATAGATTATGCAAATCTTTACTTGTTCAATTGAAGATGTTGAATCTCAAACGATACATTACAATCAGTCTCACTTAAGGTACTATAAAGCACAACATTTCAAATTAAAGGTTTAGCTACACTAGGCCTCATTATAAGTATGCAAGTCCGGTAACAACGGTAAGCTACCTGCACCGTTGTTACCGGACCGGCACACTCCAAGTTCCGCGAGCGGGTGCCTTTCAGCCCGCCTAGACTGACTAGGCGGGCGGAACGGCACCCGCTCGCAGACCTTGATGGATGCATCGGCACTGCTGCACGCAGTGCCGGTGCATCCGTCCTCCCCATTCCCATTGAGTCTAATAGGACTCAATGGGAATGGGGAGTCATTTTTCCCGGCGCCCGGCAATGGGGAATTACCGGGACCTCCGGGGCCGTATTGCCCCGGTAAGTCCCCATTGCCGGGCGCCGGAAAAAAATCACTCTAGCGGCAGCCATGCCGTTTTTACCGGCACAGCAACCGCCGGGATCACAATGAGGCCCACTGTCATGTAATTGAATATTTTAAACATATAATGGTTCAACTAATCGCTATGCTCCTGACCTTTGCCCTTTCAGGACTTTATTTGCCAACCTCTTCCTAAACGCTGTGTTCACCCCTCACCACCCACCTTATCCCCATTAACTCATACCCTAAAATACTGTTCCTGGCTGCCTCACCTCTCTTCCCCTTCATCCAACCTTTTTTGCTTATTCTACTTTTTCAGGTTCGAGATGTTGTGTCAAGTTGATTTTTCATTCAACATTTTGTAGTGTCTCGCTTTTTGATTCGATATACTGAGTAGTTGTTTTTCCAATGCCCTACATCTGCTACCAAAAAAGCTGGCTGGTGATGTTGTGTGCCGCCCGATACATTTTTTATACTGGCTGTGCTTGACTGCAAAAAATGCAGAAAAATATGTGCTCATCTGGAGGCATTTTTAACATCTGTAGTCGTTAGAACCAACAGTATTCATCACGTTTGGTAATGATATCCTTCTGCCGGTAATACCGAATCACAATACCACCACCCAACAGAGCGATAATTCACGACAAATGGATTTGTAACCTAATGTGTTTCCTTGGCATCATAACCAGTGATGCTCGTTCTCATACAGGGAATTACTTTGGCGAATCCTCAGAGACTCCCTATTTTGACACTTAGGCATCGAGGGCCTTCTTTAAGTCTATTGGTCACTGGGCTGGAGCACACAAGTGCAGTGAAACGTGGTGACTAATCCATTCATTCGCGTGCCTCTATGTTAGGCACTTGAAGCTCATTAGCTCCCACACATCTCTGAGGTAGCATAACCATCCGACTGGCACAATGCGCCAGCTGTGCTACCGGAGCCTCACGATAAATCTAAACATGTTCTAATTTTATACTTGGAAGCAAAACAAACATAAAAACATAGCCAGCTGGTTGCCTTTCAAAACCCCTTGCACAATCAGTTTTCTATGCACTGTTTAACCAGCTATTCTGCATACATTCATCAGGGCGCATTTTTAGTTTGGATACATTTGTGATTCGCAGCGCACACACTGAGAGGTGGCAAGTGAGTTCAGGATTACATGCAGATTAAGGGCCTGATTTGCGTGAAAAATAGGGTCTTTGCATGCCGAACCGCCATGCAAAAACCTGTTTGTCGATTCATGTAATCGACCGCTCTGCACTTTTTCATACTTTGCGTGGACTTCGCGCAGTCTCGGCATATCTCTGCAAGCGGCCGAGTGCCTTGTGCCAGACCCCATGCAGTGCGTGGGCGTGGCTTGCACAGAGGGCAGGGTAGGGGGCGGAACACAGAAAAGGAGAAAGAACAAGGCAAAAAGTGGGCGTTACGAGGGACGGCCTGCAGGCAGTCCATCACACGCCCCGTATTGCGTAGAACGGTACATATTCATGGATCCGAGCATGAAACCTCTCGGCTGTGAAATGGCCTCGCAAAGCCCTTGTACTATCCGCCACCTGAAGTCAGGCGTACAGACACTTGCGCATAGGATTCCCTGTGCAAGAGTAAGATCCGTTGTCGGATTTAGGGGTGCGTGTACACAGTTGTGGTTCTGATTTGACTTAGGGGTGCATGTATGCAGTGTAGTGGAGTGCAGGAAAAGTTTACAGAGGTTTGCATGCAGATTTTCTGAATTTTAGCCGAGTTCCGATAAATCGTACGCATGTTGTCAGGGTGCCGCTAACAGTTGCGGACAAATGTGGATTTCTCCATGAATCGGGCCCTAAGAGCCGGGGGAACTAAACCCTTTCTGTGACACCGGGGGTCACCTTCCGGGGAACCGGTAAATTCCATAAGCTTAAAGTAGCTCTTATCGGCTCAACTGACCGGATCCTGCATATCTACCAGCCTCTGTGTACTCCATGTGGCACTTTTTATGTCATACTTAGACAGTTTCCTTGAGTTTAAGTGTTAGTTGCTATTGCTACCCTCTTCCACGATGAGAAAAATTACTACACAACCACTGAAATGCTGATATTGTGGACTGATGTCAGCTTAATTGTCTCCAATAGTGGGATCTGGAGTTAATCTGGAGACCCCTGGCAATGTAGCATCTTATATAGTGACATCTCAGTGGCCTCACTATCTCTAGTTTTTTCTGGGGTATTCATTCTACACAAAATGCCAAGAAGTCTGCATACCTCATGGAACTCACGAAGAGCTGCCACTATCGAGTGCAATGCATTAAGGATTTGTAGAATTGGGCAATCACTATTCACTCAGCCGTTGAATTTGACGGTACACCCATACCTGCCTACATTTGAAAATCAAAATTCCTGAGATGTATGCCCCGTCAAGAGCCACACAGGACTCCGCCCATTTGCACACGGCTCTGCCCACACGCCCCACCCACCTGTCAAAAAGGTAAACTCGTTGTTGTAGCCTTCAGTTTGCTTACTACGTGTCTTTGGATTTAAAGCACTATTATTGCTATGGCGCCACCTTCATTTTGCTTACTATAGCCCCGAATGAATGATTTTCAGGGCTATGGTCACCAAAATGAACGTGGCACTGCTGCCGTAATACTGCTTTCAATCCAATGACATGGGTCGAAAGCACTATTATTATAGCGGTGCAGGCAGTGGGCACGAACATTTCGCGCCGTTTCCGGGTCCCGTCATATTCTCCACCTGATTGGCTACCGGCGGCAGCCAATCAGGTGGAGAATATGATGGGACCAGAAAGAATCTCAAAATTCCTGAGATTCAAGGAACTTTTCCGGAGACCCAGAGAAATGCTTAAAATTCCGGAGTCTCTGGAAAAATTCCGGAGGTTAAGCAGGTATGGGTACATCCCAGTGGTCGAAGTGAGCACAAGCGGTCGGGAGCGGTCGGGAGCGGTCGGGAGCCGTGCTCCTCTACTTTTTTTAATTACGTTTTACAGTTCCTATACTTTCATTTTAAAAAGAAACTGTTCCGGAATGGTGTCGTTTTAAAATAAAAGTTTAGGAAGACGTTGCAGCTTGCACTTTCCACTGCACTGAACGTTCCCTTAAACAGTAGGTGCAAGAGTTTGGGGGTTTGTTTTGTGTGTGGGAGGGGGCGTGGTGATGGGGTTTGTGGGGAGTTGGTGCAGGCCAGCAGGGAACATAGTTCCACTACTTCTTTTTGTACACTTCGACCACTGGTACACCCCTTTCACAAAGAAAGAAAATGGGGTTCAGTACTTTCCCTACGGCATAGCAACACCCTTGGAAACCAGCGCGAAGGCAATCTCTTATTGAGTGTGGAATCTGACGCGATGGCGCACGTTCGTCACGCCTCTTAGCGTGGCCTGCTGTCAGTGGCGGAAGTCCATCCAGGCCAGCGTAGGGTTGTTTTGGCGATGCTGAGGCGCACATTGCAAACGGATTTTTACTGAAGCAAGTGCCCGGCGTTGCCAAAACAGAGCACATCTTCAGGAGGCTGGGGATATTTTTAGAATGCTCAGCAGTAGACTCGGTAATTTATGTTTGCTCAACAGCAATTTCTATATTGAACAAATGTGTCAGTAAATACAGAAAATGCTGCCAAAACACTTGCAAAATGAATACCCGCCGCACTACTGAATTTTGCACTTTTAGAAGCAGTACAATTCTTCTACCGAAATCTGTGCCCTGCTTGGAATAAAAGCGTAACTGGTGCAGGGATTAGTCCTGTTTGCCACATGCCCTTTGGCTCCCTGGCTGGCACCGTAGCATCTAGCACATATCTATCTGTCTGTGCACAGCACAAAGAGATTCAGTGTGTGTTCATACAAGATGTCGGTCGCACCCCGAAAGACATAGAGGAAGCTCTCTGCTTTCTTCAAAACTGTTTTTAGTTACGTTGTTTTCAAAATCACATACGAATTGATGAATGTAACATCTAAATTGTCAACGGACATCAAGCTTCTTAATACACTTATTTCACCTTATAAACAACACAAAAACGTTATGCCTGCCTGAACACAATTATTTGATTTTCAGTAATGGTATTACTTCGACCCAACAGGACATAGTTTGGAAAGATACACCCATCTCTGTGTGTACCCATTTTCTTGCAATCTGAGACTCGTTTCTAAATCCCCAAAGGATTTCTCTAATGGCCACTTTTCTCTTCTTGTGTGATCCCTCTTTCCACAAATGAAGAGAAAAGTCAAGAAAAACATTCGGTGTTAGGGGCAACTTGCAATAGTGTCTCAGGGTATGCACACGTTCACCACAAGCTGGATCCCTCAAACCATCCGACAATTACAATTCTCTCGGTGCAAGTGTATTTGTATTTATGAAAAAATCAGAATGACCCACCTATGCGCTTTTAGATGTATTGTATTACAAATGAATTGTGATTCATTTGTGCGTATGTTCAATGTTGCTATTTGTGTTGTATTACATAGCCACGGTAGTGGCTGTGTAGTTATGGTTAAGTTGCTATTCCCATAGGAAGAGTACTTTTTGGGCGGCTTATAACTTTGCTCCCCCTGGATGAATCCACACCAAACATTGCAAAAAAAGTATATGGTCCACTCTGATTTTTTTTTGTGCAAAGTTTGGTGAGGTTTTGTCCAGGGGGGGCAAAGTTATAGGGGGGGTCCCAAAACATATTCTTTTCCCATAGAGTGAATGGGGAAAAAACTCTGCACACACCTACAGCCCAAACCGCTGGACAGATTTTCACCAAATTTGCAGCAGGAGCAGCGGCTTGGTCCCGAAAGCGTGCTTTTGTAAATTTGGTGAAAATCCGTCTAGGAGTTTTTTTTCAAAACGACCAAAAAGTAGGTCACAAAAAATGTGTGATATCTATGTCCGCTCCGCGGACACATTTCCCTGTTCGCTCCGCGGACAGTGTCCTGATTGGCTAATCGGCTTGCGTCATGTCTGCGAACATGCAACATTTTTGCTGATTGGTGAAGAGCGTGGAGTGCGTCAGATTGTTTCGATGCGCCCGCTATCTTGGATCCACAGACAGCGCAGCGACAAATGGCGAAGAAAGACACTTTTGGCAAGTGTGTTGGAGGGTGGGGGAGTAAGAGATGGGTCAAAAGCACCCTTGTTGTGTTTGTTGTGTCCGCGGACAGCCGCGTTGTCCTTGATGTCTGTATCAATCAAAATGGGGGTGTCCTAAGGACACTATACCTGTCCGTACTGTCCGCAGGCATGTTGCAACTATTCTAAGAACATGCGCGGTGTCCGGGATGTCCACAATCAAACAAAAATGGGGGTGTCCTAAGGACACTATACCTGTCCGTACTGTCCGCAGGCAAGTTGAAACGGTTCTAAGAACACTCAGGATGGCCGCAATCAAACAAAAATGAAGGTGTTCTAAGGACACTATACCTGTCTGTACTGTCCGCAGGCAAGTTGAAACTGTTCTAAGAACACGTGCGGTGTCCGGGATGTCCGCAATCAAACAAAAATGGGGGTGTCCTAAGGACGCTATACCTGTCCGTACTGTCTGCAGGCAAGTTGAAACTGTTCTAAGAACACACACGGTGTCCGGGATGTCCGCAATTAAACAAAAATTGAGGTATCCTAAGGACACTATACCTGTCCGTACTGTTCGCAGGCAAGTTGAAACAATTCTAAGAACACACCCGGTGTCCGTGGACATAAAAAATGCCCATATGGCATAGTTAAAATGTTTGATTCTATGGGTGTGATCTATGGGTGTGATATGCTGCGGTGGTTGTGGCCAGGGCCTAGAGTCTTGGGTGCATGGCAAGCATTTGTAAGAGTTGCTGGTAATCTCTGCTTTAGAGTAATGGTACTATCATTACATTCGAACCATCCACATTTCTTTTTAATATATGCAGTGTAGTGACCTGCTTTGGTTGTGGCTCCTGCGTGGTAGATTATACCTATTGTTGTGAAGGTTTTCTTGCCAAGTGATACTTGACCATGTGTGAATCCAGTCAGCTTTCAGTTGTTTTTGGAACCATCCGCATTGTAACGTAGAAGCATTAGTATTATGTATTTACTATGCATTTGTATTAGTAAGGTGGAGCGATTATCTGAATTGCAGATAGTACATAATCTACCATGGTTTGCATTTTGTACAAGTTGCTGAAATGGAATGGATTCACAATTTTGTATGGATACATACACGAAGCGCTCATTAGGGATTTGTTCCTGTGTCACACCATTTCAGAGAGTGCATGTATGTTTCCACATGTATGAAATCTGGAAGATTTCATTTATAGATATGTTTTTGTTTTCCAGTACTTGTAGTAAGTACATTAGAAATTCTTGTGGATCTTCTTGTGAGTTTATAGTGCAGCACAGTAATCCAATTCATGTCTTATTCCATGAACACTATACATGTTGTCAGGATTGTTTGTTGCGTTTCTATGAAGGACTAACATTTGCAAACAAAATTGGTCTGTACTGTGTAAGTAAATGTTGTCAATAATTGGTGGTAATTGAAATAGAATATTCATTGCTACATTTGCGTAGCAACCTACCCCAGTTATATTTGAAAATTTGAATGGACCAGATAGGGCTGTGTCCAAGTCATTTTTTCGGAGTGTGTGTTGCTTCTTTGAAGAAGTACCTGAGTTACTTTGAGAAATAGGTTCTTCTGTGGTTGTGGTAATTGGTGAAGTATTAGCTTCTTTTCCTCTATTTGGAGGATTTGCATTGAGATCCTGTTGCATTTCTGTTTGAATTAGTTTTCTTTTACAACATTTTCCTTTTTGTGGAACAGGATATGTTTTTATATGGGGGTGTATAGTGAACATAGTCTATTGTATTCTAAAATGCAAGTAATATCAGCGTTTACTTTACTTGCATCAAAGTTGATTAGAAATGGACCGTCAAGTGTACATAAGCGTGATAGTGCTACGTAGCTCATGCCTTCTTTAAAGACTGTGTTACCAATATCTATCAATGCTTTGTCTAGGGTAAGACCTTGTGATTTATGAATGGTGACTGCGTATGCTAGAGTTAGAGAAAATTGTTCTCTGCATACATAAATGTCTATGAAGAGAAGGAATCGAGCTGTTGAGCACCCTATCCTTTTTACTTCTGAAAGTTTGTCAAAGAGAATATTGACAAAGTGAATGTTGTTGTCATGGGGTATGTTTGAAAGCCAACAACTGTACCCAGTGCTCCATTAACTAGTCCTTGCTCTACGTCAAAGTAACGTTTAAGCATTACTCTACAGTTTAAGGATAATTTTAATATTTTCTCCAAACCAGCTGTGTTGGAGATAGAATTTTCTAAGGTATTTAGTCTTGTTGTGGCTTGTTGACACATGGGTAGTGTCATACCATGTACGTCCAGTTTGTCTGTGGAGCAAATTTCAATTATTGGTTGCATTTCTTTTTTCAACATTGTTTCATTGAATTTGGAACAGCTTGCAAGAGTTGGCATTAAGGACATACAATTGACATTTTTATGCGCTTATTGTTCCATAACATCAGTAGCACATGAGTTATGGCCATAAAGTGCATGTATGTGCCAGGTTTTTAATATTGCTTGTGCTTCTTGAGATAGTACACCAACTCTAATACTTTTTAAAAAGTTGGCGTAGGTGTGGTCTGCAGACTGTTGCATGTTTTCTGTTAATTCTCTGCATTGGAAATGTTGCCAAAGGTTAACATTTCCTATGCTGCCAGCAGTTTTACGGCAGAGTTTGTGTCCTAAGGTTTTAAAAATAGGTTCACCTTTCACTGGTGTCAATTGAAGAAGATCCCCGAAAACAGTAATGTGTTTTCCTCCAAAGAGCTCTTCGTAGTTTGTTTTAAGTACTTCTTGTAATCTGAGGTGAATCAAAGCCAAAATTAGGTTGGAGACCATGCTCACTTCATCTATTAGTAGCATTTTCATTTGTTTTAACACTCTGCGTAGTTCCATTGCAGCTTCTGTAGAAAGTTTGTAATAATCTAATTTGTTTTGGTGTTTTACTGGCAGGAGTAGTAATCGGTGTAAAGTGACACCACCAATGTTGTAGGCAGCTAAACATGTTGGGGCAGTTACAATAGCTAAAAGTTTGTTGTTTGTCAATTGTTGAAGGAACTTGCTGATGATTTTGATTACGAATGTTTTTCCTGAATCAGCTTCACCACTGACGTATAGTAGTATAGGTTTGTAATTTTGGCAGGTACATTCTTTATTTTCATGTGGTACACCATGTGCAATTTCTTTTGTTACTTCTTGAAAAATGCTATGCTGCTCATTGTTTAGTTTTGATTGTAGTATAGTTACGTCATCTGTATCTTCATACTGACACATGGTTTTTTCTACTTCTGTCATAACTAATTCTGCCAAATGTGCTATTAGTGGCTGTCCCAGTGGTTGCTGGCTTCCTGTTACAGAAGGTTGACTACTGTCAGGAGTGTCCTTATCTAGTTGGGCCTGGAGATCTTAGTGTTGCTGTTCATTGTGCAACATTGTTTTGTACTGTGTAAAGTTTACATCGGTGATAGTGCTTTCATTTGCTTTGAAAGCGTCTTCATAGGAGTCATAGGTATCTAGTATTTTTCTTCTTTTCTCCATGGTTTAAAGAGTTGTAGCAGGGACATGTGATATAGTTCTTTATGTTGAAGAGTTTTAATGACAATTTGATATGATTAATGAAACTTGGTTTGGTAAGTTTTACTAAGCTGCCTTCACAATTTGTCACTCTGTATCTACCTTTTTTTCATCAGGTTTTATATTATTTTTGTATGTGAAGTTTTGGGCTATGTGGTATAGACACATGGTTTCCAAAGTGGTACTTCTGTTTGGGTAGTATGTGTCTAGTAAATTGTTTTTCAAAATGTCTTGGCTGTTGGGATCATTTTTAGATATTGTTTCTATGTAGTTGTATGATTTGAGAACTCGTTTTCTAGATTTAGCAGGACCAAGACTTAGCCATACTATATTTTCAGATTTTCCATACAAAGCAGTACCGGTTAAACGATCTGCAGCTTCATAGCAGCCACATTCTCTATGGGAGAGCATTTGTATGCCCAAGCTGTGCAATTTCTGAGACAGTGTTTTGTCTGATGACAGATCATTCCAGAGGTCTTGAAGCTCTGTTTCTTCTGCTTTGGTTAAGTAGGCTGTAACATATTGTGCAACTGCAGTGGAATTGTCTGCAATGTAATGCACATCTATGCTTGCATTCCACAATAGGGCAATGATTGCATTGTAATCATTGATATATTTTGCTTCTTCTGTTCTTTTTATGTAATATGTATTTTTAGGTGATTTACCGTTAACACTATGTCTAAATGAAGACATTAAGTTGTTCACTTCACCTGTTTCTGTAACTGGTCTAGGGAAACCAAAGTGGCATTTGGTGTAGTATTTCCCTTTGTTTTTGTATTTGCGACGACAATATTTGCCACATTTGTGTCTTTCAAATTGTAGAATTTGTGCATGAAGATCACTATTTGTTGCTTCTGATGGAATTTCACAAGTGACATATTTTTTGATAAACAGTAAGACAATGGCATCACTGTCTTGACCAAATTTAGGAGCATCTTTAATCCATGTGGATATGTGGTGCTCCTCTGGCTTGGTATTCTTTTCTCCAAAAGAAGTGTTGCACTTCTCTGAGGGGAGGAACAGTTTTATGACAAATAAAGTGGAGCATAGCAATGAAGCGATGATGGAAATATCTTGAACCATTAACAGGTTCTAGAGAGCAAAGTTCTCCAGGCGTTAGTATATCTATGTTTGTTTTGTTTTTATTTGATATGCGTAGTAAATAATGTAGCTCTTCCCATGCATATTCCGCACAACTTAATGTAACAAACCAAATGGGTGGGCCAAGGTTTCTTATCATACAACATACATCTTTGTGACGTCAGAACCAGTACTCTTTAGTACCACGCATGTTTGCTAACAGATTTGTAATGCTTGATTGTAAAACCTCATCTTTTTCTTGCACTTTTTGTAGTAATTGCATAGCTGACATATTTTGAAAGTGGGTTCCTGATTTTAATGTGTGTGCAACTCTGTAACATAGAGTTGCTAGTTCACTTTCAAAGAGTAGGTGGAATATGTAGTCCACATTTTGTCTAAATCTGGGATCTACAGAATAGATTCGTAACAAGCGGTATTCTGATGCTGTTATCTGAATAGGTCTATCATCGTACCTTCCTCCTTTGCCAGTAGGAAAGAGTAGAGGAAAAGCATGTGCTTCTATACGTTTTTCCCATATGCTGATTGGTGATCCTTTGGTTTGTCGCATTTGTATGTTTCTAGTGCATCATCTATGGTGTCATTAGAGTGTAATGGATGAATTGTATAATGGTCTAAAATATTGTATACTCTAGCAGGATCTAGAAGTTCAAATTGACCAGTTTCTGGTGACTCTTGAATTATTTCAGTTGTTTCCCTTAAGTTTTCTTCAATATTTATTTCTTTGTAGTATTCATTATTGTCTTTTAGATATTGCAAGGCTTGTCTACATTTATGTAAGTCTACCAGTTGTTGCCAATTTGTTTTGTCTTTTGTAGGTACACCATTTACTAAGACAATTAAAGATTGCTCTATTGGACGTTGCACTCCCAGAGTGTGCACAATTTGTTTTAGATCTAATGGTAAATTAACTACTTTGCCACAAATGCCTTTCACCAATTCAGAGGGAGGTAATTTTGCTGTTTTTGGTTGTAGGCGTATTATTGCTTGACATGGGTGCACTGTTTGAATTATGATGCTCTCATATAAATTGAGTTGTTGCAGGGGTTTTGGTAGTGGGAGAAATTTGTGATAGCACGTGAAGGAGTTTGATTGTTGTCAAGTTTTGTAGTGCAGTAACTGCTAAGTGTTAAGGGGTCAGTTATTTCATATTTGTTTTCTGCTATAATGCAGAGATCTAATTGAAACCATTTGGAATCTTCATTGTCTTCTATTTTGTATGTTATGTCTATAGTTTTTGTGTTACTTTTATGAAAAGTTTTGCGACAACACACACACACATGGTTTGGTACTTCAGCGGATGTACTTTTGAATTTTAGTATTTCTTTTTTGTATGTGTGTATTAGAAGGTTGCCAGGTGCAGAATTGTTGCAAGTCTGTTGTAAAGGTATTGCATTTTGTAAGTGGTTTTCACTTCCAAAATCTCTGGATATGATTGATTTCTTTGAGTGGGTCTTTGGCTGTACCATGCAGAAGATTGTTGTTTAAATTGGCTAGTGCTAAAGCAGGACTTTTAGCATAGTACAGTTTATAGACTAGATTTCTTATAGTTGAATGATGTGTTGATATCATTTTGATATGATGGAAGCTGGTTTTGCAAATAGGTCCTGAAATGCAGGCCAATGAATGTCCTTGCAGTCCTGTGTATTTGCGCACTGGACAGGTATCCATATTTTGCAGCAATTCTATTTTGATTTTGTCTTTGCATTTCACATATTGATTGAGGAACTGGCGTAAAGATTTGAAAGATTCTTTGGCAATGTTACACATTGGCGTGCATGGCCATTTGTATACTGGACGTTCTGGTTCAGTCGAATGGAGAATTGATACTGAGTTTTCTGGGGATATTTTTGTAAGCAGTATTTCTTGTTCCATTATGGTATTATTAAGTTTTTCATAACCTCGTCCACTGCTATGGGTGGCAATTGTGTTTGTTTGATTTTGTCTGTATGCTTCTTCATTGAAATAAGGTTCTGTGCTTGTGGTTTGACTCTATTCACCTCCACAGATATTTAAGAAGTTATTTTTGTTGACATTCCGTTTATTGAGAAGCCTTTTTTGTAATTTAGTACTTAGTTCTGTTAGTGGTTTCATTCTGTTTAACATTAAAATAAATAACTTTCTTTTGAGAAGGATTGCACTGTCTATCAAAGCTTCTAAGATTTATTTTCTATGGTAGTTTTTAATGGTTGTGCATGATTTGTCTCCTGTTTTTATAAGATTCTGAAGGACTCTGTGGCAAAACATTTTATGCTAATATACTTTTTTTGGTATGGTTACTTCCTACTATATCAAGATTTATACGAGCAGTTTTAGCAGTAGTGGTAGCTGCATTTATGTTAATCATTTTCTGTTTTCTTTTACATTTTGATAGAGGAGGCAATGTTTCTGTACTGGAAGATTGTTTTGTTTTGCTAAATGACTGTATTAGCTGTTTTGTTTGAACTTTTTCTACAAACTCTTGCTAGAGATGGATGCTTATTTTGGACATTTTTTATTTTCATTTGCTCTATTTCTGTGGCTTTCTACGGACTTGCTTTTTGTTAGGCATTCTGTGGGGTCTGTTGAAACAAAAAAAATAGAGGGTATGGGTTTGGCTGTTGTGCAATGTATGTGTGCTGTATGCATGAGTGTCTGAGTATGATGGTAAAGATGTATCTGGTGGTGTGTGATTGTGCATTGGGCAGCTACAATTAGTTGGGAAGGCTATTCTTCTATTTGTGTGTTACTATACTGCGGTTCAGATGATAGTAGAACGTGAGCTAGTGGTGAGGATAAGCACTAATAGTAAATCAAATGGCATAAAATGAAAACAATTCTTTGTTTTGTAATGCTAATATTCTAGGGGCTGAATTATGATATTTGTGCTCTGAAAAAACGGGTATTTGTGTGCCATTCTGCGTGCTAATCCCTGTTTAATAAATGGTGATTTATGGGCAAAATGGTGCACAAATATTTGTTTTTTTGGTGCACAAATTACATGAATCACCCGCATAGTGTGTTTGAGTAACACTTTTAACAACAAGATCATACATATAACAATTAACATTATAACAGTAACGGTGGAAGCAATTTAAAATTGAGAATTAGACCAATAAAACAGTAAGTAGAGCAATTAAACTGAAGGGGAGAAGGAGAGTAGTGCAGTAGAAGTGAGAGAGAGGGAGGGGTGGGGAAAAGGAGGAGGAGGGAAATAGATGGGATTAAGGGTGTGAATGGGGTCAGGGGGAATGGGAGGGAGATGATTAAGGAGATAAGGCAAGGGGGAGGGGGCAAGAAGGTGGGAGGGGTTTCATGGTGGGGAATGGAGAAGGAGAGATTTGAGGTAAGTGCAGAATGAGGAAAAGGTAGAAATAGAGCAGAGTGAGAGAGAGGTAAGGAGTTCCAGTGCAGGGGGGCTCGGAGATGGAAGTATCGGAAATGGGATGTGGCACACAGGGAAGGAGGAACAGTGAGAAGAAAGTGGTTAGGAGAGTGAAGAGAGTGGAGAGGTGAGATGAGAGATAAGGGGGAGCAAGATTGTGGAGAGATTTAAAGACTAGGCAGAGAAACTAAGGTAGTATTGTACTTACTCTTTTTTTGTGGAATGAGCAGGTTTATTTGTAATAATGTTATATTTATTTTGCAATTTTTATTAGGTAAATGGCAGAAACTATATAGAAAAGCATGGAATATATGTATTTGTGAAGCTGTGGGTAATACAGTAGAAGGATGTGATTTACAGGTAGTGGTGTTATTGCAGCTGGGAGCATTTCAATGAAAGTGTCTATGTGTGTGAGTGTATGAAGATGCATGGCATTTTACTGGCTGTGTGTAATTTTATGATACACTACTAAGTGTTTTTCCACAGTTATATTGTTATTTCTTCTATCTTCTAATATTATAATTTTTTAGATAGATTTGTTTGTAAAAATAAAATAATTAGATAGCAGACAGGTTAGGAAGTGACAGTTGATTATAGAAGATGGAAAAAATGACAATAAGTTAATTTTATAGGCTATACAGTTTAAGTGGCAGTTACTCTGTTTATATGCATTTATAAGAGTTGTAGATGTAATGTGCAGAAAATATGCATACCTGTAGTTTGTATTCATGCATGTGGATATGCATGCAGCTGCAAGTAGAAATCTTGGAGACGTGTAGAGTAGTTTTTGTAGTAGGTGCTTTCCAATGATATGAGACTTATACTCAGAGTGATCAAGAGTACATTTGAAGTGCTGAACTCTGATGATGGAGTTAGATGTAGAGGTTTTGGATGTGATTGGTGGATGGTTGTGTGACTGGTTAGCTGTATCCAATGAGGGAATGGCACAGAGAGTGAAGTGGAAATGGTAGAAGGGCTGCCCAAGTTACGATATGTCCGCGGACATAGCAAAGGTCCCTGGACATTGCATATTGCATACAGGGATTTTAGGGTGGAGAGGCATGCAAATGAGAATGAGCAGAGTAACTGATTGGTCAGTAAAGTTTAGTGGGTGTGTTGTGTAAGGATAGAGTTTTTCAGAAAGTCTTTTTCCTGAGAGAAGAACAGTTAGCTATGGCTGTGTGTTTCAAAAAACAGATTGTCTGTATTTTGGGAGACTCATGGATACATTGGTTGGAGGTTCATGCAGAATGCTGTGGAGTAGCTGCAGATCTTGGATTCCCTCATGTGGAAGTGCACTGGCATGGAGTGTGTGGAATGACGTGGCTGGACTTGGTACCTCTCTGTGCTAGTTTGGAGACAGCTTCATCGAGGCATAATTATAATTAATTGTGGAGGGAACAGTTTAGGACATGCGTCAGGAATTTCTTTGAAACTTGCGATGAAAGAAGGACTTGGGAAGGTCATGGACATGTTTCCAAATTCCCAAGTAATATATTCTCGTATTGCGCAGAGACAAATGTGGCTGAATTCTTCTTCATTTGGTAAACAAATAGAGAAAGCAAGGCGGAATGTTAATAAGGCTGTTTGTGCGTTTCTAAGAGATGTTGGCATATCCTCTTTCCACAATGAAAATATTATGTTTCGTAGCACATATATTTTTCACAGAGAAGGAGTTCATCTTATTTATGCTGGTAATCAGATTTATCTGAGAAATTTACAAAATGCATTGCAACCTTTTGTGGAATTACAGCCATCCATTTTGTAGTAGGTGTTAACTATTTCAAGTTTTTGAAACACAAAAAAACACAACCAAAAGGCTCTTTTCAGAGCCACCACTTCCTCCCAGAGAAAAGTGCAATGGTTTTGATAGGGCAGCACCCCAAACTTTTAGATGTCCGCAAACTGTCCACAGACTTCTAAAAAATGTACAGGACCCTGCTTCATTTAATTGTCACTTCTATTTTTAGACTGTGAAAGGCGGCTCTGAAAAGAGCCTTTTTTATGGGATTTTTGTTGTTTTATATTTTTTGTTTTTTTTTACACACGACACACTAGGAGAGGAGGGGAAAGGAGGGTAAGGGGGGACACCAACCACAGGGATAAGAAAGGGCAGGTCGAGAGAGGAAGATGTAGGGTGGGCCTTATTTAGGTAGTGGGCAGGTCTTCTTGTGCTCCGAGACCATAGTCTCGAAAGCACCTTGAAGTCTCTCCCCCCTGCAGAGTACTGCCTCGCAGTACATATGCAAAATTGTGACCCTCGAAAGGTAAGGGTCATCAGCATTGTGAATGGCCTGTGAGGCAGCTGGAGGGATGCGCTCTCCCATAGGAGTGTCTCTTATGGTGAGAGGAGCAGAAACGGAGGATGTAGTAGAGGAACTCAACGTACTACGTTCCTCACAAGGTACAACCTTGCAAACGGCCCCACTGTGGAACGACCTTAGGTGTTGCTTCATAGTTGTTGTACCAAAGCTTTACGAACCAAGCCTTCCGCGACTCAGCACCATTTTGCACTGGTTGCAGGTGACTTTGTTAGCACGCGCCTTGGTTACGTTACCATGAATGGTAAATAACCACCACACCCAAGACTCATGGCTAGTGCTGGTAGTAGGGACTTCCACTACCTCATCCTCGTCATCCTCTTCATCCTCCTTCTCTACATCCTCACGCCTGTTCCCCTCTTCAGGCCCTTGGGGAGGTGGTGGTGGTGGAGGGAGTGGGGGTGGTGCTGAGACAGATGTAGCACCAGCTGGAGTAGCAAGCATTGATGCCATCAGGTCTTTGATATTTATTCCAATGACCCTTGACACTTTTTTTGTCAACATTATAATAACAATCCCTTGTACACACTTTTCATGAAAAATAAATGCACAAATTTCAGGGGTTTTTCGGTTTTACTTGGAACTATAACGTCCCTTTAACAACATTTTTTACTGAATTTCATAGGTTTTTAGTACCGCAACTTAACCATAACGTCCCTTTAACAACGTTTTTTACTCAATATATATATACATATATAGATATATATATATTTTTTTTTAAAGAATTTTATTCGTTTTTCAAAACAACCAACAATACAAACCAAACACGCAGTGCAATCCACAATCAGTACATTAACATCAATTAGTCTTTGTTCACTGCCCCCCGTTCCCACCCCCCGTCACGAGACTGTTTGTCCCTCACACTCAGTATCTGCTACACACGGCAGGGCGTCATTTTCATCGGATTCCTCTGGATCTAACATTGTTCCAAATAGTCCAGATATCAATGCTTTCCATGCATCAGGGTACCCACCTCTTCCTCCCTAGACATGTCACTTGCCTCCTGCCACACGACCGTTTCAGCCTCCGCCCATTTCTGTAATTCTTTCCACCACACCTCCACCCGCAGCTTATGACACTTTTTCCATCCCATAGCTATCCTTCGCTTTGCAAGCACGTACGCCAAGTCTTTCAGTTTCCCAACATGCTTCAGTTTACTTGGCCTAGGAGACCCTCCCAACAGGCAGGCCCAAGCCGTGTCTATGGCAAGCGTGACCCCTTACTCCGCTAGCTTTTGTGCGACTTCTCTCCAGAAACATTCGAGCACTGGGCATGACCAAAACATGTGTGTCATATCAGCATTCTCCTCATCACACTCAGGGCACGCCTGTCTCCCAGCATTCCTGAATTTAGATATCCTCAGCGGGGTCATATACGCTCTATGCGTTACGTACAGCTGCATTTGCTGCAGTCTGGCATTCCTAGATACTTTCTTATGGTATCCTAGGGCCCGCTCCCACATCCCATCCACCATTTGGGCTCCCACCTCTGTTTCCCAATCCAATCTCAAATGTGTCAATTCCTTCCCAACTTTAGCCATTACCATTATATATATATATATATATATATGAGCTAAAAAATGGCTCTTCCAAGAACTATATTAGTTTCCTTGGTTACCGCGCTCCAAAATTCCACTTTAATAAATGCCTACATGTGTTTCATTCTTGGGCCATTATTCTCTATGTCGATGTTAACTGAGCTTCTTCAGGGCTCTTTGGTTTGTCCTTAAAGTTCCTTTCTGCAGGAGAACCAACTCTGATTCCAGAAGCACCTAAAGACCTTCCTCTTTTCTTCTACCTTCGCTCCCACCACCAGCACCAATGAAAGAGTGGCCCACAGCTGCAAATGGCAGTTCATTGCTTTTGTGACACTGTTAGAATAGTACCCAAGGGAGCATTTTTGATAACGTGTGATACAAATTTTGCATTTTGAAGAATATTTTTCAGCAACTCTGGTCAAAACTACTAGCTGAAGAGTGAATTAACTTATCAAACTGGCCAAAATTGGCCAGAAGTGGCCCATTTTGACTAAAAAAACCTGGAACACACCTGCATTTTGTGTTTTTGGTTCGGCCATGGACCTTTTGCTCTATAGACCAGTCCGAGCATGGAAGAGGGGCATAGGCCATACAGGGTTAAACAACCTAGCTTCCTCCCTTATTTCCTACTACTGCCCTCTTGCAGAAGGGTCCCATTTACTTTTTTGACTTTGTCACTATCAATATCCTGCTTTCTCTCTCACCCTCTCTCTTTCTTTCTCTCTCTTTCCCCCCACTCTCTCTCTTTCACACTCTGTCCCACAAATCCCCAAATAGATACATTGTATCCCATGTGTAACAAGGCCATGGCAATTGGCAGAGGAGGTAAGGAGTCAGTCAGGAATCTCCACTCTTTACAATGTGCTGCAGACTGATGGTTATTGGAGATAAGAACTTTTGGTTTCGAGAGAGAGCTACTTGAAATGTTAGGACTCCAAGCACCCATTTCACTCTCTTTAGCATGATGGTTGGCAGGCAGAGATCTGCTGCAACCAGGGGCGGACTGGCCTATAGGGCCTCTGCACCCTGGCCCTCTTTTGTGTGGTATTTCCAAATTTTGTCACAGGAAAAGCATTGGGCTTGCTGAAAAAGTGTCACATGGGGCCACTTTGAGAATTATTTCTAGGGCCTCTTTTGGTCCCCAGTAATTATTTCCAGGGCCTCTTTTAGTTCCCAGTCCACCCCTGGCTGCAACCCTCAATCTAACTTGTTCAGGTGCTGTGCTCAGGTGCTGTGCTCAGGGCCCAGTTTGAACTTTTGCGTGTAGGGTCAATGCCTGTCTTGGCAGCAAACACAGTGTTTGTTAGGCATTTGTCAGACTGTCAGGGCAGGAGCCAGAATCAGTAGTCACAGGCTTCAATCCCCTTACACCAGGTGTGTGCCGTCACAGAGCGAAATGTGCTCCTGTGTTCCTGTAGGCAGAAGTGTAGTACGAGAAGACGCATTTCAGTTTGTTCTGTTTTCGTGCCAGTTTAGTATTAAGTCACCTGAGCCTGTGGGTTTTGTGGCTAGGTGGGCTGGTGTTTGGCCTATAGTTGCTATTGAGGTGAATTAGATGCCCTTATCCAAGAAGTAAAGCTGCATCTCAAGACCTGGAATAGGAGACCCGGAGCACTTTAGGAGAAACGAAGTTTAAGAAGAGTAATGTGATGTAAAATGCTGCATGCTGGGATTCAGCGTTCCCAGAGCTATCTTAGAAAATGATTCCTGTGTAAATGCTGCATGCTGGGATTCAGAGTTCCCAGAGCTATCTTAGAAAATGATTCCTGTGTGTAAATGCTGCATGCTGGGATTCAGAGTCCCCAGAGCTATCTTAGAAAATGATTCTGGGATTCAGCGTTCCCAGAGCTATCTTAGAAAATAATTCCTGTGTGTAAATGCTACATGCTGGGATTCAGAGTTCCCAGAGCTATCTTAGAAAATGATTCCTGTGTGTAAATGCTGCATGCTGGGATTCAGCGTTCACAGAGCTATCTTAGAAAATGATTCCTGTGTGTAAATGCTGCATGCTGGGATTCAGAGTTCCCAGAGCTATCTTAGAAAATGATTCCTGTGTGTAAATGCTGCATGCTGGGATTCAGCGTTCACAGCCCTATCTTAGAAAATGATTCCTGTGTGTAAATGCTGCATGCTGGGATTCAGAGTTCACAGCCCTATCTTAGAAAATGATTCCTGTGTGTAAATGCTGCATGCTGGGATTCAGCGTTCACAGCCCTATCTTAGAAAATGATTCCTATGTGTAAATGCTGCATGCTGGGATTCAGAGTTCCCAGAGCTATCTTAGAAAATGATTCCTGTGTGTAAATGCTGCATGCTGGATTCAGAGTTCCCAGAGCTATCTTAGAAAATGATTCCTGTGTGTAAATGCTGCATGCTGGGATTGAGCGTTCCCAGAGCTATTTTAGAAAATGATTCCTGTGTGTAAATGCTGCATGCTGGGATTCAGCTTTCCCAGAGCTATCTTAGAAAATGATTCCTGTGTGTAAATGCTGCATGCTGGGATTCAGAGTTCCCAGAGCTATCTTAGAAAAGTATTCCTGTGTGTAAATGCTGCATGCTGGGATTTAGAATCTGAGTTCCCACAGCAAACTGAGAACATCAATCCTCTGAGGAGCCACTGCATGCTGGGATTCAGAGTCCTAATTCCCAGAGAAAAATGAGAATGTAATCTGTGGGGGAAACGCACTGCATCCTGGGAGCCAGAGTAACTGGACCAGAAAACAAGCCCTCTCTGCCTACGCCCCAAGTTTATGCAACCTACTCTCCCTCAGCATTAGACTTGTCCCCACGTTCCTGCAATTCAGAAAAAAACTCAATACCCACCTCTTCAAGGAGTCTCTCCTCCTTAACAGCTAGGCCATCACGTCAACCCCCCCACGCCACCTGACTCGCTAGATGCCATCCACCCCTCTCCTCATCGCCACCCTGTTCAGCTGTACCCGTCATATGTGCCCCTCTGTATCCTACCCCTGCTGTATAGCCGTTCTGTTGTTACCTCTGAAAAGTACTCCGTTATTATTTATTTTATTTGTTCATTTTTACCGCGCTAAAGCTCGCAGGCATCAGGGCGCTCAACAGACAACACCTGTACATCTGTTATACATCTGCACTGTTGTACACTTCTAAAGCACTCTATTGTGTATCTGTATTGTTGTATACCTCTGTAAAGCGCTCTGTTGCTTCTCGTGGCTAGGTCCATGCTCAATAAATACAATAATAATAATAATAATAATAATAATAATAATAATAATAATAATAATAATAATAATAATAATAACAGTATATGGACCTGAATTGGGAAAAATAATTGCAGTACAAAAAGAGGGCTTACTGGAATTGAACGTTATAATGCCCTAACAGAGTAGGAAAGCGACTGCAAGTGACCAAGTTGCATGCTGGTACTGGTAGGCCAATAGCCGAAAAATATTGGAAGGAAGAACCCAGTGAAATCTCGACCTTGAAAGCATGAGTGCCTACCCTCATGACTATGAACAACTTTTATGAGAATAACGACTTATTCATCTGATGGTGTTGCCACATCATTTGTTCCATCAATTCTGACACAGAGGCAACAATTCCACCCTCATCTGCAAATGAATCTTCTCAATCAAGGCCCCTCTCACCTCTCTCCTAGTTATCAGTTCATCTCCCCTTTTTAATTTGCTCCTTTCCTTTAGAAGCAAACTTTCTTTCGGCAATCACTAGGAACCATATGCCACCCAGATTGGCATGGTTGACCCATGTCATCTCTGTAATATTTTAAAATGATGTTTGAGCTTTACACTTATTGTGCAATGGTTTTCTATTCACTGTCTGAGGTTTCAGCTAGAGTGTGTGATGCCACTTCCTATAAAATGATTGGACATTCAACAACAAAAAACTAAAAATTGAATCGGCATTTCAAACTGTACTAAATTGTAGATCCAATTTCTTTCACATGTATTTTATTCCAAAAAGATATATGAGGACTACAAATATTTCTAGTTCTTAGACAACTAATGTATATCGCAATACCTTGACCTTCATCAGCAGTCTTATAAATTGCTAAAATAAAGCTGGCATTAGTGTTTATAATCATAGTACGGCGTAGCGCTAAAGCGACATTTCTTTTTGTGGCTTGCTGGTGTGTATTTCTGGCGTCAGAGGTGGAGTAAAGTCTGTTTGTCAAGTTTTCTGCCGGTGAATTACATCTTAGTCTTGGTTTATAATCCTGCTCCTCCCTATGAAATTTCACTTGTTCCTTATTTTTAAACGACTCATGAAAAGTTGATCAAATTTGATTTGAGATGTTTTTTTGCGGCTTCTCTGTTAATGTGATCTATTTTTTTTATAAGTCTGTTGACATTTTGTTCACCTAATTTCGTGGCTTTCAGGATCCTTTTTCCAATCCACCAGTCAATTAGGTGTAAACATCAAGCAGAAAAGATGTGCACGTGGTTTTACACCTAGAACACCACTCGAACAGAAATTTCAATTTGTTTGACAGAAAGACTGGGACACTGAATGAAAGTGACCGTTTTCGCCTCCACATTTACTACTCTTGCCAAAAGAAAAACAAAAAAAAAAAACATGCACTTATGTCAGCATCTTATTTTAATGCTACTTTGGATTCCTGTGGAATCTGCTGGGTTTTGGGACCTGCTAAAAAAGCCTGTGGATTCCATTGGAACCTATGTTAAACGCCTAGGAAATGCTCATGCACTCATATCCGGTTCCACCCAGTTTTGTGTACATGTTGTGCACTTTGTAATACAAAACAGGGAGCATTGCATGGAAGGGACGTACATGAACATGTTCATGGCCCCCTCTGTGCAAGTTGCGCATATTCAAAAATGTCCCCCTTGGAGCTCTAATACTTTGAGCACTTTTTCAGGTGATGCTTTCAAGTTATCTCCACAACCCTTTAATACTTTTATCTCTTTTTCTTCCAAAGTAAATATACACGTAGGCCTTCCACGAGGAACTCGTCTAACTTCGAAGTATTCAGATTAGGTGCCTTCTTGCCTCCATTTTGAAATGTGCTTGTTCAAAAGGCATTGCACGCTAAAATATGTATCAGAAATAGTTTCTTGGGTCAAGGTGCACAACCATCATACGTAATCAAAACTAGACATTGCAGAAAGACGCTGAAGATTATTTAAGTATCGGAGTGTGTTGAAGTTGCAACTTGTTTTTTACTGGAAGTCATTTTCAGTATAATTCTTACTGTGACTGGAAAAGTCAGGTGTATGGGTCTATTAGAAATGCAAGGTTTTTAATACATATGCTCATATTTTTAAAAGAACGCGGCAGGACCCACTATCCAAAGCCGGGAATCCAGTCGTTGAGCAGCAGATAGGGCTTCCATGCTGATAATGAAGCAACTGGGTTAGGTTGTGGTGTACTACCCAAGCCATGCTGGCATGCTAAAACAAGTATTGGCAATGCCAACAGTTTGGGCTTTTGTGTAGGCATGGGAAAAGCACTTGCTATGCACTGCCATAGTGGTATTAACTGGCTTTCGATGGTAGCAAGTGCCAAATGGTGCGAGTACATGGGCCTCTAATAGTAGTACCTGGAAAATGCCTAATACCTATATGCAAACAAAAACGGTTGGCTTTTCCATTGCTTGTTTTTAAGAGGACTTCAGTGAAGAACACACATAGTGCTTATAAACAGAGTGGACGAAGCCAGACCTGGTTTAGACATGTTAATTACACTAGAAGCATATTTCCAACTCCAATTAAGTCATTCACTCTCAGAAGACGGCATTGAGAAAACAATGGCAGGCACTTCCAGTGCAAAGTTTGATGGTAAGGCTTGAATAAAGAGAGCTCAAAGAGTTCTCATGAGAGGTGTTTTCGGTGAAGAGGGGCAGGAACTGTATGGGAATGGCCATAGGGATTAGCGTGGCCATTGGCAGTCAATGGGTGGATAAATAACCAAACAACACCTACAAGCTTTGTGTCCCTTCTCATATGACATTTTCCCTATCTGTACTCTAATGCAACAGTTTCCACTTATAGATGCTTCTAATGGCCCAAACTACACATGTAAAAAAGTTGGGAATTCAGATCATGTTAAATGTTTGAAAGATCCAACATGCTTTCCATGTATTTCATTCTAGAAAGAAAATACAAGTAATAAATTACAAACAGATGTCTTTGTTTCTGGCAATCCCTCTTTCACACAATCCCTTTTTCTTTTTCCTGGCTCTGATAAATTGCTTGTAAATTTAACTGTTAGCAGTGTGTGAAGATAAACTTACTAGAGGAGTGCTGATGCGTGCCACTAAAGTCCGGTGTGGAATATAACCTATATGTAAAGTAGGCCTTCTTCCCCAGGTGCCAGATAGCTAAAATAACTAGATGCCAGAGACATGGGGCAGCACTCCACGAAAGTAAATGTCCCTTCCCGCAATACTCCACAGATCGGGAGGTGTAATACTCAGATGCAAAAATAGTATGGTCAAGCTCGTTCGCATGAGCTTTTCTTAGCCGCTGAAGCCCCAGCATTGTCATGTTGCTCATTGGATTTCTGGTGGCTGGGATAGTGCCAACCTCTGCCCAGATGTTAAAAATGCCCCATTAGAGTTAGGCTTTTTAAAGTGGTAGCTCTGGATGTAATTGTCGACAAAGCTGTCCGCAAAAGAGGAGCTGGATCTAGGTAGATAAAGTCTGAATATTACAAAGAAAAATATATTTTAGGGTTTAATGTGGCCGAATCCCTATGAAATATGTTTGGCCAGGACTATGGCAGCAAGCAGTCAGAATGCTGACCAATTTGACAAGCTTTCTGGATAAAATTGCTTCCAGAATTATAAGTAAATAGTTTTTTGGGGACATTCAGCAACAAAGGTTAAAAATAGAATACAAGACTAAAACTGAAGACCATGGGAAGACAAATAGGGAAAGGGAAGATAGATTGATTGCATTGAAGGAACGGAGATTGCACACCTTGCAATTGTTAGTTAGTAGTTTAAATGTCAATATATGCAAACCATTTTTTCTTGTATATTTTAAAAATGAAGAACAGACTTTTTGTAGTTATGTGACAGTAAAGTAGATATGTGGAAAACATAGATTTGTGTTTTGCACTGTAACAGATATTATGTATTTCCTAATTGATCCTAATAGATTTGTTGGAGCTTAAAGACAGTTATTTTGGTATACATAGTTTATAATTTGAAAAAAAGTTTAAGTTTGCATACAGTAAACATGTGCAGTGCTAATATCGAAACTGCACTACTGCATGACAGTGTTTTCCTCTCTTCCTACCCTTCATGGACAGCCCAACAGCACTTTTATGTCACCCCTCGATCCTTAATTCAGCACTTCCTCCGCCATCCCGTTCCTATGTCATTCTGTCCTGTCCTCGTCCTTGGTGTATGGTTCCACCTCCCCCTGCAACATCTGGTCTTCAAGTAACATTCTCTCACCCCATTGTAAGTGACCTATGTCCTCCGCTCTGTTATCAATGGTACATTTTGTATACGTTTTTGTGCCAAAAAAGCATTGCTTTCCCTGTGGATTTGATAAATAAATATATTGATAGCGAGAAGAATAGAGTGGGGAAAATGGGGAAGTGTTAGATTCACCCTTTAAAAAAAAACTGTTTTCAAGTTAGGTCAAAAAGTCCCACTTGAGGAAATTTGGAAAAATACGTTGTTGTTCTGACATATAGTTTGACATGACATTCGTTAGCATAGAATTAGTGGCAGTTGTGCGAGTTACTTTCTTAACCAATACTAGTAGCCGGCCATAGATAACAGGATTATTAAGCAATGTGGCAATGGCATCAAGAAAGCAGAGTTTGCACAATGGTCGTCCCTTAGTACCTTCTGAAACCTGTGCTGTGGGTTCCTGTCTCTAAGAGGATGGGATAGCGAATCTGTTGGCTCATGATGCAGACAGCATTGCAAGACCAAAATAATTCATTATAAGTCATGCTAAATAGGCAACGCTCTGAAATCAGATGTCATGCAGGTGGCGTGCAGGTGGTGTTTGCCTGGCTCTGCAGTGTGCAGTGACACACTGAACACTAGTTACATTCAGGATGTGGGTATGTCAACCTCAGAGGCACTTCTAGATGGCTACATGTTAAAAGTGTATCTGATTACTTATATGTGCTGTTCTGAGAGCAACACATTCTGCCTATTAAAAGCAGTCACCCTATCAATTTCCACAGATATATAGCCTCCTATCATCCTTCCCTTCCTACCTCCTCTGCTAATGGCACAGTTGCTGAGATTGGGGACAGGGCCCTTATGTGTCCTTCTGGGCCCTGGCCACCACACCTATTCACCTTCAGCCTCCTCCCGCTCCCAGCACTTGCCTTGGCACCCACTGGATTATGCCACTCTAGGCCTGCACTTACCTACTTTTTGGCACCTGACCTCTGCATGGCACTTCCTCCACTGGGCACTTACATCTGATGCTCATTCACGATCCTGGGCACATCTAGGACTTACTCCCCAATCACTCTCCTCTCTCTGCACTTGCACGTCCTGAGTGCTCACAAGGCCTAGTAGGTCCGTCTTTATCCTTCAGTGTTTTAATTATTTATCTATCCCATGTTCCCTCCCTGTTGCCCTGTGGGCACTTTGAAACACAATTGACTTGCTGTATAAGCGCCTTAAAAATGCTCAATAAATAAATAAAATATGTGAATACTTGCAGTACAAAAAGTTCATGATTTGGCTCAAATTACTCATCAGGGTCGTTAGAAGAAGCTATTGATGTCTGGCCTACCATGTGTCAGCGTCACAACTACTCCCCCCCCAGATTCCCCGAACTCTCCAACTGCCATTTGCACAGCTGTCATGACTACTCACACCAAAAGTAGGCATTTTAGCACCCCATCATCATCCTGGTCCTGAACCACAATTCATTCGCATCATTTGAGGTCACTTAAAGGGGGGTAAATTAAATTGTGGATGTCAGTCGGGTGACGATCAGCTGTCACTTGGACAGCAGCAGTTTGGGCAGGAAGCCTCACCCTCTTGATAACTTCTCCAGTTCCTTGGACCTATTCGCAAGTGCAGAGGGCCCGAAACAGTAACCAAGGAGGATGATTGTTTTTGTGCTCTGATTAAATCTGCTAGCGTTATTTTTGTTGTAGAACTTCCTGAGTGCAACATTGAAAATATCTCAGCACAAGGTGATGAACAACCTGTTGTAGATGTTAAACTCTAGGGATGTCCTCTAGAGCCAAGGCTTTAGAGACTTCTTCATGTTAAGATTTTGGTCAAGAATTGTGTCAGTGTTCTTGGTTAGATTCTAAGTATTTGTTGTTGTTAGAGCGGCATTGTCACTATTTCACAGTGTGTTGTACACATGAGCTGAAGTATTGGAGTGTGGGAGGATGGATACAGTGGAGACTTACTGGCCTCTAATCTTAATTTTTGGAAAACAAATCTTCAGTTTGTGGTCACTTCATGCTGCTCACAAAAGTGCCACTGATAACATACTTATTATGTAGGGCCGGGGTGTTAACCCTTGGCTCGCCAGATGTTTGGGAATACTACTTCCAACAGTGCTAGCCAGATGAATCAATGGTCAGGGATCATGGGAGCTGTAGTCCCAAATATCTTGATAATCAAAGGTTGCAGACCCCAGATCTAGGGAGATACTGTGTGAGCAGCCAAGCAACATCAGTCGGTGAGAACATTAAATGGTCATTACTGTAAAAGAGTATTATTCCTATTTCTATTTCGGGAGTCGCATCGAGCTAGTTCCAGTAGCGTTCCCAGCGCTCAGATAACCATGAAAGAAGAATAAAAACAGCGAAAACACTAACAAAGAAAAAAGACACATTTCTGTTGCTATGTCTGTGTTCGCAAGGCACTACTACCCGTACATGTTAATGGTTTTCGTGTTCCCAATATCTCGCCATTCTACTTCATGTCCGTCCACTCGTCCTGTTCCCTTGTACAACATACGTAGAATCAAAAACCTTATTGTATAGACTGGGTTTTGAAGCACGTTTCGTGTCCCAGTGATGGGCCTCAATGGTTAGCAGGAATATGCCCACCCTCAGCCCCCAAGGGGTTAATAGGACGCCGCTAGCAGGGTGGACAGCTTGCTGAAGCCCATCACAAGGGAAAAGGAAGCACAGAAGCGCCTTCAGCAAATAGCACTCCCACAGTAACCTATATAAAGTTGGTTGGGAATCTCTTGTAAGCTTCCCATAGCATTTTGTTTCTGATAATGAGTGGCTGCCCAATTATTGGGTGAAATATGCTTTGTGATTCATGCAGCTGCTTCTCTCCTGACCCTGGCAGCGCCTTTATAAGTCTGCACACGTGAAGCCTCTGCAGAATAAACACCGGGTTTAAGTTCTCCGCAGTCAGATAATGAAGAGCATGAGTCAGGCGACAGAAGCCACAGCGCAGGACTCAGGCATTGCTGGGCTTGTTAGGGACTGCATTGCAACCAGCCACATGTCAGATCATTTATTTTATTAAAGGGACTAAATAGAAAGAGGTAGCCATGCCACTTTTGGCGGCCCATTCTGACCGTGGAGGGCCCGGTATTTTCCCATTCAAGGAACCCGGACCCGGTACATCCCCATTCCTATTTGAGCCCCCATAGGACTCAAATGGGAATGGGGAAGATGCTAATAACGGGGCTGTTAATGATGGGCCCGTTGTTAGAATCCTGGTCTACTCGCAGGACCCTCTAAGGACGCCTGGTAAAACCAGGCATTCTTAGCGGGACCCGCGAGCAGACCTCGTAATGAGGCGGTAGGGGGTTAACGGCGCCGGCACCTCTACCAGCGCCGTTAACCCCCAAACCCCCGGGTCGTAATGAGGCCCAAAGTGACCTTTCCTGTAGCAGGAAATGACACATGTCTTTTAATGAATGGTTGCTGTTATCTCGACTCGTGGGATCTGCGGGAATGACAGTTGATGTACAGCTGTTCCACATTCCAGCACTTGCTGCTTTCTGTCAATTTTACAATATTCTCCCAGAAGCCACTTAAGCTGGATTGAAGTGTATGTTTGGTAAGAAGAACTACTTATTTTTAATCATAAAATGATTGGTGTTTCAAAGATTAAAAGAAATACAACTTGCCTGGATAGAGTTAAGGTTTCGGAAGGATTCTGTCTACTTTTGGGGCACTCCCCTCTCTCCCCACTCATTGGGGCTCCTTATGTGTCTGCCAATCTGGAAATAAGGTGCAGGTAACAATGTATACCAGCACCTTTCTGGACTGGCAAACTCCAAGTCTGCTGGTAGGGACTGTGATCTACTGGCAGGCCTGACCTGCTCGTAGGTCAGGCCTCTGCCGGCAGTCAATTACAGCAATCACCTGCTATGGGACCCCATGGGAATGGGGATTTACCGGCATCTCTGCCACCCATAATATCCCGGTAATACTGGCTATCCGGGGGCGGAGACGATGTGGCAGTCCCCTGGGGAAGAAGGTTGGCGTCTCCTGCACATGCGGGAGAATGATATACTTATGGTGGTGCTGCTGCTATGAAGCCTCTTTGCAGCCAGTCTGGTGGGGGCTGCCCTCCCCACCTACTCCAATTGACCCTCCGAAAGCATTCTTACTACCTATGGCATCCTGAAAATTGTCAAGTCGGACAATGGGCCTCCCTTCACTAGCCAAGACTTTGCAAACTTTCCATAATACATGGGGTTTAAGCACTGGAGAATTACACCTCTGTGGCCCCAGGCCAATGGCATAGTGGAAAGGTTGATGGGGAATGTCAAGAGGGCATTGCAGGTAGCACAGATTGCTGGTAACCATTTGAACAGGTGTTCTACCAGCTCCTGAGGGATTATCACCATATGCCCAACAGCAACACAATGGTATGTGCCCAGCAGACCTCGTGTTTGGCAGGAGTATAAGAATCAGAATCCCTCAAAGCCAAAGTCCATGTAGCCAGACACACTGTGGCTGGAGGATCCGTGAGAAGGACTCTGCTGCAAAATCAAAGATGAAGTCTTTAGCGGACTCACAGTTGGGGACCGGGTGGTGGTGAAACAACCAAAACATCAGAAGTAAGACTCTGAGTTCTGGCACTCACCCAAACAGAGGGCACCCTGGTCACTGCTGGAGACGGAGAAGGGTGGACAATCATGAGATATGTATCCCACTCCAAGGAATGCCTTGAATGGAATAACAGACAAAGACTGACCAGAGGTGACAGGAGGGCGTGGGACTCAGAAGACTCATACCAAGGAGACAATGAGGCATTGGAGGAAGAATGGGAAATGCCTGATGAGCCACACGACATTATTCCGAGAATTAGTCCTGAACATCAGAGAGAGAGGGACGACTTGCAAGGGCGAAAATAAAACCAAGACTAATTGAAGAAATGGGTTGAGGTAGGTACAGCCTAGTATTTAAGTAAGGGGGAGATATCATGTTGACAGCCCACATCGTTGTGTGGGCAGGGTTGGGTTTGGGCAGGAAGGGGAAGAAGGAACATGACAAGGAGAGGACGGGAAGTCCTCAGAGTTAAATAAAATGTAGTTGCATCACATCATACTGGTGTGGCCTCCTTCTTGTGGGGCGTAGAAGGCCCATATGGCAGGCCAGCGTATTGATTTTCAGTAAACATCACAGTTATTGTACAATGTTTTGTTGCTTTGATTCCATGGTGCTCTGGGACTATCCCATGCCCCACAGAATGCAACGTCCCAATTACTTTCCTTCCATTATTATGCTCTTTCTCTGTATCAGAGCTCAGTGCGTCAGCGTTCTTCCTCTTATTTCCGTCACACTTGGGGATCTGCCTCTAGTTCCCAGAATGCAGCTCCATTAGAGTTCAGTGTTTAAATGTTCCTTCTCTTATTTCCTTATGACCTGGAATTGGCACCTGTCTCCCAGAACTCAGGCATTTCTATTCTGTTTCCCAGAATTCACCATTTCAATTATGGAACTAGACTCTGTCATTATCAGAGTTCAGTATCTCAATATTCCAGCTCTTGATTGACGGGATAGTCTCACTTCTGTTCTGCTTGAGGACCTTGCTGTCATTTGGCACTGTCTTGTCCGCAAGCTTTCTTTCTGGTTCTGTTGTCTGGTTTAACCATCTCGATTTCCTGGGCCCCCTCTCTGGCTCTGCCATCTCCCGGTTTCACGAGCTCCCCAGTTCAGGTCTGCATGCTTGTTCAATCATCTCGGGTTTGCAGGTCTTCTCTTTGGCTTCTGGGTCTCCCCCACTTGTCTCTGCTTTCAGGGCCTCCTTGTCCGCTTTGTTCCCTCAGTCTCACCAATGCCTGGTTGTCATCGATCTCTTTTGAGCCTCCCCTCCACTGCTGGTTCTTGTCAGACTTGAAGGCCTCGCACATAATTCTTGCTCTAAGACTCTTTCTTGCTTCCAGCTCCGCTCTATTTGCTTGGTGTTTCACATCAAGCAGTGGTTCACGCCATGGTCCTTCTACTCTGCAAATCTCATACCATAGAAATATAAGAAGGATTTCCAGGCCGTGGCCGTTCTTTCCCAGGCACAACTCTCAGTCCCATTTGTTCTACAGCACTTTGCTTCGTAGCGCCGCCACCAAATGCCTCCTAGTATCACGTAGATGGTGGGGTAGGTAGAGTTAAGCTAGACCGAGCATTGCACTCCAAGCTTTCTGTGCTGTGTGTATCCTGGTGCTTTCAATCAGTGCATTAGAAATAGATGCACACAACACAGAATGGTGTTCAGTGAATTTTCCGCGGGCAATGATGCGGGGAGTAAGAGCGGGGTGTGTCCTTACTGTTTAATAGGTGAAAATGCCGTGAAGTGTGACATATGTTTTCACTTCCCGCCCCAGCGTCTAATATCTGGGAGATGATGTTCATCCCAGGTGATGGAGTGAGTACCTGTGCATTCAGTGGCAATCCCTGGCAATGGTGTTAGTACTTGAATCTTTGATGGAAAACCTGGCAATTGTCTGAGTGCCTGGTCTTTTGATGGCAACAATATGAAAGCATTTCCTGTGAAATGACATGAGTGCCATGGCAAATGACATTGTCTCGGCCAGTGATGGCAATTGCTGTCAAAAGAGCAACATAGCTTTACAAAACCCAATCTTATTGGTTTATCAATGCTTGTTCATGTGGTGCTTGCTACCACAGGGTGTGTCGTTTTGGCGCTGTAAATAATTATTTTGTCAATTCTATGGTATTCAATTGAAATAAATTGTATTACAGAAAACGATAAAATGAAATACACACATTAATTATTCTCACAAAGTATGTCATTCAGTTTCATTCACTATCATAAAAATAAAACAAACATGTGATAGAATGATATAAAACCTTTGTGACAGTGGCACCTCACTATAAAACCTTGTTATCAGAAAATGGGTGGTGTTCGTCTCTTTGCCGTAACATACCATACAAGAACATTTTCATGTATATCCTTCTAAGAAAGCAGGTGAACAAATATCCTCGTAAACCTCCAGTCATAGAACCTCAGAGGGCCTGGGGCCAAAGACAACGTTAACATACATGGTCAAGTGTTTCCCTGGAGGTGTTTTCGCACAAGGAACACCCAGTATCTGGGATAGCAGCATACAGGGTGAAGTGGAAATGTGTTAACGTGTGCTGGGGTTCAGGAATACATGGCAAAGACCACTACTGTTCCAAGACCTGATTTTGATGAACCCTTAAGTATGTCTTTACATTGTTTCATGGGAACATATCTGCACGAGCAGTATGCACCTTCATCAGAGTGAGCGCTAGTGTTTGGGGATTGGATTCTATGTTACCTATTGCACTATCATGAACGTAGGCGAGGTTACTAAGGAGGCTTGTTTAGAGTCCACGATCTCTAGCTGAACTTCTCTAAAGACCTGTCCCATCCGCTTAGTCAGTGCTTTAAGTGGGGTAAGAAATTGAGGGGGGGCCCTCGTTTGGGGGCGTGGCTTTCATTGTGGGCGTGGCCTAAAAGTGCACAAATCATAGTAAGGTGCGCAAACAAATATATAAATGTATGTGAGCATTTATATGTTTGTATGCGTACTACTATGGTGTGTGTACTTTTCAAGCCATATTTTATAAACATAGCAATGTTGCATATTTCTATGTTTATGAAAGGTGGTTTGAAAAGTGCACAAACCATAGTAAGTTACGCACACTTGTGTGCTTACCTTACTATGGTTTGTGTACTTTTCAAGCCACCTTTTATAAACATAGATATTTGTAACATGTTTCTATGTTTCTAAAAGATGGCTTGACACGTAAACAATTCAAGGCATCTTTTATAAAGCGTTGATGACGGACAAAACAAACCGCAAGGTCGCTTTGTTCGTCGACAAAGCTTTATAAAAGATGCCTTGAATTGTGCACGTTTCAAGCCGTCTTTTATAAACATAGAAATATTTCTACCTTTATAAAATATGGCTTGAAACGTACACAGTTCAAGGCATCTTTTATAAAGCTTTGCCGACGGAGAAAGGCACCTCGGGCTCTGTGATCTATCTGCTATCACTGAGCCCGAGGCGTCTTTCACCCTCTGCGAACCCGCGGGCTCCATGATTTAATCTGCATATTAGATCACGGAGCCCGCGGGGGTCAGTGACCTGGGGAGGGAAAACAAAGGGACAGTAACTTCCTCTGATGACCCTGATGAGGGGTCATCAGAGGGAGTTACACTAACTGACAGAAGTGCCGCCAGCCTCAGCGTCGCTGCGGCTGGCTGGCACTTCTGTCAGCTTGGCCAACATAATGGCGGGCGCATCTCCCGTCGCGGCTGCGGCCGCGGCGGGATTATGCATCCCGCCAATGTTGTGTAGGACGGGGGGCCCCGGCTGGGCCCCGGCTCAGCCCCACTTTCTGGGGACTGCCGGGGCCTGGCCCCGGAAGGCCCCGGCCCACTTAAAGCACTGGGCTTAGTTCATATCCGCACCCAGACTGGGACGGGGGGATAATGTTTTTTTATACGGGAATAGGGCCCAAATTTAAGAGGTCGATTACTGTGGAAGGTAAGGTTCGTACTCCCAGAAGGTGTTTCACAAATGTGTTTTCATTCCAATGAAATAGGACTACATTCCCCAGTTCCCATAAACTGCACCATATCTGGTTTCCCCCCAAATGTTTCTCTCTAACTATCTCGGTGCAGTCAACTGCCCCTCTTCTGCACTTCTGGATGTACCAGGAGATACCATGTGGTGAAATAAAAAGACAAAAAGTATTGCCTGGCACTTTGATCTAACCAAGACAATGTTTGCGAAAATCTGATTCCCAAATGATCATATTAGCCATCAGCCTCTTGCCTCACATCCTTAAGACAAATGGCTTCTCGAAGAAATAAGAGGATCAATAATTGTCGCCTTGCTCTTGGATGTATTTATGACCTGATTCCTCTTATACCAATAGTCCAAGATAGCCTCCAAAAATGCATGAAAGCCATTTTTGGTAGTAGTGTGTAGAATCATGGGATATGAAAACATTATCATTAGATACTCTTAGCCAGATGCATGGCAAATATCTTTGGCCTCAACATAGTGCTCAGATAATCATCCGCGTGAGGAAAAAAGTCTCAGTTGGTCTTACCTGCTGTTACCACATTCTGCGGCCTAGTGTGGCCTGTCCAATGCTAGGGACAGCAGTTCCAGGCCCTGTCTCATCCATATTTCTCTCTATGGTGTCACTCAGGGGCAGTCACACAGGTGCCTCTTCCAACACAATGGCGCATACTCAGGTGGCCCTACGATATGCAACCAATTCCAAGATGTTGGGGGTGCATCTTCTGGGGTCAGGCAGACCCACTTCTGTCCCATCAGTTCAAAAGGGGAAGGATGAGATGGGTCGAGATCATTGCAACACTTCGCACCTGACACTTGTCACGTCCCAAGCCACTAGCGAGGACGCCCTCACTTTACTGAGTTGTGACCCAGTGAGCCTCAGTCTTCTTGTATCTAGCACCTTGCCTACACCCTTCCATCTTCCTCCTTTGCCTGCCTTGCCTCTCCCAGCATGCCCCTTAGCCTACTGGACCGTGCACTCCTTCAGTCTGCCCAGCATCCAATTCTGCAGACCATCCAACCTTTCCGCAGTCCACACCACTCAGCTGGCTTCTTTGAGCTTTTTTCCGTCTTTTGCTTGTTTATTGTAACTGCAGGGAAGGCCCTAAAAGCGTCAGGACTGTGGGCTATATCAACGTGGTTCAAGGGGAGTTGTCCTGACGACTGTGTTTAGGTGGTCTACTTTCTTATTACTTTAAACCTAAAGTTGTTCTGTCATGTAACATACATTCAAATTTCTTTTGTATGTAGTAGTACGCAAGCATTCAATTGAGGGTGCAGACAAAAATAGAAAATAAATGCAGCTTTTATTTATTTAGCTGTTCATGCATTTCGTAGTCATGCATTTAAACGTTTTTTTAAAGAATTTTTTGTTTATATATACAAGTTCAGTTTACCAAGTGTAATTTGTTTCTTGACATTTACAAATCCTTTGTAGCAACTGAAATGGTAGACACTTTAATTGTACGTAACACACTTTTGCGATTTAGGCTCAATATACTCCTAGCAAAAGGTAATGGATTGTTATGGGAAAAGGACGGGTTTGTTGATGACATCTGGCAGTTCTGTGAGACCGAAGTAGAAACACTCAAACATTTAGTCCTTGAATGGCCATATTACTTCCAAAACATAGGATCCGGTTTGGACCTATTATGGGGAAATGTCATATTGTATCTGAAGAAATTCTTTGGCTTTACTTGCAGAACCTTTCCACCCGGAATATCCGAAACAGCTTGCATCAGCATCTCTTGAGTATTGCACGGACTGCTTTCCCATAAACTTCTGATGGCAGCTCAGAAAGGGAAGCCGTCCAGTTAGAGTGAATTGGGATTAAAAGGGTGCTTCCTCTTTATTAGAGAATCAAAGGAATCAATATTTTAAATGTTTTTGTATGTATGACCCAGATGAGATTCCTTTTACTTTTCCTCCTTCTTCTCTCTCTTTCACGCATCCTCCTTTTTTCTATTGCTTCTCCTCTTTAGGATGATAGAAGAAATGATTGCTGCAGTAATGTATTGTGAATAATGTGATCTTGTTTATGCATATGTTATTGTTAGATTTTTGTGTGCAAGGTTTTGCTTTTGTAATCTTTTCTTTTTCTTTTTTTAAACCTTTTTATTTGCATTTACAACACAAAACATAACATATAACAACTTCAAACAACAGCATATATTTCCTACTTTGCCATCGTCTTATCTTCCCTTTGCCAATGTTCTTTCCTCCCGCAATTTACGATCTGGAGACCCCTGTCTAGGGCATAGAATGGCACTAAATGGGCAGGTCAATGGGCTCAAAGTACTATGGCTGTGATTTGGCACCGTATAAGTTAATATTAACATAACTCAAATCAACATTAATCTAGCTAATGTTCTGATAGTAGTAGCAGGTCTTATAATCCATTTGTTTTGATATTTGATGTCCTTTGCATATATATATTACTGATGCATATAAAGCTTTGATCCAGTCACAGCCTGCTAAATTAAGTTATTGATATTTCCACAGATGTAATTACCTTCTGCACTCCATTCAGTTTTAAAGCTATATAACAATGTAATCCCACTGACATGGTACTATTTTACTAATAATGTTGTATTGTAGTTGAGGATATGCATACAGAAACATATTACCATGGGTTAAATATTGAATCTTATTTACATCTATTAAACAAACCACACAAATTACAACAATTTGCAAAACATGGCAATAACTCTCTTCCAATAATTAGACCATGAATTTGTATCGTTGGTTGAATGTATTTTTGTCACTTGTTATTTTATACAAAACAAATGTCTTTGCTCAATTGATTGTGTGTACATCACTGTTACTGGGTTTGTAATGACTGTCTTGTGACTGATCCTCTATTCTTTTTTTCACTTTTATGTTCTATTTCCATTACTTTTCTATTTAAATATGTTTACCTGTGTTCTTGCCATTTTTTGCAAATTGTGATATGTGTGGTTCGTTTAATAGATGTGAGTAAGATTCAGTATTTATCCTATCTTCATATTTTTCTGTGTAAATATAGTTAGTCCCGGTTACATATGGGTTATGGGAAATCTGTTTTTCTGTATTTGTATGTATTGTAGTTGAGAAGAAAACTTACAAGATCATTTTAGACTGGCGGGTCTGCAGGAATCCTTCTGTATACCCCTGGTTCCCATTGTCCTGGGACCCTGTTCAGCTTTTCCCGCTCTGGATGAAAAGCACAGTCTATGCTTGGATCAGCTGGGCTATGGAAGAATCTGTGGCATGGAGTCTTGTCCCTCTGCTGGGTACTGAATAAACCCCTGGGCACTAGAATTCTCTTTGTTCTCTTCAAATCTGACTACTGGATCTTGATTAGTGTCTTCTCTTTCCAAAGCCTCATCACTGCCAGCTTTCTTTTTTCTTTCTTTGCTTTTCTTTATTTTCTCACTCTCCTTAGCATTGGTTCAGGCCTTAAATTGTATGATAAACCCACTCAAATAAAGGGTTCTCTGAATTGAAATGTTTAAATTCATCAAATTAAAACTAATAATCTTGTTAGTCAATGATGGAATTAGTTACTTAACTTTGGGGATTATGATCTACATCCACCACCAACCCCTCAATGGCTAAGAGTGTGGGAACAAACGTCGTGGGTTTATTGACATTCAGATTATAGAAACTTCCTTATAGATTGAAGAGGCACGTCTTAGTTTTTCTTCTCGTGAAAACACCTTTTCTATGACATTATATTTTAATACAATACTCGGAATGCTCCATTTGTCACTAAATGACTTGGCACTCATATCACATTTCCCCAACGGATGCCCTGCCTCTTATTTCATCCTGCACAAGGCTCTGTGATTTATAGTTTATAAGATTCACAAAAGCGAATATATAAAACCTTTTAGCATGGGTAAAAAGTTTATATATTTTATATCAGCACTGTAGCACTGTACTGTGCTGTCACTGGTATGGTCAGCAACACATGCCCTTGTGGTCTGTTGCACATAAGCCAAACCAGCAGAAAAATGCGGCTTAGGTGGAATGAACACAAATCAAACATTAGGAGCAACAATCGTGCATCCCCGTGCCACGCCATTTTCACCAAGAGAGACACCAAGTTCCTCAATTCAAATTTTGGAAGTTGTAAATACAAAGAATTGCAACATGGTTGTTACTAAACAATTACTCCAGAGAGAAGCATTCTGGATAGACAAACTTGACACAGTCTCCCCAAATGGTCTAAATAAGGAATTGGAACTCCGCTGCTTCCTATAATTCTTTATGTATTTTCTGTCTATGAACAGATATTGGTCCTATTCCATTTTCTTTGATTATTATGTTCATTTTGGCACAAGGGGAGCAGGTGCAAGTGGATCTAGGTCACCTGGCCTAAGCCCCACCCACCTGGTACCTTTCTGCCTGCTGCTCTTTTTCACCACTTAGCAAGCCCCGCCCATCTGGTGCCTTCCTTCACCATCACTGTCTTGTGGCCAATGCTGGATTTGACTTTTATGGACTTCATTCATTCACGGTGCGTCACTCTTTCTCAACTCTCATGCTGGACTTCCTTTGCATCTTGTACTCATGGTGGCCCTGAATCATGCTGTCCCCATCTTCATCTTGTATCCTGGCTTGCAACATTATGTGTTACTAATGACTTCTGCAATTGTATTCGCTCTCCACTCTTGCTTCTCCACTCTTTTTGACTGCTTACTCTCTTTTCTCTCCTCCTTTCCCTTCTCCCTTTTCCTATCTCCCCCCCTTACTTTCTTCTATGCACTTACCCTATCAGAATTGTCCTTGGACCTAATATGATAGCAACCTCGTCTGTTTCCTCCACCCTCCCATTACTGTTTTTTTGCTCCCCACCACGCCTCCAGCACTATCTGAAATGTCGTCAGGCCTAGTATGATAGTCGCTTGTTTTGTTCCTCCCCTCCCTTTCTGCACCCCTCTCCCTCACCTTTTGTTTTTCTCTGGCTCTACCAGAAATGTCGTCAGGCCTAGTACAGTAGTCGCCTGTCTGTTTCCATTTCCTTCCCACTCTCCCCCTCCCTTCCTTATCTATGTCTTAGCTCTTGCACTATCTGAAATGTCGTCAGGCCGAGTACGATAGTTAATTTCACATCCTTACTGTTCATGGCCTGTAAGAATGTGGTTGTATTTTCCCTTGTTCCCTCCCTTGCCTTGAAGCGCTTTGAAACACATTGTGTATAGGATAGGCGCTATATAAATAAACAATCATATCATATCATATCATATCACATCGTGACAAAAAATCTCATACACCCATCTCTAAGTTGGTTAAGGTATTGTACCTGAACATAATTGAATAGCACCATGACTAATCAGATAGGCATCTAATCAGTTGCTATACAGCATCCTTTTTTTTTGCACAAATATTCCAAGAAGGGAACTGTACTCATACGGTGGATATTGTTGTAGTACATATCCGTATTATAAATCCGAAATCAGTTTGGTTGTATACTGCATGCATTAAAATTAAAGTACACCTCACAGGCCTACAGTGGATGGTCTATTAGCAACATGGTCCACTTAACCGTTTGCTTGTTTAAGACTGTGTTTTCTGAGAACCTCATGTTCTGATCCAAGTCCGCTACAACTGTGCACATTACCTTGTTGATTGTGTGCTTGTTTAACACTCTGTTCTGGAAGAGCCTCATGTTCTAATCCATGACCACTACAACTGTGCACATTTCTCTGTTGATTGTTACTGTAATGTAGTACTCACAACAGTCCAACAACGCACGCCAAACAGATAATACTGTATTTTGTATGGATTTCTTTATACCTGCCATGATTCACACTCTAATTTTATGTATAGATTTATTCTGATCATGACTGTGTGTCCAACCACACCAAACATTATCACAATGAGCAGTTTCATGCCTATGTAACCTTGTAAGGTAATGCTCACAGCATACCATTCACATCCAGCAGTATGTGTTCTTAACTTCAAGAATGACAATAATGTGGACACATCTGCATTTAGATGCAGTAGCCAGCCATTAGCACGCTCCCTATGAAGCCTCATGTGCATGCTGGTCTCCTTAGACGGAACTGATAATGACAGCTCATGTTTTGCTTACCTTGGATCAGAACATGCGGACCTATAACACAATAGATGGCATGACAACATGGACAACAACACTAACCCACATAATATCATCACACCTTTCAGGCACTGATGGGTTACATTTAGACAGATACACCCTCCCAGGACGTGGGCGGTGTCCATGACAACCCCTAACATACTTATTGCTACATGGCAGAATGCAGCGCTCTCAGCCAAATAACTTGGCATTTTCGCCTCGGAGAGGACACCATGCTTATTGCATGCAGTCCGAGTCTTCTGACTAGCTCAGATTTAATTTTTTTATCCTACGTAATGATGAGTCCTTTTGGGAACTGGCAACAACCATGGAACGGCAACGTAGTGAGACACAAACTCCTCCTAATAGGTAAGAGCTTGAGGTTTCTCACCTGCAGACTTACCCCCACCTACCCTCCCTTTTTGAAAGTACCGTCCGATATGAGTTTCTTCATTCGATTTCAGACTTTGGACATTCTGTTGTCTTTTCGCGATTATCCAAGGACAAACAGCATTCAGACACACTTTGATTGCAGGTTACTTGCCATGACCTCCATTGACACTGCAGGACAGGACCATATGTCTTCTTGGAATTCTCAAAAGAGCCAACAGGTACCATTACAGCAAAGCTGTTTATTATTTTTTTTGCGTGCATAAAATAACATGCCATGTAAGAATGAGAATATTGCAGACCTTAATGTGGTTAAATATATGTACCTCAGCTTAACTTGTAGAAATCGCCCTGATGATGGACAGTGACTCGAAATGCATCAGCAACGTTGGCCTCTGTACCTCTAACAAAGCATAAGACGATTAGAAAGAAGATTTGTTTTATATATCTGTTCTCTGGACAATTGTTGTTTTATACCTAAAATATACACTGCATGAGTGCGCATATTAATTTCCGATTGTAGTGTTTTCTACCCCCATTGGGCGTCACCAGGTCTGGTACATCTTATATCAGACATCTCTTTTCTTCAGCACAACATGGCTGCCACTTGATATTGGGCATTCTACTTAGCAAGATGACACGTTGTGCCTTACTGTTTAACACGCATATGGGCTTCTCGCAACATCCTACGGTATTTCAGTTCGATTCCTTTTGCTCATTGCATTGATGTAAAGAGAACAAATTAGCTGCTCTATTTTAAAATACATATGACTCCTTTTGTCCAATTTTAAATGACATTACCATCCACTGTTTCCACATAATAGCTCACACCTCATGGTACATTTCTTTTTAACATTTTCTTTTTTGTTGTTTCTATTTTGCAGAAATATCTGTAACATGCTGCTTTAAATAAAAACGGACATTTTAAAACAGCAAACTGTAATTGGCTGGCAGCGATATGCATTTTCCAATTTTCAGGCCCACTGACACCTAGACACAATGGCTTGAATAAACAATTGCATGCCGATATGTGTGGGTAGAGCATGGCGACTATTTAAGTCTCTACTGTGATTTATAATAAATCATATTACATTTTGGCCATTAAATGGCACTGGAAGTGCTGCCTATAAGCTGACACTATTGTCATGGGAAGAGACACTATGAGTGAGATGAGATGGGAGGAGGCACATAACCTGTGGGTGCTCCTTGCTATTTATCCATCCATTGACTGAGTTCACTGCCTATAGCTATTCCCATCCACTATCTGCCCCCTTCCCACGGTAAGCGCCATCCTATCGAATTTTGGTACCAACAACACATCTTCCCCACAAAAGTATTTTGAGCTGTTGGGCCAACAAAGTAAAATCAATAGTTGACTTCGCCGAAATAAAGTGGGAGACCGTGATGACTGCTCCGCAAATAGCCCAAAAACAACTGCGCCAATGGAGCTGGATACAGAACAATGAAAAGTGGGCAGATTTGAAGACCTCCATATATTTACGTCTAGCAGCAAACAGTCTAGACCTTTTACCAAAGTACCTCAAGAAATTTCCGTCAAGACACCATTGCAACAAGTTTTTAAGACTATGGTTGAACGCTTACCAAACAAAAGATGTACTCTGGATCAAACACGACACAGCTACAACGGACAATATCTGGAATTTTGTTTGACGTCCGAAGAATCCTTGAAACATCTGATAACAGAATGTGGGTCTCTGGTGAATGAGCAATCTCCTTTTTTTAGGGAACCATGCACCAATGACCAAAAATACGGACGATTGGTGGTTCTCGATGCTCTCGTGCAGTAATGTACATCAAACTTGTGCAGTGATTGATTTTTTAGATAAGATATTAATCAATGAAGGGAAGTTGTGAAGACACATGTTGGTGTGTCGGTCCGTGTGGGGTTGGTTTTGCTGTTGTTGTTGTCCTTGTAATAAAAGTTCGAATAAACTAAATGTTACAAATTAAAAATAAAAAAAAATAAAAATATCCATCCATTGACTGAGCTCACTGCCTATAGACATTCCCATCCACTATCTGCCCCCTTCCCATGGTAAATGCATCTCCCTGGGATATTTGTGAGTCTAGCTTTGTACTTTTTGAGCAGCCTTGTGAAAGGTAATGCCTAAAGTGTAGCTGTAAAGCAGTAAAGCAGCTCTTGGTGTAATGAAACATAGCCACTTGATTTCTAAGCAGTATGTGACTCCTTGCTTCTGTTCCCTCTCTTGAATTGCTGTTGAAAGCAACTTTGGCAAAGCCAACAGTTTTGACTCCTGTATAGGGATTAGATAGGCATTTGCGAGGCATTGGTGTACTATGCACATGTACTAGTATCATTCGCCAGCTGTTGCCATCGTATGACCAGGTAGTACCACTATGGCAGAGCCTAGACAATGTGAACAACTCATCTACACTAAAGCCCAAACTGTTGGCTTGGTCGATACTTGTTAAAGAAATGTTTCCAGTCAGAGACGTAACAGGTTCAATGTTGAATATTCCCCCTTACTTGACGTGCGGCAAAGAAAGCCTAAAGCAGTTGCAAGAATGAGGATGAATACATTTCCAAGTGTCACCATGTGACGAATTGACTTCTGACCTGCAGGAGTACAAGGATAAGTAGAGGCTAAACCTCTAACAGGGCCCCCACACGTCTAGAAACCAAGCGACAACACAATCATAAAAGTACAACAGGGACAGTCAAGAGATATACCTCCTTTGCCTTTTGGGGTAAGGTGGGCAGAGGGAAGGCTATACTCTGTGGATGTGGCTTGGTAGCAACCCAAACAGCGGAGTATAACAGCCCAAAGTAAGGAAATGTCTAATCAAGGTTCCATAAAAATATATGCTTTAATTAGACACCATGTACAATACCAACTAGAAAACTGTGTAAAAACACACCCCGGCACAAGAAACAAAGGATATGCACAGATAGAATAGATACAGCATTTTGGGTGATGTGACAAGGGGAGAAGGTGATCAAAAGACCACAATGTTCAAAAGGATATTTCTTCAAATGGCAAGTCCATGGGGCCAAAAGATGGACCAGAGAGACAGATATCAGTCAAATACCTTCTGCAGATGTCTTGGAGGTTCGACAGAGTTGGACCAGGTTTCTCAGTGTCGGCCATGGTGTCGGCTGAGGTCGGAGATGCGGCAGTCGCAGTGGTCCAACGAGAAGCTGGCATTGAGGCATGCTTAAATGGAAGGGGAGCTGCAGTCTCAAAGTGTCTAATCGAGCTGTGCAGTGCAAGTGGTTAAAAGGTCTGGTTCAGTGGTCAATGATCGATGGAAGTCAAGCTGGTACCATAATTTGAAGGCAAGTCAGTTCAATGTGATGGCTCGGAGGGTGCGGTTTGGAGAACACCAGGTTCAGGTTGGTCGACTCACAGGAGCGACAGTGAAGATGCTGGCATTTTGGAGGATGATTCGAGCAAGGCAAGGCAGCGGTACTTTGTAATTCAAGCTGGTGCAATGATGGGCTTTTGCTGGCGCAATGACGTGGCGAATGATATTAAGGCTAGTAAAGATATGAGGGTGTAGCATAATGAAAACAAGCGTATACACAACCTTGAACTTGGAGATTGTTGATATATATTTTTTATTATTTGTTGTTTATTAGGGGTAGCCATAAGGATTGATTTCTCCAAAAAGTCAGATGGTGTCCCGATGAAGGCCTGGTAGCATCATAGAGAACATAAAGGGATGCACAGCTCTGTAGATAGGCTGAAACGAAATTGTGTTGACACGGTCTCTTAAGAACATCATCCTTATATGATTAAATTGTAGACACTGCACCTGCCAGGAGAAGCAATATCAAATATGATTGTGTGACTGTGCAGATAGGACAGTGGTCTCCTAGTAATGAAGGTAAGAGAAAGGGTATGTTACTGCAGTTCAAACCCTCATAAATAAGGAGCATGTAGTGTCTAGACTGCCTCTTTAGTCATGAAGTAAAACAACAGAGACCAACATGACCTATATGACCATTTGCTGCATTTTGGCACTTTAAATACTAACCCCAATCATGCATACTACTTCTATTTGCACATTTGTTGCAATTATTGCGCATGTCTGTGTCTTGTATATGTATTAGTTTGTCTTTGTAAATTAGGCATGGTTGTGAATGGCACATTTTTTAAACTCTTTTGTATTAATAATAAAACAGTATTTTAAAAGTATCAACATATGTTCACAGGTCTGTGCGTTCACGTTGACCAGTATCTACACCTCACGTTTGGTAGATGTGAGTCTACAGGGAGGCGTAGCCTGTCTCATGGTGTAGGTGTATTAGGCTTATGATCGAGCAGCAGTGTTCACCCCCAATGATCCCTGGGAGTGGGTAGGGGACAGAGCTCTGCCTTTGGAACATCTGCCTTCAGCTCACAACTGGAGGACTTTACAAAGGACTGCTCTCTCAGCAGGGTCCAATGAAATCTTCAGGATGGCTCAAGATGAGTGCAGATAATTGAAAGTTGTTGTGGTAGACCCCTTCTTTTATAGGCAACAATTCCCAGGTGATTGCACTAAAGCTAGCCTGCTTTAGGGGGCCAATCCCTGATCTTGAAATGTGTGGACTTTATCCTTACGATGTGACACCCAAAGTGCTTTCCTCCAGAGGTAAAGGAGGAGACAGCAAAGAGAAAGAGAGGCAGAGAGAAACCACCCCAAACTGAGCAGACTCCTCTCTGGATCACCCTAACTCCATCCCTCCCAAGGCCTTTAGAAATGTAGCACCTTGGTGTGAGGCCTGGCTCTGTGTGAATGGGTGTGCCTCTTGGTTTCTGTGCCCAGGCCAGCGTCCTGTGGCACGGCTGTCCTGGGGAAAAGGATGTTACCTGCTGTTACAAAGGAACAAACAGAAGAAATCCCCCAAGGCTAGTCCTATTACAGCACAGGGATGTGCCTTATCTAGGAGGAAAACTCAGGTATGGTTTATATTTACAGTTTTATGTGCCACTAGGACAGCATCTCCAGTGTTTTGTAGTTTTTGTAACAGGGGTGCAAAGTTTAAATGCAGCTTGGGGCTGCAGAGATGTGGGTGTCACTGCAGCTGCCAAGAGGGCGCATGCCGCATCCGAGCCTGCTCTGTGCCACTGGTAGAGCAGGTGCTGTGAATCAGGATACTGATGCAGCAGAGCACAAGTACACACTGTGCTTATGGCATGGAACCTATGGAAGGGGAATCTGATCAGCAGATTTCCCTTTCAGAGATGGAATTACCTGCATCATGTTATTATGTAATACACGTCAAAAAAGCCAGGGCTTCACGCCCTTGCCAGATGGCAATTCATCACACAACATACCTGCTCAAAGTGTAAAAGGGAGTGCTGACTCCATGATCATTCAGTCCTAGGCCTCTCTGCTAAGACCACATGCTCAGTCCATCCTGCCTCTTTGCTAAGGTGTTCAACAATAACTAGTTCAGCCCAACTGCTGTACTGTAAAGCACCACTACTGGGAGGTTGTGTTGCTATGTATTAAAAATGCAGCGATTGCTGTACTGCCCCAGTAAACGTCTAACAGCCCTACTGAGAAGTGTGTTGCTGTTCCATATGTATAGTAGCCATGCTAAGAAATCTCACGCTTCTGAACAACCGCTCAGGTGGCTAGCGGCTGAGCTCAGACTCCGTAGAAATTCAACCCTTGTCCCACCTGCTGTGAAGGCCAACACTTGTAAGAGCCTCTTCAAACACATTTGAGAAAATTCATGCACTCAATGCATCGAAGCTACTGAACATACAAAAGCAGTTCATTGGAAAAAGAACATAGAAACCAGCCCTATTGACTTTGCCACTGCTTATTGTATGAATGTATTGATATGTGCAAAACTGCTTACTTTACAAAATACGTGTTCTCAGCATTTTACAGTTTGCCTGTGTACCACTAGATACCAGAACAACGCATGCATTCACCATATATACCAGGAAGCAGGCTAATGCACCAGCTGCAGAGAACTGTGCAATCTGTAAGCAATAGGGCTTAGTACATGGGGGACAACTATGAACCAAACCCTTCAATAGTTAGTAAAAATAAGTACCATTACACTATAGAACGACAAGATCTCTTGGTTGGGGTCATTTGGTAGTCAGGTAGTAGAAAACTACCCAAAAAATCCAGATATTGGTAACTTCTCTTCTTTCCACAATTCTTGGGCCTCTGCACACTCTTGAGTTGGCATCTAGAAGTCTGACATTGACCTCTCTTCCAGAAAGCAATACCCTGTTGTTTACGCTCCCTCTTGAGGATGTGACACAGAGTCAAGTGTCTTACCCATACCTGCCAAGTCTCAGGTTTATCGCGGAAACTCTGGGTTTCCATGCTCTTCTTTGGGTCTCCTGGGAAGAGCGTGGAGTCTCCAGGATTTCCGCCCTTTCCAGTAACTCTGCCCACACCTCTATGTGATTGGCTTCAAACAGACCAATAGTAGCCAATCACATCGAGGTACGGACAGATGAGTGTACATCTGCTCAGATTGGCGTCATTTGATGCAGATTTGTGTTTAAAAAAATGTGGGTGGTGCGGATGGGCGCATTCTCGAGAAAAGGGGGCGGGTGTCCAATTACATCATCCTCTGGGTTTTCCTTTAGCAAATGTAGGCCGGCAAGGTCTCATCAGGGGATTATTGTACTGTGAGGGACCCCTTCCACAAGCGCGGTCCACCTTATCTGTGCGGTAGGTGGACCAAGAAGAAGAAGAAGAGCACACTTTATTTGGAGACTAACCTAAAAAATGTATTGAAGGCAAGCAGACGAGCGCCATGCCAAAGAGGTGGGGTGCACCAGAAACCTTCCTCTGCCAGTGTTAGTTTGGCCCTGTGCAGTAAGTCTTCATGTCTGCATTTTCAGAGCTGACTTTGCAGCGGTTCGAACTTGGGAAAGCTTGGCTTGGCATCCTTTTCTTGCTGCACCCCCCTCCAACATCCACATTTAATGAGCCAGACTACTCAACACTTGCTGGAAAAGGCGGGGGTGGCAGAGGCGTCAGACAGCAGGCTGGCGCCCCCACGGTTTATTTTGAAGCTATTTTAAAATCCGTTTCTGATGGTTCTGGAATCTTCGCATTCCTAAATTCATATTTGATATGATCATGTGCTTTTTGAACATTTAAGTTTTAAAGTCTGTCACGTGCATCTCCGTGTCTTCGTCTGTACGCGGTGGAGTGTTGAGTCTGTGGCGCATTTCGCGCAGCACGGATATGTGCTCAGGCAGCGCGTCTTGCCACTGTAATATTAAAAAGATGGAACCGGCGCACTGTGAAAGGGCTGGATGGCCCGTGTCTGTGCTTGACTTCCTGGCTTCCCATACATCTGTAATTGGCCGGCACAGCATGCTACTTAGATCCTGCTTATGAGTTGGGTGGTATCGGTAAATTGGATGGTATTTGCCAAATACTGCCAATTTCAGCTCCCTCCCAATTCAGAGTTATGCAGCGTAATACCTCAGAGAGAATGCTTATGGAATAGCGCATCAGGCATTACGATGTGGGTTTCCCGAATTGAAATTCGACAATGTTTACCTCCAGCCTAGAGGTGGAAGAATTACAAATTGGCCCCCAAACAAGTTCTGAACTAATTTCACAGAGGCACACTCAACCTTCACCCTCACAATACAGTGAACAAAGTTTTACACAGGGAAATTGTAAAGGGTGGAAAGGGCATTGTGGTGTGTGACCCACCCAGGTGTATTGCCCATTTAAGATGGGCAGTGATGTGTGTGGCCCTCCCATGTGTGTTGCCCTTTTGAGATGGGCCGCAGCTGTGTCGTGGCCCGGGCTGGTGCGGGGGTACCCTGCCTGCACGTGCATCAGAACACATCAGAACGGCAGCAGACTCTCAAAGAGGAAGGACTGAGTCCATCTCTCATTAGGGCCTGCAGGCCCACACCGTGTGAGCATGGACCTGCAGGCCATTATGCCGTGGAGCCCTCATGCCAGCAAGGTGGCAAAGGTCCGCATGGTTAGGGTATGGCCCGCCCTGCCCCCACATAAGACCGGGTGTCCCCGGCAACCCCCTGAGGGACTGGGCCTCCAGGGTGCTGCTGTCCCATAGAACGTATGGGGGCTGGCTTGATGCCAATAGCCTGCCCCGCAACAATGGCAACGAGGAGGATGAACCCCCGCAATGTTCTCCGTACCAGCCGTCCCTCAAAAAAATATCTTTTTTTTTCTTCTCGAAGAAGAAAGGAGGAGGGAGAAGGCGGCACCCATCGTGGCATCGCAAGAAAGGAGCTGTCTCCCGCTGGGTGAGAGAATGCGGCATGCAGCATCCATAGCCGTGTGAAAAGGAGGTGGAGAATGCCCAGCGCCTAGCCTGCAGACCGGTCCTATTTTACCTTGGTGTGCATTAAAAAATGTACAATGTTTGTATGTAACAGTACTGTACAATATCCATTTCCCCCCTCAATTTGAGTTTGGAAATGGACAGATATTTTTTTTAAAACGTTTCAACTATCCAAATTGGTACTGCCGGAATACCCCAGTGGTACTCAAGCATTATCAGTACCACTATCCCAGTGGTAAACTCTGGACTGGGTGGATTGTTCAGAAATAACTCTGGCACCAGTGGTAAATACCTCAGGCGGCATTCCTATAGAACAACTCACCCAACTGATAATGAGCAAATGGCTTTCTCCTCCCAATCGGAGCAATGACTGGTGGGGGCAAAGGGGAGGGGGGTGCTCATGGTGAGGTGTGCGGATGCTGACGAATGGAGCTGCAGATTGCAATCCATTCTCTGCACGCGCTCGGCGCTGTCCTATGGGAGCCGGCGCGCGGAAGGAACGTGATCCCTCATCCCATTGAGCCTGCTCAGCATTCGAATGATGTCTGTGTCACTGGTTACCGGCGCCAGGCTGCCTACAATTAGAAACACTTACACAAGCCGCTCTCCGTAACCATGGACTTATTAATTGGAAAGTAAAGTGGAGTCTAAAGTGATCCAGGCGGCAGAAAGCGATGGCGGGTCTCACCGCGCTGCTTCCTCCCAGTATCGGCTCTCCGTTACCCACCCCCTCACCCCACGCCTCCCACCATGACGCGCAGAATCATCATTTGCAAGCGGATTGCCTCGCCCAGTTTGTAATTGTCATAAACATGTGACGCCCATGGGGCAGTTGAGGTCATATAATGCACGTTATGACTGCTCTGCTGTGACTTTAGATACAAAATTAGGAAATAGGTGCCATTTTGTTATTTCATGTATTAATTGATGGGGTTGCCGCTTTAACAAGAAGTGCTGCACATGCTACAAACCGGCTAATGCAAGCAGTCTCGTTACCGGTTGCCTTAACAGTGTTCGTGGTTGCCAACTCCTCAAATGTATTGGGGGCGCCCTGGCAACGACGTGAAATCACCCAAATGGGTGAGGTATCGAGGGAAGTGATGTATTGTGGCTGAGGAGTCCTGAGGAGTTCATAGGAAGTAACATCTCTGACTAAATCACAATGAATTACGGAAAGATTACGTTTATTTGCAACTTTCGTAATCTTTAGATCACTTCATCAGGTTTGGAATGAAGGAAGCTCTCAGAAATGCACGACAGCTTAATGAAACTTTATTAAAGTGAAGACTTGTAGTCTTAGTAGTAGTCAGCCGACACATGTTTCGACCTCTGGGGTCTTTATCAAGGCTATGGTCCGGGTTGTTTTTTTTTAATCTGGAGTCCCAGATGGGGTCCCTGTTAGGAAAGAACTGAATCTATATATTCCCAGTCTTGGATACTGGGTGTGCTTGTTGGCTTTTGATCGCTGGTCCCGTGTGGAAAGTCCATGTATTACACGGCCCGCGGTAGCGGGCGTGTAGTTCTGGTTAAGTTGCTAAACTCATAGGAAGAGCACTTTTTTGGCATCTTATAACTTCGCTCCCCCCTGGACGAATCCTCACCAAACTTTGCAAAAAAAGTATATCGGTGGCTCTGATTTATTTTGCCAAGTTGGGCGAGGTTTCGTCAGGAGGGTTGTATGAATGGGGAAAAACTTTGCGCATGGCTATAGGTCAAACGGCTGGACGGATTTTCACCAAATTTGCGCCAGGAGCGGGGGCTTGGGCCAGAAAGCGTGCTTTTGGGTGTTTGGTTGAAATCGGACCAGTACATTTGTTACAAAACACTGAAATTTACGTCCCAAAAAAATAGTGATATCTGGGTCCGATCCGCGGGCCCATTTCCCTGTTCGCTCTGCGGACAGAAGTGTCATTGGATCGCGGTACGGCTGGTGTCGGAGAAGTTTGGACGCGGCTGGTGGTTGGCTGGAGGGAAGCGTGCTGTGCGTCAACATTTTTTGGGAAAACAGCCATGGTGTATCGGAGGACAGTGCAGCGGCGGCAGGGTCGGCAGGGTCTGCAAAATGTACCGTATGCATTGTGTAGGCGGCCATAAAGGAAGGAATGGCTGGTGGAGTGAGAAGTGGTTCGTTCATGTGACATACATAGGCTAGGGGAATTGTTTTTGTGGTGAGTGGTGGCAGCTCATTTGCAGATAAGGAGTGAATTGCACATGAGATAGGTTGGGTGGCAGTGCGGGTGGCAGTGCCCTGCAGATGGAAAGCAGTAGTTGGGCACATGGAGACATGCATGAATGAAGGAGTGGTGGGTCTGTGGAAGGATTACACTATTGGGTGCATGGGCGAAGGCCGTAGCCCGTAGGCTGTAGGGCATGCACTGAGGAGCATAGAGCTGCATCATACACACAGCAGGAAGGCATGTTTCAGTCTGCATCCGGTATAGGGTGGTGCTTGCAAAGTGCAGTGTGTATCGATTGGTTGCAGTAGCGTTAGTGCTGCAAACTGATTGTGTGTAGGTTGGCAGTGACACAGTACTTTGTGAATGGCTGTGGGTAGAGGTGGTGGAGGATGTGGTATGTTTGTGCATTCTGGTAAGTGCGACCTATGTTCGTGATTGCCTGTTTTATGGTGTGGGGGAGTTGGGGTGAAGTGCTGCTCTTTACGTGTGGTACGTTTGTGCAAAATGGTAGCTTCCCACGTGGCCATCATGTTAACTGTTGGCATTTGCTGCTGTGTAGCGCCATGGCGGTGTACAGGTTGGGTAGGAGTGTCAGTGGCAGTGGTGTCTATGTGTATTGTCGCAGAACCTGATATGGAGACATGCATGGTGCCATTTCCTTGCCGTGAGAGTGGTCAAGGCCTAGACCATTGGATGCATGGCCGAAAGGCCGTAGGCCATGCATTCAAGAGCCTAGGCCTTGAAGACACGTACGCCAGTAATGCATTTTTAAATGTGCATAAGTAAGAGGGTGGTGGCATGTAAGGAATGGGTGTGGAGCCCATTTCAGCTGTTATAGGCCCCTGTTGCAAGTAGATTGTGGGTAGGTTGGGAGTGGTACAATACTTTGTGAATGGTTGTGAGTACGCTCATAGTATGTGATTGAAGTGCACAGGGATGCAGGAGAGAGTGTCTTGTTTGCACATTATGGTAACTGTTGCAATTTGTTACTGCATACCTCCATGGAGGTGCTCTGTGGTTGGAGTTGCTGCAGAGAAAAGTCAAGCTGTGTGGGCACTGGGTGCAATGCTTGTGCCCGTTGTGCATATGTGCATAGTGGTAGTTGACGATATGCTGATCTGTATTGTTAAATTACGGTGGGGGGAATGTCTGCAAGGAACAGCCTCACTGGAGCAATGCAGATTTGGCAGTGTATGCAGCACAGGGTGGTGATCTTTGGGAAATGTGTGAGGAGCACATTGGTGACGTGCTACAGCAGGACAAGTGACTAGCAAAAGCGTGAATTGTGCATACCATGGTTGTAGTGATAGTTGGAACATGCCACAGCATTTGGTGTGCGGCAGGAGATGGTGCAGTGAGCAGTTGAGTAGTGTGGCCACAGGGTGCAATGCATATGTAATGTGACTACGGAAGTGGGTATGGTTGAAGGGCAGCTTATCTGTGGCTGGTTACTCTGCTGTGTGGAAAATGTATTGAAGTAGGCCCAATGTTGTGAAGGTGGTGTGCATAGGTTGGCAGTGACACAATAGAAGTGCTGCTACCTATGTGTGGTACTTTTGTGCAAAATGGTAGCTGCCCACATGGCCGTCATGTTAACTTTTGGCATTTGCTGCTGCGTAGCGCAATGGTGGTGTACAGGTTGGGTAGGAGTGTTGGTGGCAGTAGTGTCTATGTGGATTGTCGTAGAAGCTGACATGGAGACATGCATGTTGGTATCACGTTGGCGTTAGTGTGTTCAAGGCCTAGACTATTGGAAGCATGGCTGAAGGCCGTAGGCCATGCATACAAGAGCCTAGGCCTTGTGGACACGCACGCCAGTAATGCATTTTTCAATGTGCATGAGATACAGGGTGGTGACATGTAAGGAATGGGGGTGGAGCCCATTTCAGCCGTTATAGGCCCCTGTTGCAGATCGATTGTGAGTAGGTTGGCAGTGGCACAATAGTTTGTGAATGGTAGTGGGTACGCCCATAGTATGTGATTGAAAGTATACAGGGATGCAGGAGAGAGTGTCTTGTTTGTACATTATGGTAAACTGTTGCAATTTGTTACTGCATACCTCCATGGTGGTGCTCTGTGGTTGGAGTTGCTGCAGAGAAAAGTCACACTGTGTGGGCACTGGGTGCAGTGCTTGTGCCAGTGGTGCATATGTCCATAGTGGTAGTTGGCGTCATCCTGACATGTATTATTCAATTACAGTGGGGAGAATGTGTGCAAGGAGCAGACCCACTGGGGCAATGCAGGTTTGGCAGTGCATGCGGCACAGGGTGGTGATGTTTGGGAAATGCGTGTGGAGCACATTGTCAACGTGTTACAGCAGACCAAGTGAGTTGCAGAGCGTGAATTGTCTATTCTATGGTTGTTGTGACAGTTGGAACATGCCACAGTATTTGGTGTGCGGCAGGAAATGGTGCAGTGAGAAGTTGGGTAGTGTGGCCACAGGGTGCAGTGCGTACGTAATGTGACTATGGAAGTGGGTATGGTTGAAGGGCAGCTTATATGTGGTTGGTTACTCTGCTGTGTGCAAAATTATTGAAGTAGGCCCAATGTTGTGAAGGTGGTGTGCATAGGTTGGCAGTGACACAATAGCATGTGATCGGTAGTGCATAGGGTTGGTGCAGGCTGCACTATGGCTGTGGCTTCTGCTAAGTGTGACACGTTTTCGTTAATGTTTGTTTTATGGTTTGAGGGAGATGGGTAGAACTAGCAGAGTGGTGTACAGAAATGACAGTATGCAATACAGAGGTTTTGTATGCGATTGGTGCATGCATGTTTTGAAATGTGACAGCACCCAATTTGGGAGTGCTGCAAAAAGTGACCGTGCAAAGGGAAGAAGTATTGGGATAGCTTTATTGGGCGGTGGCCCTCAATGTAGATGAGAACGCGCACATGCACATCCTCCCATTATGAGCAGGGAGGAAATGGAAATGGAATTGTGGGAAATAGACAATTAGGAGTTTAGGGCGTCGTTCATAGGAAGAGGCGTTACCATTTTGTCACAATACTGTGTCGTGAGGGTGGTCGACATGGAGAGACGCACCGTGCTTATCGTCAGTGATATCTTTGTGCGCTATCTGCCCAGGTGTTGCGTGCAAAGAGGTGTTGCTGGTAATTTCGGGTTGGAACGAGTGGACGCTTTCTGGGTCTGTGAGGGTGACTGCAGTTTCGGCCGGATGGTTCACCAATGCAGATATGTGGCGACCGTCACAAATGTGGACTGTGTCGTGGTGTATTATGGAAGTGCAACTTTGGGTTACATGTCGTGTGGACGATTAATCTGTCTACTGATGAGGTTGCTGACCACAGTGATGCATATTTTCCCTACTGCCAAGGTGGTTTTCTCATGCATCACACCAAGAGCAGTGTGGTTCCATGACAGTGTAATTTGTCCCCAGCCAGTGGTCGGAAGGTGTGTTATAAACAGATTTATGTGTCAGTTTATGCAGACTGCTGGCATGTTCTCCACCCTCTATGAGATCATAAGGTCGCAAAATATGTAGTGGTTCCATAGAAATGGCATTTATTTGAGCGCCATTGGCAATGTCGTTTTCTTTCGCACTGTGCAAGAAGCAATGACCAGAAACTTGTAAAAATTTGAGGACAGGCAAACAGAAACGCATGCAAAGAGAAAATACAGAAAAAAAGTGCTTGCATGCACGTAAAAAAAAACGTTCACACATATACTCTGGAAGACTGAATCGTCTGACTAGTTTCATATTGTTTACCACCCACCAACCACCCCTTCAGCTTTACTATCACGAAAAGGTAGTGGATTACACTGTCCTTTTAGGATGGCACGTGCCACATCCTCGGTGGCCATGTAGATGTATGCAGATGGAGAAATCGTGCATACTTTAATTGAACTTTGCAGTGGACGTGCTTTGGAATGGCACGACATGTGTACTGTGAATGTGTAACAGTACATTTCAAGTGTTGCACAGCAGTGACAGTGTTCGATGATGGCGCCTTTAATGTGATTGGTGGATGCGTGTGCGTCTATTTACCAGTAACCTAATGAGGTAGAGCTGCAAAGGGAAGGAGGACTATTCCAGTTTTACAGGGGTGTGACCCACGTGCTACTTTGGGAGGTGCACGTGGAAATCTGCCCATAACACCACCTTGCCCAATTGCCATGGTAGTGTGGGGATTAGCTAATGAAGTAGAGTGGTTGTGGTTGACAGGAAGGGGAGGTGAAACGGTTGCACATTATGCTCTGCGTACTGAGGGTGACGGACATGGCGAAAAGCATTGTGTTGCTTGTAGGTGCTCCCTTTGTAATAGATGTGCACAACTGGGCTGTGCAAAGAAACTTTGACAGCAATTTTGGTTTGGAAGGAGTGGACGCATTGTGGAACGCTGTGTATGAGTGCCATTTCGTCCATATGCATGTACTTTGCAAAGACCTCGTCACGTTTCTTGTAGTAGAGGTTATCGTAATTTCTTACGGCGACATGCATATGGGTTACCCGCCTTGCTTACATTTGTCCTGTAGACTGAGGTGTCTCCTGGAGATGGAACATATCCAGATTCCAAGGCACACAGGTTCCAAACAAGTTTTCCTGCCTAATGGTGTGACACACATCCTGCTGCCACCAGTCAGATTGGACCTGTGTCTTCCAATTAGTGATGTCTACACAGTGATACCCGATTGATTCAGGGTTTCATCCCTCGGCTTCCCGTGTTCCAGTTTCTTACAGACACGCACACACAGAACACCCAGACCCCACAGTCTTCTTGTCCTGACGAAGGCACACATAAGAAAGGCTCATATTCCAGCCCCATAGGGCTGAAACACCTTAGTGTAGACTGACTTTTTAGTGACAGTGCTGCCAAATACTCACTGTTTTTGTCATTATTGTGTTAAATTTCACTTGAAGTTGTACTTGTTCATTTGTCATGGCCCCTGTCTTGTTATACCTTGACAGTAGGATATGTACCGTGTAGATTTTTATGTACTTCACCCCAAGCAATGTATCTTGGATATACCCATTGAAATTCACATTGCTCTACGAATGCAACAAATGGGTTGCTGTGTCGTGTCTCCTAGCAGACATTTATATGTGGTTGTTTTGAGCTAAAGGAATAATTTTGAAACAATTGAGGTGTGTAATCATAATTGATTTGGGTGATGATTTGTTCTCTCATGGCCTCAAGGGTTTTATTTATTTTTGTGTTTGTTCTACTGACGCGTTCATCTGTGGTATGGAATCGTGCTGTGTCGGCGGACTGCTTCTAGAATGTCGACACATGGCCTCTTCAGTAACTGTACATGTTGTGATCGTGCACTTTGGAGGCTTCTTTTTGGGTTCCATGCCTTGTACTCGTGTGTTCAGTCAACTGAAGATTTTGATGAAAGCAGTGCAGTGCATTTTTCCTAGTGCCAAGGTGCTTTTCTCATGTATACTGCCGAGAATCGCCTGGCATTATTCCAATGCTTCCTGTCTGCAGCCAGAGGTCAGAAGGGGTCTCATCAACAGAAGCACGTGTGACTTCTTGAGTGCTGCTGGGATGTTCTCCTGTGAGAATGAAAACATTGGTTCCCGATACATATACCATTTCAAGGGAAATGACATGTCTTTGTCGGCCAGTGGCAATGAAATGTTTGTGCACAATCTACAGACTGCACTGAAGACCCTACTGTAAGATTGTGAGCTGCAGTTCAAAACACACATTCACATATGAAAACCGCAAAGAAAGTGTTTCTAGGGAAGCACCTATAAAAAAAACTAAAAGAAAAAAAACCTCACAAAAACAAAGGTTCTTTTGAGAGCCACCATACCCAACGACATGCGCTCCCCTGGTACAAAGTTATTCCCCCACTCCTGTGCGCTTGCATCATGAAAAGTGAGCAAATATCGCGATAGTTGCAGGGTGGCACATGGTACATATGCCCCTTTTGCAGATGACGCCCATAGAAATGGGCCTGCAGAGGCTACGGGATTGGGCAGTTAAGTTTGTGGGTGTGGTGTGTACGGCCCGACAGAGCAACACTGTGTAATTTTTCACAGAAATGCAGAGGGTGCCGTTATGGGTGTGTGTTTTAAGAGGCACAGCGTGCGTATTTCAGGGTTTGCCGACATGCATTCAGTGAAAGTGAATGCAAAACAATGTGCACTCTCTACTCATTTACCAATCTATGATGTACATGTGTACTGCTATGGACTAGGTACAATGAAGTGCCTGTTTATGGTTTGTGTGTGTGATAAGCAACCATGCCGACATTATTGTTGTTCATTGTGCAGGGAACATTGCACAGCATGTTACAGGAGTTCCAGTGCCATTTGCGATGAAGGAGGCACTTGCCAAGTTCATGCATTTCTTTCCGATCTCTTGCATAACTTTCTATTGCAGTATACAACTACCGATGTGGCAGTGTCATTTTCTATTTGGTCCATCAATGGAAACAGCGCGGTACATTGCAAAGATATGTATTTGTGCATTTCTTTGTCATGTGCCAATGGCATACTTTGCCCATGCCATTATGACGTTTCACAGCACAAATACTTTTCCCTACCTACAACGTTCATCTTACTGCGCCAGCTATCTCGATTTCTGTACACCCCATCTAAATTGGCTTGCTGCCTTTCTTGCAAGTAGTGATATTTTCTTGCAGTAAGTGTTGTGCTGTGCCTGTCTTCAAAACGCTCTGCAACACGTAAAGAAACCTCTTTCTGCTGATCTGTTCTCTCTTGGCACCGTGCACCTGGCCACCCTCTGTCCTCCGGGCCCAGGTACCTGCTCATCCTGCCACCCTTCTCCACTGCCTCTGGGCCACCCCTTGCACTGGGGTCTGTATCTGTACCCAAACAGCCCCCCCTTTTTCTTCCTGCACTTATCAGACCTACCCTGTCTGCTGCCTTAAACCTAGCACTTGCAAATTGCTGGCTGCACTACCACTGTTTGTTGCCTTTATTATTTATTTATTGTTATTTATCTGTTTCTCATCTGCTTTGCACTTTTCACTTCTCCCCCCTTCCTTTCACTTTTCCCCTCCCCCTCTCCCATGCACTCGCGTGTTCTCAATGTCACTGGGTCTAGTAAGATCGTTGTTTTGTTCTCCCCTTTTCCCCTCCCTTGACTTGTCGTGCTCTGAAACACTTGTGTACGAGCACGATAGAAATAAAATATCAATATCAATATCAATACAGCGCACTCCTTTCTAACCGAAACTACAGTGTTATCCACAAAGCCACGCCTCCCGGACTGAATGCATGCATTGGCAATTCTGTTGTTCATCTGTGAAAGGTGCTTTCTTTGTTTACCTTTTTTCATTCCCCAATGCATCTTTATTTATTATCGTGTTCTCATACACGCCACAGAAGGAAAGCCAGGAAAAGTCAGGTACAGAAGGGGCAGCACCTGCCTAGATATTATAGGGTGCGTGCCGGGAGACATAATTATTGGGTGGCCATCACCTATATAGATGGTACTCATTGTAATGCTCCTGTAATGACTGTTGCAATGCACTTCAGAGTACCTTCCCTGTGCACAGTAGCGCATTGCACTACATGTACAATACAATGCCCTTTGCCAGGTAAGGGTCTGTAGCGCAGCATATGCTTTGGAAAGGATGTTTTACAGCTCCACTGCCCCACAGGAGTGCCCCTCTTGTTGCCCGCAGCAGATGTGGCAAATGCTGTACATGAAAATACCCAATGTCATTCTTTGAAAGGTGGTAGTCAGCCCACTGTTTCTTTGTCCTTCAATTTGAGTTGTCGTCACATGCAGTACAAATACTTTATGCTACGCCATTACTGTTAGCGGTACCATTCGCGGATATACATACATTGTGGAATACAAGAATGTTTACAACAACGCCAACCACTACTTCTTTACCTATGCCACGAAGCCATTTGTTCTGTGCAACCCATGCACATACAGTGCTTTTCCAACCACCAGTTAGCTTGTTTGTGGTCTGCATATTCTGCTGTTTCCTTACTTGCCTTTACATGTACTAGTATTTGCGTGCAGAACGTGCACCAGCTTTGCAATTTTGTAGCCTCATTACAAACTGTCCCACTTGCAGTTACATCTTTTCTTCAACTGTCTAACCGGCAGGTGACCTGTTCATACTTTCCGTCTCACTGCTCAGTGCACACACAATGTATCAGTTTCACGGGTCATGGAAAGGGAAGCAGCAGATAAATCTAAGTAATGCCACATTTAATACGCCCATGTCACAGTGCAGGTTGCTGTTCTTTGTTTAGCAGTGGCCGTTATACAGTTAGGAGTACTTTAGACACACATTGCTAAGTTTGCAGAGCCTCCCACGAAGTTGACAGCAATACTTTAAATGCGGTAGCCTACTGCATGAATACATAGGGCTGGCGACAGGGGTAGTGTTATCATCATACACTGCATGACCTATGCATGGGTGTAGGTGTGGAACATAAACACGTGTGCTTCCACAACTACTTAAAAGTGTATTTCAAGATGCGGACATGCAGACACTAATGGAGTCCTACTTGCTGTGTAATTGCACATACGCCAACCAGTTGAAGTCTATATAAGTTACTAAAAGCCTTTTCTCTTTACTGAACAAACTACCGTAATGCAACATTCTGCTTAAAGTGCCCTACTAAAAACCTATGAAATTCACTAACACAAAACCTTGTTAAAGGGACGTCATGGTTAAGTTGCACTAGCAAAAACCTATGAAATTCAATGGAAAAACGTTGTTACAGGGACGTTATGGTTACAGGTAAAACCGAAAACCCCCTGAACTTTGACAGTTATGGTAAGCTAAGCCACCATAACTTGTGCCACCAGAGTGCACTGCAAGGACTAACACCCATGACATTAAATATGCCATCACAAATCTCATTCATGACATCAAAAAGGAGGTGATGCAGGCTGGTTCTTAAGTACATTGAGCCCTCAAGCCCCAGAAAAAGGAATGTCCACACACTATGTTAGGTGATAACACAGCTTCTTTGTACTCGGGCAGTTCTATTCAAAAGAATGGCAAATATATACACTCTATGTGGTACCACACAATAGTTAAATTCAGTAATAAATGCACCAACTGCAGTTAGTTTTAAATAGCTGTGTGAATTCTTAAGTGAGGTTTAATAGCATACATTAGGGAAGAAAGGCAGGTTAGTTAGTGGCAACCCGTTACGGAAAAGTTAACGAGTAACTTATCTTGTCTTTTACTGTAACGCTCACCTGACTCCCACGGAGGCGCCGGCCTGGTTTGAGCTGCTGTGACCTCTTCTAAAGTGATGCGCAGGACTCGGAAGACAGACTGGACCGGACCCCCAAATCTTGCTTGTCTGGCTCGCAGAAGTATCCTTCTGTAGGTGGAAATAGGGGATTAGCTGTCAGCGGGGTAATGCGTTGGCCTCCCGTCTTCCCCCTCTCACCCTCCTCAAAACACTTCTGCAATCCCCCCTGGTGTCTCACCTTAGGGTCTGGAAGGACGAGCTCTCCATCCCGCTTCTGATGCAGGGGCGCGTTGATATCCAGTTACTTCACTGGATCTCGGATTGGTAAGGGTTCAAATTCGCTTGACTTTTTCCGGTAAAATGCCGTAAGTATACTGTTGTAAAGTTCAAGCCTTAATTGACCATTGTCCATTTACTCTTTTTCAGGTGCTGAGTGAAGATGCCGAGTTGAGGAATGGAATCGCCGAAGGTAAACTCTGATGAGTCTTTGATGGGTGGTTCCCTAGTGTCCTTGCATTCACCCACTAATGCTTGTGTCTTTTTTCCCCATAGGGGCCGGGGTACGGCAGAGCCGAAGAAGCGGCGCCGACCCGAAGTGAGGAGAGATTGTTCCAACAGTAATCAGGTAAGTATTATGGTGGAAAATCAGGCCTTCCTCAATCTGTTCCCTAGCTCACCTTTGTTCTTCTCTTTTCACCCTTAGGCGCGGAAATGCGGCGGATGTCCTGATGGTCGCTGATGGGCACGAAGGCGCCTCGTGAAGGTGAGTGGAACGAGGCGCTGCAGTGAGCAATGCGATGTGCTTTTAAAATGAATGACTTCCCTTTAGGATCGTCGGTGTGATGGATCCGGATTTCGGATAAAAGCAGGTAATGTTCTTATTTCACCTTTTCTCTTCTTCCATTACAGGTGTCCCAGGATGCAGACGGGCGTGGCTTGAGTCATGCAGGAGCAGACACTGTGAGCGTCCAGCTGCTAGGTGCAGAACAACGCGAAGCACGTGTGGCAGTCCGGGCGTGGTTTAAATAGCCTTGGAAGAAGTTCCAGGTAAGTATTCTTCCACGGTCCCCACCCAAGTAAAATAGTTCCTTTAATAAAGTAGTCCCTCCTAAGCCTCATTTGACTTGAGGCTTTATGCAGCATGGTCTGTGTCAGGTAAGTGCACCAAACACCTTCTTTTATGTGCCTGGCGCCTTTGGCGCCAGGGCTGATGTCCAATATGAGCCTGGTGCCAAAGGTGCCAGGACAAAGTCCAAAGAGCCCCTATTAGGGGCCGCTGGGTTTTTTCCCGAGGGCATGATGCCTGCTTCCGGGGGTGCTGGGCCTGTCCCGGTGCTCTGGGGGCAGGCATCATGACATTTACAGCCCTGTCCAAAAATGTTCAATAACCCTCTACCTTCTTTTTAAAGGTTCTACCACCCCAAAGTACCCGAGAGGCCACAGGAGAACAGGATCCAAGATGAATGAGAAACCCTTGGACGACGCCTGAGGCAGGAAGATGCTCTTTCTCATCACAGTACGTTTGGTTTCTCGGTTTTACTCAACGATTGCCCTTGAGGATGGACCCCCCCTTGGTAGGAGTATCCACTGGGATGCTGAGTCCAAGAATAAAATTGGAACCAAAGTCTCTCTGAAGTGCAGCAGTTTTAGTCTTCGTGGTGCTCTCCGTTGGTCGATGTTTTCTCTGACTGAAGTAGTCCTGGGAGGATGAAACATGCTGTGGGCTCCTAAAAGGCTTGGCAGATGAGAGTAAGATCCCTGGAAACCTTCGATGACTTCTGGCAGTGACAGGTGCAGAGGTCACTTTTGGTGTCGGGTTTTGGGATTTTGTGGTTTTCCAACTTTTGGTTCTTCATTTCTGCAGCCGTAGTACGGATGTCTGGATGACTTTTGTTGACCTGAACTTGAACACTGGGGTGGACCAAAGACCCTCAGCAAGTCTGGGCCATCGGGATGTCTTTGTTGGATTCTGGAGGTGGGAAACCCATCGGCAGACCTTCCTATCCACTCAGCAGCCCTGGACTTTCTCTGGTGGGAAAGAGTGATCAGCGATGATGGCAAGGAGGTCCCTTGAAGTATGATTCAGCAGTTTGGAACTTTCGCAGCTCTTGGTGTCAAGCAGCACTATTCCAGGGTACCCGCTCTTATGGGTGATATACTGCAACTGGGGCGTCCAGCAGTCACAAATGCTCCTCCGGACACTGGGTGACACCAATAGATTTCTTTTATTCAAGATGTCCAGGCACTCCTCTTCTGGATTCACGAAGACCGCTTCTCCGGACAGCAGGCACACAGGACTGGCTTCCAGGGTACATTTGATGAAGAGCAGCAGGTTGCACGATGGCCCCTCATAGCTCAGGGAGAGTTCTCCTGTGCAGGTCCTCTCTTGGATCAGTCATTGAAGTGGCACAGCAGTTTTTGGATTCGATGAAGAGTATTAGCCACAATCTTCCTCCTTCAGCTGGACTCCAGGGATCATCTTTGGTTTCGACTTCAGCTTCTGAACAAATTGGTGAGTGTAGGGGCCCTAGTTATACACATCTTTTCTCCATTTACTGGCCAGGCCCAGTCAACCAATCATGCAGAAGGGCATTCATGCAGGCAGCCAATCAGGCTCACAGGCACCCAGGCCATTCACTCCACCCAGACACCCATAACAAAAAATGTGGATTGGGCTAAGCACCCAACCTTTCAGCACACTACACTGCATTCATGTCATTTTCAAGCAGTGCTGTCTCAGGCATTGTGTCACACACAGACACCAGACACCCACAACACAGAATGTGAGCTCACTTCAGGCTCTTATACCCAGGTCCCACCCCAAGGGTGTACGCACAACACACAGCCCCGGGAAGGCTCCAGTCCATCTGACAGGAGGCAGCCCCGGAGCCACATATGGTATTTCCACCCAACAATATGTCAGGGGAAGGGACAAAGTCACGGCTTCCCAGGACTTTTGGAAACAAGTTAAAAGGCAATAGAAACCAAGATGTCACAGTTGCCTTCTTGCCTTTCGTCAGGAATCCATTGATTCCTATGGCATGGCCTTGGTGTCTAAAAAATGAAGGATACTCAGAGCCACTGCCGAATGAGCATGTGGCTGCCACCAGCCCATACCCTGCTCTGTGGGCAACACACAGGTGCCCAAAAACACACACAAGGGGTACAATGGTGTACCCCCACCCATGGGTGCCAGAAGGGTATCCCATGGGTGTTGTTCACAGGCTGGACCCCAGTGGCAGGAAACACAAAGAAAATACACACAGAGAAGTGGTAGGACAAGCACTAGGAGGCCCTGTTCCTCCAAAAGGCATTTCCAGCATCACACAAGGCAATCTATAAAAGGAGTTGTAATACAAATTAATCTTGGTCGTTTTCCATAGTACATTATCCAATACAAAGAAGGAAAACAGTTGTGTTTGTGTTACAATCCATGAACTCGACTGATTTATCATACGTAAGGTTCTTAGTTTTATGGTATTTGTTTTTTTTACACATTTTCATCTGTATTTATCCATATCAATATTTATTTTTTGATCATTTTATCTGCAGTTATTTCCCACATTTTTCGTAATGAGAAATGTAGTGCTTAGATGCCTTTGCCAGACGCTCACAGAGCTGGACTGCACATCAAGTCAAGATCCATTTTCCATTTTCACCTATAAACAAATGGCTCTTACCACTGTCACCTCTGATATGAACAAGATCTCTTCACCAATTTTAACATCTTCAGAGAGAAAAGCATTGTTTTTAGCCTTTCTGTTTCATTACTTTGCACCGTCATTGGCCTGCAATACTTGGCTGACAACCTACAGAGCTAAGGAAGAGGCCTGCATTTCTGCTTTTTTCCCTTCTAGTTATTACCTAAAAATACTGATAATAAACAGTGATTTCCATCTGTACTTGTGTGTAAAAATCAGTAAAAACGGAAAACATAGAGTCTGAATCATAAGTAGCTATTTGAGATGTTGGTGTGCTTCCACACATCATTTCAAATTATTTAGTGTAATGTGTTGAAATAATTTCAACAGTATACACTATACCATGGAAGACAATGATGGAAACATAGCTCAATAGGTTGCATGCTGCTGCCTAGAAGTGTGTGAACTCTAGGACACAAGTTTACATTTGGTAAGTCTGACATGGTGCTTGTTAGAATAGATTTCTAAACTTTGGCCTGGTGGACAGATATTTAGTAGGCCACACTTATTTTTGTGGACCGGGAGTAACTTCTGGGAGTTTAGCCTAACCAATCAAGGGAGCATGGAGAGAGGCCAAGGCTAAATCTCAGCAGAGGTGTGTGGGGTCAGGGGTCCACAATCAGTCCACACAGTGAAACACCAAGGATTAAACACCAAGGATTACACTAAGCCAGTTAGGTATAAAAGTAACACATTTATTAAAGGCCCAGAAAACTCATGAACAATGACTGCTAGTAAGTAATATTATCATTCAATACTAAAATACAATACAATCTGCATACAGTCACTGTAGTTGGTGCCTTAAAAGCAGAGGGGGAACCTGACCCCCAGCCACAGTATGGGTGGGGCATATCTGATAATACTGGCCGCCCAGCATGAGGTAGGTACTCTGTCAATATCAGCATAGGTACTACTGAGTTGCATGTGAAGGTGTCAATGGCCCTCTGTCCCGGACTGACGTAGTCTGCCCTGCAGGATGCATGTGCGGACGCTTCACGTGGGCTACCTTTTGGGTGGGGCACATACAGGGAGCACTGCAAGGGCTGATGCGTGCCCCGTGGCAATATGTATTCCCTCCCCCATGCAACGGTTGCCCGAGAAGATAGGATGCATGTATTCTGTATTATTGAAGGGGCATCAGGGCCCTTTGGTAATACCAGTGTGTGCCCATCCATGGCAAACCACCATCTGCCGTTTGTGCAGCGGGGCACACATTTAAAAATGCAGCCCTTGCAACAATAATGTTTGGCCTGCAACCCCATCTAGACCGGAGGCACGATTAGTGCAGGTGATACTTCCAGGTGCAGTGCATTGTTATGTGGGCATCATCACAGTCCCCACTGCATCCTTGGTGGGGGTTAGATGGGGTTAGGTCATATTGACCTGGCCTAACCATCCCATCTTATATTTGATAGTAACATTCTGGACATACACTAGGTGCTAGCTTTTTGTATGATATCTGGTCACCATTAATTAATTAGCCTATTATTACGCACCTAATACCGCAGACCAGTCTCCCAGTGCGGGATCAGGATTCGAATCATCTGTGGGTCTGCGATGTCTTGCTTCCAAATCAAACACGTTGCCTCTGGACTATTCTCCCAGACCGATTATATCAAGTCGCCTCTGTGCTTCAATTGAAACATATGTATGATCTTATTGTTTTGACCTGTGTGTCATTCCACTCTCACCGTGCCTTGGTCTGCTGCCTTCTATGTATACTGACTGTGGTGTGATCGGTGTGCCACCTTCGCCTGCACTGATATGCCTTCATATTATTACATTTTCTCACTTTTCCCAGGGTCTATACCAGTCACCCCTGAAATCCAAGCACTCCCTGAATTGAATGCGTCTGAATAACCACTTTTTCTGTCAACAATATGCCACCAACAGTGCTGCTTCACAACACCAGCCTCCCCTTCTCTTCCCAAGTGTCTTACAAGATTAGCTGTGTCTTCCAAGATCTGCAGGAGCACCCTGTGACTGCCCCTTCTCAGGCATCTTCATAACAGGGCACAACATTAACCTTGATACCTATATCAGCTTTTGTCCCCAGAGTCCTGAAATTCTGCTTTTACATGTGCTCCTCCGTATGCATCAATGCCAACACCCATTGACCACTTTTATTCTAAACTCGAGAATGTGATCACCAACCGTAAACATCCAGTGCACAGGTCTGATTATGTTCCACTCCAACCACCTGACACCCAGCAAAGCTGACTCCCCCAAATCTTGAAATTGATCAAGCCCTGTGCACCCATTACTCATCCTACTTGCTGTGTGGCCCCCACGCCTCATTCTCTTTGAACCTCACACATCAGTTCTCCTGCCGCCTGCTAGCAACCTGCCCTTTTTGTGACCAATATCTGTAGGCACGCATCACCCAAATTGCCAAGATTCCCCCTCTCTTTCCGTCCAAATCCCCCCCACCCTGGGTGACTCATTTCCCCAAAAACCCTGGCAGTATCCATTTTGGACCTCTTACTGGTATGCTATTGGGCAAGCAGATACCATTAATAGCCATTGATAACTTCAGGATTGCTATCATAGCGGTAAGTAAAAAGGATCGGTAGGATAGCTCAGGGGCAACGTGCTCTTTTTGGAAGCATGATGATATGGAGCAACACAGGTTCGATCCCCGGTCCGTGCTTAGAAATCCCTGGTTATTGAGCGTGTTATAAACAACAAATTACATTACATGATGTGATTACTGTGCTTTTTTTTAACGTCAAATCCTAAAAATGCAGATTTCTTTCTTCAAATGTTTGCTCTTTTTCTCGCAAATAAATGTGGGTGGAGACCCCCCCGCACCCCTCCCACATCCCCCATGCCTAATTAATACCCGTACCCCACTAACCATCTATATTTGTTAGAGAAAGTGCACAAACGTGACCAAAACCCAACATTTTGGCATTCACAGTGATGGGATTCAACATTTTCGTCCTATCCCAGTAAAACCTGGCTCTCTGACAACTACACAACCTCTGTCCTGGCCTTGCTCCCGCAACATTGCAAAATCCTGGTCCACAACTGTGTGGGCAGAAAGGGTGGTGTAGTTTCTCTGGCCTCCTCCTCTAGTCTCATCCCCACCTCTATGCCATGACCATACTTGCTTAATAGAGAGCCTTGCTGGGAAATTCCTCTTCAATAAGAATGCCTTCTGCATCATTCTCGTAACCTGTCACACGCATGCCATTATCCCCCTATCCTGTGCTGAATGATCTGAACACTTTTCCACCCTCTAAATGAAGCCCAACCGTATCCTCATTTTGGGTGATATAAATATCTGCCTGGATCGTCCAGACGCCAACTCTCCCAAGCCGTTGTCAATTCATGCATAACCTTGGCTTCACTTCATGGGTCAATATGTCTGCTCATCACACTGGCCCAAGGCTAGATGTGGTCTTCCCTTTCAACTTCTCTCCTAGCCCCATTCATCTTGTGCCCCTTTCCTGGTCGGAAGACCATCATCTGCTCAATGGATGAGACAGTTTAGCCCTCTTACTTTCTTCACATCAACCGCGCTTCCAGAAACACAAAAACCTCACTAAACACCGCAATCATATGAGAAAGGCTAGCAAGCTTTGAAGACAACTTCTCTGTCCTTAGCACTGCTCTGGACCAGCTCCAGATACCGCCACACTTCTTGATAATCTCTAAAGTGATAGCACTCCTTTCTTGTACAACCTTTACTGGCAAAACTACACTATGCAGAACCCCTCATCAAGCGAGCCATTAAATAGTTTCCCCGAAGATTTGGCCTGGATGAAGAGTGCAGTGAGGGAACTTGAACATCTCTGGCATAAATCATGCTTACTAGTGGATACAGTAGTCTCTAAAGTCCTTAATTGTGGTGACCATTACGCCATTGAAAGGAACAATAGTGCATATTTCTTGAAGCCCACTGTCAATGGTCAAAATAAAATCTCTAAGGTTTTTTAAAGTTGATGCTGAACTCAGCAGGCCCTCACAGACGAATGTCAGTACTCACTCCTCCTTTGGTCACCAAAAATGGGTAAGGTCGAACAAGTTCACCTCTCTGTCAAGTAATGACTGTGCTTCCTCCTTCCCGCCAATTATGACACTCTGACATCTTGTACCTGTTCCAACAATACGCATGTGATAAATGCTTACACTCTTGCGAATGCAAAATGAAGGTTGATAGGTGAAAGGTTATAAATGAATCTGAACCACTGGCAATTGCCCCGGGCAACCCTCTAGAGCATCAGTTTTCACCCTGCCATTGTAATTACAGAACGAGAAAGACAATATATAAACCAGGCTTAGTTCCACCCTAAAAAGGGCAGTCCAGCACAAATTGCAAGGTCACATCTCTTCTGCACAAGACCACAAGCAACCCCAGACATGTTTCAGCCCCACTGGCCATCATCAGTGAGGTTTATTCTGGGTTTCTAGGCACAGCAGGGCCAGGACCCATTTCTAGGCATAGCCATCCCTCGGGGTGCAAAATGCAAAGATGAAGATTGTTGGCTGAAGGCTATGAATGCATCTTACCAAAACCATCCGTTGTGTTGTAAAATCAAATTATCATTGATGGTAACCCAAAGGTAAATATATATCAGTGTTGGGATGCCCTCTGTGACAGCAAGATTCCACCAAGCAAATGTGTCATGCCTAGCGCCGGAGAGGCGGGATTTCTCGGGTGTGCATTCCAGGGCCGTTATGCCTAGCACTGGAGAGGCATGCTTTCCCAGGTGAGCATTCCAGGGTATTCATGCCTAGCGCTGGAAAGGGAGGTTTTCTCAGGTATGCATTCCAGGAACCTCATGCTTAGCACTGACGAGGCAGACGTTCTCTGGTGTGCATTCCAGGACACTCATGCTTAGCACTGGAGCGGCAATCTTTCTCAGGTGTGCATTCCAGGACCTTCATGCCTTGCACTGGAGAGGCAAGCATTCACACGTATGCATTGCAGGACTTTCTTGTCTAGTGATGGAGAAGCAGGCTTTCTCAGGTGCGCATTTCAGGACCTTCGTGCTTAGCGCCGAAGAGGCAAGCATTCTCAGGTATGCATTCCAGGACCTTCATCATTAGCACTGGATAGGTAGGTTTTCTCAGGTATGCATTCCAGGCCCTTTATGCTTAGCACTGGAGAGGCAGGCTTTCCCAGGTGAGCATTCTAGGATCTTCATGCCTAGCACTGGAGTGTCAGGTTTTCTCAGGTATGCATTCCAGGACCTTCATGCATAGCACTAGAGAGGCAGGCTTTCCCAGGTGAGCATTCAAGGACATTCATGCCTAGCTCTGGAAAGGTAGGGGTTCTCAGGTATGCATTCCAGGACCTTCATGCCTAGCACTGGAGTGGCAGGCTTTCCTAGGTGACCATTCCGGACCTTCATGCCCAGCACTGGAGTGGCAAGGTTTCTCAGGTGTCTATTCCAGCACCTTCATGTCTAGCGCTGGAGAGGCAGGCTTTTCCTGTTGAGCATTCCAGGACCTTCATGCCTAGCACTGGAGTGGCAAGGTTTCTCAGGTGTCTATTCCAGCACCTTCATGTCTAGCGCTGGAGAGGCAGGCTTTTCCTGTTGAGCATTCCAGGACCTTCATGCCTAGCACTGGAGTGGCAAGCTTTCTCAGGTGTCTATTCCAGCACCTTCATGTCTAGCGCTGGAGAGGCAGGCTTTTCCTGTTGAGCATTCCAGGACCTTCATGCCTAGCACTGGAGTGGCAAGCTTTCTCAGGTATGCATTCCAGGACCTTCATGCCTAGCACTGGAGTGGCAAGCTTTCTCAGGTATGCATTCCAGGACCTTCATGCCTAGTGCTGGAGACACAGGGCCTCATTACTAGTATGGAGGCACCCATGCCCTTAATATTTTTCTGTGGTCCCGACGGGTTCCAGCGCCGGGTTCCTTCAATGGGGAATTAACGGGCCATTCCAACATTGGAGGATCCGGTAATTCCTCATTGAAAAAACCCATCCCCATTCCCATTTGAGCCCCCATAGGGCTCAATGGAAATGGGGAGGGAGATAATAACGGGCCCGTTAATAATGGGCCCGTTATTAGCTCCCTGGTCCCCTTGCGGGACCCGCTAAGGACATCAGGTTTGACTAGACATCCAGAGCGGGTCCCGCAAGGGAATCTCGTAATAGGGCATCCCGTAATGAACGGTGCCGGTCCCATACCGGCACCCTTCACTACGGGAGCGCCAGCCTCGTAATGAGGCAGACAGGCTTTTTCAGGTGCGTATTTCAGGACCTTCATGCCTAGCACTGAAGAGGCAAGTATTCTCAGGAATGCATTTCAGGACCTCCATGCCTAGCGCTGGAGAGGCGGGTTTTCTCGGGTATGCATTCCAGGACCTTCATGCCTAGCCCTGGAGAGGCACGCTATCCCAGGTGAGCATTCCAGGATCTTCATGTCTAGCACTGGAGTAGCAAGCTTTCTCAGGTGTGCATTCCAGGACCTGCATGCCTAGCGCTGGAGAAGCAGGCTTTCTCAGGTGAGCATTTCAGGACCTTCATGCCTAGCACTGGAGTGGAAAGCTTTCTCATGTGTGCATTGCAGGACCTTCATGCCTAGCGCTGAAGAGGCAAGCCTTCTCAGGTATGCAATGCAGTACCTTCATGCCTAGCGCTGGAGAGGTAGGTTTTTTCAGGAATGCATTCCAGGACCTTCTTGTCTAGTGCTGGAGAAGCAGGCTTTCTCAGGTGCGGATTTCAGGGCCTTCATGCCTAGCGCCGAAGAGGCAATAATTCTCAGGTACGCATTTCAGGACCTTAATGCCTAGTGCTGGAGAGGTAGGGTTTCTCAGGTATGCATTGCAGGACCTTCCTGCCTAGCGCTGGAGAGCTAGGTTTTTTCAGGAATGCATTCCAGGACCTTCTTGTCTAGTGCTGGAGAAGCAGGCTTTCTCAGGTGCGGATTTCAGGACCTTCATGCCTAGCGCCGAAGAGGCAATAATTCTCAGGTACGCATTTCAGGACCTTAATGCCTAGTGCTGGAGAGGTAGGGTTTCTCAGGTGAGCATTCCAGGACCTTCATGCCTAGCGCTGGAGAAGCAGGCTTTCTCAGGTGAGCATTTCAGGACCTTCATGCCTAGCGCTGAAGAGGCAAGCCTTCTCAGGTATGCAATGCAGGACCTTCATGCCTAGCGCTGGAGAGGTAGGTTTTTTCAGGAATGCATTCCAGGACCTTCTTGTCTAGTGCTGGAGAAGCAGGCTTTCTCAGGTGCGGATTTCAGGACCTTCATGCCTAGCGCCAAAGAGGCAATAATTCTCAGGTACGCATTTCAGGACCTTAATGCCTAGTGCTGGAGAGGTAGGGTTTCTCAGGTATGCATTGCAGGACCTTCATGCCTAGCGCTGGAGAGCTAGGTTTTCTCAGGTATGCATTTCAGGATCTTTATGCCAGGCACTGGAGAGGCAGGCTTTCCGAGGTGAGCATGCCAGGACATTTGAAACACTTGTATATAGGCGCGTTATAAATGCCATATCATATCATTCATGCCTAGCACTGGAGGGGCAAGCTTTCAGGTGTGCATTCCAGACCTTCATGCCTAGCACTGAATTGGCAGGCTTTCCCAGGTGAGCATTCCAGGACCTTCATGCCTAGCACTGAATTGGCAGGCTTTCCCAGGTGAGCATTCCAGGACCTTCATGCCTCGTGCTGGAGAAGCAGGTTTTCTCAGGTGTGCATTTCAGGACCTTCATGCGCGCTGAAGAGGCAGGCATTCCTAGGTATGCATTCCAGGACATTGATGCCTAGTGCTGAACATGCAGGCTTCCTCAGGTGTGCATTTCAGGAACTGTTAAGGCTCTCTCTGGATTATTAGACCAACCAGACCTAATGCACTGTCACGGATTATGCAAGACCTGTTCTCCAAGATTGAATTTTGTCTTAATGCAGTAATCTTTGAGGTGAAGCAACAGGACTGTCCTTTAAGGTATCACAATCCATTAAAAGGCTAGCATGTGCCATAAGTGCCCACAGTGTAACACACTTAAAGAGAATTGTGTTGAAAGGTTAAATATCGGTAGAAGTGGAAATTGATTCCATCGGGCATATTCGGGAGTGAACAGGGCAGCATACTATGTTAAAAGAACACTGTGCTAAAGTTTGATGGGGAATCCTTCTGCGCTTGCCGCACTTCAGAGTGGTGCGCACTTTGGCAGCACTTTGGCTACACGGGACATCACCTGGTAAACCCTAACAGGCTAGTAATCTCTGAGTCAAATGTGTCCAGATTTTCTGTGGTCCCGACTCACATTTACAGAGGAGAACATAGACCTCCTAAAATGTCATGAGGTGTTTTTGGGCTATGTGAAAATAGCATTTAAGAAAAACGTGTTTGTCAAAAAGGTCGACCTAAATAAGGTTGACCTAAAAAAAAGAGAGGGCGGGTCCAGAGTCGAAGAGCTTAAAAGGCACAAATCATGCAAATAACTGCAAGGGGAGAGAAGGGACTGGGAGAAAGCAAGGGTGTATAGCAGTGACTCACTGCATAAAGGGGAAATAGATTTAAAAAAAAAAAACACCAACCGCAAGAGTGGACTGGCAACTAAAATTGGCTGTGGAAATGTTTTTCAAAGTGGCACTGTAATATACTGTCCAGGCAAGACCAGCCCCACTAAGTAGGTTTCTAGGGTTTATCCACCCAAGCACCAAACACGTACAAATAATGTCTTTTCAATCATATTTGTCCCTTTATATATAGTAACAAAATGTTAAACATAAAAGAATGGACAAAAACATGTGTTAATAGTGAGGAAAAACAAACAGGAAGATGTATTGCATTTCCTTTCCTTAAAGGGATGTGTGGAATAAGAAGAGGGGGGCAAATGGCTGTGAGAAGAGGTTAGAGAAGCAGAACGGCAGGGTACCCACCCAAGAGGCCCATGGTGGAGATGCCCAATGGGAACTCTCCAGAGTGGGCCAGTCCACTACTGAGCAGGTGCTATTACGTCATGGAAACATTTATTGCATGCACGAATGCCAACTGAGCTGTCAGGGCTGCAGAGCTAATATCTGCTCAGCTGTCCCCTCCCTAGCGCGTTGTTACCACCTCGGGAAGTGGTGTGACCTGCATCTCTGCCACCTTATAAAAGGACCGCAGGGGGGCAGATATCCCTTGCCCCCTTCATAGCAGGTTCCTTAACAGTAACCAGTATGTGTGCTCTCTTTATATGAATATTTAACTATCACTAATTGACCCTGGAAGTAGGTGAGAAGAGAGTAGATTTGCTAGCTGCTCATTTAGTTCTCAAGTTTTATGACTGCTTCAGTGAAGCCAAATGGTTTCATTGGATATGTGTCTTCAATCCAATTAAGATCTTAAGCAGGGTAATGTGAAAGTTGTCACACTGGTAGACAACACAAATCAATCACTAGCCCCTCTGTCCAGACACTGCCCCTACTGCTCTCTTACTCCCTACCTTTCACCAAATCCTTCCACCTGATCAAAGTTTATTAGAATAGCTTGGTATGAACATAGCATCAACTCTGCCTCTCTGGAGATTTCTTGTGACCGCCATCCAGCTCCTCTCTCAATAGGAGGATTATTGTTGGTGTTTTGGGGCTGGGGCAGAGAATATATTAGGGGCGTGGGAAATGCATGATATGTTTTGTCAATCAGAATTGAAAGGGCATAAAGGCATTGGAATATTGGATGGTAGCAGAAGCCAGATATTATCTCTTGTTCCGGTGTGTGACATGAGTGACATTGCAAAGGTAAGCGAGGGCCACCAGGTATGTTTTATATTATAACAAGTCCCAGTTACTCCCCATCCCACCTTCATCTGCTTGACTGTGTGGATGACACAGCCTTGAGTAAGGGGCAGTGAGTGGGTGGCTCCATACACAACACAAGATTGTAAATGGATACACCATGAACAACCAAGGTTCATATATTATAGAATGTTAATGCCAGCACAGTGCAGTTCTTTGCACCAGTGCAAACAGTTATTGAAACAATGTATATTTGTACTGCCATGGTTCTTTCCACATGCACTAAAATTGAACTGGCTGGCACAATGAGACTCATTACAGGTCTGTTGGTATCCCGCCGGTAAATCCATAGGGATACCGCCAGGGTTGTATAACAAGTGGGGCCTGCAACTAATGTAGTTGGGTCCACCGCAGTGACATTAACATGTGAAAATTGCCACACAGCGTTGCTGAGTGGGTAATTACAGATTTTGGCTTGGTCTTGCCCGCTCAGGCCCTACCCTGTCTACGCCTCTGATTCCCGGCAGATTACAGGTGCCAGTAAGGTAAATACCCATTCCATGGACTCCATGGGTGGATTGATGGTATTGGCACCTGTAACACCAGTACTGGTAATACTGGCTGGTTTTTGCCAGTGGGTTGGCTGACTTACCTCCGGCTCTTGGCTGGAGGTAAACCAGGCCACCCCACCAACTTGCCAGTAAACGCAATTACTGGCACGTTAATTCCGGCCCGGCCAATTTATGGTGAGGTGCAATGTTTTTACTGTGGGCTCTCTCCTTTTCCACCTCGGTGCTTGGAGCCTGTGTTTGAGGTCGACGCTCATTTTGTTTGACACACTCTGACTCCCAACGGTGCAAAGCATGGCTCTCTTGGACGGTGTGCCATGCACAATTCTGATTCTTTTTATCTTTCCTATTTTCCTTTCAAAGAGGACATTAGGCAAAGGTTTTACATATATATTACTTCTATCGACGGCGGTTGGCCTGTAGCTTTCCCTCAAGTGATATTTCTTTAGGCAGCGCCTTTTTTCCCCCGCATGTGATATTAAAACTGCATTCATGAAAGCTGGAATGATGGGTAAACGTACGAGGATTACATTCGCTTTGATATTCAGAAAGTGTTCTCGCATGTAATAGTTAGCTGGAGATCTAATGTATTCATCCTTTATTATTCATGCAATATATTCTTTTTCAACTGACTTTTGCATTGCTGCCACTAGGATCTTTTCCCATTTGCCTTCCCGCCCCTTCTTAGCCTTTTCCTTCGCCTGCTACACGTTCACCTCATTTAGGGACGCCTGCAGTACATTGTCATTTGCAGATTGGATGATGTCATTTCATAATAAAAGAGTATAAAAACAAATAATGTGTTGGCTATGGTGTGGGCCTAACTTGCAAACGTGACGTAGGGCAGATGGAAGAGTGATGGAATGAACACACGCCACAATCTAAGAAAAGAATTACGCTTAATAGTAACTAGTAGGGACCGCCCCCATAGACCAAAGACAAATGTAAATTATGGGGCAAAGCACTGGCTTCTGGGACTTTTCCATGCATATCCTTACTGTGAGTGCATCCCGCAGACAAATACATGTACACGCAATTACACGCAGATCTGGCCATACCACGCACATACAGACTCATTCGTTTTAACTCCCGCACCACCTACAAAGCTAAACCTTTTGACATATGAGTGCAGATAGGGGAACGGTCGGATATGCGTAGGGACACACAGTCTGGCCCCTCCCGCCCAAAACGTACACCTTTCTGGGATCTCTATCAGCAAACTCTATCAAGCAGTAACATCCAACTCTGACCTTTAATGGGGGCGCCTTTAGCCTGTGTTCTGAAAGGTAAAGATTTAACTACAGTTTGTAATGTAATACAAATGTATTAGAAAGTCCCTAAGAAACCTTCAGCTGCTGGACTTTTAAGCAATATGCTAATGTTATGTTAATGTTAATTTTAAAGGATATTTGTACCGCGCACTTTCACCACCGGAGTGGTCCCCTGGCGCTCTGGCGGCTCTGAAAAAGGGAAGGGGGGGTGCGTTAGTGGGATTAAGCTGGAAAAGTGCAAGAGCAGTGATGTGCTGTTGGCCGCCTCAGCCCGGTGGGTCCGTTGGCTGGGCTTGGGGTATTTTACAGTCAGTAGTCGTCGTGTGCTGTTGTGCAAGTCTATGTGTGGTTTGTTTTGTTGTTGCAGTGTAGTGAAGTTTGTGCGGATTGTTGTGTTGTAGGCTTGTGATTGTGTTTGGTTAGAGTTTGAGAGGTGTATGCAGAGGGGTGAAATTGTTAGTCGATTGGTTAATTGGCGTTGCTGTCCTTGCAGTTATGTCTAGGTGTGATGCTTGCTATAATTCTCTATTTGATCACAGTGTGGCACTTGCCAAATTTCAATATCCTATCTGGATGTGAGGAAGGCTAGAGATCACGATTCCACCTAAGTGTGGCACTTGGTAACACCCACAGTTTCAGTTAAGTGTGGCACATGTTAACATTCACATTTCTATCTAGATGCTACGAAGGCTAAAGTTCAGAATTTCATCTCAGTGTGGCACATGCTAATGTTCATAATCCTATCTAGATGTGACGCAGGCTAAAATTCAGTAATTCCATCTATGTCCATCTAAGTGTGGCGCATGCTAACATTCACGTTTCTATCTAGATGCAACGCAGGCTAAAGTTCAGGATTTCATCTCAGTGTGGCACATGCTAACATTCATAATCCTATCTAGATGGGACGCAGGCTAAATTCCGAAGTCCATCTAAGTATGGCACATGCTAACATTCATAATCCTATCTAGATGGGACGCAGGCTAAATTCCGAAGTCCATCTAAGTATGGCACATGCTAGCATTCATAATCCTATCTAGATGTGACGCAGGCTTAAGTTCATTAAGTCCATCTAAGTGTTTTAAACCGTGGCCGCTAGGTTCCAAAGTGAGACACTTCCCCACAAGACCACTTGAGGGTCTGAGCAGGAGCCCTGTGAAATCCCTTGTCAATGTTGCACTGTACAAGAAATATTGATGTGCATTTTTTAAGTTTAAAAGGGGTGCAGATTTTGAACTTTGCTGATGATAAATCCTCTGAGTGGAAGAGGCAAATGTTCATGGGGTGACTGAAATGCCTGCCCTACACCCTCCTAATCCTCCCATTGCTGGGCCCAGCCTCTTTCACTGCAGTAGGAGGGATGCCCCAGTCTATTTCCACCACTGTCTGTTCGCTAAAGCAATCATTTTGGCGTATTGGTGGAAAAACGAATAACCCAAACAAAAAGAATGCCATGCAGTGGCGCAACACCATTGAGCAGATCGGGGTCTAGCCCCTTCTTGAAATGTTGGGCTTTGTTGACTCGACCTGGCTCCATGGGTGACGGCAGCCCCTGGCCACTTTGAGGCACAAGGCCTCTTTCGATGTGTCGCCAGCCCGTAGCACTCGTTAAGGAGCAGCATCAGCATCAAACATGCAGAGCACAAAAACCTATCCATGCCATATCAACAGACTCACTTTGATAAAGCCAAAGTCTTAACTTCTGGCCTTAGCTTTTAGATGGCCCACCTCTCCAGAGATTAGCATAGCACTTTGAAAGTAAACAGCCTCTGAATTGGGGTGAAAGGAACGACTAGTGGCCAAAGAGAAGGTGAAATAGCTTTTCAGCTTCCTAGCTGGCCTCAGGGAATTCAGAGGGAAATGGGAGCAGGGCTGGCTAAAGATGTGTCAGGGCTTGTGGGGTCTCATTTCTTTTTGATGTTTGGGGCACCCATTACTGATTGGAACAATGGTCCAAGGTACCTGTGGAGTGCTTAAATCAATAATGAAGTCAAAATAATGCAGCAAGGAGGTTCAAAGCTGCAGATTATCAGTAGGTTTCTGTGTCATAAGACTGCCAACATGGGGACAGCTACTTGCAGGGCCATTTCCCCTCAGGGGGGAGACCGAAAGTGCGATGGGTTTATTGGCCCCACTCACCATCTGCTTTCAAAACTGTCATCCAGCCCTGCCGGGTTGACCGACAGACCCGTGGTCAGACCGAACAGGACACAAACGTTAAATGGTGCCTTGGTTTCGCTGTTAACAAGGGCCCTGCTATTACTAACATAAAACATTTTACTGTTAGCACCTGCATTCATATGCATACATTTTTAGGTAATTGAAATTGTGGTGTGGGGTTAGCAATTGCATGCTAGGGGAGTGATTAGAAGGGAAGTGGTGACATGGGTCATCTCATTCTCACTGCAGTCCTTAAGTGTGACGTTTCAGAAATGAAGGCGAGAGGTAGCTACTTGTAACATTGAAGCTTCACCAGAATAGTCTCATTCGAATGTGAAAAGATGTTGGATGCCCGCACACAAGGAAATTTGCCCCTCCCTCGAAGCCTCTGATGTTAGCACCTCTCCCAACATTTGAAGTGTTTGTCCCCACACCCCTGACATTTTAGCTTAGGTGCACCTCCGATGCCATGAACCCACCCCTTAATGAAGTGGCCCACAGGGCGGCTAAATTTAGGGGTGGGGCTGAACACACATTCACATAAAACACTTTCACCCATGCATTCATCCACCAGTTACACAACTCCTTACATGCATGCATACATAAAACCAAACACAGCATTGACACAAACACCAACATGCATGCATTCATTCATATATACACATATACATATTAATTTAATTTAATTTAATTTAATTTAAATACACATATATGCACATTTAATTTAAAAGAAAATCACTTACCTTACCTCCATGCACCCTTCAAAAGCATCCATGCAGCCGACACGTAGACATGCTGCCTGACACGAGAAAACTCCTCTCCCATCAGTCAGCGTGGTCACGCTGAGCAACATGAACAAACTGACTGACAGGAGAGAAACCCTCTCTTGTCATTCAGCATGTCCACGTTGTCAGCTGAATAACGGGAGGCAGCAGAGCTCACTACTGAGCGCTGTTGTCTCCCATTATTTTTCTGTTTGTTGTTGAGCCAAATGGCTTCGCAATTAACAACAAAATCATTGCAGGGGCAGAGAGCAGACAGCACAGTCCCCCATGTGAATTAAGGACACAATAGACTGTGCTGCCTTCTCCTGAAAAGAGGGGGTCGCGAGGCCCCCTGCAAGCGTGAGGCCCGGGGCAGTATGCCCCCCCTTGTCTCCCCTCGTGACGACCCTGCTTTCACAGTGCATGGGAATCTTGAGTTGTTCTCCATTGGCCATTTAATCATCAAGGGTGGACTAGCGCTATACTATCGCAAGCAGACATCTGCAAGATCCCAAAATGCAAATATTACACTATGCACGTGGATGCGTTAAAGGATAATAGATGAGACAGGCAAAATGATGCAGGATCAGATTCACAAACTAGATCTTGATTACACCATATCTGAAAATGAAACTGAAGAAATTTGGTCTGATAGAAAGATGTGCAGGTATATCAAGTATCCTGTTCTGAGCTCACCTTTGATAAGAGCGTAACCAAAAACCTCAAAGAAAATACATGTTATGTTTGTCAGCGAGAGAATGCAAGTGGTAGAGATATATGGTGAAGACAAATAGTTCTGAGTGTAATGTGGGAGGGATTTACCTGACGTATATAAGTTTAGATTCTACTAATGGTTTTCTGAACTCTATGCTCATTTAAGCAGGGGTCAGAAATAGAGTGGATGCAATTAAACAATTGGTATTTGTATTTGAATCTAATTTTTATAGAGGACGGATCTAGTCTGAATGGACCAGCGTGCCCCACAAGATCAAGAATAGAAAGCCTGTCTGCAATGATAAAAGTCGGTCAGGTGATAATTCAAGATCGCGTACATATGCGGTCTGCAACTTGTGGCAATCTAGACGTTTTGCACTACAAATCCCATGACCCATCGCCATTGACTAGGCTGGTGAGGGCTGATGGGTGTTGTTAGGGGTATTTATCAGTTGTTTGCTTAATCCCCTTTCCTAGTGGGACACCCAGCACTTTTTGCTGGACTTCTGGACCTTTTTCTTAACATCCTGAATGAGGGGATTTTTTTTCGCCTCATTAATTCTTACTGCTCTATCATGGGAACTTTGTTATTTCTGTTTTAACTTATTCTATGGAGTATTCTTTCCTCCATAGCTCTTAAAGGCATCTGTGTTACACTTTTGCAGCACACAGCACCCTCTGTGCATTGTTGCTCGTGACTCTTTGGATTCTCCTTTTTATATTCTTTCATTTTCCGAACATTTCTACTGTTCTTAAGGAAAGAGGGCTACTTTGTATCCTTCCTAAAACTTTAATTTATGAGAGATTAGCACACACCACCTTTGGTGGAGTGCTAAGGGGATACCTAACATCCCCATTTTCTCTGCTCCTGTGACTGGTCACAGTGATAACCCTAAAGTTATGGCTGGTGGCAGTGGAGGTGTTCTACCAACCATTGTGCTATTTTCTACCGCAGACTGTATTCACACCCTTGGTTATGCACAAAAGGTTTACTATGTTCTAAGATGGTGGCTCCTTTCTTTTTTTACCATTTCTTGTGTGGTTGTCCTTTATTGGCCCTTCTTCTACCATTATTGGAGGGAGAGGTCTGAATGCGAGTGTTGCCTTTGGCAGGAACCCTTGGTGTTCCTGCCTAGGCTCCAGTGTGTCTGTGAAGGCAGGAAGCAAGGGAGGAGCCCGAAACTCCCCTGTCCGTTGTCTGCTGGAGTGCCTGAATGGATCCAGTTCCCTCTGGGGGTCTGGCTGTCCTGAATGGCCGCCCCTTTCTGTAAACTGGAGAGTTTGCAGAAGAGTGAATGGAAAATCGAAATAAAAGGTGAGTTACCTGAGGCAGAAGGCAAGTGAACCATTGGAACAGAAGATCTAAAGCAGAAGACGAACAGAGATACCTGCAGACCCTTCCAGTAACTGTGAAGTAACCACTGCTGTCCTGTCCCCATTTTCTTATTGACAGAGAAGCTCCAAAAAGGATGGCTCCTTCACTTTAGCTAATGGGACAACTAGCCATAAGATGGGTTTCAGACCGATCCACCCGCAGACGTGCTGTGACCTTCTAGGGCTGCATACCGCGAATACCAGGAGACTACCAACCCAATTGCAGTGCATCATCTTCCAGTACACAAATCCTCCCAGGACTTTGATGAGCTCCAGTTGGACCTCCAGGGACTCGATCCCACTCCTCAAAGTCCCCTCATCAGAGTGCAGGACTGTAGAATCAAGGCAGATTGACAGAGCAAAAACAGTTCACTGTTGGAGCTGATAAAAAGGTTTGAAAACCACGGACAGACATTGGAGATCAAAGAAAGCATTGCTGAGCATCCTTTCTCGTGACTGTTGCAAAAACACCCCATCTAGAGTCCCGCCTTTTGTCACCAGAACAAGGGAACAGGAGACTGGCTTACACAGGAAAGAAAGCCGCTGCAGTTTCTTCAAATCACCTAAGGTGACTGTGGGGCTAAAGGTAGTACTTACCTCCAGCCGAATAGTCACTGCAATGTGACTGGAGTGGGATACTAGGTGTCTGGGTATTCACCCATATCCTTTGCACAGGCTTAACAGCTTCTGTGGTAATAGGGCATTCTTTCCAAGGTGCCTACCAAGTTTTTATTCCACTATATTTTTCTTGAATGTAACTAAGCATCCTGAGGAACCTTTGCCTTTTCTGCTGCTTACCTGACTTTTGCATCCCTCCTCAACTGACATTTGGAGGACCCTGAAACTAATTAGGGAGTGGACTGCTAAACTACTAGAATCCTTAGAAAGGCTTACTAAAGTATACATTGCTGGTGTTAGTGTTCAATTACCCTTTTGCCTTCCCACAGACATTTGTCTGAGTGACTTTATAACTATCTGTTATTGTAACAATGTGTGGTGCTAACCGCTACTATTTAAACATTGGAGCTGTCATTACTGTCCTTTCTCTGTAACAATTGTGGGCACGAGCCACTACTATATAAGCAGTCACCTGAAAAAGTGTTGCTATTGGTTTCTATTATATGTTGCTAGTTTAAAATAGTATTTACTTACCTTGCCTTCTGTGTTTCTTTGGACTAATGTATTTACTGGGTTCTCTGTACTGCCCTACAGCTCACATCCTCCTCATATGATAAGCCTGGTTGCTATTCTACCAAACCTTTGTGTAGTACATACTTATACTAACAGTTGTCACCTGTACACCAAGGGATAGTTTTATGAAGTCTCACCTGCAGGTAGACTATAGCTTTCACACCCTTGCTGGGGGGCAGACTTGGGGTTTAACGGTCCGCCAGCCCGAGGTTTGGTAGGCCTGAGCAAAGTCAGGCTGCGGGCTGTTAAATCCCATGTCTGCCCACCAGCCAGGGGTCGAAAGCTAGTCACACCTGCGATTAACTGGGATTCACCCGACAGGAGATGAGCTCAGTGCGAGGCCATCTCTCGTCAGAGGAAAATAAATCACAAAGAAATGGCCACCTCCATTAAAATGGAATAGGGACTAGGTCCCTTTTTGGATGACGGCGGCCAGAGGAAACATGTTCCAAAATGGTCAACGTCATCTGACAAGGGACCTAGTCCATTTTCTATTTTAATGGTGGCAGCATTTTTTTGCTTTTCTTTTTCTCCAGCACGGGAGGTGAATGCACAATCATGGCCGAGAAAGGCAGATTGTGATTGGTCAATCAGTCTTTCCTGGGTGCGAATTTAGGAAAACTCCCCTAAAAGGTGTAATTGAAAACATCAGGGGATCCAAAGATGTCGGACCCTTGGTGTATACAATGGGGAAGAGTTGCGGGTGTAGCGGGCGAACAACTCGGTGTGTTGCTTAGTGGTGATGAATGATGTTGAAGTTTAAGCAATTTCTTTGATGTTAACAAAAACAAGCAATGCTGATTATTCATATACTTAGCTGTAAATATTTTGACACTGCAGTTTAGCATATCAAGTAGGCTTTGGAAGCAATAGGTGGAGGGTACCAGCTCCATTTAGACATTTCAGCACAGTTACAACTCTGCCTTTGTAGGGAAGGTGCAGAAATAAATCACCGATGGACACAGCAATCATTGGGTCTGACCCATTTACAGCCTCACAGAGGACACATTCTTCAAACTATCAACTATGTTGTTCCAATTAATAATTAGCGACTACAGTGCACCGTTATAATTGTAATATGGCTGTTTGCAAGCCCAACAACAAATAAGTGTGTGTGTTAATTTACCAAAACTGCGAAACCTAGACTGTGCATGCCCATTATGGTACATTTTGCCTCACTGTGATTTAATCTGGAAGCTGATCATTTTGTTTCGAATCAAGTGTTTTCTTTAAAGACCAAATTAGAATAGCCACGGCACTATGGTACAGAAAATGGCAATGTAACAACTCAGCGAAGCTATAACATAAAGAGAATAACATGGAAATGGGACAAGAGAAGGCAATGGCATTCAGAGTTTAAATAGACAGGCAGGCGTCAAGACCTTAAAGGCACAGTACCCCCAAATGAGATATTTCAGACATCACCGAGTGGGCGCATGTGTTGGACAGAAAACTCAAGTCAGGGAGTAGACTGTGGTTGCAGGAGGCAGAGTGGAAATGAATGTGGTATGGAATAACTAATGTACATGTAGTATCCGGAACCCCTGAGGTGATGCACACTCCTCTCTTCCCTGGTTAACAGACACTCTGAATCATAATCCTGGGCCTCCCTCTGGAACAGCCTTCCTGCCTCCCTGAAACTTGAGGAGAACCATCTCCGGTTCCGGAAGCACCTCAAAACCTTCCTCTTTGCCTCCGCTTTCTCTCCCCCTCTCCCCTGCTAATACCACTGAAACTGCAATGAATCTGCAACTGGGCCACTCACCGTTCTCGGTCCTTGGCCCAGCCACTCTCCCCTGCACTGCCTCCATGGCAACCCCTGCACTATGGGACTGTGTCTGTATCCCTACAGCCCCCCTTCCCAGCACTTGTCTGCACTTACATCGCACTTGCCACCAGCTGGCCCTTGTTATTTATCCTGTTTGCTGTACGCTATTAACCTTGTACTGTACTTTCCCCTCTCACTTTACCCCTTGCACTTTTCCCTTTCCCTCTACCATTGCACTTGCACGATCTGAATGACACCTGTCCTAGTAGGATCGTTGTCTGTCTCCCCTTGTGCCCCCCCTGCCTCGTTGCGCCTTGAAACACTTGTGTATAGGCGCGTTACAAATGCCATATCATATCAAAGTGAGGATTAGGCACTCTCTCAAAAAGCAAAGCACTTGCAGTTTTACTGGTTCATGAAATTGAATGGGCCATTTCTTTGCTAATCCCATGCGCTTGAAAATGTTTCATGCAAGCAAATTTAATGAACACTTATCTAAATTATATCTGTGCTATTTTCGCATTAATGAAGAAATCAGAAATAAGTATGTAGTAAAATAAATGCATTGTAATAAAGGACCCACCTCCTCCCAAAGTACAAACCAACATTTGCATTGAGCTCACCCAGGGCCGGGTATGAATAAGAAGGAATAGGTTGTTGACTAAAAGTTTAAGAAAAATAAAAGCTTAAAGAAACACGCAATAGGACCCACTGGGAGATGCTGAAACAAACTAAAACATATCACTAAAAGAAAACATACACTGGCACATCTCCCGTGAGACAATTGGGGTACCCCTCATGACAAGGGCTCTTTGGGACCCCTGCTCCCTCCTTCCCTCTTTCTCTCTGGCCGCCCACCCTGAGCCCTCTACCCTCACCTTCCTGTGAGGCGAAGAACCTTGGGGTCATCTTGCACTCCACCCTCTCCTCTCATCTCTGACATCTCTAAGAAGTAGCACTAGCAGCTGCACCTCCTCAGAAGTATTCTTCCTTTTCTCACTTTCCACCAGAAGCTCACTGTCTCACTGTCTGTCCAGAGCATGTTCTCTCTAGGCTAGAGTACTGCAACAGCCTCTTTCTAAATCTGCCTGCCTCTACTTTTCGCCCCTTACAACTAATCCAGAACAGGACTGCAAGACTTTTCCTTGGCCTCAAGCCCAGGGATCATATCTCAACAGCCCTGAAGTCTCTCCACTGGCTCCCGGGGGTTGTAAGGATCAGGTTCAAGACCCTCTGCATCGTCCACAAGGCTTTCTGGGGCTGGGGACACCACTACATCTAATTCTCTCTTCCTAAGCATCTTCCTTCTCGAGCCCTCCGCTCATCCACCTCCAACTCTCTGAAGGTCAGACTCTTCTCCTGGCAGAGAGTAGGGGGTAGATCTTTATCCTCGGCTGGGGCCTCCCTGCCTCCCTCAAACTTGAACAGGACCGCCTAAGGTTCCGGAAGCAACTCAAGACCTTCCTCTTTGCGTCTGCTTTCTCTCTCTCTCTCCCCCACTGATGCTCTTGTCTGCTGCGCTAACTGGTTACCTGGACCCACACCTTGCACGACCAGTAGCCCCTTGCACTTCCTCCAGCCCTCCTACCTACTTAGGGACTGTATCTGCAACTCAAGGGTATCCTGTCGCCCTGCACTTACTTGAGCCACCAACCTGGCCGCACTTACTGCGTTTATGACACTGCACTCTCCCTCCCCCACCCCCTGGCACTTCTCCTCTTTCCACCCCCGCACACTTGCATGATCTGAATGACACAAGGCCTAGTAAGATTGTTTGTTTTGTCCTCCCTCTGTCTACCCTTCCTTGTCTTGTTGCACCTCGAAACACTTGTGTACCCGTACGTTATAAATTACTTATCATATTTTATCATATTATATCGTAAAAGAAAAAGGTCACACACATATGTAGTGCCATCAATGATGAGCACTGTACATGGGTTACATAGAAAGATTTACAAAGCCATTGTGGATTCACCTCAAGAAGCTCATTCCAAGACGCCCATCATATTACTGCAGATCTCCAAATATGAACTCCTGAAATAAGGCACTTGAGCCTATTCAGCCCTACCCATGTGACCATTATTCACCTCTACATCATATAATCCCGGAATTGCAGGCCTCAACACGAGTGGCAGGGAGTGCAGGTTCCACCATCAGCAGCAGGCAGTGGAAGCTTTGCTATATGTAGAAGCGAGAACAGGTCTCAAAAGCAGCAGCAAGGTGTGCAGGCATCATCAGCAGCAGGAGGGCATGCACCCATTGCCATCAGCAGAAGACAATGTAGATCTCACCAGCAGCAATTGAGTTTGCCACCCCAATCTCCCACTGCAGATAATACAGACCTTACCAAGAAGAGCCAGTAGGTCAGGACTTACCATTGACTTGATTGACAAGCATGCCTCACCATTTACTTGAGGGTGCTACAGGCCCTTAGTATCTACAGCAGACAATGCAGGCCACAGTAATAACAGACAACCAACATGCCTCACAGTTTGCTGGGGGCAGGAAAGATTGCCTCAAACAGAGCAAGTAGTACAGGTTTCAGTACAAACAGGGAGCAAGGCTTCCCCTTCAGCAGAAGAAAAACTCACCATCATGAGATGGCGGAGTCGGCTTCACCATAAGAAATACGCAATATAGTCCACAAATCTACAGTAGAGAAGCCATGCTTAAGAATGTATTCCTGTAGAGTGGCACAGACCTTGCCACGGCCACCAGCCATGGATGGCATCACTATTAGCAGCCGGAAGTTTAGACTTCAATACTAACAGAAGGCTGACTCCCCTAAATATCTGGACCAAGGAGCACAGGCCTCACCATCAGCAGGCAGCATGGGGCCCACCCATGTTATAGGGAGGAAGTATAGGTTTTACCTTGATCAGGTAATTGTTCTTCATGTATGTCCCTTCTAAATATTAATTCTCCCTCCTTCTGCCTTCATCTGTTCCCTGTGCTGGCCCTTTCTCACCATTCTTCCCCAACAGTGCTGTGTGATAGTCACATTCGAGGAGCCATCCTGGGACTATGTGGGGACAACTGCAAGCACTCTGTGAAGAGCACACATAGGAGTTACAAAGGGGATCTCCAAGGATCCCTCCCAACTTCCTGTGCCAGGCTGATTTCCAAGCAGATGGCGATGGGCACAGCAACAGATGGTAACACTAAGTCAGAGAACCATAAAGGAAATACATATGAGTCATTCCTGCTGGTTAGTTATCCCCTAATGCAAGGGAGCTCTTTTACACAAAGGACACTAGGAAGGTGTTCTGCTGCTAAGCGGCGGTGTCCATTTATAGAGGAAGAAGTTCCCCAATAGAAACCAACAGTTGAGTTGGGAACTATATTCCCAAGACTCTGACTACAGCAAGGAGGAAAGTTGTGTACTATATGCGGGAGAATGTATACCTCATAGTAAAGAATCCCGACAAGGACTTTTGTCCTTGCTCATGCATCTTGTTTTAGTTTTCCATCCTGGCATTGTGAGCATAGCTATTCCCTCTTTAGTTAAATTTAAAAGCCTAGAACCTTTTACATTCCTCCAAAACCCAACCTTGCATCATTAACCCAAAATAAAGGTGTTGAGCTGTCATCTAAGCGTCTTGGGTGTTGTGTTGCTCTTACATCATCACAGCTGACAATATCTGTCATACTCTTTAAGACACCGCCTCAGCTTCAAGAGTCAATGCGTCTCATTTCTTGCACGACTTCTACAAAATGAAACCCTAAACCTTATTGCTTGATGAGTACAGTCCACATTTGCCTATAATTTATCTTCTGCACCCACACTGTTCACAACCATGAACAACACCCACAGATTCCCTCCAATCACTATTCTCTACTACTACAGAACTATACTAGAGCAGATAACAAAACAGGTAACAAAGATTAAGACATCATGATTAGTTACCGAACTATTCCCAGCGACATTCATGAAAGAATACATTGAAATGTTGAACCCACCACTGTCTGTCCCCTCAATGCATCTTTTGGAAAAGGACTAGTATCTAGTCATCAAAAAAAGGCAAGCTTACATACACCTTGCTAAAAATATCCTGTTTGCCAACTTGCCTACATAGGTGAAAATCCTTGCAGAAATTGCCACAGCACAACATAATAGAGGCAGGGAGACAACCGTCCTCTGCCCTGACCATCCACCTTGTTACAGACCAACCAGAAGTACCTAAACCACACTTCTCAACAACAGAGAGGAATTATTCTAAACCTTGGACTACTACCGGCTAGCCACATCAATTCTACTAGACCTATCAGCAACTTATAATGGTTACATGTGATTTTACAGACGGACATTACAGAGTGGTACATTTCATTAGGGTCAAAACACCGTAAAACAATGAAGTTTTAATTTTTTTCTTAATTCACCCCCAAATCACCTCAATTGTTCACCCTTATAACGCCAACCCAACCCCATCCCGACCCATTTTAATTCCTTACTCCACTAGCCTTTACATATTTATTTAAAGTTTTCAGTGTTTTTTGGTGTTATAGTCCGCAGTGAAATGTACCACTCTGTAATGTTTTTTTGATAAATTGACTGGGTACCCTTATAACACTATCTACAACACCACCGCCTGGCCCCGCTGGCCATGCCATGGGAATATATGGGTAGTTCTGTTCTGGGGGACCTCTTTTATCAAAGACCAATGTGTATGGGATATCTACACTCCTCTGCTCCTCCCCATGGGGTAAATTATGAGTCACCTTTCTCCCCTGGACTGTTTAACCCTTACGTAACCAATGTTTACCTCAGAGTGGAATCATACTCAAATGAAGATCCCTTAGGTTATGAGGCTCTTGAAGGCACCAACCTGTGAAACAGGAGAGCGGCCACAATAGACCCAGGAATGACGACAGTGACAACTGCCCCAACATTATCTTCTCTGCCATCCTGTCAGTCACTGAGAGTGAGTACAGCTCCCTGATGGCTAGGACTCAACACTCTGCACACTGCCTAATGCAAAAACACCCTACCTTTGAAGGGCCCCTCCGGATGGCCAGTGCTGCTTTCAAATATAGCCTAAAATATCCCACAGTTCTATATTTGGGGTTCCCTCACCCATGGTGAAATGGAGTGGTTCCTGTAGAGTTTCAGATTAAAACTCCAAGTCCAGGGACCTAGTTGTAGGACCCTTTGCCACAAATACCTTCTCTCACAGATTCCTTCTCTCTTCTTCCCTGGAATAAAAGTCAGAATCAGCTGTCAAAATGCCACACTCTGATAGGTGAGAGCACCTGTCAGTCAGCCTACCCCTCCCAAGTTACCTGATGTCCCCGGGTGCAGCTCTTCCCTCCACGGGAAAGAGTGCCAAATCTGAGCTGGCCACTGAGACTGACCCTACATGCCTTGCTGCAGCCCCAAGGGGAATAAGACATGCACATGACAGACATATTTTATCCTGCCCCTAGCCCCAATACAAAAGTACACTAGACTTACATGAGGCCTCTCCTGGCAAGTCTGCAATCCTGTAAGACCCAGTCCAGCTATATGCCGTTGATACAAAAACGCTGATCTGATTGGACCAGTACAAGGATAAGCATCACAATGCTACACATTATCTTCAGCATATTCAGGACTGGATGGAGACTAGCATCTTCGATCGCTACAGTAGCAAATCAGAAGTCCTAACATTTATCACACCTAAACCCAAAAACCTATGGTTCACCTATGGCTTCTGTGATAAACCTTTTAGTTACAAGGCTTTCCTGCGCATGCCAACCAATCAAACCTCTCACCACGCCACCTCTGTAAACATGGCTGTGGTTACTGCATCACCCCCCAATTACAGCTGCAGTTCTGCTCCGTCTATGGCTCATGTACCTCCACATCTACTCAGCAAAATAATACTGTTGGTTTTGACAGTTCCCCTCATTTGTACTCTCAGCACAACTTACATAAATCTTTTATTTTGTAATTGTTCACTTCATTGATCTCCACACAAGCATCATCATACCTTTATTCCAAACTCTTAACTGTGTGAATTTATTGAGGCATTGGCCCTGATTATAAGTTTTCCAGTATCCCACTTGTATTACCGGCGGGATATCGGCAAACTGCACTTTAGACCTCTGCGCTGCCCGACATCCCGGTACTACCAGGATATTACAGGTGGTGGAGTGCCGGTAAGTTCCCATCCCCATGGCGTCCCATAGGACTCCATGGGTTGGGATTTTCTGAATCACCGGCAGCATTAGTAATTGTGCCGGTGATTCCAGAATATGTTTGCCGGCAGGGGGCTGAACTCCCAGCAGGTCAGGCCTGTTGGTACGTCCGTGGCTCCCACCAGCAAACTTGAAGTGTGTTGGTCCAGAAAAAAAGCAGCCGGAATTACCAGCATTTGTTCCAGCATTTTCTCCGGACCGGCATACTCATAATGAGGGCCATCGTGTGTTACTGTGACATTGAAATCAAAAGATGCACATGAGAATGTCTGCACCAAAAATTGTATAATTTGCACCACATTTCACATTTAAATTAGTGTGCTGTCATTTCCTTCAACATCACTAAACTCTACACTATTGAGAAGGATGGGGAGCATCCTTTTGGTATGGATCGCTACAGAGTTCTTGAGGTTTTTGTAACAGCAGCACCACCACCAGAGTAGAAAAGTGAATACAATAGCGGTTACTATCACAATCAATGCTGCCCATTTGTACGATTCAGCCAGTTTCAGTATCTTAATGTCATGGCCCATTGGAGGTAATGTGTTGCAGGGGGTCACTGGTTGGTGGGCTATCTGAGCGATGATTTGTTGTGAATAAATGTTGCTTGTGGTTCAGTGGTTTCTGCACGTCTCGTAATAGCTCTGATAGGTTTTAACAATTATAGGGAATAATAGTAGTCTGATTGAATCTAACCTAATATTTCAGGTATTCTTTGTATGTGTATGTAAAATGCTTGCGGCACATGTGCCAACTCTCATGAAAGATCTTCCAAACTAAGCAACAATACTGAAGGAAATGTTACAATTAAAGGAAACCAAAAATGCATTTTTCCTTAAAGACAATACATCAAAATAAATAGTCATTCTAAAAGAATGTGCATTGCTCACGATGAATCAAGCTGTAGAATACATGATGTTAAACTGTTTCACAATTTCACATTGAATCAAAGTGCATGTCTCCTAATAGGCCACAGGACAATGCATGTTTTCACAACTTCAAAGGGAATCCAAGTGACTATCTCCTGTATCCATTCAACCTTGTTCTAGCTAATTAAATACAGATCATAGAACTCAAAATATAATTTTTTACACCGCAATAACAAGAAATGAAATTTGTGAGTATAATAATGTTCGTCCTGCAGTCTTAATCAGTGATTTCTTGTTTGAAACACATCTCTATCTTCCTAATGGTTTAAGATTTGTTTTATATGGCATCTATTCACAGATTTTAGGTAAACTTAAGTTTTGGTGAGTCTTCCATTAGTTTTGGTCATTACACATTATGCATTTGTGTTGAGGGAGTTTGTAGGTTTCAGTCTATCCTGCTATGTCTGGGGTGAGAGTAGAAATGTTTTGAGGATTATGACCTGTATTTAATTAGCTAGAGCAAGGTAATATGCATCGACTAAGCACTGAAGTTTTACAAAATCATGAATATGACTATTTACATCCATAGCTTGATTCAAAAGGCCTTGAGGAAGCTCAGAGTAGGAGTGGAAAATGTGTTGGCTTATTAGGAGGGACGGACTTTGATACACTTTGCAATTGTGAAACAATTTATTGGATTGTAGCCCATTTGGAGACAGATATTTGGATTCACTGAGATATGCACATTGGTTTACTATGACCATTTAATCATTTAATTTGTTGCATTGTCTTATATTTAATACACTTTTCTGGTTCCTTTCAATTATAAAATATTCGAATACATCTATTGGGTAATGTTGCTTGGTTTATAAGATCTTTCAAAATAGTTGGTGTATGGTCCACAAGAATTTTCCATATTTTCCATATGTATATATTCATAACACACCCATTGGTAAGAACATCTCTTAGTGGAATTTGCAGACAATCTTTAAAGGAGAGTTAATGATTAGATAAGGAGCACAGTATTGTGTTAGCATTACTCTGGTTATTGTTTCTTATGATCTTGTACGATGCATTTCAGAACCTATTGTGCCTTTCAATCTTAGTTAACAATGCAAAACTCACATCATATTCTAACCATTTTTGGGTAAACTATCATTTAAGATAAACATTTGAGGTCCATTTGTCATCAGTCATTTCACATTCCTCTCAACCTCTGACCTTCAACAGCCACTATGTGACCTGCCTTCACCTTCTCCATGCATTGGATCAGTGGTGGCTCTTTCGGCCACAATGTCAAGTAATTTCCAATCTCAATCCACAAGTCTTGTTTCATCTCCCGAACACTCATGACATAACAATTAGTTCCCCCTAGGACTTGGATTTCCCAGATGTCTCGATGTATCACCCAGTTTCATATAGAACTTGCCAAAATGATCTTGACTATTCAGTTGCAGCCTCGTTATCAACCCAGTCACTTTGTCTAATTCTCCTAATCTCAGTTGACGCCATCCTGTACATGAGGATCCCATTTTTAATGAAAGAATTGAGAGAGAAAAATCTATTGAAGAATATCCCATCTTTGTTCTTTTTGTTTTAACATTTCTGCACCTGCTTAATAGAGAAAATCCATTAAAGATTTCGTTTTTTTCATCTAGAAAGCAGCAAACACAAGACCCACAGTGGTTCAACATGTGTTTTTTAGCACGACACAGTGCATTCACATACGCTTGTAAACCAAACTAGAGACACTTTGCTCTCTCGAAATTTCTCCTTTAATAAAGAAACTGTGTGTTTCTCAAGTGTGAACGATGAAAGTGGCTCACCACTCTCTTTCCTAAGTTCAGTTCAGCGGGGTTCTTACAAAGTTCCTTCGGGGTGGCTAGTATGCACAGTTCAAAGTTTTCCCATAAATCTGTTAGGCTCCCCTTGCCTATTTCAATGTAAGTTCAATATGCATCACAGTTCTCTTCAATGGATTCTTTCGGGCTTGCCTCACCCGGCTTCACAATTGTCAAACAGATATTCACAAAGTTCCTTCTTAATTACTTTCACAGGCTTCCCTTGCCTGTTTTCAAACACTTAAGCATGGCTAAAACACTTTCCAGCAAAACAGTTCCGCTACACAGAGCTCGGGGAGAACTCCCTTCCCCAACCTTTGTACTTCTCTTTCACAATGTTCACATGTCAGAGACCTTCACAACCACATAGTATTACCACCCCCTGCGTGACCACTCCGACAGCAGGGTCTTTATTGTTATCACCTTGACAGAGTCTTTCGCAACCACACAGTATTCTCACCCCTATGCGTGACCACTCTGACAATAGGGTTGGTTTCTTAATATCTATGTCCCTTGCACTTGGTTTCACAGAATGGGCCCTCAGCCACTCTGTTCCTCATTTAATATTTGTGGCTCTTGCACTTGCTTTCACAGAATGGGCCCTCAGCCACTCTGTTCCTTGTTTCACATAAATATCCATTCACTTTCACATTAGACTTTCGGGATCTCTGCATGCTCTTTTCCCTTGTGCCCTTCCCTTCAATGGCTTTCAACGCATTTCACTTTCATTATTCACTTTTCTGTTATTTTTCAAGAAGCATTTCACAATGTACCTTCTCACATGGCACTGTTCCGTTACTTTGTTCCTCATCTGCTCCCTCGCTGGCTCACTTGAACATTCAAGCGTTCAGTTCAATGTCTAGATCCTTCCACGCATAGCCTTGCGTGTATCGCTGTTGCTTTTCACAATCGCGCTTATCGCAAACCGGGCTTTCCCTTCCTTTGAACTCACTGGCTGTGATTGCTTTTGTGCATCCTTCTGCTTTCAGCTCATCAAGGTCAGGGTATTGCCCAACTACCCCTTAGACACTCCTAGGAGTCCTAATGGCCCAGGGTAGAAAACAAGCAGTTTGCTGGTGCATGGAGGAAAGGGACTAGCTTGCCCCTCATCTCCCTCCTCTGAACTCTTCTGGCTTCTTGTAGACACAGCTCAGTTGCCACGTTTTCTCCTGCCTCAACTCACAGCCTGTCAGCGTCTCTGAGTCTCACTCTCCCTGGCTCTCCTCTGCAGCTCTCTCTCAGCTGCTCCTCCATCTCACCATCCAGCTTGTCTTCCTTCTTGGCCCTTGCCTTCCTCTCCGAGTCTTTCTGTGCCTCACCTTTTATAGTTTGAAAAACGGTCCCATGAGTTTCAGGTGTGCGTGATTGTGACTGAGTGCTTGGCTTTATTAGTGGGACGAGGCCAGTACATGTTACTAGTGGTAATTATAACAGTGTCAGTCTTCCTCTTCCTTGTCTCAGTAGTTGGGCTGATAAAGGAGTGGAGTTATGGGAGTTGTAGTATCCTATAAAGGTAGAGGGAATATGAGGTAAATGACAGTCAGGAAATGGGGGATACCATGTCTCACATTCCTCCACACTCCTGTGGACCCCCTACCCAGGTGATCCTCCCTCACTTGTCCACCCCCAGGGTCAGAATCCAATAGCAATGGCCCTTCCCTTGCCACCTGAATAAGGGATCCCCAGGGACTGAATCATCAAACACCTTCAGGTTTTTCACATACCCTTCCCCTATGCAATATGGACAGACATTTTGTTTGAAAACCTCATCTAAATTCATCCAGTAAGTCATAAGTTATTAGCAGCAGAATTTTGGGGGAAAAACGGCTGCTTTTTCATTTCTGAAAATTCTGTCAGCCGCTCTGCTGCAAAGCAGAAACAAAGGGAGGGCAAAACAATTACCTTACTAGGCCTTGTGTCATTCAGATCGCGCAAGTGCAGGGGAAAGGGAAGGGGAGCAGTGCCAAAGGGGCGGGGGCAGGGAGAGGTACAGGTAAATCATTAAGTGCAGCCAGCCAGTGGCTCATAAGTGCAGAGAGAAGGGACTGCGGGCTTGCAGGAACAGACCCTTAAGTGGTGGGGAGCCGGGAGGCAGTGTGAGGGAACTGGACATGGAGGAGCCTGGGCCTGCGTTTAGAGGGTATCCAGGTGACCAGTGCATGGAGCAGTCGGGTACATCATCAGGGGAGAGGAAGAGAAAAAGCTGAAGCGAGAAGGAAGGTCTTGAGTTGCTTCCAGAATTGTAGGTGGTTCTGCTCAAGTTTGAGAGAGGCAGGGCGGCTGTTCCAGAGGGAGGACACAGCCGAGGACAGAGATCTGTCCCCAACTCTCTGCTTGGAGAAGCAGCTGACCATCAGAGAGTTGTAGGTGGATGAGCAGAGAGCTCGAGAAGGAAGATGTTTTGGAAGGAAAAGTTGGAGGTAGAGCAAACCCAGGCCCCAGAAAGACTTGTGGGTGATGAAGAGGGTCTTGAACTTGATGCTTGCAGTCACAGGGAGCCAGTAAAGAGATTTCAGTGCTGGAGAGATACAATCACTGGGCTTGAGGGCAAGAACAAGTCTCGCAGTCCTGTTTTGGATTAATTGCACAGGGCAAAGAGTAGAGGCAGGTAGATTTAGAAAGAGGCTGTTGCAGTAGTCCAGCCTAGAGAAGACCAGAGCTCTGGAGACAGTGACCTCTGGGGAAAAGTGAGAAAAAGAAGAATACCTCTGAGGAGGTGCAGCTGATAGTTTGACTTCTTAGAGACATCACTAATGTGAGGAGAGAAGGAGAGGGTGGAGTTGAAGATGAATCCAAGGTTCTTAGCTTCACAGGAAGGAGCCAGAGAGAGGAAAGGAGGGATCAGGTGCCCCAATGAGGAGGATCTCATTCTTACTGGCATTATGGCAGAGATCGTTGGCAGCACACCATTCCTGAATTGCGGCCAGACAGCCTGGTATTTGAGAAGGAGCGCAGGTGGCTGATGGGAGCCTAAAGGAGAGCTCGGTGTCACCCGTATAATACTGGAAATTGTAACAGAAAGTAGCGATGCAGGGGCAAGAGGTCCCACTTATTGGTTGAACAGCCAGGGATAGAAGAGAGGAAAGACCCCAGTTGGACCTGAGAGGGTCAGTCAGTGAGAAAGGAGGTCAACCAGGCCACAGCTTGATCGGTGAGACCCAGGTTGTCACAAAGGCATTTGAGCAGGATGGCATGATTGACCATGTCAAAAGTATAGGATAGATCAAGGGGAATGGGGACAGAAGTGAGATTATAGTCAGGAGTGGAGAGCAGATCTTGACAGGTGTTCAGGAGAGCAGTTGCTGTGCTTCTGGCTGATCTGAAGCCAGACTGGTGGTCGTGGAGGTATCCAACAGATTGAGTATGCAGATTAAGCTGGGAGATGGCCAGCTTTTCCAAGAGTTTGCCCAGGAAAGGAGTGATGGCGATAGTTAGTCGGAGAGGAAGGATCAGCTGAGGGCTTATTTAGAAGGGGGTGCACAAGGGAGTGCTTAAGGGGGAGGGGAAAGTTCCAGTGGTAAAGGAGTGATTGCAGAAATCGCCTAAGGCTGGATGAAGGGTGTCAATGTGGTCCTTGATGGTTCTGGATGAGCAGGGGAGAACCTGCTTTGACAAGACTTTCATAGATCGGACTTGTCTAGAAAAATCAATAGGAGTGAACAGGGGAAAGGAGGAGGAGAGAAGGCCTCAGATGGGCCAGGAGTGGTAAAGGAGGCGGAAGAGGAGGTAGAGGAAGAGAAGGTGGATAGGATGTCCTAGGTATTAGTGGTGAAATGAGAAGCCAGGGCTGTGCATAGGGCCTGAGAGCAAACAGGAGAGGTAGACCCAGCATCAGGATTGGCCAGCTCCTTGTAGATTTTTAAAAGTTCGGCCTAGTTATTAGATGCTGCAGGGATGTGCGCTTCGGTGTAGGCTCTCTTCTCAGAGTTTACAGATAGTCTGTACTGCCTTTGCAGCAGGTGGTAGACCTGTTTATCAAGGGATGAGCCTGATGCCCTCCACCTCCTCTCCACTGCCCTACATTTGCATTTAAGGGTGGCGAGGTTGGAATTGTACCAAGAGTTGCACTTGGATTTGGGCTTCAAGCGGATCCTCATGACAGGACCAAGGACATCCAGAGTGTTCGTGATAGAGAGATGAAAGTTCGAGAAGGCTGTGCCAGGGTGTGAGTCAGCCAAAGGTGCAGGACAAGGAGAGACAGTAGCAGTGAAAGCTTCAACTGACACACGCTTCATGGGTTGGATGATTGAGAAGATAGGTGGCAGTGCTGGAGTCTGCTTGACCTGAGGGGTAGAGAGAGAGAGGTGGGAGGAAAGAAGAAAGTGATCACTCCAAGAGAGAGGAATGATGAGAGGGTTAGATAGGGGGAGGCCTGAAGAGATCAGAACATCCCGGGTGTGCCCCTGCAGAGTGAGTCGGGCCAGAGGGAAGAATACAGAGGATGGGCAGAGGTGGAGGGAAGTGAAGGCAGGGTAGTCAGAGAGGAAGAAGAAAGTGGCAGAGGGGGGCAGAGAAGGGAGGCAACAGGGTGGCCCGAGAAGCAGCAGGAGGTGCCGGAGAGGTTGCTGAGGAAGGAGGCGGTAGAGGAGCCTGAGAGGGGTAAGAAGGGATAGCAGGAGAGGAAAGGAAATATATGTATGTATATATATATATATATATATAGGTTAGGGTTTAGGGCTTCTAAGGGGTAGAGATGGGAGTTGCAGGTAGGAGAGTGGTGGAGGAAGTGTGGCTTGGGGTGGGGAACCCCCCTAAAAGAAATGAAGTAGATCATAGTTGATGAAAATGTGTTTATTAAATGTACAATATCAAAATGGGGTTGTTGTAACCACATAGAGCCATTTTGCAGGAACTCGCAGATTGACTCTTCAGGTACTATAACTTCCCACTCATTGGCAGCGACATCTACCTGGCAAGCACCTTGCAAGCTCCTTCAACCACTGGGTTTAGTTCAAGGTGTCTCTGTCCTGAAGTGGCCTCTTCCAACTCCTCCTCCTAATGCTTAGCCTGCTCCTCCTCGTATATTGTCCACCCTCTCCATATCCTCTGACTCCACCTGCTCATCACCCCCCAGCCTGGCGCTCCCTTTAGATAAAAGAACATGTTGCTCCCCAAAACATCAACCACATACAGGACCAGTGACTAAGACAAACAAATGCATTTAGGCAAGGCTGACATAGCAGAATAGTGTTCACGAAACACGTGAACAGCAGGGAAGGTGACTGACTAATCACGTGAACAGCCGGGAAGGTGACTGACTAATCACGTGAACAGCAGGGAAGGTGACTGACTAATCACATGAACAGCCGGGAAGGTGACTGACTGATCACGTGAACAGCCGGGAAGGTGACCGACTAATGTGCAGCAGAGGAGGCCTTTTTGGGCCCATGCAAAGTGTTCTGGAAACACCGGAAAGGAAAGGAGTTAGGAATTGTTTTTAACAAATTGTTGAGCAACACAAAAGGAAAATAGAACTGGGGAAAGTAAATGAGGATTTATTATGTTTCTAATGTATTTTGCGTGACACAAAGGGAAAAAGGAGCATGAAAAAATAAGAGGACCTTTTCCAGATGTTATATAAGGGAGTAGCGGTAAAAAAGAAAGATCGGAGAGAGGGCCTAAAACACTCAAAAACAGACACACTTACGGACGTTTGAGCACCTCTAACCTCCAAAGAGTTAGGGATGTGAACATCTCAACAGTCTGTTATTGTTTTGTTTATAGAAATGTTACACAGTACTTCCAAACGGAAGAGTAACAGCATTTTGGATTTTTGCCACGCTGGGGCAGGCACCCGTTACACTTAAACTGTAATTCAAGCGGGTCCCCACTGCCAAATATTGGTCATTTGCACAGGGTGCAAATATAAAGGGCAAAGGGTGGCGTACAAGTGTGTAAACTGCCTTGCAGTCCAAAGTGAGTAAATGCTGTCTGGCACGCTGGCATGCCAGTAGCGTTTACTTTTGATTGTGAGTACCAGCAGTGCATACAATTACTATTAAACGCTCTTCGACATGCGTGTTCAATTATCATTTTGTGAACACTGCTTAACATGCACGCATGGTTATCAGTTTTCACGATGAAAAATAAATGCACCCCAACACAAGCGTTTATTTGTAATTGTAAATGCTGCCTGCTGTGCAAGCATGGCAGACTGCATCTATGATGGAGCCATATGGGGTCCGCCTGTTTTATGCTGCTGCATTATGTTGGTAGATCCCATAGGGATCTCCAGAATTTGCACCAGCATGAAAATGCATGCCAGCACAAATGCTGGAGCATTTGTATGGTGGAGAAGAAGAGAGGCGCGTAAACTGAAAATGAGCCATGGCGTCAATGGAAGGCGTAAAAGCCTTGCACAAGGTTTTTACCTCCTCCGTTGACTTACGGCTCCTTATGAAAATAAGTTCCTTATGAACATGGCTCCACTGCCTGCCCCTCACACTGGGCTGGTAGAACCTGCCTCGTGACTGATACTAAGAAACATTTAGGCACCAGTGCTTAGCCTTGCAGTAGTGCACTCAAGGGAACGTGTACTCCAGGGAATGAAGGAAGACGTTTGGCCACATTGAGTGTCAGCATTAGGATCACTTGTACTGGTTCCAGGAGGAACTTGCTATAAACTAAACCATCAGTCCTTATCTTAAGCTTTAGTCATTTGGAAGTAGCCTGCATCAACCTGTGAGTAGGCCCAGACCCGCCTATAGGGTCATAGGCTCATGGCCGAACTAAAAACACAAAATGTTGGGGTGGACAGTTTTTCTGGTGAAAATGGGCCTAGTTTTTGGCCAGTTTGATGAGTTCATTCATTCTGCAGCTTGTAGTTTTGACCAGTGTTGATGAATAAATATTCTTTAAAATGCACAATTTGCATCACACTTTATCAAAACACTCCCTATTGGTTAATATTCAAACCGTGTCACAAAAGGAATTAATAGACATTTGCAACTGTGGGCCACTTTTTCATTGGTGCCCGAGACAATTTTATGGCCCAGTCTGACCCTGCCTTTCAGCAATGCCCAGACAGGCCTATTAATTTCAGTGGTTTACTTCAGCCATATTAAGGCGTGTAGAAATTATTCCTCTAACATACAACATAGGCCCCACTTCATATTTTGAATAACAAGGTAATCTGAGAAATGTTTAGCCATGATATTCAAGTTTTTAGGGATCAAAATCATGCCCTTTGTTGGACCACATTGTGAGCAGTCAGTTTACAAAGGAGTGGGTCGAATGTTTTCAAAACGTGGAAGGCGGCAGCACATGCAAAACACACCATCCTGTTTCACTTGACATTACCACGCTGATTCTGCGATGCTAACAAGGCCGCCGGCTTTAACAGGGCGTTTACTGGCTGGCCAGAGCGGTGGGGTCCTCACTAGGGATGCTTATCCATTGTGAATGGTTGGCATTTTCAGGCATTTTGAATCTTTCCAAGGACTTTCAAAATAAAAGTGGAACATGCTAATAAGACGCTCCACTTGGCCAAAAGACAGTCTGCTATTGAGCAAAGTTAAAGAACACTCAGTAAACGAGAGCTCCACCTGCTTCCCCCTCTGTCCTGCCTCTGTCTTGACTCCCCTGCAGATCACGTAATTCGCCCTCTTGGGAAATATAAGGCCTGCTACATTGTAAATACATGAATCAGTACAAAATGTGATACTGCTATGTCATTTAATAGCTAACTTAAGGTACTCTGCGAGAGTTGGGGTCTGAACACACTATGCCAGTGGTCTGCAACCTCTAGCTGCCCAAATGGGCTGCAGCTTCCAACAGCACCAGGAAGCATTGTCAGTGGTGCAGGGTCGTGGGAGATTAATACAAAACATCTACAGGGACACAGGTTACAGACACCTGCACTATGGCCATCATTACAGTTTTGCCGGCATCCCGCTGATAATTCCAGTGGGATACCAGCAAAACTGCCTTACCGTTTCTGCCACCCGATATCCTGGTATTACTGGGATATTACAGGCGCCAAAGACGACGGCAAGTTCCCAGGATGGGATTGCCGCAATTACCAGCACTGGTAGTACTGGTGCCAGTGATTCTGACATTTATTTGCTGGTAGGGGCCTGAACAACCGGCAAGTCAGGCCTGCCGGTGGATCACTGCCTCCACCAGCAAACTTGTGTTTCCCCGGTCCGGAAAAAAATACCTGTGCCGGAATTACCAGAATTTTTGGGCCCCTACATCCACGTAACTATTGCATCTCAGATGTTAGCAATCACATCTTATTTGCGCTGGAACTGCCTTTACCTATGCACCAATCATCAGCACATGCAAGTAGATCCTGCTGATTTGTGACCCAGGTCCACATGTGCGCATCAAATACAAGAAATCTCATTTACCCAAAAATGCTCCCTTCCCTTATTTAGAAGGAACCTTCTGCGAGTTCATTACTGAATGAAAGTTGGGTAGGGTTCCTTGGAAAGTCACACAAAAACTCATCACTGATGTCAAAGCGTCGTTCGTCCACATTCTACCGTTTTTGGGGGACAAATATGACTTCTGCATGCTTTGTGTGTGTGCCAGTTAATAAGTTCACTTTAGGAGGCGCACACTTTGAAGGAAAGCTACAGGTGCCTTTCAAAAGTATGCCTTTGTCGTTAAAAGGCAAATAAACGCACATCTGCCAGGCACAATTGTTTACATGGCAGGGACACATATGGGATGGGAATGGTCAAAGAGAATAACGTGTAGTTAGAGTTTCAGCTTTATTAGAAAGAGACATTTTAGCATCACTCTTTACAGAATACCATCAGTGTGACGTATGAGTACATTAGAAGAACACGTGTGTAACAGGAACCACTTAAGCAGTTGTCTTAAGCAGAAGTGAAAGTTGGCTTTGTATACAGTGGACGCATTGTGACTAATGGTACATTGTGAAGTACCATCTCACTGTCCAGGTGTAAGATTTTGCTGACAGAAACTCATTTGTGAAACATACTTTCATGTTACTTAATTTGATGCAATCAACATGTGAGCTTGCTTGGGGCTTCCATGTCTTAGTGGTAGATAGATTGTGAATCAATGATTTCATGAAGGATGTGGTAGGGGGCGGGCGGGACTTGGACTATATTTTAAGCTGGTTCAATTTTCAGCCTGATCTTTTGGTTGTCCGTACATTCCAAAAGAAGAATTTAGGGAGGAGCCCCAGAATTAACCCAAAATTCAGTATCACTTTCCAAACCAGAAGAAGTGAATTCTAAAGAATTAGTCATCCAAATGTCACCACCACGCTGTGGCCAAGATGATTTCACATGGATGTTATATTGGCACTGCCCTTGTGTATGACGGTCAGATGTATGTGCATGCTTTGCTGCAGTAGTATGTTGCCAACTGTAACATGTGAAAATGTTGACCAAAAAGTTCAGGTTGGGAAATGTTTCATTCAAAATATTTTCTTAATTATATTTTCAAAAAACATTACATTGCAGGGTCAACAATATCGCCGAATCAAAGACTATGAACATAACAAGAAATAGAGTAACCCAGTGCACACTTATTTTGTTTATTTATTTTTCCATTTGTGGAAGCACGCAAAGCCCTTAGGCATCCAGGCGCTGGTCACAGTCATGGTGAATAGGGAAGGAGAATACAGTGTAGGGTTAGCTGAAGAGGTAGGTCTTGAGGTTTTTTCTGAAGAGAGGGTTGGAAGGTTTGGATCGAAGGGAGAGTGGTAGGTTGTTCCAGAGCAGCCTCTGGGTAACAGTCCTCTCTCAACGTTTAATGGAGAAGGGAGACAGGGAGGAGGAAGGCTGACCACAATATGGCACCAGACGATATAGTACAAACAATAAAAAACAACAATTAAGATATTCGAAAGAGGGCCAGGATAGGAAAAGTGGTACTAGAGTTGGGAGTAAGGGCAGGCAACGCCGACAGGAGAGAAAAGTAAAAGAGAACAGCACAGCAGTGGCAGGGAATACCGCTACAAAGGAAGAGGGACATGCATCGTGAGTGGGGGAAGGGGCGAAGGACTGGACAAAAGCTGAATACTATACCTCTTACACCCAAACTAATCCTGAAAGTCCTCCTCCCCCACCATCCTTTATGTAGCCCCATCTTCCTAGCATGTTGTGAATATCATTATAACACTGTAACCTGTAACACTGGCCCTACCCTCTGGATAGAGCAAGTTCTGTATAAACATTTAACTAAAGGAGACTGGGCACAGGAAGGGGGTCCCTGGCTGGAGGCATGGCTTGGAAGAAGGGTAGATGGCACAGATGGGGACATAGGTGGGTTGTATGGAAAAAAGAAGAGCTGACAAAGTTGAGGAGACACTTCTCCACTAGTGAAACACATAATTAGAAATGAAAAGGCAGGCGAAATATAAAAAAAACAATCACGCAAAAGGGTTGCCCCTGAGATATCCTATATTTTCTTCTTATAATGTATTTCTAGAATTTATCATCTCAAATGCCTCTTTATTCTGAATTATTTTCTCCTTACAAAGTAACGTTTGGCAACTGTACTCAATAATCGAAGCATTCAATGTGCCGTTTGCAGATAATGATCCACCATGGCAGACCCATGTGATTGGATTAAAGTGCAAATGTCCTTCCTTAAAAGTGCAGACATTCTTGGAAATGAAGGGTGTTAGTTTGTAGAAAACTACTGCACTGTAATACCATGGATCAAAAAGGAGCACAGTTCCTGGTGTCAAAAGAGAACTGGAGTCCCATCTATTGTGCTGTCCAGCATATGCTCTTACAAGGAGAAAGTGCTGATTAGGGAAGAAGTCCTGATGCCGACAAATAATGAACAAATTGGTGCCGGGATGAGTAGAGCTGGGGAATGAGTCTGGCCGGCAACCAGCAACCTACCCCCTGGGCAAAGGATACAAACTCGGTAGTGCTATGGACCACTCTTCTGCAGCAAGGATTGCCAGGCAAGGGGGAGAGCCCCCGAGATGGCCCCTCATTCCCCTAAATGCTAGAGTCTCCGGGGTGCATGCAACGTTTAGTTTCAGTGATAGTTCTCCCCCTGTCATCATAGATGCTGTATCCAGGGGGGCTTTGTAGGTCTTTCCTATTGATGGTAACAGCCGACAGGCAAATAATAGCATTTATAGGCCTTCAGGAAAGGGGGATAACCACAATTGGAGGATTTTCAAGCTTCTTTATACGGAAGTGTATTAGGGATTGTCTTAACTGGGTCTTTTACAGGGTGATATTTGCTACGTAGGGGCCTATATTTGAAATTGCTTCTACCACTGCAGTGGAGCCGGTCTGCCTTGTGTGGTATTATTACATTATCAATGGTTCAACGCTACTACCTCTCTCTCTTCATTACCTTCTTGCAAATGCTATATTAACAATTTGCTTTGCCGAAAATATTTTAATGAAAAAACTAATATAAATTATTTACTTTTATATTATGTAATTCCCCCAAGCCTCCCTATGCTATTATTTACTCCCTATTCACCCCTTCCCCTTATATCTCCTTACCCACCCCCCATATTTTTCAATTTAGTTTTTTCATTGAAAGATTTTCTACAAAAACTAATAGAAAAATATACTGGCGATGTAACAATGTCATACCGAGCCATACGGCCCGATTCATAGAATTTTTTTGCAGGGTTCACATGTTTGCACTACACAATGACCTTGCACTGAATTTGCACTGCAAAAATACACTTTGCACTTTGCACAGTTCCATGAATCAAGGTTCGTGTCGCCAGTGCAAAGTCACTTTTCAGCAGTGCAAAGAAATTCCATGAATCGGGCCCCTTAATATCTAAAAATGCTTCTTTCTGGTGAGCATGTGATATCTGACATGATTGTGGATTGATCTAAGGCAGCCATTTTGGTATGTTACATACAATCAATGACCAAATGTTTCTAGCAATGAAATGTTTGTCAGTATTTGATTTGGTGTTGACATATGCTGCATAAATAAAACCCAAAGCGGTGCTATCCCAGACCATGAACTCTACTACTCACGCCCCCTTTTTTAAAGGAGGTGCAGGATCTGACGGGAAGAGCGCGAATGCTACCACTTTAGTAGCGCTGCGTCTTTATGATAGAGTCTGAAGAGGCACTGCATAAAGCGTTGATAGGCGCAGGAACCACGGCACACGCTGGGTTACTGTGGCTACCAGCGCATCATGGGGTGAGTTTCCTTACATCTCTGCCGTCCTTGTTTGCAGAGATGTTTTTATGGGAGGGCAAAAGGGGCACTTGTCCAGGGCCCCAACTTGAAGGGGGCCGCATAAGGCTGCCTGATCTAAAGACGTAAGATTCCATTTGTCACCAGACTTAAATAGCACACCTCAGGATTTTTGAGGGCATGCTGCTGAGGCTCTAAACCTATTGCCTGTCAGATGTTCTGCCTTGATCAATTTATCATGTAATGCGGTCTGTGTTCAGTGCAGTAGTCATAGTCTGTGTGCTCACTACTGCACAACTCCTGTAGCATTATTTTCTTCCTGTGGGAATTATCTTGATCATGTGCAATAGCCAAAGCTGAAATGCATATTGATGGTTCAGAAATTAGCTCAGTGTGTTAAGCACTCATTGAAGTGGCATGTGTTTATATGCATGATTAAAATAGCACATTCCAGCAAGGTTGGTAGAGCCTTTCACATGACTGTAGTTTATAAACCCTCCTGCATATGTACTTAGTTTTGCAGCATAACATGTGTTATTATCAGCAATGCACCTGCACCAGACAGGTGCTGCTATACAAACTACCATGTCATCGTATGATGAAGGTCTAGAAATTGTTTATTTTAGATGGGGTGTTGTAAAAACCTAGGCAATCACCTCCAGTTATGAGCATAAATCAGTAGTCCAAAAGGTGAATAAGTATCCAAATTCAAGACTGTGGAACCAAAGCATTCATGCTTGAATCCTGGATTTGGCAGCAGACAATACAGTGATCTTGATCAACTCATTTAATATCTCTTGCATTACTGTGCTGTCTTCTGTGAGGTTTGCCTTCTCGAATGCTGGTGGCATCGTTTAGCCCATTACTTGATCTTTTTTCTTATATAGATCATCTGAGTGGAAGGGGTGGTAGACAGAAGAGAGCGGATCAGATGTTTTAGGCCTTGGCCAAGCATATTTTAAATTATGCTCATTTGACATAAAAGTCAAAGATTTTTCTGCACGATCATAAATGACAATTTCACAAGCAAGTGCTTTGGAAGTATTTAAAGCTTTAAAGTACAAAAGACAAACCCAGATTAAATCTGTTAAATTACATCATTTGGCATGCTGGTACTTATATACTTCCCTTGATGATAGATGGAGAGAACAAAGCTAGAATAATTCCTATTTTGTTTAAAAAACTGGTCATGTTTTGTAATGTGATGTGTTTACTTTCCAAGCCAGTTTTATAAAATGAGAATATTTTTGTTCATGTAAGAACTGGAAAGGGAATGTGTTTAAATGCAGAAATTGCAGAGTTGGCACAAATCCCAGCTTCATCCCTTAACCAATGTGTGATCCTGGGCATCTCATTTAAGTACTGATTCACAGAGTGTTTTCTAATGGGGTTTTGCTTTGTTAAAACACGTCTGTGAATTAGGCCCTTAATCCTGTATTACATAATCTCTGAAAATTGCCAGTTCCTAAACCTTTCAAAATTGTCAGCCCTTTAGATGATATCCTTTTCAGGATGTGTTCTTCAGAAAAGCCTCGCTCATGGTTTCACTGGCTACAGTGTTGCTTCCACTATAATAGTGAGCATTGATATAGTGCATGCCACAGGCACTTGTTCCTTTGATCTCTAACGGCAGCACATTTTGAAAGCCATGCCCCACTTCTAATCTCAGTATGACTGGATACAGATCCCTTCCTGCTAGCTTCTAATCTGCAACCACTATCCATGTTAGGATATTTGTGGCTTTCTCCTTCCTTCCACTTAGTCTCCTGTATCCATGCTTGAGCACTTTTGCATTATGTGAGGCAGCTAATGCGAGTGCTCTGTCTATTCTGGGTTACATGCATCTTTTACACACATTCCTGTTTTAATACTACAGGCTGCAGACCTTCCTGGATACTATTGATAAAAAAATGTCCTCTATCTATCTATCTATCTATCTATCTATCTATCTATCTATCTATCTATCTATCTATCTATCTATCTATCTATACTAGAACAGAAGTACCCTTTGTAGACTGCTAATGTGGGCCTTCAAATGCTACTTGTTTATCATTCTAATTAGAGCAAGAATGGAGAGGGTAAGGGGACTTAAAGGGAGTAAACATGCTTACTTTTGCATGCTGGGAGGCAACATATCAACCTATAGGTTGGGATGACGACGAGTGGGTAGGGTGGAAGGGTATTGTTGATCACTTAATTCCTTTGGTTTGGTGGAGTGGGCCCCACAGATGTCCGTGCCCAGGGCCCCAAAAGTGCTTAAGATGGCCCTGCTTGCTTGCTGTGTTCTTATAGATTCTACCTACTTTTAACACAATTAGTTAAGAAGCTTGCAAAGTGGGTAGGGGTCCCTGCATCTGTGCTGGAATCAGCATGCTAATAGGGCGTAGATGCACAAAGCGGGAAACCCACAAAGCAGGTGTTCAACCATGGTTCCTATCCGTTGTGGAGGAGTTCCAGAATTGCGCAGTTGCAGTAAAGGCAATGTAAACATTGTTTCTGTGGGCTTCCACACATCTGCACCGTTTGGCGGTCTGCAAAAATGTGGATTCAAGTGTGCATAAACATACGTGATGGGAGAATCCAATCCAAAGGGGCTCAGTGCTGGTGATGAAAGAATGTGGATGAGAAGATAGCTCAGCGGGTTGAGTACTCCCTGCTGCGACCTGAGCGTGATCTGCAGGTCGCAGGTTCGAATCCCGGCAAGGCCAACTCAGCCTTTCATCCTTCTGAGGTTGATAAATGAGTACCAATTTCGGTTGGGTGATATGTTATGTACATATGTGCTCTGTAAAGCACTTTGGATTAAGGCGCTATATAAATAACACATCATTAACATGTGACATTTCCATTGGTGCCATCTTTCTAAACAGTGTTTCTTTGCCACCAGGCCTCGATGACTGTCTTCAACAATACATTAAAAACTTCGAGCGGGAAAAGATTAATGGCGAGCAGCTGCTGCACATCACCCATCAGGAACTGGAAGAACTGGGCGTCACCCGCATCGGCCACCAGGAGCTCATTTTGGAGGCAGTTGACCTGCTGTGCGCGTTGGTAAGTCAACTCTTTTCTTTGGGTCTGCCGGGGCACATACATGGGTATTTTTGTGTGAAACACATTTTTACCAACATCACAAGTATCCACTCAGTCACTTCATGGGACATTGGCATGGGTATTGTAGCTCAGTGGCAACTCGCTCGTCTTGGAAGCAATACTACGCAGAGCAGCACAGGTTTGAATCCCGGGTCGGTGCTTAGAAACCTCTTGGGTGTTAAGTGCAGAGCAGCACAGGTTTGAATCCTGGGTCGGCGCTTAGAAACCTCTTGGGTATTAAAAAAACAATTATATTAATATAAAATTTAAATATTAATAAAAACACAATTATATTAATAATAAGGTAGAGTTAGAATCAAAATTATAACACACTAGAATTTCTAGTCACCCTTGATGCTCTTTGCCATTGAGGCTGGGAGTCGGCTTTCCCATCAGTTCCATGTTGAACATTTAGGCGAATAGCGCGCCTCCTTTCCTGTTGTACTTTGCAAAATGGTTGACAGCTTCAAAGACCCCCATTTTAGTTCCCACGCTGCCGGTTGCGCTGTCTGTCTTTTTATAAGCGGTTACCGGTTGGCAAGGGAAATCAGCCTAGGAGTGGGTCACAATGAAATCAGAAATGTACGAGCAACAATTTATTTCCATAATGCAAAGCTGCCTTTGGCAGGGAGCTGCGAAATGTGAGTTTGCTACAAATACTCACATGAGAGAACGTCTCACCCTGACCTCGCGCTTCCTTCTTAATGAAGAAAAGATGTAACATCACCGGGGAAAAAGCCGGAAGGGCCAGGCAGTTGTTATGGACAACACCCACTGTTTCCAAGAGGACCGCGAGGGCAATTAAAATGGGTCTGCAGTGAAATGGGTACACACTAAAGAAAGAAATAAAACGCATGCTAAAATAACGCAAAGTAATGGTTTCTGAAATACCTCCAGTAAAAATGAAGAAATGATTACGTATGTTGCATTATTCACAAAAAAGGCATTAAAAAAAAGGTTGCTCTGTTACTTATAATTTTCAGTTAGAATACATAAACAAGTAGATTAATTAGAAATAAAACAATTGCGGGAAGGAAGCACATTACAGCAGTCATGTTGGGACAGAATGAATGCAAGTCACCAGGGCTGTGGAGAAGTGATTGGTTTTGGGTGGTGGGGGCCTGGTGAATATGTTTTATTTCCCCCTTGGTATTTTGATTGCCTGTTTTTCATCATAAACAACATATGCGTGTTTAAAATGAGTCTGGCTTCTGTTAAAATAAAAGTGTATGGTAGTGCTTCTTAAAATGGCGTTTGTATTATGGTTCATTTATCTGTAATACTCTCTGCTTTGTCAATTTCCTTATTCCGCCATTTACATTAGCTTAACGTGTATATTTATGTTTATACCGAATTGCTCTACTTCGGTTTTGCCCTGGGCCACATTAACTCTAGGACATTATTACATTGAAACTGACAATGTGCACATGTAAAACCTCACCTCCAGCATACAGAAAATACATTTAATCTGGACAAAGGGAGTCGGCTTCATTCCGAGATTGGAGGCTGTCATGGCGCTATTTGCGCCATGACTGCCTCCAATAACGGTACCGGCACCGGTCTCGTTCAATGGGGACTTACCGGTGTAGTCCGGCCTTTGCGGGACCGGTAAGTCCCCATTGAAAAAACCATTCCCCATTCCCATTTGAGCCCCCATAAGGCACAATGGGAAGGGGGAAGTAGCTAATAACGGTACCGTAATTTGCGGTACCGTTATTAGCTCTAAAGTCCCTTAGCGGGTCCCGTCCATAACGCCTGGTCAGACCGGGTGTTAAAGGAGGGTCCCGCTAAGGGAACTCGTAGTAGGGCGGTAAGGGACTACTGGCACCGGTCTCCTTACCGGTGCCCGGTATCCCTTACCACCCTACTCGTAATGAGTCACCCAGTCCATCCTCCCCAATACCGCTTGCAAGAATCAACCTTTGCTGCTTTTAGACACAAATGAAATCTAATTGGCTTTTTATTGAATAATACAAGCATACAACTCATCTTCGTTTATAACATCATATTCCAAACCAAATTCCGGATAGCCTTTCTGAAACCCAAGACTCCTTAAAATCAGAACTAAGAACTCTTAGATCCAGATATAATGTCCAAAATCAGAGTGATGTGTACTGGTGTTTTGACTAACGAATCTACCCAAATCCCTCTGGCAGGGCTCGGCAACCTTTGGCTTTCCAGATGTTTTGGAATACAGCTCCCTTCAGCCCAGCTCTGTACAGTCAATGATGAGGGTTTATGGAAGTTGTAGTCCCAAGCATCTGGAGAGCTGCCAGTTGCAGGGCCGCCATGCAGGGTATGCTATGGACACGGGGAGCTTGCAGGGACTGTCTGGAAACCCCTGAGCATGGCTTCCCGGGCTGATCCTTAGATCTAGCTTCTTTCAGAATGCCATGGTTCTTGGGTGTACCCCGTTTGCCAAAGGGCTGTCACCTGTCGGCATACAGGGGTCGGGATTGTGTGGTAAGAAGTTGACCATGATAAAAGTATATTTTGTGCAGCACACTGCTGTAATTGTTTCTTTCAATGTCTTTCACTAACCATATCACTGAAGGTTTGCTGTATAAGCCATACTTTGAGCCCCATAACCTTCAAAGTATTCCAACCACATCACAAGTGGTAAGCCCTACACATGGCCAAGCACATAAAACATTTTGAGAGATGTTCGTCTTTAGGTGGAAGTGTTACTTTGCACATGACCCTGCTTTTAGATTGTGATACCATGCCGTGCTTTCACTTTGAGTCTTGGAAACTAGCAAGTGCTGGTGCCAATATGAATTTGCATACGTATGCTTTTTGCTGAGAAAACACTCGATAAACCTTTGCTTTGTGGTTGACCGGTGTATATCGATGATCAAAGGCTATATTCAGTGAGAAAACTTTAGTTGAAGAGCCGTTAAGGTGAATACATCTGTTGCAATAAAACCCTTGGAATTCTGTGGGGAAAAAAACATTTTGTGGCATTAAATTACGTGAACCAAACCTCTGAAATTCGTCAGGTATTGATTGGAAGCTCCACCACCTTAACTATGAGGCCTCCATTGCGCAGTCCGGACGCACACTGATGACATCACAAATGACATCACTTAAGGCATTATCAATTTCACTGGTACAGCAGAACACAGCGATGCAATAGCTTTTTCTCTGACTTTCAAAGGTTTTTATTTGAGAAACTTAACCATAACGTCCCTTTTCCAACGTTTTTTCATTGAGTTTCGAAGATTTTTATTGGAACAATTTAACTGTAACGTCCCTTTAACAAAAAATGTTCACTTAATGAATAAATATATATATATATATATATATATATATACGTATATATATATATATATATATATATATATATATATATATATATATATATATATATATATGTATATATATACCTATGTATACTTTTAATACAACAGAAGAGGACTCACTGATCAGCGCGCCCTGTCTCTTTAGCAGAGTCAAACTTGCCAAAAGTAGACTCTAGACATGAATGGACCATTTTAAAATAGCAGCTTGTTTGGGTTGGCATACTATCAAGATGATTCCTGCAAAGTGCTGTGTTTTCTACACACCGTTCTCTTTTCTGAGCAAATTAGAATGTGTTTGGGAAACATGGAATTCATGTGTTCCCAATGAACCAAAACAAGGCCTGATGTAGGTATCCTTGCTCACTGCATGCACAGCGCCATCTGTTCACATTCTTGAAGTCGTTCTTGTTATACGAGTGCATTGCAGGATGACTGTAAATAATATGTGAATCATATTTAGGGAGATCACTAGAGCGTTTTTGTATGTACCATTTTCTTTTTGAGCTTAAAGGCAGTTGTGGGGAGTTATGAAAAACCTGTGACTTGTTTGGGGGTCACATAAAATAAAGTTCTGTGTTTTCCAGACCGTAAAGAATTGTAACAGGCTGATATCACAGCCCTGAGTGCGGTGACAGCCCTTAAAATGCCTGTTGGCACCTTAGTACCCGGTGCCTTACCCCACCAGCACCCAGCAAACACAGTGCTATGCACATAGTCACTCCTGCACAGCGTCCACGACGTAAAGGACCCTTTTTTATAGAGGTATTAATGGGCCAGAGAGGGTGCACGAGCCCTGTTTTCTCTAATAACTAAACGACTTCAAAGATTAGCCCTGTGGAAATGGTGGCCTGGCGCTGCCGGGGGAGCCAGCGTCCATTTCCTCTAAGGCCAGATGCACAGGAAGGTGGGCAGGAAAGGACTGGGACAATAAACAGGCCCAGATACCCAAGAAAAAGTGGCCCACCCCTCGCCTCAAATAAGTGTCCCACCCCTTGCCTAACGACCCTTAACCTCCGATGACATCACCAGAAGAGATGTCATTTGACCCCACCTGAAAGCGACATCCTGGGAAGCGATGAAACACGACCTTTTACCCCTTGACAAAACAGGAAGTGGCATCAAATAGCATTGTTCCTAAGTACACTATGGAAAAATATGATTAAGATTTCACTAATGTGATATACATTTCATACAAGAATGGATCACCATATGTATCATTAATATCTGTGTGTATAGATCCATATTGTCAAATTACTGTGAATGCAAGCAGACGTCCAAGGCCAAATGATAATATGTTATTGTATAGCACTTACAGCAAATGTTTTATAGAAAAAATATGCACATAATATCACCCAACCTGTGTTGGTACTCATTTATCGACCTCAGAAGGATGAAAGGCTGAGATGGCCTTACTGGGATTCAAACCTGCAGATCACACAAACATCGGCTTTCATATCTGCTATAGTAAAATGAGCAATTATTCTGTAGTGGATACCATTAAACTGGTAACTGAGATTTAACAGCAGACCAATTAAGTTCATCTGCAGGTCTGGTGCAAAGTTGGCCGCATGCTGCAGCAGCATGTCAATGATGCATGCATCATAATTTATGATGCACACATCATGCATGCAAATCAATCATCAAGGCAAGGTAGCTTCTGTTACCTTGCTTTGATGAATTATGCTGTTGCAGGGTGCTTTTTGTTTGTTTAATAAAAATCTTTTTTTTTCCAAACTTTTTTTACTTTTTTTCAAACCGCCCCAGGCGTGGACCGAAACCGGCCCCCAGGGACTACACATGATTTCGGTCCAACCACGGGCCGAGTGCCAGATGGGCCAATGCGACCCTGAAGGTGGGAGGATTGGGGCCGAGGACCAGGGAAATGTGAGTGATTCTCTGTGGACAAGGGGATGTTTGGCGGGATTGGGAGGATATAGGGGGCGATGGAGGGTAGGAGGTAAACTCTAGTGGAAGGGGGTTGGGTCTGAGCCAGAGCAGCCAATAGGCTACTCACAAAGTGGATATGTACTGTTAGTCAATACTGGTGGTTCGGCAACCTGATTACCCTCGCTAGGGGCTATCAGCCCTGAAGAATGAACTATGGGGCAGATTCACATAAGCCGCTGGTGGGACAATGCTATGTGGACAGCATGCATTCTATTATGCGACCAGGTCTAAAAGCATCTTTTTCAGAGTGGTCATATGTGTTGTGGTAGTGACGGTCTGGAGACGCTAGTGCTGAGCATCCAGACCCACCTTATATGTGTTCTTTTCATGCATAGCCTACAATTTAATATGCAGAAAAGGGTAATTGAGGATTGTACCACGGGGAGGAGGAGGGGCATGTGGCAAGTTAGGAGATATTTGAGGGGGAGGTCAATGGTTGGGAACAAACTGGCGGCAGCATGGTGAGAGCAAGGGCCAGAAGTGCTAACCTGCTGTTTGGGACGTGGGCTTGAGGGTGAAGGCAAGAGTCAGAGCAGCCAACCCACTGTTTGGGGCATTGGCTTGAGCGTGAAGGCAAGAACTAGGGCAGCCAACCCACTGTTTGGAACATGGGCTTGAGGGTGAAGGCAAGAGCCAGAGCAGCCAACCCAGCTGTTTGGGACATGGGCTTGAGGGTGAAGGCAAAAGCCATAGCAGCCAACCCGCTGTTTACGCCATGGGCTTGAGGGTGAAGGCAGGAGCCAGAGCAGCCAAACCCGCTGTTTGGAATATGGGCTTGAGGGTGAAAGCATGAGTCAGAGCAGCCAACTCGCTATTTGGGACATGTGCTTGAGGGTGAGAGCAAGAGCCAGAGCAGCCAACCCACTGTTTGGGACATGGGGTTGAGGGTGAAGGCAAGAGCCAGAGCAGCCAACCCGCTGTTTACGCCATGGGCTTGAGTATGAGGGCAAGAGCCAGATCAGCCAACTTGCTATTTGGGACATGGGCTTGAGGGTGAAGGCAAGACTCAGAGCAGCCAACCCACTGTTTGGGGTATGGGCTTGAGCGTGAAGGCAAGAGCTAGGGCAGCCAACCCACTGTTTGGGACATGTGCTTGAGGGTGAGAGCAAGAGCCAGAGCCGCCAACCCGCTGTTTGGGACATGGGCTTGAGGGTGAAGGTAGGAGCCAGAGCAGCTAACCTGCTGTTTGGGACATGGGCTTGAGGGTGAAGGCAGGAGTCAGGGCAGCCAGTCCGCTGTTTGGGATCTGCGCTTATCCGTGATCTGAGCAACAGAATTCTGAGTATCTGATAACCACTCACCAAGTGCTCATTAAAGGAATAATATATGCAATTTACCACGTGTGTCAATCACCATGTCTGTAAATATGGAAATGTACAATCTGTCCCAAATGCCACATCGTAATTCATGTTGCATTTCCATAGTTCCAAAGCGTGTTAGGGTGAAGGGGTTTCACGGTGGACGTGTTTTGAAACCTGTACATTTAATTGGACGGTGTTCAGTTGGGGGGAGGAAAGCGCTTCATGGTGAGCTCGCCATCTGCCGCCATGTGCTTAGAACTATGGCAGAGGCTGTTATCTTTCACGGAGTGCCTAATTAGCAAGTGCACCTGTGTGAGAAAATGTATTCCATCGGCGCGAGTCACACCTAGGACTCAGGGATAACCGTTCATTACATGCTTACAGATTAGTTCCATTATGATCCAAAGAATACGTTGTGTGGGTTTTCAAAGACGTAGGGCGTCGCCTGCACGTGACCCGTGGAGCAGCTGACACTGGGACAGACTGCATTTGCTGATGTGTCTTCGGTGTTTGCAAATGTATATTACTGGATACAAAAAAAAAGCCTCCTCCCCCCATTTTCAAGGTTCATCCCAAGTAGATTCTTAAACTCAGAATTCTAAACGTACATCAAATCAATACAGAAAAGATGGCTGCCTGAGATAAAAATGAGTCAAGTGTGCCTTAAAATGTTAGAGGCAGACTTACAAAAAATACTTTTTTTTATAGATGAAGGGTACTCCTAAGAATGGGTGTGCGGTGCATGTCTGCCGGCGAGCGAAATGGGCAAATCGTGCCCATGTTTTACTTTTGCCATTTCTAGAGGGGGCAGCATTTTGCACAGCGGAATTGGCCGTGCAAGCTGAAATTCTGCATTTCCTGCTGATGAAATTGCATTCATATTGCAATTTTGCAGCAATTCCAGCCACGTAAATTGCAGCAAAATTGTGCAGGCTGAAACACACATTTTGATGCTGGGTGACATTGGGTCAAATCAGCAACTTTCATGCACATTTCTGCAAAATGGATTCAAACGATTTCGACCACAGCTCCTCCTAGCAACCACTTTTTCTTAGAGATTGAAAAGGCAAGCTCTATGCGTGTTTTCTCCGATCCATGCCATGTTCATCTGAAGGAACTGGAAGCAGAGTGGGGAGTGTGACTTGGAATCCACCCCTGCAAAAAGGAAAGGACCAGAACACAAGCTTTCTCTGCCTATGCCCCAAGACTATGGAAACTCCTCCCCGTCAGCATCAGACTCACCCCCATGCTCCCACTAGTCAGAAAAGAACTCAAGACCCCCCTCTTCATGGAGTCTCTCCTCCTCAACAACTAGGCTATCATGTCACCCCTCATGACACCTGACTGGCTACGCGCCGTCCGCCCCTCATCTCCCCACCACCTTGCGCAGCTGTACCCCTTCTCTGTGCCCCTCTGTATCCTACCCACACTGCATATCTGTTCTGTTATTACCTCTGATAAGTGCTTTGCTATGCATCTGTACTGTTGTATACCTCTGTAAAGCACTCTGTTACTTCTCAAAGCTAAGCTTGCGCTCAATAAATACAATACAAATAATAATAATCATAAAAATAATAATAATAATCGGTGTGTTTTCTGACTCAGTGATGGTAGCCAGACTGCTTCTCCATCCTCTTACACTTTTGATGCTAGTGAAGAGGCTTGAATCATCTATGGATTTTCACCACCTTCTCACAACTCAAAAAAGCAGTCAGAATCCATTTCGACTTATTGTAATAACGGTTGCCATGTTCATATATGGCGGCCACCATTTTAGGTAATTTCCCAGCCAGGGCGGTATAAGGGACAGAAACAAAGAAAGGGCCTGGATTTACAGGCCTTTTGACCACTGCAAACAGTAAATCATCCAAATTTGATAGAGAGGACTACAGAGGTTAACTCTGGTGGATTGAAGGGTCCCACAAAATGAAACTGTAAGTTTGGTTGCAATTTACACCTCAAACTGGTATTCACAAAAAACTCAGGTGCAACTGACCTCAGTTCAGGGACGTCATTTCACCAAAATGCCAGGAGTAGCGGAAGTGACATCATATGACCCTTGAACTCTGATAACATCACAAGAAGTGACTTCATTTGATTCCACCCCTAAGTGACATCACGGGAAGCAATTCAACACAAACTTTCACCCCTTGAAAAAGTAGGAAGTGACATCACATAGCATTATTCCTAAGTACACTCCGAAAAATATGGTTACGATATCACTGTAATGCGATATATATTTCAGAAAGGATGGATCACCATATGTATCATTAATATCGGTGTGTATAGGCCCATATTACTGTGAATGCAAGCAGACGTCCAAGGCCAAATGATAATGATGTGTTATTATATAGCACTTATGCTAAAGCACTTTATATAGAACGAATATGCATACACTATCACCCAACCTGTGTTGGTACTCATTTGTCGACCTCAGAAGAATGAAAGGCTGACTTGGCCATGCCACGATTCGGATCTGCAACCGGCAGATCAGACACACACCACAGCAGTGAGCGCTCAACCCACTGAGCTATTTTACTGGCTATAGCTATCTTACTAGCTATAGTAAAGTGAGCAATTACATGTCTTAATGAGCTCAAAGTCAGAAAGCAAATTGCACTCTAGTGGATACCATTAAACTGGTAACTGAGATTTAACTGCAGCCCAGTTCATCTGCAGGTCTGGTGCAAAGTTGGCCACGTGTCATGCCTGCATGGATCTACTTTTCAGGCTACAGAGGTTGGCAAAATACATACCTTTGGGACGGTTCATAACTGTGTATTAAAAAATTTAGAGTAGCGCTGGGAAAGCAGCACACTCACATCGCATCCCGTACTCTAGGTACTCGTTACCTCATAAATGCAAACAAACAGCCTGAACAGCATGTCAGGGAGATAGGAAAAATCAAGGGCCACTTTATGTGCTATGGTCAAACATTTCTACACTGTACAAAAGCTTTTCGGCACAAGGATTTTGTCAAGTGACCGAGGACACTTAGATGGAATGTCTTGTGATGATCATAACAGAGACATTGGCACAAAAAAACATGCTGTAACTGCAACTTACAAAAGGCAAAATTCTAGTCCGAAATGGATGCTTAGTCTACTCTAAATGCTTTTTGGCAGTTTTTATCTCCATTGTGAGTTTGAGGTGTTTCAGAATAGACTAAATCAGTGACTCTCCCCCTGAAGTGTGCCTGAAATAAACCTTTAATGAGTCTAGCAACTATTGTATAGAATTCCAGAAAGACAAATTATTTGTTATTCCTATTCTTTCTTATTTAGGGTCACTGCTCAAAGTGTTACACTTGTGGAACCCCCTATTTTTTTTTTAAAGAGGTCTGAACAAGAAAGCCATCCACTCCAGAAACAAAAAGACATACAGTGCTGGCCACAGCCCAGGAGCTTCCATTTAAAACAAAATAAAAACAAAATAAACTTGTTCTTTTTTTAGGGGTAGCAAGGGAGACCACAGGGGCAGCAAGTGTATTTTATACCTTAGATTATTCTCATTTGTATTTCATTTCACTGCCTCATGGCAGCGGCATCTCCTGTTTAGGATTACCACCACCATCTTTGGAGCAGTATTCATGGCGTCACATATTGCATGATGTGCCGTGACATTGTGACATCATCCGTGGCATTGCGTCATACCGTTCTGACGTACGATCCTAAACAGGAGACGCCGCTGCCACGAGGGAGTGAAATGAAATACAAATGAGAATAATCTAAGGTAACACTACTTTGAGCAATAGTTAGTTTTTAAGCCAACAGTGTCTGCACTTTGTACAATTATATTCAGAGTGGCTTAGTAGAGTTCTGAGCTAGACTTTCTTTGTAATTGTTTAGTAACCAACTGACGGATTTGCCCAATTCTTTCTTTGATATCTCACAAAGCTATTTGTTATTTTCTCCCCCATCTTTTACATAATTGTCATTAAAGAACATGGAACATCCAGGGAAATTAGAGCATGATACATGCCATTAGGATTGACAAACTGTATATGTAAATCAGAAATGTGGGTTTTGTAGGATATGTATTATTGTGTGTGTTTAACTATATGACTCAATTCTGTCCTTACCTAGACAAAGCCCAGGTGGGCGAAACATTGGCACATGCTGTCTAATCAATTATTGTAGGATATGGATATGTAGGATATATATATCAGATATATATCGATATGGATATCGCTATTGGTCTTAGTCATGTGATTTGATTTAATTTAATTTTGAACCACAGTGCAAAAGTGTCTGGTCCTTTTCTTGTACGTGATTGTACTTGTCATTTGTATGGCCCAAATTTTACCATTAATATAGTCTCAATGCGCTGTTAGTGGGAACAGCCCTCAGAGGACTGAAGTCCAGAGTGTTGGAGGTCCTGGGGCACGATTATGATGCGTGTGTGCATTTGGCCAAAAAAGGCTTAGCAGGGTTGACCAGGATCCTGTAGATAAAGCGACCCATGCAGTCAGGCATGTGGATGGGTGCTGAGAAGAGTAGGGGTGGCGTCAGTGCTAGAGACTCGCTATGTGTTCAACGTGCCCAAATGTATCGAAGGTCTGCGCCGCATTCTGCTGTCAGAGGTGTTGCGGCATAGCCAGGAGTAAGTAGGCAGAGATTTTATGTGAACAGCACTACCACATTTTTGTCATAGTCCTTGCTGTATTCTGATGTGTGTGTGGTTAGTCGTGCATGTGGCCAGTGGAGTGGTGTATTATACATACCTTGCTGCCCTTGGAGGCTGTTTGATGTTAGGGCGCGCACTCAGATATTTGGCTTCTTCTGATGGTTCTTGTGGCTGGGATAAAAACAGTTAATAGCAACAACAGTCTGTGCTCCAACTAATTGCCACAGGAGGAACATGGGTTGTGCTTCCAGATTCTTCTTGGTGGTTCGTGTGTACCATTAAGGGGATGTTGGCGAGGTTCTTTCCCACCACTGTGCCTCTACTACTATTGTGTGATTAGCCCATTTTCTGTTGGTTTGCATGGTGCAGTCATTCATCAATCCTATGACATTATATATGTGACTGCTGTGAATCAGCTAGTGGTGCTTGTGGAAAGGCAGTGTTGTGATGGGTGTATGAAAGTGTGTGTGGTCGGGTCCGTCGTGAACACAGCAGGCACCATTAGGTGTTTGGAAAGAGGTTGGTGACGCCACAAACACAGCTGGCATTGCCTGCGCAGACAGATCATATACTTGGGATTTAAGGGGTTTTCAGGATTATGTGGTAAAAAGACAGGTTTTGAGGGCTTTTTTATAATGGTTAACATAGTAAGAAGTGGATCCCGATGAGTAGGTGCATATTGAATCTCCACAGACCCACTATTTGGCAGCCTCTAAAGCTGGGGTTCAGTGCATAGAGATGAATCCACAGCACGTCTCTCAGGTTTGAGAGATGTAGAATGGCCTGAGAGTCACTACAAATATTTTTCTTTCAATCAAACAAATTTGTCATGGTACCCAAATTATACTGCAGGCACTTTTAAACATGATTTTGTTTCTGGTCACCCGGATGGCATACCCATAGCGATACATGGCTACTTGATGCAGATTGGGAGACTGGTGTCTAAAGCAGTTATTCACTTAAGTTCTTCTCTCTAAAACAGGTTTTTCCTTCCCGATGTCCAATGAGGACTCTGTGGTATGAAGAACTAATCCCTACCCTCTGAGAGGAAAGAAAGGAGATTTTTCCTCACTGATATTTTGCTCAAACATCTAAATGTATGCTATCTCAGCAAAGGGAATCTCTCAGTGTGGCTCCCAGTAGAAACACAAAGGCCCTCATTACAAGTCAGGCGTTAAGGGTTTAACGGCGCCGTCGGCGCCGTTAACCCTTAACGCCTGATTCACACTTTAATGCCTGCTTTTTGCAGGCGTTAAAGTCCAAGGCACTACGCGACCTTGGTGCTAATTACGGCACCGTAAATTACGGTGCCGTAATTAGCGCCTTCCCCATCCCCATTATGCCCTATGGGGAAAAAATGGGAATGGGGAAGGGCAAATGGTGAATGGGGAATTACCGCCCCACTCACCTTGGAATGGGGCGGTAATTCCGCCATCCACCATGGCGGAATCCGGCATGGACCATGGTGCTAATAGCACCATGGTCCACCGTCTGACTTGTAATGAGGGCCAAGGTCTGTAACCTCACTGGTGTGGGTACTGCTTTCCTTTAATGAAATGCCTGGGCCTCTGCGTACACCACATAGCACCACCGTACCTTCTTACTCCATGTACAGAGTTATGTGCTCCTACTTGAAGAAAAACGTCCCCACCCAAATTCTAAAGGATGCAGTGATTTTCTACCTACCCTGAACTTGGCCCGCACAGGTTGGGTTACAGCACACATACCTTATTTCTTTTAAATAACCAGGGGGGCAGAAAGACCCAAAATCAAACACAAACCACGTGCATTAATAACTGAATATTTCCATGTCAGAACCAGATTTTCTAATGTTGCGTACATTCTTGCACATGTCAAGCAAGGACGTTCAAGCAGGTGACTATCACACAGGCAATTCATTTGTGGTTGTGTGTAATTTCCCCGACGAAAAAAATCAAAAAACATCTCAAAGGGGAAACAGCCAAAATCGAACGGTTTGCATATTTTTCTTGAACTCTGAAGTCGTATTCCCCAGAGCCAGTAGAGAAATCTATGGCAAAAAAGGCCAAAGTTGAAAAACACCAACAAAAAAAAAAATAGGCAAGAAATCCTCATATGACAGGAGAGCGGACAATTGCTAGTCTGCCTGAATACTTCAGATGAAGACATGATAAACATGTTTAACATGACTACCCACGACATGGACTCAGACGATGAAGTGCAAGAAGACCTGAGGAACCCTCAAGCCATAACACCAAAGCAGACGATTGAACTTGAGGATTTCAGAGACTCTGACTTAGTGATCCAAAGGGTGGTCCGGGAAGAGGAATGCATATCATCACCCCACAATTTGTTCCTTATCTGAGAAAAGTCATGAAATCGACGCAATGTTTCGTGAAGAATCCTTTTATAGAGACACAGCAACTAAAAATCACTGACTACCGTGTGAGACACTTCAATTCATCCAGTACCGCAGCTGCATAGCAGTAGATCGAACAAGCCTCGGGACTTATTGGAAAAAGACCTACCACAAACAATCAATTATTACTGGAGTGAATACTGTCAATGAATGAGGGATTGATTCTGAACTGCTACAAAGTATTACGCTTACTTCATCACGTTCCGATGCTTCGGGCAATTGAATCATACGACATTGCTGTGGTAGAATTCATAGAAGAATAGAAATGCAATTGTGTCCGTCTTCTCATTCAATCAAGGATGATCTGTGATCTATTACTCAAGGCATCGCAATTTCTGCTGCCATTGGGCTTTGACATCACAGAATATAAACATGAACCAGACTAAGGCGAGAAACCCAAAAACATCAATAAGGAAAGACAAGCATCGGTAATAACAAAATAACCTGACTCTAGAACAACACAACAAGCTCTTGAACACAAACCTCCGACTAAGTGTGTACACATCACCAAAAAAAAGGAAAGTGACCTACCATCCATAATCCTGCAGATCCAGCAAATCTCCAATGAAGACAAAAGTAGGCTTTAAAAACATCAATTCTTTAAATATCACAATCAATTGCCAAAAAAACTCCCCAAGGACAATCAATAAAGACATGCGAATGGAATATAAAGATCCAACACATGATAAATGGAGTTGGCTGGAAGAGGCACTTGCTACTGGAAACAAGAGTTAACGCCAATAACAAGGACAGGAGACTACCACTTTATTCGGCTTATGGAACACCAGGAGATTTGTCATTTTTTGCCATTTAAAACGATTTGACATCTTGTGCCTGCAAGTGACGTGGATAACCAAACTGCCAATTGCTGAGGGATTCAATATGTTTATGAATCCAGCCATAAAAGGTAATAAAGGTTGCTCAATGGCAGGCTTGTTAGCGCTCATAAAAAGGGAATGGGCTACCAAGTAAAAGAAACCCAGAACCCAAATCCGTACATCCAGATACTCGCCTTAGAACCGGCTGAAGACCCAAACATATCAAATCAAATGATAATAATAATTCATCTTTACTGGCAACACAAAGCAATGGGCTCAATCAAATTTGTTGACCAAATAACTCACAATGATGAACCCAATCATCATTATATGTTGGGATCTGAACATCAATTGCTTAGGCGATGGCGTTTAAAATACAGCCAACAACATACTGGTTGCAAAAGCCAACATATCGAAGACATGGATATAAGAGATGGAAGTGAGAAGCATCTGTATGCTGAACGTCAGACCAAAGGAGACATGCCAGTGAGTGTTGCTTGTTGCAAAAGCCAACATAGCGAAGACATGGATATAAGAGATGGAAGTGAGAAGCATCTGTATGCTGAACGTCAGACCAAAGGAGACATGCCAGTGAGTGTCGCTTGTTGCAAAAGCCAACATAGCGAAGACATGGATATAAGAGATGGAAGTGAGAAGCATCTGTATGCTGAACGTCAGACCAAAGGAGACATGCCAGTGAGTGTTGCTTGGAGAAGAGGGCAACAAAAATCCCCGTTGGACTACTTCCTCATTTCAGGCAATGCGACACAAAGAGTTATATCACTCAAAATAGTCACCATGAACAATTGTGATCATGACCTCTTGGAGCTAAAGTGCCAACTCCAGGGTACCTCTACACAAAGTTTCTGGAAGCAATCAGTTTTGGTAGAACCCAACAGAAACAGACTTTGCTTACATCCAGGCAACGTGTGCAAGCTGAACAAAGAATCCCAACTGGCAATTAGTCCGCAAATGACTGGAGTCGAATACTCATCTCTTCTCCATGAACGCACAGAAATACAACAAGGAATTCGCAGACCTTGATTTAAACCAAGACATTGGCACGTTCCTGAACTACTAATACAGAAAAAAGAGTTTTGAAAAGCAATCCGACATACTGCACATCTACCGACCTTGGAAAGAGCTGCAAAACTGAAAAATCCAAGACAAAAATAACAAAAAACTGTTAATTTCTCCCAAAGGCATAACACAACAACATGATGCAGAATTCATGATGCAAACAGAAACACAAGGGACTTCTAGCAGTTACTAAATCACACGAAGAACTCACAGCAAGCTCTTAAAAGTAGCATGGTACCAGAAGAAGAATTACGATGAATTATATGGAAAAGAAAAGTAAGACGTCAGATCCAGACCTGCCTTATGTAGACAAATGGAAAATTGAATTCAACAGAGATGACATCCTTGTGTTGATTAAAAAGGTCAGCAATTCAAGAGCATCGGGCCCTAATGGACTGAGTAGCCAGATGCTGAAAGAAGCTCCAGAAGAGTGGACTGACTTTCATGGGATTTTATTTTCACAGATAATAGAAAACAAAGAAATACCAAAGTCTTGGAAAGGCACAATTGTGGTACCGATATACAAGAAGGGGATAAGAACTAACCAGAAAAATGATCACCCTATTTTGCTTTTAGACATACTAGGAAAACTGTTTGCCTCATTGATACTAATGAGAATGAGGAATTGGGTCCAAACTTTGCACAACTACGACTGTGGGCAGACAGGATTCGTAAAGGGAGTAGGCTGTGGACTCAACCTGCTACTGATCAACCTGTAAAAAATCAAATCAATCAAGAAGAGAAAAAAAGTCTATTTGGCATTTATAGATCTGATCCAGGCTTTCAGCAGCATTGATAGAAAACTATTATGGTCTAAATTACAGAGATGGAATTGTCCAATAAGTCTCCTTCTAGCTATCAAAGCCTTAAACTCTGGAACTGAAGTAAAAATCCCCCTGAATCAAACTGGTTTTCTATCAAAGCCAATCAACACACACAGAGGTGTTAAACAGGGGTGCCCATTGGCATCCCTATTGTTCAACCTATTTATATCGGACCTTGGGGAGGCGATGAAAAATTCAAACTCGTTACCGCCAAAAATCAATGGGAATCCACTAAGTTGGATGCTACATGCTGACTACCTAGTCATGCTAGACCGAACCCCCATTGGTCTACAAAGAAAATTGTACATACTTCAAACCTACGTTGCGTGTAAGGGCCTAAACATCAATGCAAGTAAATCTGAGATATTGATCCTGCAAAATTTAAAAGGAAGGGAAAAAAGGCAGTTTCGGTGGTGTCTGGGGAAAGAATTGTTGAACCAAGTGGAGACCACAAGATATCTTGGAATGTGCATTAACTCAAGTGCAAACACTACTCCTTGGATCATTACCATTAAGCCCAAGATCAAGAATCCTGCAGCACATGAAAGCATAATTCATAAAATGTTTGGCACATTTTCCTTGACACCTGTCATAACATTTTACAAACAGAAATCAGTTCCTGCTTTACTCCACGGTGCAGACTGCACCCTGAGCAGTTATTGGAAATTGTGGTCAACCCTGGAAAGCCATTCTTTGGAGGAGCTTACTACATCTGCCAGGATCTGTTCTCACAGTCATCATAAGATATGAACTGGGCCTGATCTCTATGAATGCATTAGTGCCATGGGGATCGCTCTCTCTCTTCAGAAAATTAATCATGGACCAGGCGCAATTCAGTTTGAAATATTACAAACAGAATGCAAACACAGCGAGGAACCAATTTTAAAAGAATGGCTGATCGATGTATCAAAATCTCAGAAGACATTGGAGCTTCTAGCCTGGCATTGGAAACAAATCCGGATGCAGTAAAACGAAAACAATGGAACCGAGATTGGTCATCTGGAAACATTCCCCAGCCCGCATCATCGAAATCTATTCATGAGATCCCCCATTAACTTATTTCACAAGAAAGAGATATTGAAGAATTAAGATGTTCAAGGACGAAAATTGTCGCCTGTGCTGCAACGTGGTTGAAACCTTACAACACTTAACCTTATATTGTCCAACTCTGAGAAACTTAAGAACACGATATTTGGGAACCTTCATCTTGGAAAGACCACTGCTAAACGTAGAAGACTGCTGGGAAATAGTTTGTTGGGGACCAAACTTAAAACTAATCTTTGCCCTGACAACTTTATTGGAAGAAATATTTAAACTGTTTCTGTAGAATATCGTGTCAGTTTTCATCATGAAACCTTGAAGACAAACTGTAAAACTATGATGTCAATTGAGGAGAGTATGTAACACAGTGAATTTATTTTTTGTAAAAACTAACAACTACATTTAAAAAATAAATAAATAAATAATAATGCAGCTTTCTAAGGGCCTAATAGACATGCAGATGACAGACTGCAGTGAGGCACTAGACCCAACTTAGATGACGCGTCAGTTTGAAAACATGCAGGTGCTGGCCATGGGCAATGGTGAGTACATTTGGGTCATTATACAAGTCTTCAGTGTGGTCCCGGATTACACACAGGGCCCATGTTGGCTGCAGCACTGCATGGATGCATGTGGGAAGTATGCCCGCTTTCTACTCCTCTTTACTGAATTCTAGATACTCGGAAAAAGTGCCCTTTTCACATTTTTAACTAAACTTTTCACAAAGGATTGAATGTGTTTTTGTTAACGCATGTATAAACCAAACATTTTAAAACGGCCGACCCAATATTTCAGACAAAAAGCTTCTTGCTTTCGTGGAAGTCAACTTGAGAACTCTATTCTGCTCCACATATAAAGAGGCACCATATTGAACTTGTGTAGTTTAAAAAAATGTGTGTTCAAATATTGAGAATTGTTCCCCATTGCACGTAGTTATGGTCTGAATTCTAAGTTGGGCTGTCTTAGAAAAGGATGTCTGCTACGTTCTTGTTCATGTTTCTGATGTTGCTAAAGCTTGACGTGGAACTCACTCAAGTCTGATTATAAGGTTTAAAGGCCGGCAGGTGGCTCTGTGCATTGAACGCTGGCTGCAGAGTTCTGTGTTGAAAACACCAACATGGCAAGTTCAGTGTTTTATCCTTCTGGGGTGGATAACGTGAGTGTGGTTGAGTTTGGTAAAATAGTATGTGTTATTTACAGCTGGCCAAATGTGACAAATTAGCAATAGATTTATTTGGCGTAAAAAATATTTTCCAAGTAGCCTGATGAATATTGGATATGTTGGTACACGCCTCATGTGGAAATGGAGCTGGAGCGACCTGTGTGTCATGTGTGTACTAATGTCCCTAGAGAACCACGCGATTGAAATCATAGCCTGAGGAAATTTTGCTGCACAGACTTTCTCCTTTAATTACTATAGGGACTAGTGTTAAAGCGCATGCAGCTGTACGTTCAGGTGCCTCTTCCAGTGTGTACTTTACAGGACAGTCAGCAGTGGAAGGCACCCAGTTGTGACACCCGCAAAGTTTGGGGATTACAGGTTAATATCCCACTCGGAATTGGTCATCCATTCGCGGGGTGAAGACCATGGTTAGATCACAAACATCTCTCAGAGGTTTAGATGTGCTTTCTTGCACAGTAATGGGCCTTCCTTAAAGTCCCTTTAACTCGGAGGCTCCCACCATCTCGGTTTTGTGAATGGACATACTTTTATGAGGTTGCTTAGTGTGAAACGTCTGTACCAAATTAAGTGTTCGTTTTCCAACGTGCAAAGATCCTTTGCATTTGTAGTAAATAGTCTGCTTGGCATTTGTTGGAAAAAGATGTTCTGTGCATTGGCCTTAAATGGGCGACGCACTGGAGAAGGTATATGCAAATCTAATGATGTTAAAAAGGAATCACAATCAGCGTTTTGCCCAGCTCTATAGGCCTTCTTAGAGCGCCACGAGCCCATGCAAGTGGCGACAGTGTGCAGTACAAGACTCTTTAACATTCTTACGGCTAACTCGATACACCCAGGGTCGGCGTCAAGGCCTTTCAACTTTTTCAAATTAATGGAACCTAGAGCCTCAGGGGGGGCCCTTCAACTGCCCCCATGTTGCTAGTCCACAGGCGACGCACTGGAGAAGGTATATGCAAATCTAATGATGTTAAAAAGGAATCACAATCAGCGTTTTGCCCAGCTCTATAGGCCTTCTTAGAGCGCCACAAGCCCATGCAAGTGGCGACAGTGTGCAGTACAAGACTCTTTAACATTCTTACAGCTAACTCGATACACCCAGGGACGGCGTCAAGGCCTTTCAACTTTTTCAAATTAATGGAACCTAGAGCCTCAGGGGGGGCCCTTCAACTGCCCCCATGTTGCTAGTCCACAGTCTCATGACACAGCAATATATTCCTTTTATATATTTCGTTCTGGGCCTTTAAATGTGCGCTCTGCAGCACTCGCCTTACAAGCTGCGTTTGCTGGAGCCCTATGAACCTCACTTCGCTCAGCGTATGGAAAAGTGTTAGCACTTGGTTAAACTTCAGAGGGCATTTAGTGTTTAAGCTCCCTACTGGCTGGCTGTCTCGTGTTAATCGGTGGCTATTAACCTTATCTTTGCAACTATTATAATATATCCAGCCCACGGGTGCGGGCCTCAGACTATTTTCGCTCTAAGTGGGGAGGTTCTACCTATCATGTTGAAATGGTCCCCCACCACATCTTCAGCTGGGTCTGGGTGCACCCATGATCAGCATATTAGGGAGAGTTGAAGCCCATGTTTGTGTGGGTTTGGCAGTCAATTGTACATTTCGGAAGCCATTTTTCCCAAATGTTCGTGGGGAAACACCCCCGCACCACCGTTGACATGGGTTGGCTCACTGAATTGCTGCCCCACCACCTTTCCGAGTCACCAGCCGCCACTGCAAAACATATTCTTTGTATGCATGTTTGCTCCATTGCAATTGTTGCTCTAGTGCTAATGGAGGATAGCACTAGGCCATGTTTTACCCTGCTCTAAAAATGCATTAAAATAATACATATTTACAGTAGGGAACTGTTTTTCCATAGTGCTACAACCATGCAAAATTGTGCTCCAAATTAGGGAGGGCCCTGGTCGATGACTAATGGGTTAAATTCAGCAGAATATTAACTTAATGTGATTGAAATGTACTGTTCAACCCCTGTGGTGGCACTGACATATGTTTATGGTACACAGCCTTGTCCCCAAAAAGGTGGGAAAGGGGTGCTTTTTCCTTTTGAAAGGGAGGAGATGTGCTTCCACGATTTTCAAGAAAAGGGGTACTGTTTTTTCCTCCCTCTCCGTGTTGTTGGTGTTTATGGGTAGTGCGGTCACATACAATATAAAAAGTGAATCCACGAATGCCTCTTCCAAAATATTCTTTTATTTTTTTATTTTTTTATTACTATGCTATACTCCGTTATCTGACTTTTCACAAAACAACAATGTAGCATGTAAAAGAATAAAAAAGAAGAACACCATTTCACCTTTCTCTTAAATGTACAAGAATATTCCTCAAACAGAGAAGTAGTACATTGTACAATTCTTTCTAAGTTTTTACATTTTCAAAATTTCCTTTTCATCTCACCAATCCCAAAGCTGGTCTTCGTATAGTTTGAAGATTTTAAGTAATTTATAAAGTTCCAAGGATAGCAAGGTTTCATGGCCCGTGGATAGGCGATGCCAAAAGTCCCTGCAGTCAAGCCAGCTCGATCGCTCCAGAAATCTAGAGAATATTTAGGTTCTTCGAGCTCTAGTTCCTGCACACTCTATCAAGATGTGGTATAGAGTTTGGTTACCACAGATATTGTATAGCTCACAAACACTTCTGATCCTTCTCATCTGCTGTCTACTAGCCAAAATCTTGCCAGCGGCAACAGATTCAGCCCTAGTCTTAGTATTGCATCTCTACAGCGCTTATCAGGAAATTGCACAATATAGCGAGGGAGGATTCCATGATTTTTATCCAGGATTGAAGGATTGCTGTAGAGTTTTAAGCGTCTCATGGCACTGATTTACGTATCCAATTCAAACAGGCCCTTTTTACAGGCCTAAGGATTTGTAGACAAATCAGTAATGGTCTTCTCTGATGGTACTAAGATTGTTTTCAACCATTATCTTCAGTTTATTGATAAAGATGTTTGACTCCATCACTTCTTCCTGTGCTAAGTTCATGAATAACGTGTTCTCCAGAGGGCATTTTATAAGTCTAAATAATTGCAGTAGTTTCCATTGTTTACATACTCGCATGGAATTGAAGTCTATTTCATATCTCTTGGAGTGGACATAGGGAGACCCAGGGCCTTTTTCCATACTTGCCACTTCCAGTAGTTCCAATCAAGTTCCAGGCTTGCAATTCAATATCCAGGCGATACAAGATACTGGGGATGATGTTAACCTTATAGAAGATGAGCATTGATTTAAAGGAGAACGTACAACATTTTATTCTGATGTTTTTCAATTGGGCTGTGAGCTGGTCAATTTATTATCTCACCCAATTTCGCTTTCAGAAGTGCACCTTTGAGGTGAGATAATAGTCTAAAGCCTAAGTATTTTGCTTCAACAACCGGCTTAATGAATGTTTTCTCCAGCAGCCAGGAGTTTATCTGGGCATTTTTTGCTCGGTTGCCCATCCTAAGGATGTTAGTTTTAGCCGAGGTGATTATTAGCTCATCGAACTTAGCGTAATTGCCCATAGCATCAAGCAAATGCTGAATTCCCCTTGGGGTGAAATCCAGCAGCAAGATGTCATCGGCGTAGGCTAGCCAGCTCACCTTTTGTGAGCCTATTTTTAGGGCTAGCAAAAGCAGCATTATTCAGGTTTATAGTCATAGTTTCGAATCAAAAGATTCGAAAAACAAAAGTTTCGAAACAAAAGTTTCGAAAACACAAGCTTTGACATGCTATGTTTAACATGCAAAGTGCATTTCTTTCAAAGCCAATCCGTCGACAATAGTCATGGATTGGTTTCAATTGAAATGCACTTTTACATGTTAAAAGTAGCATTTCAATGCTTTTTTTTTTGGTAACGTTGAAACGTTAGATGGAGCTGTCTAGTGCTCTAATTTCAGCACTGGATAGCTCCATGTAACGTTTCAGAGTATTTGTGCATATTGGCATTTAAATGCTTTTTCTTTTACTTTGAAACGTTACATGGAGCTGTCCAGTGCTGTAAGTTCAGCACTGGACAGCTCCATTTAACGTTTCACGGTTTTAGTGTATTTTGGGGGGGATCCCCCCCAGCCCCCTCAACTCCCACACCACCCTCCCACCCCCCAACCCTAACCCGAGCCCCAACCCTAACCCTAACCCAAGTTTCGAAAGGCAAACTTTCGAATTTTTTTCAAACAAATTGTCATTCGAAAGAATGGCTTTTCGAAAAAAAATATTCGAAAGTTTGCCTTTCGAAACTTTTGTATTCGAAAAAAATCACTGGACACTCATTATTCAGATGTTCTTTAATGTCTGCTAGCTATATATTGAAAAGGAATGGGGAAAATATACAGCCTTGCCTCACGCCTCGGCTAGTCTCTAGCTCTCTGTCAAATGGCCAGCTCGGTCCAATCTACTATATTTATGTTCTCATGCAAATACACCAAAATTGCTAGTAGCCCAGGCGGGATGCCCCAGCGATTCAGCTTTCTCCACAGTGAAGTCCCTTTCACTGTGTCGAAGCCAACATTATTTATTCATTTCATCTGAATAGAAAACCCGCAATTTCTTTTTTTTAATTTTAGTCCGTTTATTGCTGACCATGAAAATGTCAACATACCAATTCCAGCAGCAGTCGCACGATTCTGCACATGTGCTGCCATTCTCAGAAGAAACACCAACTTAAACCCATTTGTATCACAAATATGTGCCCTCGTCCTTGAATACTTCTGGGATGAAAGCGTTGTGAAAATGTCTGCCCCACTAAGCACCCTAAATACACAAAAGCAGACATCCTCAAACCATCTACTTGCTTTTCAAACCTGCCCCCTTTGTCTCTTAATCAATTTTCTTGAGTTATATCCCACATTTAAAACACGTGTCACTACAAAATCCCACATCCTCTAGACATCCTCCTCACTAGAATTCAAAGACAGGGACTCAACCATTGCACCATCAATGTATATTTCTCTTGGGGGGGAAAGGGCGGTGGGCTGCAGGTCCTTTGGCGTCAATGAACAGCTGTGGGTCTCTGGTCAGAGGTAAGCACTGATCAGGGCGCAGATCCTTGGCTGGGTCAAAGAATGGCGCAGGTCCCTGCAGTGTCCGGAGAAAGTTGCAGGTTTCTTGGGGTCTGTGGAATGGTGCAGGTCATGCAGGGGCAAGTGTAGCAGGATCCACACTCTTGGGACGTTTCTGTAGGCTCCCACTCTAGTTTCGGATTGCAGGCATGACAAAACACAGGTTCTGTGGTAGTGTGTGGGGGGTGACAGGGTGTGGTTCTTCTACCCTCTCCAGGGGCACTGGCACCGCACGTGCACTGGCTGGCTGTGCTCACATACACAGGCATGCACTGCGCTTTATTGGCTCATGAACTGTAACCTGCTAATTGAGGAGAATAGCAGTTTCTATCCCAGAGAAGAAGTGCCCTGCACAGCACTCAGAAGCACTGACCTGCGCACACCAAAGAGGCAGGTGGTATGTCTTCATCTTCACCATATTTACAAGTATATCCATTCTTCAAAGACCATCATTGATGGACGGACCCCTGACTTCACACTAGGGTTCATTGGCTGCTTATTGAATCACTCCTGTTCCTGGGCTTTTAGTATACAGGCAAAGATGGACAAAACGCATACCAGGAACCCATCATTGCCACATGCAAGTTACTGCTTAGGGTGACCTATTTCCTGTGCACCTTTCTGATGAGTGGTTGTGAGGAGGAAGCTTTTGTGATGTTGAAAGTGCTGTACCTGTTCTGTCAATGAGGTAAGCTTACACTTCTACTGCCCACGTATCCCTGCTGTAAAGGAAGCTTGCACCTCTGATTTTCAGGGTGTACCTAATAATAGGCTGACGCTTGAAATTCTGCTGCCCAGCTGTACCTAAACCGCGTGTGATTGAAGCTTGCACTCCTGATGCCAATGTCTGCTTGGTGGGTGCTCGCCCTTCTGCTGCCTATATTGTGCCTGCTCTTATGTGTAAGGAAAGCTTATTCTGGTGATGCCGAGGCTGTCCCTTGGTGTGTGAATATGACTGGTGTCCGCCTGCCCAGGAACATGTGACGCGTGCTTCCTATAGTTTACTGACTCCACGCGATACTATGACATGATTATGCTTTTCATGACCTACCCTTGCAGGGGTTCTGAATGTGAACAGCCCCTCGGGATTCTGGATCTAAAAATGTAAGAGCATGTCAATTGTGCTCCCTTTGCAGTGGCTGTAAATGGAAGCCTATGCTACAGCTCTCAAATTGATCCCTCTGAATGAGAGAGGCTGGCCTTTGCAGACCACTCGATCCTTCGATCATTATATCAGATGGACAATGTGATGTGTCTTGAGGTGATGATGGAGCCCGGTGCTAAAGTCCTCTTGTTGGATTTCCACTAGTATTCTCTGTGGGACTAATCTGCATGGGTGTCATTTTCATCAAGATTAACAGGACAATGCTTCGTAGAAGGATAGGAAGAGATGGGAAGTTGTGCGTAAGAGAGTGGGAGAGGAACGTAAGAGATTCCAGGTACGAATGGAAGAAGAGGGTAGGTTTGGGGGCTGTTGTCACAAATTAAGGAGCATTAGGAAAGGATGTAAAACAATTATTGAGGGCTGTAAGAAAAAAGGTAAGAAAAGAATGAGGCTAGGAGTTTAGCAAGGAACAGGATGGTGAGGGAGTGGTTATAAGAGTTAGTGAGCGGGTGAGGAAGAGGTGATGGCGCGTGCAAGAGGATTGGAAGGGAGCTGTTGAAAGAGTACACAGGGGTGCCAAATAAGTAGGCACGCCAACGTCATCCAGAATAGTCAGTGATGCTTTGTCATTTTATTGTTAAGAAGGAAAGTCAGTTTGGGATGGGTGATGTGGCAAGATTGTGGTGGAAGGAGAGAGGTGTGGCAAAAAAGTGAGGGGGGCAGGTGGAGATATGCAAGGAATCAAGGACAGTGAGATATGTTTCAGGGAGAAGGAATAAAAAGGGTGGCAAAAGTGAGGAGAGGTTGGCAAGAGAAAACAGGATCGGTGGGACACACTTGAGCAAAAGTGATGAAAATAGGAGTTGTGGCGGCAGGGAGAGGTTATAGAGACGATGGGAGAAGATGGAAGAAAAGGGTGGCAGGAAATGTAACATGCACTGAGAAGGGAGGGTGACTGATATGATGACATGGAGAGAAAGACTGACGACAGGCATTTTTTTTTTAAATGGAGGATGATGGTAAGAAATATGTTCAGACTGAACCCAAAACACCCTGACGGTAGCACCGCCGGCAGGCTGATTCCATGACCAGTGAGTGAATTGTGTGGGGTTTAATTGGGGGAGAGTGGTGTCCCTGAGGTTATCAATGTGTGCAGGAGAACCTGCTTGGGTTGTCTCAGTGCAGGGTGAGAGCAGAAGGCGGCAGAATACATAGAAACACATAGATGAACGATCAAGACCTACCTTTCCCAAGAGTTACACACTGGTTCTATTAGGAGCCCAAAGTAGGTGTTTAAGAGGCTCCTCGTGCACAGTGAGAGTGGGATCGCCACCCTGATGCCAGGTGTCCAAGCCACTCAGTGCACTTAGATTCTGGTCCAGACCACTACGAGGACACTCCTATCCCCTCTTGCAAGGGTTGGTATTACTAGCTGCACTTGCTTGTTTGGTGAAATATGACGGCACTTTGAAACTGCATGCTCTGTGGGGCTAGTGGAGGGTGCAGATCTCCTTGGGGGGCAAAAGTAGCTCCTGATAGTTGTTGGTATCAAGCTAAGTAGGCTATTGAAGGCTACCAGCAGGAGCTCAATAGCTCTCAGCTCCCCTCAAGTTCGAAACGTGCCAATGTATGGATTCTCTTGTGTTGTATATTGTTCGGTGATTTATTAAATGATTTAGAAAAGGGCTAAATACTTATGTATCCTTGAATAACCTTCATATGAAACCTTTGCATGTAATTCACATTGCATGTATTCATAGTGCCAACTGTAAAGTTCTGTGCTAGCAACTAGCACTTTCTCAGACAGGTGAAATGATCATACTTTGTAGATACAGATTTTATTGCATGGATTCTTACTTTAAAGCAGTTTACTAAATAAAAGAAACCTGAACCACTCGTGCATTTTTGTATTTTTCTGTAAAGCCCATTCTATGGAACACACCATTTTCAGTGAGACAAAACCAATACAATAAATAAGACATTCGTAGGCACAACATAGCTATATGTGTTCAGCCAAAAGGATATTATTGGGCTGAGGCTCCAAACCTGGGATATTCCGGTCCCATCTAGAAAAACAAACCTACACACCCATATCAGACACAAAAAAAGACAAAAAGGAATCAAAGGAAAAGAAGCCTGTAGGCCTATTAGTAAAGTCAATCTGTATATTTCAAATAAAAAGCGATCTTAAGGAAAAATTGGTGGCAATCTTCATTTTTAAGAATAAGGGTGGTGTAACAGCGTTACCGGCTACTTGTTTTCGGAAATAAGTGGGGGTAAAATTAAGGTTCAAAAACAAGGAAAGGGGATGTTTTCAAAACATTGGGACGAACATGGGTACAACTTTAGACTGAGAGTGCCACCACGGGATGTTCAACCTAATGCAATGCTGTATTTTATTCCACAATTTACTTTGTGCCTGCCATGCTTGGGTGATATCCCTGGTTGATTTATAACATCAGTGACAATAGCAGGAAAAATCAATTTCTCCCTGCAAAACCACCTGCGGAAACTGAAGATAAAGGGAGACGGTGCGCGCTTCCGCATTCGCGGTTCGCACGGAACGTGTCCGTACTTCCCCATGCAGAGGTGTTGCATGTCGGAGCATGCTTAGCCTCACTTTTATGGTGCCACTGGGCAGTGACGGAGCCCGTCGGAAGCATGGCCAGCCACTGAGTTGCATTTGCAATGTGCAGACACTTTCCTTGGAATCAGTGTACCAGAGGCGTCTTGACAGAAGCAATAAGTCCCTCGGGCTCCCAGGCCATCCACTTACACATTCTCCTCCCAACTCTTTCATCATGTTTATTCATGAAATGGAGGACCTTTAAATCCAGGCGAACGGAAGCACTTGGTCTCAGACTGGAAAATACATATTCATAGGCCTAATGGTGTACGGTACAAAGCAGAATCCAGACAGCGGGAGGGTCGCAAAGCTGATTTCCATAAATAATTCTGTGTCAGTAGTACTTCACACTTCCATTGTTTCTAATGATGTGTACTTGCCACTTCTAAATAAAGGCAGCAAAATGGAGTTGTCATTCTGTGAGCCTGGTTAGCTTAAGTCCCTCAGTGGGTCCCTTTAACCAGGCCTACCCTCCTTCATTTTAGAAAGCTATTTTAAACGAAGATTGTTCTGATCAAGTCTGACAAACACACAAATGCCACAAAATAATTCAGTCCAATCTCAACATGTGCATGGGTCTGTGAATGTGCGTGTGTGTATGTGTATTTGTAGTCATTTAGTTGCTGAGGTTCTAGTTACATGCATTTGTGGTTTGTTCTGTGCATTGTGCAGTGTAGCCTTGAATTTCTTTCGTTCCTCTGCCTCAAATTGTAGAGTATGTGCTATTTCTTTGTGTGCATCGTTTTTGGCATGACACAAGTATGATCTTTTGCTGATTGTTGCTTTGGTGAGCATACGTTCCATGTTAGGTGTGCTGTGGATGTGTGTGTGTGTGGTCAGTGACATATCTTAATTTTGTTGTGTTCCTTGTAAAAGGTGCTGTGTGTGGATGGGTTATTTGCTATTAAGTCATAAAGTGGTATACAATTAATTCCATTGGTCCCTATGACTTTTACGCTCAAGTGCGCCATTTTGTGTGCACTACGCGTTTTTCTGTTTTGAGCAGTGTGCACTTCATTCCCTCTTCCCTCAGGCATCTGTTGCACATATTAAAATACATGGATACAATTTTGGTCCTTAAAAAAGCAATATCTCAGGATTGGCTGATGCCATTTTGAAAACATTTGTGGTGTACACTATGACTGCCGGGGACCAAGGTGGGTGCCCAAAATTTTGAAAATCAATGTGGACAATTGTCAGGCACTGTGGGCCACATAATGCATGTTATAGCTTCACCAGACACCAAATTTAGCACAAGTGTTCGAATTTGGCAGGATCAGTGGCCTGTCAAAGTTGGTGAACTTTCAAAGGCAGGACAAAAGGTCACAGAGGAAAGTATGTTTGCATTTTCCTATGTAAAGTTTGATATAACCTTAACTACAAAGTCCTAACTGTGACTCTCCAATGAATGTATAGATATGCATAAACGCACACAAACACACACAACAATGTCAAAGTTAAGTTTAAATCTATCATTACACACAAACATAAATAAATTGACAGCAACATTTAACACTAAATATAATGTAAAATAAATAATATAAAGTGTGATTTAGGATGTATGTTTTGTAATTTTATAGAAGGTATTTTGACATCTACTTGTTTCAATAGTAATGTGGTGTGCGTTTAGAATGTTTGGCATGTTGGCCACGTATATTGCTGCTTTGTATTGTAAATATAAACCTCGGTTTACGTGCTATGAGTAGATGTCATTTGTGTTGGTCAGTTAAGGTTCCACCCATACCAGGTTTATGTTATGTTTCGTGTTAATGTTGGTTTTTAAAAGTATGTTAAACATGTAACATTTGTATAGTGACCTACATTTCTTTTTAATGCATTTTCCTGAGTGATTTCTTTGATTTTTAAGGAATGACTGTGTGATTTGTATGCAAAGCCTGTTGACAGATTTGCATTCCGCTGATGGAGCCTCTTGTCCATTTCGCGGTGTTAATTCATTTCGCTGTTTACATTGTTTCCTCGTGTTCCTCTGACCCGACTGCTCGCGCAGGGCAGCTGTACTGTGTGTGGGTCACAGCGGGTCCTCTTGTGTGTGTCTGGAACATATTTCATTTCACAGTATTTCTTTCATTTCACTTTGTCTATGTGGCTCTTGTGCATTTCTACGGCAGCCATAATGCATGCTGGGTGCAGTGGATTAGTGTATGTGCTGCACACAATATTCTTAATTTCCGGTGTTCCATTGCCCACCACGTGCACTACTGAATTGGGCTATCTTTGTTGGGGGCTGCAAATGGTTTTGTGTGTTTCGCAGACTATTATCTATTTATTTACTCTCCACATTCCTACTGACTGCACGTGCAGGCTGCCAACGATAGTTGTGTGAATTTCACAGAATGTTTTGTCATTTCACTGTATGATTTGTATTTTGTTTGGTTCACCCAACCCTTTTGGTGAAGCCTATCGACTTTTCAATTTCGCTATATGTTTCTTTAAAGTTGGTGCCTCCTGCCCCACTGTGCTTGCATTTTGGCCCTATTGAATGTTGGGCCCAGCAGATCATCTTGTGCGTTTTGTGAAATATTTAAGCAATATGCCCAGAGCGGCGGGGGCATTACCAACTCAGGTAATGCCCCGGGGCCATAGTTATAGGCCCCGAGTGAAGTGAGGGCCTTAATGAAGGCCCTGGGGCATTACCAGAGTCGGTAATGCCTCCGCCGTGAGGGGCATATAGCTATTAGTACCCAGGCCTGCAAAAATTGCGTGACCGGGGCACTAAAAGCTTTATTTTTTTTCCGAAACGCTGTAGCTTTTCGGGGAAAAAAAAAATAAGTCGAAGAAAATGGCAGCCATGGAAAGGGAAAGGTCCGTTTTCCCTTTCCATGGCGGCCATCGGGAGCGGACGCACTGCAAACAGAAGTATTTCCAGCGCGTCCGCTCCCGAAAAAAAAGAAGTTAAGTGGGGTTGGAAGGGCGGAAGGGAGGGGAAAGGGAAAAAAAACTGGAAAAAAAAAACGTACCTGGGTCCCCAGCACGGGGTCCGATGGAAGTCTCTAGCCGTGTGGAGGCTCGGAGCAGGGATGGTCCCGCTCCGAGTCTTCACACAGCTGGAGGTTTTCATCGTCCCTGCCGGAGACCAAGGCATAGAAGGTAAGTGGGGTGGGGAGGGCAGGGAGGTGGGAGGAGGGAGTGAAGGAAAAAAAAAAAACCTTACCTCTGTCCCCGGCGAGGGGCGAAGGTAGCCTCTCAGCCTTGGGGAGGCTGGGAGCGGGGATGGCCCTGATTCAAGCCTCCTCATTGGCTGAGGGGCTGCCACGTCCCCCGCCTGGGACAAAGGCCGTGGAATCCCGACGGAGGGATTCCCGGCCTAGTAACGACTCGATGAGGGCCAATCAGAATGGCTCTTTCATTCTGATTGCGCCCTCGCCGGGTACCAATTTTAATTTCACTCTGCTTTGGATTTTGTTTTGTTGCTCTGACCCAACTAACGGGAGCCCCGCTGCGTGTTGGTTGGGGCTGGAAATCAGCTTGTCAGTTTTTCTGAATAGCTTTCTTTCACTGTATATTTTTCAGTTAATGCCATCCTGCTGATCCTATTGTGCATACTCACTAACCACGTGTGTGCATTCGTGTGTGTGTATGTGTTGTGTGAAATGCTGTATAGTTTTCATTCCATTATGGACGTAGCACCTACTATGCATGTACGGACATGTCAATACGGTGTGTGTGTGCGTGGGTGCGTGCGCGTGCGGCGTAAGCGCCTTTTGAAAGGAGAGCCACGTTTGTTCAATTGCACTGAGAGGAGGGCATAGAGGACCCTATTCCAGAAAAGGTGGTCTAATTATCACTGGCAGTAAGTCCTATTTACCACCAGAGCACACTGTCACCCCAGAGCACAATATCACCCATTGCATAAATCTCAGACTGATTATGGCTTGTGTTATCAACCCCCATCCCAGAAGAAAGGCATACCTAAAAATGGCCATAGTTACCATCAGATATAAAGAGGGTACAGATCCAAAAAACAGTCCCACTACACGCAATGTACATCAAGTTGGGTCATGTAAACTTTCTGGTGATGATGTAGAAGCGGCGGGTGCTCCAAAGGCTCTATCATGGTATGTGAAACTGATGCACCCCTTGGCTGACTGTATGTTATTTACAGGTGGGGAACAGTTTAACCCCCAGTCGAATTGTTGTAATTCAACAATCCTAAAAAATGTGTTTTGCCTAAGGTATATTTTACAACTGGGGGTAACTGCCACCAGAGGTATTTACCACCAGTACTAATGCAATACAGATGCGGCTAATGATTAATTGCAATACCGCAGAGATGAAATGTTGGCAGAATGGGGATTTACCACTTGGGTATATGTTATGTAATGGCCACAAGGAGTTAAAAGGGGGCAGAGTAGATGGGGCTTAATGCACTCTACCTGAGCTTCAACAACTTCAGGCTGTTGAGCCAAGACTTCTTTTGTCTCTGTTGGCCTTCTATTCTAGATAAAGCTCAATACTTTACATGGTCAAAGTGCTGGGATGTGAAGGAAATACACAAGCACAATGCAAAACAGTCAAGCGATAAATAGTGTGTAGTCCAGAAAGCGGGTGATGTAAACATTCTCACAATGTATTTGTTAGATACTGTTGATGGGTGGAACGTAGAAATGAGGGAAAAAACAATAAATATCACTGTATCACTGTATCTGTTTTCTAAGGTTACCCAAAGGGGTGTCCCATGAGCCTAAAGTATTTAGGAGGATAGCCATTTCTTTTCAATTCTTGAAAATGTAATTACGGGACCCTTTAATGGGCCTCATATCAACAGCAGGACCGTGCTACAAAGTAACTAAGTTGGACTTACGTGAATATACTTTGCCTGTTTTCAAAGCTACCTGGGAACTTTGTGAAGAATTTGTGAAGCGCAGTGGCCCTACGCGTGGGCCAGACGCAGCTGATGTGTGAAGCGGAATCTGCAATCTAGGATAGGAGCCCTGGTGAAGTGGACTGAGTTGAAACAGCGTTGCAGTTGGGACAATGCTTGGTCAGACGCTGAAGCTGGGTACGCAGCTAGCCTCTCACCTTGAAAGTGTTCCTCAAGCAGATCTCTCACAGTCAAATATTGGAAGCAAAGTTCTGTGAAGCGAGAGAGAGGCCCGTTTGGTGGGTGCTTCTGACCATCAGCTTTGAAGATGTTCAAATACTTCAAATGAGAAAAATGGCCCTACCAAAGGCTTGATCAAAATATGTGTTGCCGCCTCAGTGCTGCCAATTCCACTCTGTAATTCTGTTGCGGTGCTAGGAGACTCTCAGAGAACAATTTCTGTGGATATCTTGTTTTGGCGTGTTACTCCCCATCACATTCAAGGTTCTCTCAGAGTTTGAGCTTTTCATGGAATACATGCTGCCAAATGAGAAAGGCCCGCTCAGCAGGTAGTCGCAGTGCCCAGGAAGTTCACCAGGATCAGCACTCCAATCAGATCAGTGCACAAGGTTTCCCTGGGGGCCATAATCCATTTTCAGATCTCATGCACAGTGTATGAAGCTGTGCATTCCCACTGTCTAGGGTAATTGTCACAGAAGATTAACATTTTAAGAGACAAAACCTCAACAGCGAGAAATTCAAGAACGCAAAGAAATCTAGAGTTATGAGTTGCGTGAAACACCCTGTGCAATTCATTTTCTAATGGTGGTCAGAAAGAAACAAATTGGCTTCATTTCAAGCTCTGAAAAATGTTGATGAGTCTTTATCTGAAGTGAATACCTGAGGTCAACAGAACCCTGTTACTGTATGCATAAAGCTCAGACCCCGTGTCCTCGCAACAGCCTACGGCAACTGCACGGTAAGGTGGTTCATTGTGGCTCTTCCTGCCAGCACTTCAAATGGCCCACTATCACTGCTTGCACGGAAGCCATGCAGGCGTCCAACAGCTCAGGCTTCAGTCTTTGTTGTGCTGCTCAGAGGTTGCTCAAGTTGATGTTCACACTGGGAAAACACAAGCTCCTTGGCTCTTTTCTAGCCCATAAAGGATCATCCCATAGCAACATGGCAGATAAATGATACTGTGCTGAAGGACACCTTTTCTGTGTGCAGGCAAACAGAATGCTCAACAGAGGCCTGAATTCAAGTGCTAAAGTGTATAAATGTTCACATGGAATGTTATCATTTCACCTATATTGTGTGAAATATTCTAATTGAAAGCACGTGTGTGTCTGCATTAGTTACACGGTCCTCAGTTGCCACCACCATGAAGATTTGGTTGAACCAACTAACTGAAGGAGCATATGTTAAAAGCTCACCTTTCTGTTTTATTTTACATGGACGTGCTCCAGCACCAAATGGCAATTTTCTTTCACTGCGCTTAAATCACACATTTAGGTCCAGATCTTGTGAGACGATGGCGATTAATGAGTGTAATACAATTCTGGAAAAAGGCACCGATCAGGGTAGCACTGAGGGTGAAAAGGAGTGTTTAGAAAGCAGAAGTGTGGAGAATAGAGTCATGAAGAGGGATTTGCTTTGTGCCTAGGTGGCCACAGACTCTTTGGGCCTCATTACACGGTAGGCGGTAGGGGATTACCGGCAACGGTAAGGGCACCGGTGCCTCCCCTACCGCCCTACTACGAGGTCCCTCAGCGGGTCCCGTCCTTAACATGTGGTCAGACCACACGTTAAGGACAGGACCCGCTGAGGGACTTCAGAGCTAATAACGGTACCGCAAATTACGGTACCGTTATTAGCTCTTTCCCCATTCCCATTGAGCCCTATAGGGGCTCAATGGGAATGGGGAATGGTAATTGGCATGGGGACTTACCGGGTCCTCCAGGGTCGGAATGACCCGGTAAGTCCCCACACTGCCTACCCAGACCCAGAAGGCGGTAAGGGGTAGCCATGGCGCTAAGAGCGCCACGGTTACCTCCTACCGTGTAATGAGGCCCTTTGACTGTGCATTCTGGTTCCACGTGGGGTGGTTCGATACTGCCTGACGAAGGGTCGACAGAACACATCTGTGTCAAACATACAGTCCAAATACTTAACTTTTTCAGGATGGATGGGGATAATTTGCATCGGTTTTATGGGGCTCACAGTCCAATTTATAGGGGACACTATGCAAATAGGTATCAGGATGGACTAACTCAATGTGTTTCAAGAGCCTTAGAATACTCGACTTCCTCTGTGTTCCCTATACCAATGTACAGTCTCACGGATATATCAACCAGTTGCTGCCTCGTTCAACTGACAGTCTTGGAAATGTAGTGCCCAGCTCGCATGCTGAGTGCTCACAGCCCCACGGATACAGAGCACAGATTGCTCCTTGGCAGCATTCGTGTCTGGTTTATAGCTGCCAGCTCACCCTCTGGCAGTCTCTATCCAACATGTACTTCTCCCCGCTTGCTTTAGGGTATTTGTCAGACATACATAGGGCCTCATTCTGAGGTGGGCGCAAAGGGATACCGGGCACCGGTAATGACACCGTTGCCGGTAATCCCTTTGCGCCCTATTCCGAGGTCCGTTAGCGGGTCCCTCCCTTAATGCCTGGTTTTACTAGGCGTTATGGACGGGACCCGTTAAGGGATACAGGGGTCAATAACGGCACCGCAATTTGCGGTACCGTTATTGACGCCTTCCCATTGAGCCCTATGGGGGCTCAAATGGGAATGGGGAATGGCTTTTACAATGGGGACTTACTGGTCCCGCCAAGGTCGGACTGGACCGGTAAGTCCCCATTGAACGAGGGCGGACACAGTCCCGTTATTGGTGCTAGTCATCGCGCTAATAGCGCCATGACTAGCACCAACCTCGTAATGCGGCCCATAATCTCACCTTCTAGCCGTACATGACCTTCGTTGTGCATTAGCAATACCTAGTAACACACTCCTAGGAAGTAGGTCATCCTCTTTGCTCATGGTTTTTGTGTGGCTGTGATAGTATTACCCTCTAGCCATGGGCCACCCTCCAGTGCCAACATCTCCTGCCCTGGTATATGCAGTGGTTCTCAAGAAGCATTACAGGTCTCCCCTTGGTCTGGTCTTTGTTAGTTCCTACGATACAGCTCACTGCAAACTCATAGGGCCTCATTATAAGGCTGGCGCTCCCGTAATAAAGGGAACTAGTACTTGACCAGCCCTCTTCATTCCCGGAGTGCCGATTACGAGTTTCTCATCGCGGGACCCGGATCGCACGCCTGGTAAAACCAGGCATGCTTTCCGGGTCCCGCGAGGGGAAGAGGGAGACAATAACGGGCCAGATGTAATCTGCCCGTTATTACCTCCCTCCCCATTACCATTCTCATTGAGCCCTATGGGGGCTCAAATGGGAATGGGGATGGGTTCCTGCAAGGCGGACATACCGGGTCCTCCTATGTCGGAGTAACCCGTTAAGTCCCCATTGCAGGAACCCGGTAATGGAGCCCGGAACGGAGGCAGCCATGGAGCTAATAGCTCCATGCCTACCTCCATTCCCGTAATGAGGCCCATAGAGTCTGAGATGCTGCCTTCGTCAAGCTGCTAGGTTTCTCCCTCACTCTTGTCTACCTTCGTCTATAGCTATTCCTATTGGGCTCCTTCACTCTCTGTTTGCCTTCATGTCTGTAGCCTGGTCTTCGATAGCCATTTCATATAATGCTTGTTATTAGTCTGATTGTTCAATAAAGTGTCTGATTGGTTAGTTCCCGTGTTCCCCCCTCTTTCTGGCTTTGATTGGCTTTTCTATGCTACAATAACGGGATTTCCCAGATGATTCATTTCCCCTATTACTTGATATGAGCTGCTGGTAATTATCACTGATTGGTGCATGCACGGTGGAGGCTAAGGGCCTAAAAGCCCATATTATACTTTGAAATCAGGCCGAAGTAGGAATACTACTATGAGGTTCAGTGGCATGGGGTTCGCCTCTTTAGCCAGTTCCTGCCGGACCGCAATACCTCTGGCGCATGTATTGCTGTTGCCCCAACCACAGTCATAGGCTGCATTTTTTGAAGTTAGGGGGCATATAGAGTGCCTTGCTTACTGCATGCCTTGGGGCTAAAATGGATGCGGGACACTGAAGGCGTCTTTTAGAGATAACACTTGGCACTCGGCATGCAACCCTCACCGCACGGCAGTAGCCAGCACCGCATGTAATGCACCAGAGGTACATCACTGATGAGTGGCGCAACTCGTGTACCTCTCAAGGAAACAACCCTCCACTATGCAACAAACTACATAGCAACCAGTGGGTTATGGGATATGTAGTACCTTGTAAGAAATGTGACCTAATGGTTATGATGAGGTTATGATCGTTTATTTATATAGCGCCTATACACAATGTGTTTCAAAGCGCTTCAAGGCAAGGGAGGGAACAAGGGAATATACAACCACATTCTTACAGGCCATGAACAGTAAGGATGTGAAATTAACTATCATACTCGGCCTGACGACATTTCAGATAGTGCAAGAGCTAAGACATAGATAGGAAGGGAGGGGGAGATTGGGAAGGAAATGGAAACAGACAGGTGACTACCGTAATAGGCCTGACGACATTTCTGGTAGAGCCGGAGAAAAACAAAAGGCTAGGGAGAAGGGTGTAGAAAGGGAGGGGAGGAACAAAACAAGCGACTATCATACTAGGCCTGACGACATTTCAGATAGTGCTGGAGAGATGGTGGGGAGGAAAAAAACAGTAATGGGAGTGTGGAGGAAACAGACAAGGTTGCAATCATATTAGGTCCAGGGACAATTCTGATAGAGTAATAGAAGAAAGTAAGGGGAGGAGATAGGAAAAGGGAGAAGGGAAAGGAGGAGAGAAAAGAGAATAAGCAGTCAAAAAGAGTGGAGAAGTAAGAGTGGAGAGCGAATGAGTGGAGAGAGAATACAACTGCAGAAGTCAGTAGTAACACATAATGTTGCAAGCCAGGATACAAGATGAAGATGGGAACAGCATGATTCAGGGCCACCATGAGTACAAGATGCAAAGGAAGTCCAACATGAGAGTTGAGAAAGAGTGACTCAACGTGAATGAATGAAGTCCATAAAAGTCAAATCCAGCATTGGCCACAAGACAGTGATGGTGAAGGAAGGCACCAGGTGGGCGGGGCTTGCTAAGTGGTGAAAAAGAGCAGCAGGCAGGAAGGTACCAGGTGGGCGTTGCTTAGGCCAGGTGACCTAGATCCACTTGCACCTGCTCCCCATCTGCAAAGGAAAAGAAGCTGGAGGGCTCCTTAAGTAGGGAAACAGAGCTGCAAGCAGGAAGGCACCAGGTGGGCGTTGCTTTCTAGGTGGAGAAAAAGAGCGGGAAGCAGGAAGGCACCAGGTGCGCGGGGCTTGCTAAGTGGTGAAAAAGAGTGGCAGGCAGGAAGGCACCAGGTGGGCGGGGCTTAGGCCAGGTGACCTAGATCCACTTGCACCTGCTCCCCATCTGTGCGACGGCTTAGCCCTCTGAACGTGTTTCACACCAGACTGTTCCTAAGCACACTCTGCATGAACACAGTGACATCACAAATAAAATGACATGTATTTACACGTTTTGCAGTGATTGTTTATACACTACAAAAGAAAAGCCCCTTTGGAACAATACTGCAGTGATTGCCTAAACATACATAGAGCCCCAATGTGATTTCCCCACAAAGCACAACACAATCAGACCCATCCTTAACTGCACCTGAGCATGCAGCAGCTTGAACATCCACCGAAATTCTTGCCGCGCATTCTGATCCCATGGAAACAATTGAAAGAAAAGTTCAACACTTACCTTGAGGCAATGGACTCTCCCCGATTTGCAGTAAGAAGGAAATACAACAGTTTCACTGTTTAGGATCAGAAGGGAACGAGCTGTTCCACAACCTTCCGTACACACCACAGGAGGAAGGGAGAGAAGACGTGAACTCATTTCATGAGGTCAGGGCCAGAATGGGAAAATGATTCATGCTTAGAGCAAATGTAACTATGGAATGTCCCACCTTTTATACAAGGGAACAACTATCTAGCAAATCCATTGATTCATTTGTCATGGCACTCAGGACATTGGTGGCTTCCTGCAATTGGGCAATTCCAGGAAGAGGTTAGCTGAGATGAGATCAGTTGATTGTACATACTAACTGCCCCATGCCAGAGAATGCCCATGGCAAGATGGCAGAGCCTCACTTGATGAAGTCATGCACTAGGCCAAAACAATTGCGTGATCTAAGGGCTATTGTAAAGCCATTGTGATGGAGAAGAAGCTTAAACAGACAGCAGTGTTTGCCACCATAGACAAGGCACTGAACTTAAACAAACCATGAAGTGTATCGGGGTACAGCATTTCCCATTGCAGTGATGCTAACCACATTGTTACCTGGATGGAATGCTCCATGATAGGCAAAATATGCAAAGTGTGTTGACAAACAGGACGTTTTAGCAAATTCTACCACACCTTCAAGAACCAGATAAGGAACAAAAGGACCCTTTCAGTAGTGGTAGGAGAGAATGATGAAAGTGAAAGCGCTGTTGAGGTATTACATACAGTAGTCAAAGAATGTGTACTAGTTGTGCTCTAGCACCTTGAAGCGTCTCTTGTGCTAGATGGAATTACCAATAAAGATATCAGACCAAATAACCAGACAGACTCAGAGAATATGGCAAAGTACTACTTTATTCTTAATTTAATAAAGCAGTGCAAACTGGCAGACATTGGACTGATGCTTGCACGCTCACATACAAACTTGATTACACAGAGGCTTTATAGCCCAATATGCGTCATCTATGATGTCATCCTACATGGCAAACTGTAAAATCTATTGATGGTTAGGGGAACATATCTACTTATAGAATACATATGGGTTAGTACTTCATTGGCTGTCTCTTATCTGTAAGGCACTCCTCAAACTTCCTCTAAATACGTATAATACTGATTATATTGGACAAAATGGCAGCGGATTGGTCTATGCAACATTGTATAGCAGGTTGCCCTATAGACCCATTGATTGGTTGGTATTCCCACCCAACCCTGGACTTTCGGCTCGGCTGGCAGCATGTAAGCAAAACGCAACCCAGGTGCTTGAGTCACGTCAGATTACTCCCCACTTTCCCAATTAGTCCATCATCTCTCATCAGTCTGACCATGAGCCAAACTTTGCCGTCTGTAGTTGACCTTGTAGTTCACTCTCTGTTCTGGGACAATCAAGGAAGTCTAAGCACATCTATATCTTTATCCACAGATGAATTAATAGCCCTTGTTTTTGACTTCTCAATCACCTACGAAGAGACCGCAAATGTGTCAATTTCGACCTCTTATTTACTGCTATTTGATTCAACTATGCTGGGTGTCATTGCTCCTTTTGGCCGGTAGAGACTTGCTCACTCCATCATATAGGAGCCTTATCCATTGTTAATTGTCCAATACTTGGCTCTTTTTACAATTGATTTTTTCTTTAAGATAAATATGTTTCATCCATAGATTATCCATTTGCCTCCCTTTGTGCTTTGCAGCTATTCCTCAAATAGCATCCTTGATCCCAAGCGAACATAGACTCCTCTTCGTTTTGGATACAACGCTAATTCTCCAACGTCTCCTGACTCTGCACACCTGTTCTGTTTCTTAGGTAGCTTTATTGAATCTTTACACGAGCCGTCATCCATTTATTATGGCCATCCTTGCCACATTACATTTTCCTCTATAGCAAGCTTCTATATATCTCATCTATCTTGTGTTATTGCATATTTACACTTATTGGTCAACAAGTTACTTTATCTTCTTTTGCATACATGATTACTTTATAATTTCGTACATGTTTCTCTTGTCACTTCAGTTACATCGTCACTCTTAGGTATTTTCATATTGTTTCACTATGTCCTTGTATATCTTCTTCATTCCATCATTCTGCCCTTGTCAGATTTCACTCAACACTACATGATATCCAATGGTGCGTGCTGACATTCTTCAACACAATATCCTTTCACTCTCTCAGTGTGAGGATACATTAAATACGGTTGTCTTAGTGCATATCGTCTCTCGTACACTCAATGCGTTATAGGCATAACACATGGGGCCCCACATAAAGCCCTTCTCCTGCTGTTCTAGAATGACAGTGGTGAGGGGGCAGGAGTTAGGGAAGATGTGTCCACCTGCTCCTCTACATAGTCATGGATGAAGATGAAGCCCAGGATACTCCCTAGACCCATATGTCTAATCACTGTCAATGGGGTGCTGCCAGGCCTAAAGGCAGACTCTGCACCCCAATGCACCATTATACAACTCAAACTATGGGCCTCATTACGGTTGAGCTAGTCCAGCAAAAATGCTGGAAACAATGCTGGTACTACCGGCTCCAGCATTTTTATTGAACCGACTCACTCAGAGTCTGCCGCTAGGGGCAGTGAACTGTGCCCAGACCACAACTGCCATGATGCAGTTATTATTTCATTAAAGTTCTTTGATCCAATGTATTCATTTCTGTCCAGTTGCCCTATGCTAAGTTTTTGGAATAGCTGGATCCCCACTTCCCTTAAGCAATATGTTGCTCATTGCCTCTGTGTTCATGCATTGGAGAGTTTGCCCCACAACACCCACAATCAATACTTATCTGAGCCACCTGACTTTCTCTTGCTTGATTCACTGATTTACTGTTTTTCTCTGTTTGATTCACTTGACATTGTCAACACTTCCACATTTTGCTCCCTTGACCTTTATACTATGTTGATACTTAATTTTGTCAGAACTTCTGCCCTTGATTTTCTTGTTTTTGTGAGCTCTTCCATAATTGATTGACTTGTCTGTGTTAGCACCACTTTCTTTGGTCTACTTCACTTTGTTAGAGTTTCTTTACTTGGTACATTTGCCTTTGCTAAAGCTTCTTTTCTTAGTTCACTTGACTTTGGTAGCACTTTTTTACTTGGTTCAATTCCCTTTGTTAGTTCTTTTTTTAATTTGCTTGCTTTTTAACTTGGTTTACCTGACTTGTGTAACACCTCTGTGCTCTTTGAATTGATTGAACCACAATCATGTGTCTTCAAAATCCCTGTCTTTGACTCGAAGCTAAAATATAAACATTTTCGTGTACTCATAATTTTTATTAAGTTGTCCATTTGTAGGCCATTTTGGTCAAACCAATTCACATTTGAAAGAAAAGAGCACTGGTGGCGAGGTTTGAATACAACTCTTTTTTCAAAGATAGGTGTTCGATCGAATACACCACCAATACTCTTGGTTCGTTTAAGGACTTCACAGTACATATCTACATATTGGATAGTATCTGGAGAATGGCATTGAGTGCCTACACCACATGGCAGTAAATAATATGACATGTTGAGTATGGCTAAAACATTGAACACGGGCAGTGCAGTTTGTTTCTGGAGCCACTTCATGGAGAGAGTGGAGAGGTGCAGTGAGCTTGCTTTTCCGGCATAACAGCGAGGGTGAAAATAAATATGCAGGAGGTAGCTCTCTGGGGCGTATTGTATCATGGAATGGTTACATTATGTGTCAGCAGATTTTACAAATGTCTCTAGCAAGAACTCTACGGATTCAATGAATGCTGGGCCGTATTGGTTTGCTATTTTGCATGCCTTCCTCTATGCATACTCTACCATGTCCCTGGCCTCAGCCTTTTCTCTGCCATGATTACACATAATGACACAAGGTTCATGAGCTAAGATTTTTTCAAGGAATCTGCAAGGAATGCACGATTGCTGACGACACAGAGAACTGCCATGGAGTCCAACCCCTGAAAATTAGTATTAGACATGTGGAGCCACTTAAGACAGGGGCAAATGTTGTTAAGGTGAAAGCAGAGAGCCATTGCCGTAACATGCAAAGTTACTCATGTGAGGAACAGAAGCCCTTGAACATGGGCTTCAGTTTCCTTATGATCCATCAAAACAGTGAGTTCTTTTTGTGGTATCAGAACAGTGGCTAACAAACAAAGGAAGACAGTAGGAAAAGAACGATGAATGCTTCAGTAAACATGCTTATATTTGCAATTAATTAACCATTTATTGATTAACAAATGCGATGGGCGTATGGGACCGCGTTACCTGTTTGGCAGTATGGGAAAAGGGTGCTAAAATGGCATTATAAGAATCACTACTTCTTTATTGCCAGTTTCCCGAACCACATAATTCTGAGATTGGAGGCGAAGTGAAGGATTCACCTCCAGCATATAACTGTGGGTAAATCATCTACTTTACCTCCAAAAGTTATTGGATTTACACTGACAGAATTACCACTTGTGGTACATCCTGTGGACTCCCAAAATCGGAATTAACACCGCCTTATCACCACTTGGCACCCCATGATAAATACGCAGGACTGAGGTGTGGTAACGATAAATTAGTTTGATGGTATTTCCGCAGAAATACCATGGGAATACCACCAAACATGTCATGAGGCCTATAGTATTTCTTCCCTTGCGGCTTCCTTTTCCTATTCTCGGTAAGTCCTTCCTCCTGCAATTTTCTGGATAAAAGGCTGATTAGGACTTTGTGTGTAACTAAGGACTAGGTGGCCCATGGCTAAAACAATGGGTTTGAAGCCTATGGGTTATTTACATTTCCTTCTGTCCCTGTCTGCATTGTGTACTTGTAACCAATAACTCTAATTGTAGGTCTTACTTACCATCCTTGCATTTGAATCCTCAGAAAGTTCCCATAACGTCTCCTTCATTCTACCCCTCAGTTAAACATCTACTCCCACTGTAGACATAGGGCCTCATTACGAGATTCCCGCTAAAAACGGGGTCATTACCGGCATGGAGGAAGTAGCGGGTTTGTGCTCGTTTGACACCGCTAATAGCAGCTGACTACGAGTGCGCGAGTGCGCGAGGGCGCGAGCACGCGCGAACCCCCATGCCGGTAATGACCATACCGCCATGCTGCTAAAGGCCCATCAACCCCCCCGATAGTGGCATCCCGGGACCCGCCGATACCGCCTCCGCCTAGGAGCCACCCCTTAATACTGACCGGTAATAACATCATGTAAATACCGTGCTCGTAATACCGGACCCGGAAGTAACGTCATTGCGTCGGAACGGGAAATGTGCCGGTGGCCATCTTGAAAAACACAATCCATTGCGATCCTCCCAATCCACCAGTGCTGCAAAGGAGAGAACAGGGCCATTGAATAGAACATGTCCAAGGCTACCCTAAAAACCACCCCCCGCCTGCGCAAGAAGCGCTTCTCAGATGAGGAATTGAATATGTTGGCAGATACCCTTGCTGCCCACGGTGATAAGGTCTTCACCCATAACCTCAAAAGGGTGGTGCAGCAGATGAAGAAGGAGATATGGGAGGAGGTAGCACACCAGGTGTCTGCAGTTGGCACCACCCCATGCACAGTCAAACACTGCAAAAAAAGATGGGACGACCTCCGCCTCAGGGTCCGGAACATCCTGGCCAGCAATCGTCGGGAGGCCATGGCCACAGGTGGTTGTGCCCACTCCCCGGTCAAACTCATGCGCTGGGAGGAAACATGCAGCACAACCATCCAGATGGAGTCGACAGAGGGCTTCGGGGAGATGGAGACGGGTGCCTCAACATCTGGAGATGGAGGTGAGTGACCCTGCAAACCCCAGTAGAGCAAACCATGACGTAGCACAAGTGATGTGGAATGGAGCCTAGGCAAGGCAATGCATGGCCCATCATACACACATTAACATATTCACGTCCAGATGGGGGCCCAAACCCTGCCACACTGAAATGCATGCTGTGTGTCAATCCCATTACCAACATACACCCAACACACAGGGACCATTTCCATGTCATACATCACACAAACCCCAATACAACGGAATACCACCTGGCATGCATCATTGCCGAATTGAGACATCACAACTAATGCCAATATGCCCCCCTCTTCAAGCTACCCTGTCTGACACACCTGTAAGATATCAATGCATGAGAAATGAAAAACTCCACAGCACCATCTCATGCATCTTGCATGTAACACCATCACTGATGCCCTGCATCTCTTCTCCCCCCCCCAGGCACCGATGGAGAAGATGGCAGTCAGGACCCAGCCACAAGGCCATCCACGTCCTGGGCCAAACCACCTGGCACTGGCTAAACCACCTCCAGGGTAAGCATCACAGCGCACAGTACACAGGCCATGCCGGCACATGAGGGCCCCACAGCAGCGGATGAGACTGCAACCACAGAGCTGCCAACAACAGTGGAAGGGGAGGCCAGTGGCACCCATTCCGCTGCCACGAGTTCAGTGGGTGAGGCAGCAGCCACAGCCCCACTGAGTGACGTGGACATAGGAGCGGAGGAGTACGTGGACCAAGAAGGTACAATCCATGTGGCATGTCCTCACACCCCAAGCCCCCTATCCACCCCCAACACACCACTCAGGCCTCACTCTCCAGCCCCATGCTGGATTCTGCAGTTCTGCTGCGCAGCCCCGAACTCAGTACCACCCCAGAGGCCAGCCCAGCAATGGCACGCCCTGCCGCAGCACCCTCAACCTCTGCTGCTCCCAATGAATTGGAGGCATGGCTGTTAAGGGTGGAGGCAAGGCAGGACACCATGATTGACCTTGTGCGCGAATATGTGGCTGACGGGGAGGAGACAAAGGTGAGAGATCCATCAGGCCATTGCAGGGAACGCTGCCGCAATCAATGCCTGTGCTGTAATGATCCGTGACAGTTTGGGGGCGGTCACACAGGTCCTGACCGGCATATTGCAACACATGCAGCAACAACAACCTTCGCCAGCCGTGCTGATCCCAACAGCATCCACCCCATCCTCCACATCCGCAATCCTCTGCACCCTCCAGCCCTGTGCGTCTGAAAAGGCGGAGTGCAAGGCAGACCGAAATGAGAGACAAAGAAAGCCCGCAAATAGTGTGGGATGACAATGGCTGTGGGGGGAGGTGATGTTGGTGTTGTATAGGGGATTAAGGGGGTGTTCATTGGGGGTATGGGGAGTTCATTGGGGGGTATGGGGAGTTCATTGGGGGTGTGGGGACTTCATTGGGGGTATGGGGAGTTCATTGGGGTATGGGGAGTTTGGGTGTGTTGGGGTAGGGGTAGGGGGAGGGCGTGTGAGTGGTGGAGGCACTTTTCTGTAGTATTCATTAATACACCCGTTGTGTGCAAAATCATTTGATGCCTGGACATTGTTCATTTTGTGTGTATACATTTTATTCATGACAGTGCACAGTGCCCAACTCCCTACATACCCTGTGTGCATGTCCACATTGACCCAGTGCTCAGTGTAGCACTGACACATATCCTCAATGTCCTTGTGGGTCAGATGTATTCGTCAATCAGTGATTGGTCTACAGCACAGCCATCTTGTGCATCATGTACTGGCAGGAGTGCTGCTTCTCCTCCATCATCATCCTCATCATCCTCACCCGGTGCATGCATGTCAATGTCAGGTGGCAGTGGTACATTTCTCCGGATGCACATGTTGTACAGCATGACACACACCATGGTGATCTTCGCCACCTTCTTAGGCACATAAAGGAGTGCTCCACCAGACTTGACCTCATTTGGTGGGTACTGGAGAAGGTGAAGGGAGGCCCTAACCCCTTGAAAAGCCTACTACCTCGAGAGTCCAGATGGATACACCGGTTGGATACGTATCACCATGGTCTGAATGAGTCCTTCCAACCTAGCCTATTCTGATCCCACATATATACAGAACTATATACATATCTATCTATGATCAGAGGGTTGTGAACCACAGCAATGACCCTCGTTTTCCTCCCTAGGAGTACACCACGTACAAGGGCACGGACTGCCACAAGCACCACTGGCCACGAGGGACGCTGGGTCACTCACACACATAGGGACAGACCCCAGACCACAGACCTCCCGTGCACCCCGCCATACAGACGAGACCTCCAGTAACTCCCGCACTTTGACCTCCTTGACTCTATTAAGCGACGTGCCAACCCGATCCGGATACACAGCCCAATGTTTGTAAAATTAGACGTGGACACATTCCTTCGCACACACCCATGGTGCAGCCCCCCACGTCCTTACCCGCGGGAACACAACATACCGTGACACGCCCTTTTCCGTGACAACTCAGGCGTTGTCCGTTCCCCGAGCAACACGCAGCCACCAATGAGGAGGCACGCAACGCAACGAGCCCTCGGCTCATGACGTTGCACCAATGAGAATTCATCTCCTAACAACGGTCGCCATAACTACCCGGCGGCGCCCGAGCACACAAGACTCCTGCACGGCGCCCCGTTAGCTGCAGATAGGAGACACGGGCATGGACAGAGAATAGAGAGCACAGGAGCCCCCTCCACTGTTAAGAGACGGCAATATTGCCTCAGCCCCTGTCCCCTCGTACATAAGACATGGGATAAGGGGAGAAAGACACGAGCAACACCTCAATCTCGCCCATAACCCCATCCGTACACACCAGTAATACGCTTTCTTTCAACAGACAGATACTTCACTGTCCAGAAGAAAACGTACCAGTGAAATGGCCTCTTCCGAGTCACGTCTTTTGAATCGAACATAGCCACTGGAAGTTGGCACATCGGCCACCACGGAAACACAGATATACACCCAGAGACCAGGATTAAGGTAATCAGGCACCACGTGCCCGGCAATCCAAACCATTACCCTCTTCACCTTAGGGTTCCGGTAAAAGTTGACCCCCCTTTTTCCTCTCTCTACTTTTTGTAGCCTCACCCCACATTCCCACAGGCCCTGAGGAATACATCTGGAAGCTCTGTGCTGCCTGCGAACAGAAGCCATCTGCCACAGGCCCTTTGCGAGTGCCCTACCCTCCCTGGATTCCCCAAGAGACTTGGGATCACGATACCGACAACGCCATGAGCATAGCCGGTACACAGAGCGTTTAAATTATTAAATACAAGCTGCACTATCAGCTATATAAACCTGAGGTAACCCCACTTTTCTCTGCCCCCCCCCTTTTTTTCTTTGTTTCTGATCTCGACACAGGGTCTACCAATTGGACGCCCTGAAGAAGGGGCCTTGTACTGTGCAAGTTCTTTAAAGCACCGAAACGTGCACCCACTTAACAATACACAGATGAAGACCGTGGATAGAATATGTACCTTTTTCTTCACCCACTAGTGTGTTAAACAAATGCTTTGTGAGCACGTTGGCTTTATACAGAGATATCCCTCAAGTCCAAAGATCCAGACCTTAAAAAAGTCAACCGTGAGCACTGAAGTTGTGAGAACTATTAATAATACTCTGCTCAAACAACCAACCCTCGAGGAAACCAAGCCTCAGAACTCATGTGATATTCTATACATGTTCAATAACTGCTCTGTTTGATTGTATGTCACACAAAATATGTTGCAGGAAATATTTAGATTCATGCTTATTCTTTCTGTGCACATCGATTGTTTGACACTAAGAACTTAAAGTGCAACATGACTATATTTTGCTTTACTTTTGTTTCGCCTTTGTATATATGTGTCACTGTAAATTGATCATTGCACAATTGTAACATATAATTTGGTTCTTTTTACCACATAAATTGTTTTTTCATTAGATTTGGTTGCATATGGTCATTCTTTTTTTCAGCAAATACAGAGCCTGAATAAATAGTGGCATATGCATGAACTGTAGAAAAGGATATAGATCGCAACCAATTGCAGAGTAATGTGAAGAGCTCCCCAGTAGTCCCTTTGTCTAACATCCAGTGACGATTCCGACCAAGACGAGGAAGGAACAAGTTTATGCCCCCATTAACCTTAGGAGGGCTCTATAGAATTTATTAAATGGGAGAGGGGACAACTTTTCCTTGTTGCCACCAGACTTGCTTAGGCAGCAGAACCGCACCTTCAACAGGCCAAAGGTCTGCTCAATCACGACACGGGTACGGGTATGAACCCGATTGTACTCCTCTTTGTGCCTGTTACGTGGGTTCCGCACAGGGGTAAGTAGCCACGGCTTCAAGGGATAGCCTCCATCACCTGCATGGGAGCACAAAGAGGTCTGTGTGAGTCATTCTGCGCTGCCACCTTTAGGATTCACGGCCATGGCCACAGCTATTTGGTGTTGGCATGCACATGTCCCGGTACATATGTACACAGATTGATTGGATGCATTGTGTACTGCAGCATGGTCTGCTAGTGTGGATTGTGTTGTACAGATGATGCAGGGTGTACACTTGCATGCTGGTGCGGCTGTACTGTGGATGTGGAACAATGTCTTGCCTCCCATTATTGCAGCGTATGCTACTCTGTGCCTAATCACACTAGCGACATTGGCACAGTTGTTATCATGTTTAGTCATGCATCGCTTGACATACCCATGGTGGCCTGGTTGTGCTTCGTGCATGTTGTCATTGATGTATGGCATTGAACTAATGTGTGGCATTGATGTGTCATGTTCAGGTTGGGAGGTTCAGGTCAGACGTGTTTAGCTCTGAGTGCATTGTCCACTCACCGGCCATTCCCACCCAGGTGGAGTATGCATCCCCCCCTTCCCAGCCAGGTGGAGTATGCATTCCCCCCCCCATTCCCAGCCAGGTGGAGTATGCATTCCCCCCCATTCCCACCCAGGTGAAGTATGCATTCCCTACCTCACCACCCCGATGCACTGCCATGGCCCAGGCAAGCAATTTACTGAGCAGCCAGGCACGTCATCCAGCATGTCGCTCCATGTGACGGGGGAGCGTGGAGTTACGCAGCACCATGGCATCATGTGTCAATCCGGAATATCGGGCGCAACAATGTGTGATGATCTTGCTGGAGTCACATACCATCTGCACATTGATGGAGTGGTATTGCTTGCGATTGCGGTATACCGCCTCTATTGCATGAGGGACTACCAATTCTACATGGGTGTAGTCGAGGGCATCAACGCAATTGGGCATGCTTGCCAGTGCATGGAAGCCTACTTTGGTGTCAGCATGCTCCTGGGCAGTCTGTGGTAGCAATATGTGGGAGCTAGCATGCTTCAAGAGGGCTTCCAGCACTTGGGTCAGCATGCGTGAAAAGAGTGGTTGTGATATACCATGCAGCTGGCCCACTGTGTGCTGGTAGGTGCCTGTGGCCAGGAAGTGAAGCACAGACACCACCTTTAGTAGCGGGGGAATGGCAGTGCGTATTTCAATGAGGCTGACAATGTCGTCATGTATCATGTCCACAATGGTGGTGATGGTGTTCCGGTCCAACCGGTACAGAGTGTGGATCTGCTCAGGGGTTAGATTGAATGGACTCGGTCTGATGCGAGGGATTGGTGGCTGCCTACGAGGTACCACTGGCTGCACTGGTGGTAATTGCTGGGCCTGTCTCACCCTCCTTCTCCTCCTGCGTCTCCTCTCTGCTGCCTGTTGTTGTGGATGTAGTTGTTGTTGTTGCTGTTGTTGCTGTAGTTGTAGCAGTACAGGCATGTCCTCCAGCCCCATGATTGCAACAGCTAGTGGTATCATTTTGGTGTGGGAAGGGGTGTGGTGTGTGGGTGTGCTCTTTTTCTACTGGGACATGCTCCATTGACTCCACCTGTGGTGATTGTGTACACTTGTGGCAGTTGCCTTCACTGCAGGTTGCTATTTATGGGTGTTCCGTGATGCCTGTATGGCCGCCGTCATGCAGGCCCTAATTACCGCCTTCGGGATGCCGGTAAGTGCATGGCTGTGTAACTTGTGATGTCCTCATATTACCGGCATCCCGGTATTTCCTTCGCGAAGTGGCGCGTGTATACGAGCATGCCGGTATGGAGGGGCACGGTATGGGCGGTGGCGGTATTGGAGGGTTGTCGGGTCATAATGGCCCGGACCCATTAACGATGCTGGTAATACCATTCCGCCTTCCTATTTTCATTACCTCCATGCTCGTAATGAGGCCCATATACTTCCTATTAACATCTACTCCCTCTGCAAACATTCATTTCCTCTGTAAACGCGTACTTCCCCCATCTAAATGATAGTTGGTAAATCTGCAGCAATTGACGTTTAGCGGTTTCTGATTGTGATCAATGGTAGAGCCTTTGGGAGTGGAATACTGTAGATAGGCACTGTATGACTACGTGAAAGTATAGCTCCTTACCCACCATCACAATCATGCTAATTTAGCTTACTTCGTGCAAAAGCTGTCGATGGGAACTTTGTCCGACACAAACTAATCTCCAGCAACTTCCTCTAATTGGGGCCCATCACACCTTTCAGGTTAACATGCATATTTTAAAACCTTTGCATGCTGAGTGAGGAACTAATTAGGTCTTGCGTCCATTCCCGCCGCTACGAGTAATAGCCCTGTAATATATGTTTTCTTGACAAAAACCTTATTCATACATTGAATGGAATCAGAGCAAGATGAGAAAAGAGTAAGATGAGAAAAGTTACATTGTTAGTTTCCTCACATTAGTGAAGCAAAGTTGAATGTGTAACCTGGACATTTTTGTACAGAATTGTTTTTTGGTTTACAAAACATGTGCATTGGTGTCCCCGTTTATTGGAAAGTGGCTGAAGAATGAGTTGCTTGTCCTATACAAGCCAGTAACTATGTGTACACTTATAACACAATATATGATTTCCAGGATCTTTTGGTGAACTTAAACATATGATTGTCCCTTTTCCCAATGTTTTTGGGAATATGTACAACTGGTAGCTAATGAGAACTAGAGGGGACAATGCAAAACAATGTTATGTACTAGATTGGCAAATACATGTCACTGAGAAAAATATGCATTACGTGGTGAATTCATATATTTGAAAATTAAGTTTTTGGTGGAATGCCGGAAAAATAAAATCAGCTGGTGTTTTCATGGCCTCATAATAAAATGTAAAACAATTACGCCAATTAATTGTGTGCCTCATATTAGAATGGCACATCATCTTTTTAGTTTTCATGTGTTAGTGTAGAGATTGCTATTTAGAGCTTGCAGAAGTTCATGATACAGAGGAATACACCTACCTGTGGTGCTTTGCTGATTCCTGCCATCCTTACACGCATGCTCACTAATCAATGTCGCTGGTGTCACCATAGGATGTGGACCTCCTGTAGCATTTGACTTTTGTTGCTGCTGCTTATCTCGCTGTAGTGTGAGATCCACGAGGCAGCACAACAAAAATACATTTTGTGTGTCTCTTTGCACTATAAATAAACACCATTTTTTTCAGTGAAAGTCCGGTTTGCTACAGTGACTCATGTGAAAAATAAACAAACACATTTTTGGCTGAGGTTTCGGTGCCAAACTGTATGAGAAATCCTTTCTTTAAACACACATGTGATTTTTCATATTTTCAGAATTCATATTTGTTTCTGGAGCAGAGAGAAAAAAGAATTGAGAAAAACGTTTTTATTTTTAGCACTGTACCATGCGAGAACGTCTAGTTATGGAAGCATCTTGAAAACAATTTTCATATTGGATATATGTATCAGTAACATGACTGCATTATTGATAATCTGGGGCTCCGCTTTGCATCTGATGGTATTCCTATTCTCTGCCACTGCCACTGTAAAGCAGCCATAACTCTGCCACCTCCATCCACTGGCCAGGCCACCTCTTATTATTAGGATCCCGGTAGGAAAATGGGTCTTCAAATCATTTCCCCAGTTTCTTTGTTATTCTTATTATGCGCTTTCCCTCAAAACACATGTATAGTGGGATGGGATACTCAATTTTTCCATAGTTCTTTTTCCTTTCTAATTTCTGGTTCGAAGTGGGCTTACAAACATGCCATTTGCGTTGGCATGATTGGCATCATGAACAGTGCATGGTGGTGGTCAAGTTACTAAAAGCAATGGTATAAACAGAACCTAGTTTTCCGGATATAGAGCCCATCCAATTCTAGCTGAAACCCCAGAGTGTCAGGGTTGCTTCTTGAATTCTGAGGCCCAGTCTTATAGAACATTGCTCATTATTTTCTCTCGCTCCTTGATCTGTTATGTAGGGTATAATCCCCAGTAGGCTCTCTGATCTCTCGCTCTTCTTGGTCTGTCTATGCCAGTGTTTGTGATATAGCCCCCAGCAGGCTCTTTTATTTGTGTGTCTCCTTGGCCTGGTCTCCACCAGTGTCTGAGGTATTTCGCATAGCAGACTCCCTGTCCTCGCTCTCCTTGATCTGGTCTCTGCAAGTGTCTGCGATACACCCCTAGCAGGCTTTTAGGTGTCTCCTTTGGCTCGCTCCCTCTTTCTCTCTCCTAGGGTCTGGTTCTTTCCATGGACCGAGCTCTTTCCCAGTTCAGTGGCTTCCTTTATCTGGCTGTCTGCCAGGGCTTCATGCTCTCACTGACTCAGTCTTACTCTCTGTGTTTGTCTCTCCCTCAGGGTCTCCCCCCGGGCCTGGTGTCTAGTTATCTGCCTGGGTCTCGCTCTCTCTCCCAGGGCCTGGTTCTCCCCCTGAACCTGTCATCTCTCAGTTCTCTTACCATGCATTTACTAGGATTGCTTTCTCACAATGTAGGTGTCATGGTGCCCTGATCTCTACGTATGGGGAATGGCAGATTGTTTTTAACAAGAGTTAAGTTTACTACCAATAAACAGTCATTGTTTAGAAGTTTTGTGAATTGCAATGTTAAGGTATAAACACTTTGTCCACACTAATGAAAAGTAAAGTATAGAAATATTGAGAATGGCAATTCTGAGGTACCATTGTTTTGCAACTTTTGTAAACTTCAGTTATTATGGGCAGTCACTGTAACTCTTTATGGTAAATGTTTTGGATTTCACAATCAAGAGGCATTTACCTTTGATAAAGAAATACTTGTCATTGTTTACGCAGCCCCAGAAATGGAGAATATGCTCTTATTGACTGTCCCCTCATAGAGGGCATGCAACATTGACCCTAGGTTTCCCAGTCCCACTCGGACAGCCACTCACAATATGACGGTCCCATTATCAGCTCAGTAACAGTAGCCAAGATACAAACTGTGAGAAACGCAAGAGCGTGTAATATATTACAAACATGACGGAAATAAAATTGAATTCTGTGGCATTCTGACTTTCGCGGTCTCCCTGTCGCAGTGTGGGATATCTCATTATCATATTGGAAAGGAAGCTGCCAGGGATTTCCACTGTTTGCATTAGGCTGCTCTGAGAGACGGAGACAATGACAAATTGAAATAGATATCACACGTCAGATTGGTGCCGTTCACCTGGAATGAGACATCAGCAAGTTTCCAATTTGATTGCCCTAGTTCCCTTCCTCTGCTTTCTATTCAGAGCCGGGCACTCTGCATCTAAATAATACATGTCCAGGACTGCATGAGAAGTGACAACAGTCTGAATGCACCCTTCTTATAGGCCCTGGAGAAAATATCTGCAGTATGAGTTTAATTTGTTCCAGGCTCTTACCTTATACTGGGGACTATATGAGGTTTTGAGAATGAAACGCCCAGGGCTTTCCTGACGAACATGGCTACCAGAGTGAATATGCTCTACTTCCAGAGCCCACTGCATCTAAAATACGTATATTCGTGCATTCTGGATGACTTGTCGAATCACAAGATCTCGTCCCCATCCTCTATAACCCATTCTACATAGTTTTGTACAGTTCATGATAGTCCTCTCCTGTATCTACTTACTATGGACTACATATAGTGTTTGCAATGTACATTTTATCTAATACTTTCTTTGATGACCCCTTCTCACTGCTCCACTGCATTCCTCCTAAACTAGTTAATATCTGCCATTATGACTGCTATGGTATCATAAGGCACCCTGCCACAGATTTCCCTGGCAGCCGTTGCCAATCTCCTAAAATGCTTTGATATCCAACATATAGTAGAGGCCTCCCTTTTTGTAATGACCTATCTCTTCTCTGCATATCTTAACACCCTTGAAGCAAAAGTAAAACCCTTATGGCCCCTTCATTACTGCCATGAGACAATTGTCACTGACATTCACAGTCAAACATGCCATACACTTCGCACTAAATTTTCCTAACATGGGCACATATGTAATTCTCAATCATCCACATGAATGATAAATGCTAATTCTGGCATGATGGCACCTTCACTGTCTACATGCCATCCTGATAACCTTCTATAGGCCTGATACCTTGCTCATCCTTAAGATGTCCCACATAAGTCATATTTGTGACTTTCCCCTGACACCTGCCTAATTGAATGTTGAATTTTTTTTAAAATTTGCAAAACCGCTTGAGGACTTTCATCATGTTCTGTCTCTATTATCCCACTTACCAAAATGTCATCCTGAACTAGCTTACAGCTGATATGACACCAAACAACGCAAGGCATTCTCTGGAAAGCAGCTGATTCAAGCCTAAATGGCTTTAATGTGGGAACTGTGACATGCAAAAAGGTGTTGTAAAGGAAGCAAGATGCTTGGAGTCCAGATGCAGGTTCATCTTATAGAAAGCTTATGCAGGATGAAACATAGAAAAGCAACCCTGCAGGACCTAATGTAGACATAAACTCTGAAATATTGGGTGGATGCCATTTCACGGAAAAGAGTCTATTTCATCCCCTAGGTCCATACACATTCCCATTCCAGCATCAGTCTTATGAGCCAGGACAACTGCCGAAGGCATACCTAGGACTCGGTGCCTTTTGTTGTATGCCATTGTTTCAAGAACAAGAAATACAACATGGTTAGTTACTTTGTGGTAGGTTACATTGTTGGGATAAAAAAAGAGGTATATGTAGAGGGATAGGAGATATAAGTGAGTGGTAAAAGTTAAGTGTGGGGCTTGTGAGGGAGATATGCATGCCTCCTTAAAAGAAAAAGATGCCACGTAGTATGCTACCATGAAGTAGCTCAACCCGTTGTACTATTTTGATGAAACCATGTAGAACCCCTTTAGTTACTCATCCAATCTATCAAGTTCCCTCCTGTGACCATCCTTGTCGTTTATAGCATAGCAATATTCCTTACTTTGTGGACCTTGGAAACTGCCTCCTTCTTCAATTCTGCCTTAGAAGCTCCATCTCTGATACAAAGCACTTGAACCTTTTTACCAGGCACTGTGGTCCTTCCACCCAAACACAAAAGTCTGTTTCCGTACTCTATACAATTTACAATACTTATATTGGATCCTTAATCATCCGCTACCCAATATCTCTGTGGGTCTGCATTCAGAAGCATTTGGGTTAATGTCTGGCCTGTGCAGACTCTGCAGATTGCTATTAACTGGCTTACACTTGTGTACACATGCGTTATAAATGCCATATCATATCATACACACAAAGCACGTCACAGCAGTGTATAGGGACCCAACATCAAGTATTATCTGAAGCTCAAGTTCCCCTCAATTATAACTCTCAATTTTTTCCATTCATCTCAACTCGCTGGGTACTCCTCAACCCCCCTGTGTAGCACTATTGATCTAGCATACTAACACCACTTTTTTAAATGTTGTACTTTTTTCTCATACTGATATAATCATGTTTGGTTCCACATTGATGGCGTTCACATTTTTAAGGGTGGACATTCTTTCGAATCGGAAAAATTGACTCTCCCATTCACACAAAAAATAAACTGAATGCCCACTTGTCTTGCGCCTATCATCACTCCATCCCCTAGATGCCCTCTGCCCTTGCTTCTTCCCTTCATATTTTCTGCTGTACTGAATAACCTGCACCTCTTCGTAAATTCACTTGACCTCTTTATTCCTCACACACTTTTCACACATCAGTTTGATAACTCAGTTGCCCAGCATACGTGCGTTGCCTCCCAGAGAGGCAGCTTTTTAGCCAGCCACAATATCTATCTGGCATTAACACTGGTAGTCTTTCTCATTAGCTGTCCTCGCACCTACTCATATAACAACTCAGTCAATGTGCAAGCAGACATCAATCTACCGAAGACCGCAACATAAATGTCAAACTTCCGCAGGGCTGTGGCGCAGCTTCAGTTAAAATGTGATTCGTATTAATCCACGAACACCTCCAACCAACTATTGAAAAGTTGTATCTTCATTGGTTCAACTGGAAAACACTCTTCACACCTTTGCTTAATAGCGCAGTTGCTGGAGATAAATCCATTGCCTCCTGAAAGTAAGGCTTTCTCTCCAACTTCAGTATCTGTTTTGCTTTAGCGCTGCAGTTCTCTAACAACTCAAGAAATGTGCAAGTAAATATTAAGGCATGCAAACCAGAACATAAACGCCAACCGTCAGTAAGACAGTTGCACAGCTTCTGTTGAATGCTAATCCACAGCGCACCTTCCTCCACCTTAAGCGCTCCATAAGGGGAACATACTGGAGCATGATTGCAGCTTAAAATTGATGCTGCACACAATTAGTAAATTCAGGTTTATGCAACCATAGACATCTAACATCCTGTTGCAGACTATCTAGACTACCCAAGTCATCCCCACAGCATCTAAACAACTGCTCCATTTGACAGTTTTCATCACCACCTCGCCAGATAGTTGGTTAAAAGTAGACAGTAAATAGGCCAACCATGTTTAGACATGCAAAAATGCCCCCTGACAAAAAAAGTTGTACTTTTTTGCGGCAACATTATTACACTGAGTATGTAGGGGACACCCCCACAACCCCCATTTCTTTTTTTGTTTTAAATGGGAGCAGGGGACATCCCTGCAACCGGTCCCCATGCATAATGTCACCATATATAATGTCGCCAATGGCTTTCCCCAGGAACATTATGTATGGAGACATAATGTATGGGGACATTATTACCTGCTACCCTTTTTTGCCTGCCCAGAACAATGAAATGTGATGAAATTACCAGACCAAAGAGAGGACGTTGTTTATAGGGGTAATCACTTTCCCCATTCAAAACCACTGGCTGGCTCGCAACACAAAGCAAATCCTTCACTCCACAAACTGGCATACACTGATGAGCATTGCAGCACTTAACCACAGTATGCAGAGCTCTGTGGCAGCAGCCCCACTTTCAGAATCTACATTATGTAATTTCAAAATGGCAGTTGGCCATTTACATTTTTTACATTCTGAAAGTTAACTGCACCGCAGAGTATGATAATCAGAATCCCTGTGGCACTGCATCGTCGACATTACATTGTCCTGTGAATAGAGCAATGGCAACATTTACTCAAAAACTCGCTTGGCGGCTAGGCATACATACCACCTATTTTAACACTCCTTAAAAAGGAAAATGTGCCCAACCAAAAAATATGGAGAAAAAATAAGCTCTAGAAAAAGTGGGAAACAGCGATTTCATAGGGGCCTACCCCCTGATGGCTGGATGTGCAAGCATGTGCAGAGCAGTGGAACAGGGAAAAGCTCTCATAATGTTACAGCCTAATCTCAAGAGGAAATTTAAGGGGAAAGAACATCCTTTAATGCACATAAAGTATCCCTATTGGCAAAGTTAATTACTTTTCACTCCCTGAAACATAATTTGATTACACGTAGGAGCAAGAGCCCAGCTTGCTGTCCTGATATAAGAAGTGGAATGACTGGGCACACAACTCAGCTTGTGGTTTTGCCCACCCTTCCTCACCAGAGTGTAGACTCAATTCAACAAGAGCCCTACTGGGTTTTTTATGGAGCCCCTTTGAAGAAAATCACATTGATTTGCCTTTTTAAGTTCATGCCAGAAATACTTAGACAACAGTTGGAGTACCTTCTTCTGTAAGTAGTGGCCTTTCATCTGTAATTCACTGTTATCTGTTTAGCAAGAGGCTTGGGGATGCTAGAGGCACTAAACACAGGACACATAATTATATTGTAAAGCCCTCAGCATTTGAGCATCGATAAAGAAGGTGCGTTTTCTTAGACTCTTGTTAGAGGTGTCTATCCTCTACTGAAAACAAGCAACACATTTCCTTCATTGTACTGTACTGCCGAAACGTCTGACTTGGTTTTTGAAAGTTGCTCATTTGCTCTTCATTCCAAGGAGTGTTCTCCTTTGCCCTTCCCCGCAATCCCCTCCCCTTAGTTCCTGTGCTAGCCTCCAATACTAGTTAACAGGGCTATGCAAAAAGTAAGAGACTGTAGCAGTAAAATGCTCACTGTGATACGTGTGCACACACAATATGTTGCAAGCAAAACATTTTAAAGCCTGATCATACAGTTATGACCAGTTTCAGAAAATGTCACAAATCTGCATCCACACAATTATTTTGTAGTGAAAACACGATTGTTTGCAGCATTACCTGCCCTATTATTGTTAGGTAGGATTATGCAAGTGCTCAGTGTAATAATTTTGTATAGGAAATAGTTACCATAGCATTTGATAAGGCTTATACCCAATGGGACTCTGATAACCTGGAAAGGATGCAGATTGGGTGGAAAGCATTGTAGCTGTCTGCATATCTGTTGCCCTAATAGTATATATGAGTAGTACCAGACATATTCCATGCCCAATGTTCCTTGCAGGCCGAGTAAATGGCATTGCAATGTTGCTCTCCACTTATAGGGCAATGTTAGTAATGCTAAAGTAGGAGAAGCAGATCATGGCATTTGCTTCCTCATAGTCATTAGAGGGCAAATTAACATTGTTTGTGTTCAATAATGCATTAACTTGCAAGGGTACCATTTCAATGAACATGTGCGACATATATACAAAGAATAGGAAACACATGCTGATGTTACACATCCAACTAGCCTGTTACTTAGTCAGTATCCCATATCTGAACTGATAGTCGGGTTACAGTGTGGGTGACGCTTTTGCTAAGGCACTGTGAGTAACACATTCTGGTGCTTGAACGTTATTCATATCACAACAAGTAAATAACAAGTGAACATGGGCACAAGTCTTATAACCTTTCGCAGAGCCACAGTACGCAAGGAGGTCAGGTAATAACTAAATGGGGCCCGGTAGTGGAAGTTAGTCAAGGTATAACATCAGTTTCTTGGGGTGACAGACGATTCTCTTCCAGAGGACCTCGGTTGTGGAATGATCTTCCTTTGGAATTCTGTCAAATAGACTCTTATAGTCGTTTTAGAAAACAGTTGTTTTAGAAAACGGTTGTTTTAGAAAATGTTTTAAAACTGCCTTGTTAAGCTAAGTTGGCTGTTATTGGTGTTTTTTTATAACAGTTGCTCCCAGATGCAAGTTCCCTGCTTGGTTCCCAGCTTTATGCACTTTATAAATAATTAAATCGAATCAAATCAATCAAATAAAGTAAAGTGTGGTAGAGTCAAGAATAAGAGTCCTGGGGGGAAAGGGAAGGGTATTTGGTAAATATGGGCAGGCATATTTTAGTTTGGTCTTCTGTTCATGAAGCCAGATTTTCCTATTTGTTTTAACCTCTCCCAGCAATAGAGGATCTTATAAAAGTTCTCCATAAACGTGGTGCATATACATATTTTGATTGCCCTTTTCCATATGGTCGGAGGAGGAGTTTATTCAGGAGGAAGTTGGAAGTGAATGCAAAAGAGAAAAGAGTATGTTCAGGAGGAGGTTGGAAAAGTGTACTAGAAGAGTACTAAGGAGAAGACAGAAAGAGGAGATGAGAGGTAGGAGAGGACCACCAGAGAGAGGTTGGTGGAGAAGACTAGAGGATAAAGTGAGAGGGGCAGTTTGAAGGGTATGAGTGGCAGATGGCTGGATGTGCAAGCATGTGGTGAAACATGAAGGAAGTGTGAGTTAGCGAGAAAGCAGCAGAAGACAGAAGGTGCCAAAAAGGTCTGTTGAGGCAGGAGACTGTTGTGACTGTTGTGAATTGTGAATTGTGGAAGAGGTAAGTGAGGGGTGGGAATTGGGCACTACAGCCAGGTCCCCAAGATGGGTATGCGGAGAATGAACCCTTACCTAACCTGAAGAGAGGAAGAGAGGAAGAGGTGGACAGCATCCTAGTCAAAACTTTGAGGGCTTTTCTGAGCATCACCCAGTCCTAACGTCTGCCATTTTCCAAGCCCAGTGTACAGGTACACAGGGTGCCCTGAGAGGCATAGGAGAGGTCCACTAGGAGTCCAATATGAGAAGTAGAGAACCTATATCTACAGAACAAAGAGCCAAGAGAAAAAGCATAGGGACATTCAAATACCCAAGGCAATTGGTGTTTATAAAGGAATAATGTATAATTGGAAGGGATCCTCAGACTGAGGATTACGAAAGCCATTGACTTTGTTGTTGGAATCCCAAGTGGCAGTGGAGCGTATATGCAAATAGCTGCAAAGTCAGGCATGATTGGGAAGTATTATTGAGCTGTTGAGGCTGGTGCAGTGATCAGGATTATTGAAATATAGCAATTGTGCTACACTTCAACCATGTTTAATAGTATATGTGGTACAAAAAGGGAACCTGGTAGTTCAACTTGTATGTGAAATATTCTTTAAACAACCTGCATACGAAACCGCTGCATTGGGTACTACTGACTGGGCATTCTGCATTTTTAAATAGTAGCTGGACCTCTCATAGATATGCTCAAAGCATCTAAGCACAACCAGATCATTTGGACTACAATAATGTAAGAGGTCTTCAAGAGGTTAGAGAACTCACTTTTCCGTCCTTGCCCCCTCTTAATGTTGGATGTTAGCAAGACATCAATTATCCAGACTCATGGCACTAGGGTTTGGCAAGGTGAAGTTCTGTCGCAAGAATGGAATTAGTCTCAACAATAGTCTCCACACAAGCCAAAAGCTCTTCCCTGCAGACATGATATATGCTGTCCTGGCGCTAGAGCGTCTGGAGGAAATGATCAACAGAAGCATTGACATATGATGGTAAGGATGCAAATGTACCTTAGGCACTGACCTTGCACCACTTACCTGGCTTGCCATAAAAAAGGATAGGAATGCCTGGGTCCTCTGATGGTTCCTTGTTTTACAGCCCATCCATTTCCCTGTAGTCCACAGAACAAGGTGCCTACAGGTGAAAAAGGACCTTCTCAGTAGACATCCTAAGTAGGGGAGTTTCAAGGAAGAGGACGGAATATGCAGTGACGTGCCTCTTGAGATAGAGGGTGGGGTGGCCATGGTGCCTGGTGCTACCACCCACTACATAATGTTGGTCTGGGGCAGTGTGGGGAGTATCCCCTGGATTGCATCTAAGGCACAAGCACCCTTACAATGCAGCTATTCACCAAGTTTGTCTCATTCAATAACTCCCAGACCCCCATCTCCCATTGCTTGTACTTATGGGCTATTCACATCTCCTGGCCAGGGGCACTTTGTCTGGCAGGAGGAAAGTGTTCTCATCATAACCAGAAAGATGAAACTCTGCTTGAATTACAAAACCTAAGTTAGAATGTTGTCAAAGGAGGCAGGGGAGCGTGCCACATTCCAACACTTTACTCTGTGGACTGTCACATGCAGCTTGAATAGGATAGAAGATAGGATGTACCCCTGAGTTACACTACATTTTAAGGTATTAAACGGGATCCAGTTGATCCCATATGGACAGCCTGAGAACTACCAGAGAAGAAAAACTAGAGCCAATCTATAACGCATCAAGCCCTGAATCCCGGTTGATAGTGGGAAACGCGTGCTATTTTTCCATGTGGCCTAATAACTGTATTGAGTCAGATTTGTCTACATTTCCTGAAGAAATGTGAGACCTGTGATCGGTCTACAATTGCTCCCAATGTTCGGATCGTGTGATTTCTATTTTGGACAAGGGTGAAAATCTGCAGCTAAAGTGCTAAACCGTCAGATGAAAGATCAACAAAAAGCAAGATCTTATGGCATCGTGTGTGTAAGGCCAAAAAAGAGATAGATTCGGATATAACTGCTGGGAAAACATTACCTTTCTGGGGAATAGCCCTGCTGCTGAAAAGGCACACATTGAATGTTAATTCTTAATTATTTCATATTCAGGTCGATCTATTCAATAAAGAAATGTATGGCAGTAAACCTTAGCCACTGATGAAGAAATCAGTCATGCTCCGATGTGATTAATATATTTTTGAAACACCTGACGAGAGCTTTCGAATGAATAATTGCAGAATTTAACTTGTACGCATAATATGCTGATTTTGTCTCGGCAAACAATATTTTCATTTTTAGCATTTTTCAAAACCACTTGGACAACATAATTTGCCAACTAGAGACAGATCTATGAAAATGATCAACTAACAAATGCACATGGCACAACAGATTGACTGACTGAGGCCATGCTGTGCCAATATTGATACTTGCACACAAGCCGTTCTGAAAGTCATGCATAAAGGCCATCTGTGATTGTTCCAGTGTCTGATATTTACATGGTGATGGGACAGGGATGTCAATTTCAATCAGACGTGATTTACAATAATACATTTATAGAAGGTGGAGACATTGCTGTGAATGGTCGCTGTACAAAAGCACAAAGATGAGAACAAACCGTGAACCAGGTTATAAAGTTGTGAAACAAAATGGGGCACATACCAGGGACAACACAAAGCAAACAGAAAAATATATATAAGGAAACAAGTGATTTATAAAGATAACATTAGGTTAATGTGGTAAGCGCGTCAAACTAAAGAGGAGTAGTACATTCAATTTGACAGCGTCACTGGAGAGAGTAATGGAGTAAGGTGGGGAGGATGGGGAAGGGCAGAGGCAGAACCCTCTTTAGCAAGTAAGTGAAGTTTAATCCGAGCTTTGAAGAGATTGGCAGTCAATCTGGCTTAGATTGTGATTTGAAGAGGTATCCAGTGGAGCTGAGCATCTAGGGAGAAAGAGTTGTATTGAGAGGAGGTATAGAGGGGGCATGGGTCCGTGAGGTTGAGTGCACAGGAGAAGCAGAGGGAATGAGATGGTGAGTAAACAGGGATACAAGAGCTAGCGAGGCGCAAGACCATTGATAGCTTTGTAGACTAGGAGAAGGAGCTTGAAAAGTGAGCAGTTGTGCATGGAGAGCCAACTAACATGTCGGTAGGAAGAAGCGGGGGAGGATATGGGTAAGTTGTAGAGATTGCGGGTAGTTGAGGACTTTGTCTAGAGGGAGGAAGGGGTAAAGAGCAAAGACGAGTTGGCTTGACCAAGGGTCTCGTTTGCTGAGCAGGATGGAGGAGATTTGAGTTTTCGTAGCGTGTTTAGTAAGACATTGATGGATTTTCTGAATTTTGAGGGGGTAATAGAAGGAGGAGAGGCCGTAGTTGTGATGAATTGTTGTAGTTGGTGTTCTCTATCAAAGAGGGCCCCAAGGTTGTGATCCTTGGGTGAGGAGCAAGAAGGTCAGGCGGGAAGGAGATAGGAGAGGCGATGGTTTGCATGGTATGAAATTCCGGGAGAAAGATGACTGGTTTTTGAGGATTGCATTTTGAAGCAGCGGAGAGCTATCCAGTGAATAATTGTAGTGAGACAATTGGTAATCCTTACAAAGGTACCTGGGGTGAAAGAGGAAAATGAGAAAAATATGTTAGTGTCATCAGAAAAGTGTCATCAGAAAAGAGGTGATAATGTAAACCAAAAGACAAAGAGTTTTCCTAAGGCAGGGGTATAGACTGTGAAATCTAAAGGTCCAAGGGCTGATCCTTTGTCACACCAACAGGGAGAGGGTTTGGTTCAGAGATTTGCAAGTTCTAGGAGGTTTTAAAGGATCAACCTTCCAGGTTGGAGGTGATCCAGGCAAGAGTAGATTTGCGAAACCCCAGGTCCTGGAGAGTGAGGAGAAGAGAGGAGTGGTTGACATTGTCGAAAGCTGATTGGAGGTCCAACAGAAGTATGGAAGAGAGTTTGGTGTGGTGAGAATAAGAGAGAAAGTTGGAGACATGCATCAGTGCAGTCTTGGTGGAGTGTTTACTGTGGAAGCAGAGTTAAGTGAATCCCCAAACCCTAGTGATCTGGTTGTGAAGACCCCCCGCTCAACGATCTTTGAATAATGGGGAAATACGGAAACAGGGCAAATGTTTGCTGGGATATTTGGGTCAACAGAGCATCTCTTCAATAGGGGTAGGCCAGATGCAGATTTAAAGGAGGCAGGGGAGAGTCCAGTGGGGAATTAGATGTTACAGAGCTCAGATAGAAAAAGGTAGGTGTTTGCTCCTAAAATGGTCAAAGACCTAGGGCCTCATTACACAGAAGGCAGTAAACCATGGTGCTATTAGCACCATGGTTGCCGCCGGTACCATACCGGTACCACCATGGAGGAAAGGGGAATTACCACCCCATTCCAAGGTTGGTGGGGCGGTAATACCCCCTTTCTCCATGGCCCTTCCTCATTCCCATTTTTGCCCCATAGGGCATAATGGGAATGGGGAAGGCGGTAATTACGGTACCGCAAATTGCGGTACTGTAATTAGCATCATGGTCCCTTTGCGGGTCCCAACTTTAATGGCTGGTCTACACCAGCCGTTAAGGTCGGGTCCCGCAAAGGGACCTTGTAGTAAGGCGGTAAGGGTTAACGGTCAACGGTACCCTTACCAGTGACCATTAACCCTTACCGCCTTCTGTGTATTGAGGCCCCTAGTCTCAAACAGGATGACTGGAGCATAAGATGAGTTGCCGCTTGGAAGTATGGGTGCTAATTCAATAGGAGTGCTAGGGAAAATTAGTCAAGAGTAGAAGAGGCAGGGGAGAGGTGGTGGACAGAAGGACAAATGGGGACGGGGAAGGGAGCTGGTAAAGTGTCATGAATTTTAGAGATTTTAGAGGAAAAGTAATGAGCAAATTCATTAGCAGAAAGGGAGGAGGTGATGAATATTGGCTTTGGAGGTGTGGGCAGAGCTTGGATAGTATATGAAAGTTTGCAGGGATGAGTGCAAAGATAGAAGCTCAAGTTTTAAATACAATGATTTGGCAGAGTCCAGTGCAGAGGTGAGGTCAGCAGTGGACTTTGTGTAAATTAGGAGTAGGATATAGATCCGTAATTTGCACCAGGCTTGTAGGGCATGACACAAGTTGGTTTTGAGGGTCCGAATCTCAGACGTGGTCTACTACTTCTGGACGGGGAAGGGAAGGTTTGAATGTGCGAGCAGGATAGTGTTGGTCAAAGGTGATCATTAGTGCATAGTGAACGTCTGAAAAGGCATGGTCACTGGGAGACTCATGAATAAGGAAAAGAGACAGCAGAGAGTTCCTAACATCATCAAGGTAAGGGGTAAGAGTCCTGCCTAAACGTTCTCTTAGTCATTGAAGAGGGGAGAGGGAGAGTGGAAGGACTGGGATCATAAAGTGAAATGGAGTGATAGGAAGGAGAGGGATCAATGGAGAGGTCTTAGTCGTAGAGTGATTCAGAGAGAATGACAATGTCAAGAGAATTCCCACTAGAGTAGGTAGGCTGATCGACGAGGGAGTAGAGGGAGTGGTCAGATAGGAGGGAGCTAAATTCAAGTCGGTTGGCTGCATAGGGCTAAATCAGTGCTTAGTCTCCTCATACACATCCACTAGCCCCTTTATGCAGCCCAGGATCTGCTTCACAAATCTGCAGCTCAAGTGCAAATGCCTGGAAAATACATTCCATTCTACCTCCAAGAAAATGTCAAACCCACTCATCCAACTGGCCCCCTTAGATGCAAATGCCAGGAAGACAAGCGTTTCACGAGAATGGCTCCATACTATTAAACAGTCTTCTAGGTGACCTGAGATCAATGACTTATACTACCAAATCTCACTCTAGATTTTGCAGCTATCACTTCACAGAAGCAGCACTGACACAGTCTTGAACTTCGTCACATTTGCCGACCATTCATGACTCTTCAGTAGTCTCATCCTCAAGTCATTTGTGGTCTTTAAGAAACTGTGATCAAGCTGCTTGTGCACATCTCCTTACCACTTCTCTATCCTCTTCCTGAGTTTTCCCCACTTCTCCTTTACTCCTCTCCACAAAGGACTGCAAATTGCTACTCACAGCCTCAATATCCTCCTATCCACTCCACACTCTGCTCATCATGTCCATGCAGGATAGCTCTCCTACACAATCTCACCCTCTTCAAATCCTTCCTCTTAGTCTTTTCAGCTGTCAACGGACTACACCCTCATCTTGCAAACCCTATCACCCGTTACTCGCTCACATTCTTTGCTCCCAAGGACTTCTCAACTTATTTGTACCCCATCATTCCTGTGCTGCCCCTCTCCCCCTTTTTCACTCCGTTTCATGCCTTCTGCCTTTCTACTGGAACTCCCTATTCCCTGATATTCAGGGATTCAAATTAGTTTCAACAATGTCGCCCCTCCTGTTAATCAACATGATTACATCGCTTCATCCTCTGTTTCCATTGTAAATCTCTACCAATAAAATGCAAGCTTGCATATTTTTGCTCAGAAGCACATTGCATGCCTTTATCATCCTAATTATGTGCGCCAATATGCCGCCTGCCTCAAACGGTCCTCTCACCATGGCGACAGAGCGCATCCCATTAGGGGACATTTACTTCTATCAATGTAATGCACCCTTTGGAGGGAATACACCATTTTGTATGGTTAGTACTGTTTAGTGTTTCTGGTGGAAGCACTATTCTCCAACCCTAATAAATAAAAATGCAACAAGATGACAAATGATCCCATGACATCCAGGGCTGCTTTTCAACACTCTCCCCTTCTAGCATGCCTCTGGAATTTGGAATCAGGTGGGACCCAAGCACGCTGTTGAAGCACCAAGAAGCAAACATCAGCATACATATTCTAACCCTTCACCTATATATGTTGATCTGTCTGTGATGGTTCTCCTGAGTCTCCTATGGCTAGCGTCATGATAACTAGGGCTGTCCCAGCTATGATCGCCATGAACTCTGAAGCACCACCTGGCACCATGGGCCTCATTACAACTTTCGCGGAACGGGTTAACGGCTTCCGCTAATGGAGGCGGACCCGTTGAACCCGTACCGCAAAATTACGAGGTCCCCTCGCGGGACCCGGTAAAGACGCCTGGTAAAACCAGGCGTCTTTACCGAGTCCCGCGAGGGGAAGAGGGAGCTAACAATGGGCCGGTCGTAATCGGCCCGTCGTTAGCTCCCTCTCCCATTCTCATTGAGCCCTATGGGGGCTCAGATGGGAATGGAGAAGGTCCGTGCCTGGGTTCCCAGAGGGAGGAATTACCGGGCCCTCCGAACTCGGAATGGCCCGGTAATAACCCATTCTGGGAACCCGGTAAAGGAGCCCGGTTTGGCAGCAGCCATGGCGCTAATAGCTCCATGGCTAAAGCCAAACCCGTAATGAGGCCCCATGTCTGGTATACACGTCACCTCATCACGTGCATAGTCTGTTCTGTAGCACCAGGTAAAGCAACTGTTCGAAATAGACTTTTGCTCCCAGCAGCGCGGCATGTGTTGATTTCACCTAGATTACATTACCAATGTTAATTGCAGAATGTTTCCATCGCACATTTGCATGCAGGCGTAGTCTGTGTTTCTCTCACACGGCATTGCTTGCACATTTGTATTTACTGTCTGTACCCGACAAACTATTAATGATGGTATAAGGTGCTCCTGCGACCGTAACACGACAGTCTACCCAGGGAGCTGGAGTGCGTCTGTCTGTGCAATCAGGCACCGATCTCTCCAGGTGGCAGCTGCCCAGAGGATTTCGCAGAGCGCTGCCACACGATGTGCACTGAGCTGCTGGCTCTGCTAATTAGCTTTGATCCACATTCTTCTGGTGTGGGAGGTAAACAAGTCATTAGATTTTTCGAGAAAACCAGTAGAAGTGCGCTCAACATAAGCTCAGCATGCGACCCACGTGTTGCATGGTAGGAGAGACTAGGGCAGCTAGGCTACGCTGAGCTTCTAGTCGAGTGCATCGGTTCCACATGTTGGTCCCTCAGTTCATGGCAAGGTGTCACAGATGGCCTAAAGCACTCTCCAACTGGCTCGGGACATCCCGTATGCTCTCATCTTGAGTGTTTTCCACACTGTCCCAGGTGTCCTTATTCCACAGGTTAATGTCTAGAGCTTGTTAACTGCTGCTGCCATTTTGTAACTGGCTGTCAATGAGGGCCTAAAGGCAATCGCCTTCTCCATCCAAGCTCGCTCCATGACTTTATAAACTAGGCTTACACTATCATATTGTTAGGGATTATAGGGTTGTACTTTCCAGACACTCCGCCCTGGATCAGCCACCTTCCTCTCATGCCTTGATGTGCCTCTCTCTGTTTCTTACTGCTATCCTCCTCTCACCACTGCACTCCATCCAACTCCACCAACCTCTTCTCCTCTCTCTTCCTGGTTCTTCCTTCCCTGTCCTCTGATGTCTCTCTCTCCTTTTACAGCCTTCATAGTATTCCTTATGCCTGTAAGTAGGACACCAAAAGGTCTTCCTCTCTCACCTTTCTGTGCAGGGACTTGGAAGATGGATAGCCACCAACATAATAGGGTGAAATTAACCAACTCTCCTGTATTCAAAACATTTCTTTAGCCAATCGAAAGTCTAGAGAGTCCTCCATGCTCAATAAATGTCTCTGGCCACAAGTATCTGAAGTCGAAATTTGGCAACACACTGCTATTACTCTCACCTCTCCACACCACTACTCCACCCCAACCTTCTTCTCAGTCCCACTACTATCACTCTCACAAGCATTTTTCACACACCCTCTCCACTCCCTCTAACACTCTCACTGACCCACTTGCTCCTCCTCCTCTTTCTCCAATTGAACTGCTGGCCCTAACCAAACTGATCCTATCTTTCCCTCATGGGAGGTGTTACAATTATCAATGTTTACAAATAGGAGGCTAAGCCCTGCCCCTTTCTTCCACATGGGGCAGCCGTGCTACAATATTGGTGCTGCAGAGAGTTCCAGTTTGTGTTAGGGGTCTACGTTGCGGTAAACTCCAAGGTAGGTAGGCAATAGTTATGTGGAAGCCGCTCCACTGCAAGTCCAGGTTGCATTGGTTTTGCAAGGTCAGACGCATCTGTTAGTGTGCCGTGTGTACCGGTGCTGCGGAGCAGTGAGCGACGTGGCTGGGTTCTGTGCACGCTCTCCATTCCTGTGTTCTCTGGTTTCCTCTCCCCCTGATGGATCCAGTGGTTAGATGGCCTGGGGGGTGGGGAGCCTCTAGAATTAAGCGCTGGTGGATTGCTGTCTTGTTGAAGTTCATTCCAAACTTGGACTGCCTAGTTATTAGCCTACAAGAAAAGGAGAGCAATTGGCCAGCATGGTTCTCAAGACGTATGGGGTGATGCAAATTGGTATCATTGAGATACAAAAAGGCACTGGAGGAGGAGACATGAATTGGGCACCTCCCACCTGCCGCTATTCCCCTCTGGGTAGGAATAGCTCTAGCATCCACCCTGGTAGGCCTCAGGCCCCAGGCGGAGAGGGATTCCTATCTCCTTGTGATAGGGTCTGATTGATGAACTTGCCACAGGGGCTTCATGTTAAAGTTATGAAGTAAAATGTCATAGCTTTTGAATTAAACATAGTTATAGGTGTCCATGCTTGTTTGGTGCTTGTGGCATGTATCTCTAGCTTTGTCTCTTGATTCCTCTGAAGAGGCCTACTAGGACATGCCAACAAAGTGGGGATCAGGCTCCACTAGCCTTTCTCCTTTATCACATAGATGTTGGCGTGTGCTACAGTACAGCCTTGCTGGATACCCGTGTGTTCTTGTACTCAATAATCAAAGGTTTTACACATTTTTAATCTGGCACCAGAGAGCAGTAAACAGAAGAGGATGGAAAGAAAAGATGGAAAAAGACGAGGAGTGTATTCCGTTTATTTTATTTATGTATTTATTTTGTACATTTATGAGAAGCACACTGAGTCGATAGGCATCTTGGTGCTAGTTACAGAGAAAGAGAAAAGCAGTAGGAGAATGTGTAAGGGAGGGCAAGTGGAGTGTCAGTCGAAGAGAAAGGTGTTAAGCTGTTTCCTGATGGTATTGTAGCAAGGTTCATTTCGCAGATACGAAGGAAGATCGTACCAGAGAGACGGGGCACAGACTAGGAAGCTTGTACCTTCCGCTCTTTTCTTTTTGTATCTTGGCATGCCAAGTTGGTGTACATAGGCTGCCCTTACTGGTCTGGTTGAGCAGCGATTTTTGATTTATTTTGGCCGGGTATTGGGGGCATCCTTGTTGATGCACCGGTGGGTGATAGACAGGATCTTGAACGTGATTCTGTCCTTGACCGGTAGCCAGTGGGCAGCCTTTCTGGCCTCTGAAAGGTGGGCATGCTTGGTTTCTGAATCTTTAATCCTTCTTCAATTAAATGACCAGTCAAATGGCTTGATGCCTGCAATTCATGTTTCAATGGAATTCCTTTTTAGACTTTCATTTTATGAAGACAATATAAACAAGCGTCACTTATAATACAGAGAAACCCCTCTCAACTCCGAGGCCCACATGTTTTTGTGATGTACCATGTCTCAGGCACTGAGTTATTAACACAATGCTTGAGGACAGGTAGACCTGTCTATGATTAGGTTTATGTTTCTATAAAGCACACAGTACATTCATAATAGCCCCTTGTCCCTATCAATAACCAATGATATGTTTATATGTAAATGTAGGGCCCTTCCTCCACTTTGCAGTGTTAAAGATCTCTTTAGTAGAACAACCCATTGCATACATTTGAGATCACTGGATATCTCTTGGACTGCATGATGGTGATACCACTCACAGATAGTAGTCCAGTAGAAGAGGGAGGGACAGGGGCTGGTGGTGAGAGGGATGGATGCTAGAAAGGGAAGGTTTTTCATGTGGCAATGTCTTGCATGATGGGCTGGGCTGTGCTTATTTCTGGGTGAAGAGCGCCCGATAGACAGGTGCAAACTAATGCGAAGCATCTGTTCCCTAAATCTTGGTTTTAGGAATGGAAAGGTGGTTGTCATGACAGGATTAGAGAATTGCCGGAGGAAGATACTTGTCAATTTTGTTCTGTAGGTATGTATGTGCCGTGCCATTGATGCAGTTAAAGGGGAGTCAAAGAATCTTGAAGGGGCCATTGATTTCAATGGTGGCTACTGGAGTCTCATATGGTGACTATCAGTGGGTTGGCCTTTAATGGGGCCAACCATGAGCTGGCATGAAGCATTCTCTCCTTTTTTAGTTTAGTTTCTGTATTTGATAATACATGAGACCAGCATAAAAGATGTTGCTGTCATTGCGACAAGAGTTAATGAGGATTCCCACACCTATTGGATAGTTTTCCTTGAGGATACAGGGGAGATGTTTCTGAGGAGTTTGAGTTTGATGAATCATTTCTATAGGACTCTTTTAACTTGTGCATTGAGGGTCATCTTGTTGTATAATTTGAAGCTCAGCCTACAGAGAATGTTTGTAATAGGAACTGGTTCTTAGTAGAAGATGGTAGTGGGGGCTACGGCGCTTAGACTTTTAAGGTGCTGGGAAGGGCCTAGAACAAGTATTTTACCCTTTGTTCAATTACATTTGAGGCTGTATTTAATAATTCTTGCCTTTAATATTTATTTATTTTATTTTTTACATTTGTATAGCGCACGAGCAGCCCTCAGGCATCGTGGTGCTGTTGCTTGACGGTACTTAGTTACAGGGGGTGGGGGGGTTACAGGTTCAATATACATTTTCAGGATTACATTTATACTTTTTATGTACAAATTGAATATGCATTTATACTTTTTCCGAACAGATTAAGTATACATTTATAGTGTACAACATATTTAAGTATGCAGACATGCTAGGTGTGTTAAGCGGCGAGCATGGTTTTCAGAGCCTTTCGGAATGCCATATGTGATCCCCTGCAGACCTGTGGAAACGTTGTTGAATAGGTCCTCTACGCCAGAGACACAGTGATGAGTTTGAGTGTTCTTGGTGTAAGATTGGAACTGAAGTTAGTTTTCCTGCGGGTGGTCCATCATGGTTTCACGTAGATGTTGAACAGCAGAGGGAGAAATGGGGAATTTTTGGGGGAATCTGCACGTTGCTCATCTGACTAGAGAGACAGTGGGGTCCATCATGCATTTGTTGGTGTGGGAAAAAGTGGCAGTAAAATGCCTGCAATTCTGTTGCCCACACTTTTTACCACACCTCTAAACTGTGAGGCTGGTGGCAAAGTGGAGGCGATACCTTCAACATTCTGCTAGAGTTATGTCCTCCACTTTACCTGCAAAGACATTGAGAATTTACCACAGCCAGACTTAGGGCCCTTGGTTAATCCTATAATGTGCTACTGAAGTCCTACAGACTCCAAGGATGGGGCCTTAACTCTGCTGTACCACTACTCATAATCTGGCAAACGTGGCCCGATTGTGAGTGGCGCTAACAGTAAGCAGAGGTTTGTGATATTTCCAAAGGAAATATTGCCAATATACTAATGACCCCTAATGTCTCCCAGCTTCATGAATTATTCCCTGTCTGATAAGAAAGAGGAACACCACAAAATGGCTTGGTCTGAGACCCCAGAGACCCAGGGAAGCTGGACTGTTAGAACTGATTGAATCACTTTGAATAGAGCGGATACGTCATTTCAGAGCAGACACAATTATGTGGTGAGTGACTAAGCTAAATTAACAGTGATTGAGGAGGGCATGGTTTTCCATGTGTGTCTGGATTTGGGATGTCATTATTTTCCTCCATGATTTTGGCTGGCCAGGGTAGCTTGATTAGAATCCTTTTAGATGGTTGCAGGAATGGTCAGAAAATAATACCTGATACCTGAGGGTCTGGCGCGCATTATAAATAATAAAACAAACAAGTATGAATGGGCAGCGTTTCTGGCTGCTGAGCTTGGATGGTCAGTTTTCTAAAACAGTTGGCTGGTGACAGAGCCCTTTCCATACCAACCAAGTCTATACATTCCTCCAGCATGGTGATCAGGGAGAGAGCCTAATATCTAGTACATATATATCAACAATGACATCTGTGACTTGCAAATGAATCTTCTCAGTGGCTATAGGTTGTGTTTCATATGTACCAGCTGACCCCTTAGTTCGATGGGGGAAGTAGCGAATGGGATAGGTTTCATAGAATGGTGCATGAGAAAGATAATGGCCTCATTACACGGACGGCGGTAAGGGTTTACCGGTACCTGTAAGGGCACTGGTACTGGTAAACCCTTACCGCCTTACTACGAGGCCCCTTTGCGGGTAGGTACTTTAACGCCTGCTGTTTAGCAGGCGTTAAAAACCCACCCGCAAAGGGACCAGGGTGCTAATTACGATACCGCAATTTGCGGCACCGTAATTAGCGCCTTCCCCATTCCCATAGAGCCCTATGGGGCAAAAAATGGGAATGGGGAAGGGCAAAGGGGGAAGGGGGAATTACCGCCCCACCAACCTTGGAATAGGGCGGTAATTCCCCTTTCCACCAAGGCGGTGCCGGTATTTTACCGGCATGGACCAAGGTGCTAATAGCACCTTGGTCCTCCGCCTACCGTGTAATGAGGCCCAATGTGTCACTTTGAGGGAGAGGAGTTTATACTTGTAAGCAAGTGGGGTGCTGCCAGATACAAAGATAGAACGGTAGCAGGCTTTACAAAGTAGTCCAGGTGACGTGTTGCTCTGGCGGAGCAGGAGTTGGGTTGATCTCCCAAGGGGCTGTTAAGTTTCAAACAAACACAGAGTAAAAAAAATATCCAACTAAAAATGGCTGGCGGCTGACCTGGTTGACTTGAGCTCGCAATTGATATAGGAAAGGTCTAGGAAAGGTATTTGCCAGGCGTTGCCGTAATCGTACTGACTGGCATTAAATGATAGCAGCTTGAAAATTGAACCTGGGCATATGATAGCAGTGCCTTGCAAATGCCTATCTAATACCTATACACAAGCTGAAACTGTTGGCTTTGCTAGTGCTTGTTTTTAACAGGATTTCAGTCAAGAACATACATGCTGCTTATAAATCAAGTGGCTAAAGGCAAGCCTTATTAAGACATTTCTATTACAACCATAGTGTGTTTACAGCACCAATTAAACCATTAGCTCCCTGAAGACAGCTTTGAAAATACCAGGTGGGAATTTCGAATACAAAATTTAATTTTAAGGCTTGGTAAAGCTAGCTCAAAGAAATCACAGACCAGTGTGTTTTGGGTGGGGGTGGGAAGGAAGCGGATGGAATGCATACCTCTCAACCTTTCCTGTCCCAACGGTGGGTGAAGACACCAGATTTTGGGCCTCATTACAAGTTTGGCAGTAATTCAGTAGTAATACCATTGAATTACTGACAAACTGTATTACTGTTGCCACCACTTGACCCTGTGAGTTTACCACAGGATTACAAGTGGTTGTAGGTGGTGCAAATCCCAATTTTAGAACGCCATTGGGGATTTTTGGCAGTATTACCTGTGGTGGAATCTCCGGGTGGGAATTTTGCAGATTTTTGGCAGTAAAGTGGGGGGATAATTCTGTTGATTTTTGGAGATAAAGTGGAGGATTTTGATCCTCCACTCTTTACCACCAAATATTGGTGGAATTACCACCCGGTTATTCCACTGGAGGTAATACCAGAAAAATGAAGGTAATGGAATTACCTCCACTTTTTTCCTACATGCCAAACTTATAATGGGACCATTTGTATTTGGCGGGTGAGAGTGCATTGAAGTGAATGGACATGTAGGGGGCTTGCCGAGTGAGCGAACTGCTTACCCAGATTGTTTACAGGGTGGGTGACACTCGCCAAAAGCATGTGAGTTGAGAAGTATCGGAATATCCATAGGAATTAGCATGGCCATGGGTGGGTAAATGATATGATATGATAGGTTTTTCTGCACTTATTCAGACTTACCCAGTCTGCTGCCTTAAACACAGCACTTGCCACTTGCTGGCTGCACTAACACAGTTTGCCTCAATTTTCTGTTTATTTTATTTATCTGCGCTCCTTGGCTTCTGCACTTTCCACTCTCCCCCTTCCATGCACTTTTTCCCTTTTCCCTTTCCCATGCACTTGCGCGTTCTCAATGTCACTGGGCCTAGTAAGATCGTTTTTATGTTGTGCTGTGTTCTCCCTTGTTCCCCTCCCTTGCCTAGTCCCGCTCTGAAACACTTGTGTACGAGTGCGATACAAATAAAATATCATAATCATATCATTTCATAGGTTATTTATAACACGCAGAGGTTTCTAAGCACGGACCCGGGGATCGAACTTGTGTTGCTCTGTCTCATCTTGCTTCCAAAGCTAGCACGCTGCCCCTGAGCTATCCTCCCATGAGGTATCCTCTTGGGAAATGGCAAAACAACACCTACAAGCGTTGTGCCCCTCCACATTTGAAACCTCTCCATAGTTGTACTAAAGCACCACCTTATAGACAAAACTAATTAGATGAGGGCAGCGGTTCAGACTGATCAATGAGACAAGGGATTTAAATCTGCCTCTGTCTGCTCACGTGACACCGAGAGCCAATAAGGCTGCATAATTCCGGTAGCTGGGAGGAGTAGGCAGGGGCCTATGGAATGGTGTTGGGCACTGGACAGAGGCGTAGACAGGGTAGGGCCTGAGCGGGCAATGCCCACCCAAAATCTGTAAATGCCCATTGAGCAGTGCAGTGTGGGCATTTATAGATGTTAATGTCACTGGGGTGGGCCCAACTACATTACCTTCAAGCCCCCTTGTTAGACAATCCTGGCTACCCCTCTGGCACTGGGCAGAGGAAAGCAGCTAAAATCGCTGTTAAGTGACTGCAGCCGTGGTCGACCAGTACTTCCTGGGTGTTCACAAAGGATTGGTATCAAAAATACACAGGGATTGATGACACATGGGCAGCCTCACTTCCTCCTAGAGTGACCAGATGTGCCGGTTTTGCCAGGACTGTCACTGTATTTGGTGCTCTCTCCCCGTTTTTTTCTCAAGATTATGTTACCATTGGAAACTGCATTGGTCCCGGTTTTTGGTAGTATATCTTCAGAGCTGGCAGGCTGGAATGCACAATCTCGCACAGAGGAAATGCTGCATTTTACAGCTCAAGATAGTGTTAATGTGTTTCTTTGAACAGTAACACTTAAACCCCCTTCTCCTCCAAACGCTACTGAAGTGTAGTGCCTTGGCAGCCACTTTCAAGAGTTAGTCCTACTTTTATGTTAGTTGCCCTGTCCAGCTGTTTTACTTTTTAAATCTGGTCACCCTACTTCCTCCCTCAGTCCGGTCTTTCCTCGCTGGGGGCCAACCAGGAAGAACATCTGTGGTGGTTATTTACCTTACTATGGTGCAATTCAGAGAACCAAAAGAATGATACACTTGTGCTTTTGGGAATTTAATAGAAATATGTGTTAAAAGAGATATTTCCAATCCTTCCAAAGCACATTTTGGAAAGTCGCAGAAACACTGCTAATGTGTGTGCCCTGTAGCAGCTGGGGGAACGAGAACGACGTTGCGAGTCCTAATGCCACCGCGGCGGCGGCGTAAATCCGTCCTCCTGTCGCTGCCGATGTGTTTATGCAGAAACCTGCGCCTGGCCTTTCAGGCAAATCCAAATTCATTTGCAGCGTCCACGAGCCCAGATGCGCGCGAGATTATTCTTGTCCAAGAATTCTAATGGCAGCAGGCGGGCGGGTGCTCATGTCGCCCCTTCGTTACTTTATCCGTTTATAATCATTTCAAAGTAAAAGCTAGCGAAAATAACTGATCGTTAAACATGCGAAGTGGACGATTGCCAATCGCTTCAATCGTCCATTTGCAATGTTGTTTTTGCCAAGACTGTGACCGCGCACTAAATAAGTTAATTGAAACCTGCTGTATTTTTTCAATCTTCGTTGGGGGGCAGTCAGGTGCAGCACCTTTTCTAGGTGTTGTGTCCCAGGAACAAACTATCCCCATCTGCTAATGGAGATCGGACCACAGATAAAAAGCCTACACTCAAGTAGGGTTATTACAGAAACTTTGCACTGGTGCAGTTGCAAAATTGCACGGAATTAGCACCAGGGAAAAGTTTGTCCTATTTCTAAAACACTTGGACATATTAGAAAACCATTGCACGTTGCCCTAGTGTGAAAAAAGGATACCATTTTGATGCATTTTTGCACCAGGGACAATTTTGCACTAGTGCTAATACCATTTTGTATTAGCACTAGGGCAAACTTTTCCCTGGTGCAAAAATGCAATCAAAATGTATCTTTTTTGCAGTAGGGCAATTTTTGCCCTGGTGCTTATACCATGCCAAACTGCTCTTTTCATGGTGCAATGGTTTTCTAATGTGTTCCAGTGTTTTTCGAAATAGTGCAAACGTTTCCCTAGTGCTAATACCGTGCAAACTTACACTTGCACCAGTACAAACTTTTTATAAATGGCCCTTGGTGTGCAAGACATAGTTATCATACGTTTACACTGTATGGCATGTTTTTAACAAGCTCCCTTTCCTTATTTGCTTTTTTTTTAAATATAAGTTGTGTGTTTGGGGTTCGGGGTTTGGGGTGGTGAGTACCAGGGCGAGGTGGTGGCGGTGGTTTAAATGGGTTATTGAGTACAGAGGCCCGGCATTAAAAAGAATCGACAACAATGACCACGGGGGAAAAATGTACGAGTAATGTGCAAACGAAGAAAGTAACCTTGTTAAAAATACATGCAACCAAAATATAGGGCGCTTAATCAAGTATTGTAAATCATTTAGCAATTCAAGATGTCTTGGCTATGCAATAACATGATTATTCCCAAAGGACAAAGTACATTTTTTTCTCTTGAGCTTAATCGTTTACAAGATAAAAGGCCTGTACAACATATTTTGCTCCAGGGTAGTGGAGGAGCACTCCCTGATTGGCCAATTACCGGGCCAGATGAGCCGATATGGCTCGGAAAACTAATAAACGTCCTGAAAATTGGCCAATGAGAGGGTAGCTATGTGACCCTTGCAACCACTATGGGAAGGGGTCTGCATGGTGCTCCCTCTCATCACCGGCGTGCTGCGCTGCGCACGCCATTGTCCACACCACTTCCCACATCTCCCAGGCAGCTCCTGACAGACGCGGCCTGGGCACTACTGAAAACCCTGGCCCATGCCTTACCTGAAAACCCAGGTCACTTCTGGTATGCGTGCCCCAGAGCCATGGTTCCCACTGCAGCCTCAGCACATCACATTCACTGGGCCGCATCTGGCAGACATGGGCTACCATAGACCCTGCCCCCCTGGACCGGCACTGTGTTTCTTTGGCGGCCCATGCTCAGCAAATTGCCTCCCTTCTCCTCTTTTAAATGAAAAAACACAGGTTTTGGACCAGAACATAGCTTTAAACCTATTATGTTCTGGTTCAAAAGGCTATTTTATTTACAAGAAGAGGTTGGGAAAAGCACATTTCTTGTGGAGGGTGCGGGAAACTGGCTGTGTTGCCAGCGGCACCTTCCATTTATATCCTAATGAACCTAAAAGCTTTATAGATCCCACCCTCGACCCGTTCCTGGAGTTATGGCCATGTAAACCTTGCTAAATGCCTTAGGTGCACTCAGGACTTTGACTCGGTACTCAGGGCTCATAACTCCTGGTACAGCCCGCAGGCTAGTTCTATTAAGCTTAAATGCCTACTTCCCATTCTTTCTGCCAGGGAAACTGCGAATTCACCTGCACCAATGCAATGCAGCAAGTGTATGAATTTGTAAAAAGCAAGTGAGGCGAGCAATCTGGGATTCAATCAAATGTTTTTGTAGAGCGTCCCAAAACATCCCTTCCTAAACCCATAATTTTGCTGTATTTCTTCAATATAGGCAAGGGATTCATAATCGTTTGTGTGATGTGTTTTTCCCATAATTCCAGGCTTTGTCAAGGATGCCTTTACTTAATTTTTAAATCCTTATATCCTCAATCTAGTAATAACATTGCATATCATGACCCATTTCTATCACTGGCGGCCATGTTGGAATGGAAAACATTATTATTGAAGAATATGTATTATAGGGCCTGCGGTAGCGGGCCTGTAGGTATTGTTGAGGTGCTCAACCTATTGGAAGAGCACTTTTTGAGCAGCTTATAACTTGCCCCCCCTGGATAAATCCTCTCAAAACTTTGCGAAAACAGAATATAGCCCCGTCAGATTGATTCTGCAAAGTTTGGTGAGGTTCCGTGAAGGGGAGGCAAAGTTATAGGGGGTTCCCTAGATGTGTGGGTTTTCCCAAAGACACAATGTAAAAATAATTTGCTCATGCCTACACCCCAAACTGCTGGACGGATTTTCCCCAAATTTGTGGCAGGAGCTTTTGGGTTGGTCCCAAAAGCATGCTTTTGTACATTTGGTGTAAATAGTTTTTTTTTTTAAATGGCCCAAAATTAGGTAAAAAAGATTGATATCTCGGTTCGGTCCGTGCACTCACTTCCCTGTTTGGTCCATGGACGGTCCTCCTATTGGTCCAGCGGGCGGCGTGAAGTCCGTGGACATCGGACGCGCATGCTGATTGGATGGTGAAAAGCGTGAGGTGCGTAATATTTTTGGGAAACACCCGCCATGTGGATTTGCGGACATCCGCCAGTGTCCACACACGTTGCAGTGGAAACATATAAAAAAACACAACATTGCACTTGTCAAACTAATGAAACAATCTCTGGGGAGGTGAGGAGTGATGAGGATGGGATGGGATATGGCCATAGAAAGTCAAAAACAGATGTTTTTCTTCTCCGTTGTCCGCGAATAGTCCGGGGCGGCCTCTGATTGGTCCAGAGAGCGGCATGAGGTCGGTGAGCATCGGATGCGCCCACTGATTGGATGGTGAAAAGTGTGAGGTGCGTAATGTTTTGGGGAAATGCCCACCATGTTGCATTCATAGTCATCTTACGGTGTCCACGGACATAGCGGTGGTAACATATTAAAATAACACAACATTGCACTTGTCAAACTAATGAAAAAATCTCTGGGGAGGTGAGGGCTGATGAGGATGGAATGGGATATGGCCATAAAATTTAAAAAACATGTGTCTTTCTTCTCTGATGTCCGGGGTAGTCCTGTAATGTTCATAAACATTGGAGATGTCCAGGGACATCTATGCATATTTCTGCATTACAGGGTTGGTGAAAAGCAGTTTTTGAATGGATTATGACTTTGCACCATTTAATGAAACGGCATGAAATTTTGGAATTTAATACTAGACCTGACTCTGAATGGTTTTGTGATGTCTTTCATGTCCTGGGTGTTAGTCTTAGCAGTACACAGCCGTGGCACAATTTATGGTGGCTTAGCTTACCATAACTGAAGAACTTCTGAGGTTTTTCAGCTTTACTTGTAATCATAACGTCCCTTTAACAACGTTTTTTCGTTGAATTTCATTGGTTTTTTAGTGCAACTTAACCATAACATCCCTTTAACAACGTTTTTTCATTGAATATATGTATATATCTATATACATATATTCAATGAAAAACCTTAAACATACGTGTGTGTATACACATATATATATATATATATATATATATATATATATATATATATATATATATATATATATATATATATATATATATATATATATATTACATGGCCTGTGGTAGCGGCCATGTAGTTATGGTTAAGTTGCTAACCACATAGGAAGAGCATTTTTTGGGTGGCTTATAACTTCGCTCCCCCTGGACGAATCCTCGCCAAACTTTGCAAACAAAGTATATGGTCCACTCACATTCCTTTGCAAATTTTGGTGAGGTTTGGCCGAGGGGGTCAAAGTTATAGGGGGGTCCCAAAATTTGCGGAAAAAACGTTGCTCACGCCTACAGCACAAACCGCTGGACAGATTTTCACCAGATCTGTGGCAGTAGCGGCAGCTTTGTCCCAAAAGCGTGCTTTTGTTAATTTGGTGTAAATCCATCCAGTAGATATTTTTTAAATGACCAAAATGTAAGGCAAAAAAATGTGTGATATCTATGTCTGGTCCGCTGACTCACTTCCCTTTTCAGTCTGCGGACTAGCCTCTGATTGGCTGTACTGTCCGCGGAATGGCCTCTGATTGGCCAGAAACATTAATTTGCTGACTTTTGCGTGGTCTGCGGACATCGGGACGCGGCAGCTGATTGGGTGGTGAGAAAACGTGAAATGCGTTGGTTTCCCTGAAACGTCCGCCATCTTGGATTTGTGGACTTTTTTGGGGTCCTCGAACTGCATGATGAAAACATAAAAAAGCAGCATTTCACTTGTCAAACTCAACAAACAATCTCTGGGGATGTGGGGGGGATGAGGATTGGATTGGATATGGCCATAAGAGGGCAAAAAACGGGTTGTTTCACCCCCTGAAAGTCCGCGAACACTCCAAATGTCCTGGGGCAGTCCTGTGGTGCTCACAGACACTACATCTGTACCTATTTCTGTATTACAGGGTTTGGATGGCTTATAACCTTTGCGCCACTCAATGAAACAGCATGTCATTTTCCAGTTTTATTTTAGAACTAATCCTGAATGGTTCTGCAAAGTTTTGTGGGATTCTGTCAAGAGGGGTCAAAATTAGAGAGGGGGTCCCAAAATATTGTAAAGGCATATAAATGTGATGTCATTTGACGAATCTGCACAGTTGGCAAAACGATTTTGGATCTAGATATAAATGGTTTTCTAAAGTTTGGTGGGATTTTCTCAAGATGGGGCGAAATTAGAGGGGGATTTTAACATTTTTAGATGGCTTATAACTTTGTTGCTATTTGACGAATGTGGACAAAAGTTTTGAGAAAGATTATAGACCCAACTTTCAATGTTTGTGTAAAGACTGAATGGATTTTGTGAAGTGGGGGCTAAATTATATGACTATTGTATGTACATACATTTTGACACTTTAAAAAAAATGAAACGTGGGCGAATTTCGAGCAAACTCATGAGGAGCATTGGCAAGGACATTAAAGCATGGTTTTACAAATGTGCCTGTGTTTTATTTTTTTACAAGCGTAATAATGTAGGTACAAAAAATAGTGATATACCTTTGGTGACTGAGGTATAGCCTGTGGCCATGGGCAGTAGCCAGATTGTCTGGGTCATGGCATAAGGCCATGACGGGGACAATCTGGCTACTGGCCATGACCGCTAGGGACGGAAAATGGTGTTAAAGTGGTTATGTCTACCTGGGACCAGCTATGTGGTAAAGTTATTCAAAGGTATGATAGGGTTGAAAGGGAAAAAAAGTGCTTGTGGTAATATGTTCGTAGGGTTTTGCAGGCTGCCATGGCAAGGGAAGAGGGGCTGTGTGCAGAGCCCCGCCTTCTCTTTCCATGTTGGCTGTCTTGGAAAAGGATTTTCCTTCCTTCTTACGTCCCACTATAGGAAGAACAATCTATGTTTTAGCACCCTGGGTTCCCGCTTTGGGAACCAGGGGTGCTAATAGCCTTTATCCCCCATTTCAGGGGCTGCAATGGATGATAATGGTCCATAGCCCTCCTTATTTATTTATTTATTTTTTTATTTATTTATATGCCCGCAGACATAAAGCCGTGTACAGTATTTGTTGAGGAAGATGAGGTGGAGGAAGACAGCTTACTACTTGCTGAGAAAGGAATAACCTTTTTGTGAGCATTGCGGTCATTGGATTTGGAGTGGCGGCGCATGGAGCTCATCCCGTAGGAGAACTGTCCAGGTAGTCTGTGAATGAGTACTCAGTGCATTTCACTTTGGTAGCTTTAGCCTTTGGTACACTCCCAACAGTAGCAAAGAACTGGCAAACCCATGATTCGATCGTAGTGCTAAAAGTAGGCACCTCATCTTCTTGGTCCTCTTCATTGTATTTGAAAGTACTACGCTTTTTTTGTTGTGAAGATCCTCCATCTGGTGGTGGTGCCTCTTGGGGAGGAGGGATGGCAATAACTGATGCCATTTTTAAGATAAATTGCAGTTTTGATCAAATTCTTCCAAGTATGTACTGTGTATTAGATTGGTAATGGATAATGAGTATGAAAAGGTGTAGGAGGCGTGCAAGGGAAATTTTGAAGTTGAAAGTTCCTAGATCAGTAGAAAATGCAGTTCCGAACTGTCCGTGAAGGATGGATCTTATCGTGAAGTGCGGACGGGTTCTCGGACAAGTCATCATGCCGCGCGCCAGCATATGGTCATGTGGCACTGTCCGGAAGGTCTGCAATGAAGTCAAATGTTCGTAGATGTCTACGGATGCAAAACTAGTTGAAATAATTGCAAAAAGTGTATAGAAGTGTTAAAAATGATTCTAGAAGATGAGAAATGGCAGAGTTTTAAGGTGACACCTTGTAAATTGGACACAAATATTGTTATATTTGGTAAGTATGATATTAGTAAGTTGTAGGAAAATAGCATGCACTGGTAAAAGCCCATGACATTCACTGAAAACATTTTGTTAAAGGGACGTTATGATTAAGTTGGACTAATAAAAACCTATGAAATTCAATGAAAAAACTTTGCTAAAGGGACGTTATGGTCAAGTTACACTAATAAAAACGTATGAAATTCAATGAAAAAACTTTGTTAAAGTGACGTTATGGTTAAGTTGCACTAATAAAAACGTATGAAATTCAGTTAAAAAACGTTGTTAAAAGGACTTTGTGGTTACAAGTAAAACCGAAAACCCCCTGCCTGAAATTTGCCAGTTATGGTAAGCTAAGCAACCATAACTTGCGCCACCACCGTGCACTGCTAAGACTAACACCCACGACATCAAAGATGACATCACAAATATCATTGAACTTGTAACCATAACGTCCTTTTAACAAAGTTTTTTCATTCAATATATGTATGTTTAACCAACATTTCAAGAGACATGCATCATTCATGCTCACAATGCCTACTCTTACATAAATATATAATGCTTGTGCTCACAGTGAAAAATACCTCAAATCATAAATATAATCTAAAATGTATGTCTGGCAAAATACCCTCATTTCCTGAGGAACCCATATAAATTCATAATCTGACTTGCTGGATTAAAGTGCATGCCATTTGAGATGCATGGATTGTTTGGCAGGATTGTGAGGTAGGGCCCTTCCTTGGCATTTCCTTTTGAAACATGGGACTGTTATTAGAGTGGCATTGCTGGTTCGAGGCATCCTGACAGGTGTTCATGTGATGAGCATCTTCATAGTAATTGATGTCTCTGCCCCTCTCCTGGATTGCACAGTGGGCAATGCAAAGGCGTTTGAAGTGGATCCTGCATTGATAGGAAGACCCTGACACGTCCATAGTTCTGGTGTGATGTGTTAAGATCTTACTAGTCAAAGGAGCTGTCTCTGCTAAGTTTTATATACTTTATAGGTAGTCTAGCTGGCAGTTCGGGATGCCTAAGTAGAGGAATAGTTAAGTCATGATATCACCAGACGATGACTGCCAGGACTATTTAATGGGACGTCAGGTATAGCTTGTAAGGGCAAAAGTCCTCAGGTGATTGGATACAAGTTAACTTGCCTTCCCTGCTCGGGGATGGAGTGGACTTCTCCCTGGTGATGTTACACCCAAAGTGATTTGCTCCAGAGGAAGTGGAGCGAACAGGAAAGAGAGAGCGGGACAGTGAGAATAAAAACAGTGGAAACCGTCTTCCATTGACCAGAGCCCTCCTGTCTATCATTATCCCGCCTCCTTGCCTTCTTACTGAGAACAATGACTTTAGAGATGGAGCACCCTGACCAGAATACACATCACCTTCCATAGTGGAGCTGGCTCACAGGAGCTGACACATGTGCAATATGAAATGGAATGTGGCAGTTGTGATCATAAGTAGCACCATGCACTATGCCTAAACATAGGCATAGCTTTCATTTAGAGTTCACTGTGCCACCAGCATGGGTGACTCATGATCATCATAGTTTGGGGCACAGTGGGGCATATTTTAAATGCTGCCTCTGTGCTGCAGGGACTTGGCTGTCTCTGCTGCCGTCAAGTGAACACCTTGTGGCCTTTAAAGCAGCTCTGTTCCAGGGTAAAGTGGGTGCCGCAGATAAGCCTACACAAAAGCATATGAGTGAACTATGATTTTGGCATGGAGTCAATAGCAGATTACCCCTTTTTGAGAAGGAATTACCCCCATCATTCTATTTTATTATTAAAATGAATAAAACCAGGGCTGTGCACCATTGCCAGATGGCAATTCCTCCCAGGCAGACAATAAATATTTGTTTCAACACAAGCTTGCCCTTTATAAATCCAAATAACTCCACTGATATTCTGAAGATGGTTGCTTATTAAGCTCTCCAATCCTTGGCTGTTGGCCCTCAGTGGCCATTGAATACAAGCGGAAATTCATACTCATTGGGCCTCATTAGAAGGTGTGAGGTAACCATGCCGCTTTTAGCGGCATGATTGCCTCCATACCGCAATCCAGGCCCGGGTTCCTCGAATGAGGAATTACCGGGCCATCGCAACCTTGGCGGACCCGGTAATTGCCCGTCCGAGGAACCCGGAGCCGGTCCATCCCCATTCCCACTCGAGCCCCCATAGGGCTCAATGGGGATGGAGCTAACATCGGGCCCGTTAATGACGGGCCCGTTGTTAGCTCCCTGGTCCCCTCGCGGGACCCGGTAAGGAAGCCTGATTTTTCCAGGCGCCCATTGTGGGTCCCGCGAGGAGACCTCGTAATAGGGCGGAACGGGTTTACCGGCACCGGCACCTTTATCGGTGACGGTAAAACCCATTCCGCCAACCTTATAGTGAGGCCCATTTTAATGTTATGTTATGTTACCTTGCATTTATATAACGCCTTATGTATCATTGGTATGGTCTCAAGGCGCTGGTAGGTTGAACGCCCTCAGGAACCGAAGTTCAGGTCAGTAGAGAGAATAGAGAGAATCAAAAAGGTGCATGTGTGCACCAGATATGTGTACAGCTGGTGTGGCATTTGTGTGATAGCTGCTTCTTAGCGGTAGGTGTGGAGGTTGAGAGATCAGGAGTACGTGTTCGTTCTGGCAGGTTGTTATCCAGACCGATTATGGCTGCGTTAGGCCTGAGGAGAAACACCTAGGCTGGAGGGTGTGTAGCCAGCAGTGATTAGTTAGAGTGATGTGGAGTATGTGGCAAATGGTGATATGAGAACAGCTATACCGAATGGTGTCATAGTATCGCTGTATACTATTTGAATGGTGGTGTAAAGAAGAGAGTAAACATGGAGATGTGAATATGGTGGTTTACATTAGGTGATTCGGTCCGATAGTTCCATGTACTCCATCCGTTCCAAGTACTGCGACTGTTCCAAGTACTCTGCCCGTTCCAAGTACTCCACACCGTTCCTTTCAAAGCTCTTTCAAACGTTCCATGCTTTCCAAACCATTCCATGTAAGTCACGCCATTCTGTGCCCTCCAGTCCGTTTCATGCATTCCAGTCCGTTTCATGCATTCCAATCCGTTTCATGCACTCGCATCCGATCCATGCACTTGCATCCGATCCATGCACTCGCATCCAATCCATGCACTTGCATCCGATCCATGCACTCCACTTCATTTCAAGCACTCCAGTCCGTTCCAAGCACTTCAACCATTTCATGCACTCGGATCAATATATGCAGTGGTCCATTCATTCGTTCTAGCCACATTATCCTTTCTTCATGCATCATTCATCCACGTACGTCATCTTCACACGTTCCATCCACTTAACTGGGTCTGCCCATTTCACAAGTTCTATCTAGTTCACCCGTTTACATTTTTTACATGTTAAATAAAAAGTGACAGATAGCTGGGGCCCCACATGGGGTGGGAAGTACACAGTGCCCCCCCCCAAACATTTGTCATGCATCCACATCTGCACTATTGCAAATCATACCAGGCACTACAGGCGCTGTCTTCTGCATGAGAGAGGATCGCACAGCTGCTACAGATTATCTTATACAGTGGAGGACATACTCATCACTTAGGAAACTGAAATGTACCACTTCCAAGCACTGTGTGAGCATTTATTCATTAATGGAAAAAAGACCCCTGCACCTGTTTCACACCTGTGCTTGATTACTCCAGACCCTGGAGCCTGCATCCAATGCCAAGAGAATGGTACTTCGCCGGCCCTTTGGACTGCATTGACAGTTTTAGCCAAGCTCAATGTGATAATGTGATCAGGAGATGTTATGCTGGTGAGGCTAGACAGATTATGCCTGCTGTGAGGTGGGACTGCAGATTGTGTTACTATTCTAATCCTGGGATTTATTGGCACTGAGTATTAAAACAGCGATTACTTACAGCTTGTCCTATTGAATTCAACGAGAATAATGCTGCTCTTTTATGGACGCGTGTAAGGATGCAGGTGCGTGTATATATATATATATATATATATATATATATATATATGTATATATATATCCGTAGTAGGCCCAGAATAGTGTTTGCCCCTCATTTGGGCCTCATGCTCTGCAGTGTGACCAAAAGCGCACTTTTAGGACCAGTCGACCCTTCCTGTGGCCCTCCAAATGAGACACCTCAAGTAGGTTGAGGGATATCCTTGCTCGTACCAGCACTGATCCCTCAAAGGTCCATCAACGTCGTCTTTAGGCCTCTTCCACATGAATAGGATTTTACAAGGAAACTTCATCCAAATTGTAAATGGTAAATATTCCAAGACCGCTGTACTTACACCTGAAGAGGAATTGGTGATTGATAAATTACTTAAACCTCTACCATTCAGGAATTCACTTTTCTCTGTGGCCAGGGGACTTTCCAAGATGGAAGACAATGCTATTTAAATTAGGCCATTCGGGCATGCACCAGTAAAGTACCTCCACTGGGACACTTTCCTTAACAACCTGGTAAACAATGGCACCACCTGTGGAATGATTACTCCTTCCTCTTCCAGGAAGAGAACCATCTCCTCACTTTCAGAAGACTGATGAAAACCTAGCTCTTTAAGCAAGCATTTAGCCAACAGGAATGTTCAGAATCTTCTCTTCCTGCCATCCTGTTGAGTCATGCCCACCGTGCAATAGAGACCTTATGGTGCCTGCCTCCTTCCTGGAACCCTGATCTCTGTACCCTCTGCTGTATTGTCCCATGCCATTTGGCATCCTGGATCCCTGCGGGGAGGAACTGTCCTCCAAATTCCATCATGCCAGGCATTGCACACATGCAGTCGTGGCACTTCCAGGCCCCTCAGCAAGCAGAATGACATCTACAGTAAGAACTTTTGAAGTATTAAGCTCAGATCTCTGATAAGGTTGGATGTTAAGCGCTTCAAACCTCCCAAATCCCCAGAAGGCCCCATTACCATGGTAGAAAATACAGCCCCCCATTCACCACGTCCTGATGCCAAAGAAAATTATTTTATGAGCTAATAAACGGGGCTCACTGACATGCCCCTTCTCCACACTTACCAGATATGAATTCCCATGGACTGTGAATGATCAGTTCCCTTACCTTTCCCTTTCTCCATGTGGTAAATAGAGTACCAGCATCAAGCTTGCAGTGCACAAAGTAACACATTGTGGCAGATTTGACATGGTTCCAGCATTTGGAATGCCATGGCATTTCTCAACACTGCCTTGAGGTTTTTAAGGGATGCACGTTACATGAAATTAGTCCTTCGTCTTCCTGTAGAGCACCAGCATACCCTAACACCAGTCTAGGCTGGCAGATCTGGTCCCTGAGAAATAAGAGCATTCCTGTAGATGGCCATATCCTTGAAAGACATAAGCTGCCTAAAAGTATTTAGTAGCCACATAGTCCTGTTTGAGGCTTTACCATGGCGTGGCAATCCTCCTTCAACTATGCCCGTTCTGAAATCCAATGGAGAGGATGCCAGTTTGACATCAAATTCTATGGAACACACTAATGGATATTAGCATTGTTGGAACATCCAGAGTGGCAGCCGCACATAGACTTTGGCTTTTATGTCACTGCATTAAGGACTCTATGGTACCACCGAAAGAAGCTGCCAACTGCCACCATTGTTGTCCCTACTTTCCCTATACGGTGGGGTGCCCCATCCACAATGCAAACAAGCGATAGTACAAGGGCAAATAACACCCTGATTTCCTGCAAGAAGAAGGCTTTTAAGATAGGCTGATTGGAGACCCCGTCTGCACTGAGTATATACATGTTTGTGTACGATCATCCATAGGACACATTGAAACGGGATATGGTTATAATTGGGTTACCAATGCTTTGGGAACTTTACTTTTGTTATCGAATTGCAGCAATAAGTCAAACTATTTTCTCGAATACGCTTTTTGTGACAAAAAATAATATCATAGTGTGACCTAGGCAATTTTCTTGTTATCATCTGTAATTTTATAATGTGTTTTGTTGTAATGGTATTTTTTTTTATGTCGTTTTTTGAGTCAAGAAAGGCAGAGCCCACAATGTTGCAAACATTTGTCGGAGAAACCAAGCTCCTGCGTCAATTTCGGTTGATGACAACCAGAGAGTTTTAGTCGTTGACTTGCAAAGCAAGGAAACAGCATCCCATGTATATCGGCAATTGACGCTATAACCTAACCTGCCCTCTAGACCTCTCACCTGTTCAGATTACTAGTCACCTGACCTATTGAAAACGTAAGTACATTTCTGAACCCATCACTAGACCTTCCGGCTGTTCCGGCCAATGCCCGCGCCAACACAATAAATCCTTTCATTAGTCCTTCTACAACGTCCATTCCAGTTGCTTCGTCATATCATGACTTTGTGTCCCGCTATTCCCTCCGAAGGGTGTATGAGCCCGAACCACACGGCGGCTTCCACTATTTGATGAGCTGTCCTTTGTCCATACCAAACTACAAACTACTCTGAACTACAAGTCCCAGCAGCACTAGCGCTGCTGAAAAAGAAACGTCAGGCGCTTCAGCGCCGGCGCTTCTGAGACGGTGCCGGTCTACGCCGGTCCACGGCGGACTTCGGCCATCGGCCCGACACTCTGCCCGGTTCCCTGCCCTCCGCTATCAGCAAACAAGGTAAAAGATGGGTTTCTTCAACCTCCTGCACCTATTAACTGACGCAAAGCGCTTGGAAAATGAGCAACTTGTCAAGCATTACATCAACTCAAAGGAAGCACCGCACCCTGATGCTACACAACCCTTAGGTTGTAGTAGGACCATATCTCCAAAACAACCCAAGACTCCCTCTAAACCAGAGGTCCTCAAAATAGCACTACTTAATACGAGGTCCCTTAACAAACATGCGCAAAACATTCATGATTATATCCTTGAAGAGAACTTAGATATCCTCTTCCTTACCGAGACCTGGTTACAAGAACCTACCGGTCCAACTATTAGCATAGCAGTCCCCTCTAATTATAGCATTCACTTCGAAAACAGAGCAATAGGAAAGGGAGGCGGAGTCGCCATAATAGTCAGACAAGATATACATCTTTTTTCTTCACCCATTCAATGCCCGGGGTGCGAAGTTCTCCACCTTAAATTCACCCCTTCCCAAAACGATTGTATCAACTTCATTGTAATTTACAGACCCCCATCACTCATATCAGATTTTAACGACGACATTTGCCATATTCTTAACAACCTCAAAGGAAAGAATACAGGCACACTTCTCTTGGGTGACCTCAATAGATGGAGGGGAAACCCCATCGACAAAGAGGCTATCAGCCTAGAAAAGAATCTCCTTAACATCAGTTATTCGATCGCTAATAATGGTCCCACCATCGATTCCAACAACCAACTTGATTGGATTGTCTCCAATAATGTTGACCTTACTATAACAAACATACAGCCCTGCATCTGGAGCGATCATTACAAAATCGAAGCCACACTATCCCTGCCTGTCAAAAAAACCTATCCCGACAATTTACCCAAAACGACCCAGAGTAGAAATCTCAAGAATATTACGCCAGATATGCTCTCAAGGGGGATCTCACACATCATGGATAACACCACAGATGATGACCCCTGTGACACTATTATCACCACTTATAACAACTATTTCCAAGTTCTTCTAGACAAGAATGCCCCACTGAAAAACAAACTAGTGCGCCCCAACCTCAACCACCAAAGCTGGTTCTCCTAGGAATTAGGCACCCTAAAATCTGCCAAAAGGAAACTTGAAAGACAGTGGCTCAAAAACCCCACAGTACTCAATAAAGACATATGGAAGAAATCGGACATTCTTTACAGAAATAAAGTTATTGAAACAAAGAAAAACTATTACAATGAGCAAGTTTCAGGTGCATCCAACTCCACAGGAAAGCTGTTTCAAATCTTAAAAACCTTTGAGAAGCCACTTACTCTCACGCCTCCCTTCCAGCCATCCCTGCTGGACTGCGAAAAGGTACAAACTGCTTTTTCTCAAAAGATTCTAAAAGCTAGAGACACCATCTTAAATTGCCAAACTAATGACACCCCAATGACTTACAACAAGGTAAATCCTGAGATTAAAGTACCCAAATTCCAATTCACACCAATAACACCAGAAATCATGACGGAGACTCTCTCTAACATGAACTGCACTACATGCCCTGAAAACATATTGCCCCCCAAATTCATTCTAGATAATGCAGACACTTTTTCACCCTTTCTTTGTCGCATGACAAACTCGTCTTTTAGAGACCAGACTGTTCCCTCCAGCATCAAAACAGTTACAGTTACACCATTGGTTAAAAAACCCGGCCTTGACCAGCAAAATCCAGCCAATCTCCGCCCTATCACGAATTGCAACTTTTTGTTGAAAGTCCTTGATAAGGTGGCCACTCATCAACTTCAAGTATATGTCGACAAGCACGACCTGCTACACTCACAGCAATCAGGATTCAGAAGTGCTCATAGCACGGAATCAGCATTACTCGACCTTCAATCTAAAATGCTAGAAATCCTCGATAAAAGCAAGGCCGGCCTGCTCATCCTATTGGACCTCTCGGCGGCTTTCGATTTATTAGACCACGAGAAGCTCCGTGAGGCCCTGGGAAATGCAGGAAACTGTGCCGCGGAAGCCATCAACTGGATATCCTCTTTTTTGAATGACAGAAAATCCAAAATCACCTGGGGTGGACATTCTTCTGGCACGAATCCAGTGGATTGTGGCGTCCCCCAAGGTGCTAGCTTCTCCCCTCCAGTGGTCGAAGTGAGCGGGTGCGGTTGGGAGCGGTGCTCCTATACTTATTTAAATTAGGTTTTACAGCTCCTATACTTTTATTTTAAAAAGAGACCGTTACGGAACGGTTTCGTTTTAAAATAAGAGTGTAGGAAGAAGTTGAAACTTACACTTTCAGTGCACTGCACTGAACATTCCTTTAAACAGCAGGCAAATGTGTTTGGGGGTTTGTATTGTGTGTGGGAGGGGGCATGGCAATGGTGTCTGTGAGGAGCGGGGCAGGCTAGCAGCGAACATAGTTCCTCTACTTCTTTTCTTACACTTCGACCACTGCTCCCCTCTCCTATTCAATTTATATATCCGTGGCCTCTGTGCCCTCCTTTCACAGTTGGATATTTATTTTACCAATTTTGCAGACGATACTCAACTTATTATAGAACTCAGTGGAGACCACACCACAGACAATAACAGACTCTCAGCAATCTATAATACTATAGAAAGCTGGATGAAAGCCCACTGGATGTGTCTGAATAGTTCAAAAACAGAACTTATGACATTCGGATCTTCAAAAGCCTTATCCAATCTAGGCCCAGCCTACTCATCATTTCTTATTAAGGACTCTAGCATCACGGTCCTAACTAAGGTGAAAACACTTGGCATATACCTGCAATCCTCATTAGGAGCAGACGCTCAAGTCGCTTTTCTTAAAAAGAACTGCCAGTACCACCAGAGATTACTACGCCGCATTAGGCCATATCTCAACGCTACAAATTGCGCCACCATTGCTAGAGCCACGATACTGTCCCGACTGGATTATGGGAATGCGCTGATGCTCGGTTCAAGTAAATCTTGCATTAAACAATGCCAGATCATTCAGAATAACACTGTTAGAACTATTACCAGGAAGTCTAAGCGCGAGCACATCACCCATGACCGAATAGGCCTTCACTGGCTCGGCATTGAGGAGCGTATTAAATTCAAATCCCTGACACTTGTCCACCGCTGTCTTTTTGGCACGGCTCCTACATACCTAGAGAAGGAATTTCTTTGGTACGAACCAAGCCGTTGTCTTAGATCAGCAAAAAAAGGGCTACTCAAAGTTAGCCACGCCAGAGTCAAAGCTACTGGACTCGGGAGAGCCTTCCCCACCAAAGCTATTGCACTCTGGAACGAGCTTCCTGAGAAACTCAGATTAGAAAGTAGCTACTCGCTATTTAGGAAGCAGCTGAAAACTCTACTCTTTCGATAATTCGTTACATATTCAGCATGGACTCCTTTGAGTCCCCTGTCCTTCTTTTTTATGTTGTCCTGTGATCTGTCCTCTTGTGTTGTTGTCGCGCCCTGATGCTTGCGAGCTTCGGCGCGTTATAAATATATACATAAATAAATAAATAAATAAATACCAGTCCTTACCAGTCTGAGTCATTACGTGGGCCAAACGACTTTGGCTTTGATCCCTACTGAACAGCAATTATCCAGCCCCGTCGTTTGTGGATGCTCAAGGCTTACCAAACCAATTGGCGACAAAGCCATAACTTTAATTCAAGGCATCGATGTGCCATGGAGTCCGCTCAAAAAGTGATATTATTAAGGCTTTGCTAACATGATGCAGCTGGAGGGAGAGGCCTACATTTCGTGTTGATTTGGATAATCGTACTCATGGTTCACTTTTATACTTTATTCACTTCATTTCTGCTTTCTCCCACAGTACCAAGCACATTGCAACCTAGCTACCGCTTGCTCTTCCTCCTCAGTGTCACCTGACCTCTCCCTTGCCTCAGGCTCCAATGTGAACCTTGGGTAGGGTGACCAGACATCATGGTTTCCTGGCACAGTCCAGGGAAATCAACCTCCGTCCTGGTCCCAGGGGTTGGGTGGTTAGGTAATTAAAAGCGTAATTATTTTTCATGACACTTAAAATTTTGAAGTTGGAGAACTGGCTCGAACCCCCTATCTCTCAGGTTCAAGTCACAACGCTTACTGACTGTGCTACAGAGATCAGCTGGGAAGAGATTGTACAGCAAGCCATGTAATATCAATTAGAGCATACGCTTGTTTTGGAGTAACATGCCAAGATTCACAGACAAAACTGCACAAATGAGATCATATACAGTTTATAGAAAGGACAAGTGTTGGAACTATGATTGGGTGATGGTTGGGGGAGGGGCGGTAATTGGTGGGCTGCGATGGGGTAGTCCCTCTTTTATGTTGTTGGTCCCGCTTTTCGTTGTGGAAATCTGGTCACCCTAACCTTGGGCCATTCAGCGCTAGTAGCCACAGATTCTGTCTCACACATTAGAACACAACCATGCATGGGACAGTCTTAGGACGTCTTCTTAATGCTGCAGTTACTGTGACATTTTAAGTGCAGTTTGGGCTAGGTCTCAGTCTACCGTCTACCGGAAGCTCGTCTTAGGTGTAGCAATGTACTACATAACAGTCACGCTGCACTACAAGTCCATCCCAGTGGTAATTTAGCACTTTAAAACAATTAACATAGCCTAAAACATAAAAAGCGCAACATGTGTGTGGGGACATCACGTGATCGCGGGAGCGTGTTCTCGCGAGATCTCGATACACGGGATCTCGCGAGCCCACGCTCCGCGGGAAAACGTTCCCGCTTCAGAGTTGGCGCCCTGCCAGCTAGAGCGGTCGTACAGGAGCGCTGCTCCTGATTACACAAAGAGGAGAATCAACTCCAGAACCATCACTGCAGCTCATAGGGCATAACACCACAGCCACTGGAGGCTTCATGGGGGCCCTATGAGTTTACGGCGTGCCACCGGTGAGCACAACCCTTCCACAGTGAAGTAACTGGGGAAGCACAGGACTTGGTCAGCTTAACAGTGAGTAAGCGCCCTGCGCCACCAGTCCGCCTTAAGACATTCTCCCTTGTTCTCAGTCAATAAAGACTGTCAGAAACCCTACTGCGTCCTGTCATCCATTCAGGCCACAACATAACTGGCGACGAGGATACCTGAAGTCCCACGGACCCACCATGCAAGGCGCCACGCCACCCCCTGCGTTTCTCCCCCTGCCAGGGACACCGGCGATTCCGTGGATGCAATGGGAACCCCTTTTTTCCACCTACTTGGAAGCGGTGGGCGGCACGCGATATGCCCCCATCAGGAAGAGGGCGATGCTGTTGAATGCGCTAGGGGTTGAAGGTCAGCGTATCTTTGCAGGCCTTAAAGAAATACCGGCGGCCGACGAAGACGCCGATGACGACGACGTGTACAAAGAAGCCACGCGTCGCATCATGAAGAGGTTCACTAATAAGGAGAATATTGTACTGCATAGGTTGAGATTCTACACTCGCAAACAGGAAGGGAGCGAAACCGTGGATGACTACATCACCAGGATGAGGGAACTCGCTTCTCTGTGCGCCTTCGGAGAAAATGCAGAACAGGTCATCTGCGACATGCTCGTCGTCCACACCAACTCTAGGAAAGTGCAGGACAAATTCATCCAGGAGAAGGAGGTCACCCTCGATAAAGCCATCCAGATTGCCAGGGCGGAGGAAGAAACCTCCAGCAGACGCAAGGAGGCGGGAAGTCACCTGCCTGTGCCCGAAATGGCGGCGCTACAATGGAGAGGTCGCAGAGACAAGCAATCCCGGGACGGCCCCAAGGACAAAAGTCCCAGGAAAAAGGAGGCACCGAAATGCTACAGATGCGCCAGTCTCAAGCACATGGCGAACGACCGCGACTGTCCCGCCAGGAATAAAGAATGCTCCAAGTGCGGATGCATTGGCCACGTGGCTCCAGCATGCATGTGGCGGGAGAAAACCGTGTCCCGTGTCGACGGTGACTGCACCTCCACCGATGAGGATGAACTGCTGGACAGACCCATGGTTGTCATGGTCAATGCCCCCCATGCCAGGAGAGAAAAGCCCCACTGCACCATTAAAGTGGACGGAATGGAAACGCGTGTCATGGCTGATTCGGGATCCGACCTCACCATTCTGCCCATCGACACGTACAAGGAGATGATGGGACAAGAAAGAGTGGAGATTAGATCCACCAGGCAAAAACCCACCGTGTTTGGAGGGGCAACGGTCGACCTGTTGGGCTACATCAAGGCCCGCATCGATTTCAAGGGGAGGTCTACCACCACCAAGGTGTACTTTTCCCCCAAAGGTCCAGCCGTGCTGGGGTGGGATGACCAACACAAACTCAGCATGAAACTAGATCCCAGCACTCCGGAACAGGTGCTCATGATCTCGTCAGGAGCAGCGCAAAACTATAAGGAGATCTTTCCAAACCTGTTCTCCGAGAGACCGGGAAAAGTGAGAAACTTCGTACACAAAATTCGACTGAAACCCAACGCCACCCCAGTCAAGCACAAAGTAAGGGCGGTACCTGCCACCGCAAGACCAGCTTTGGACGCTCACCTGAGGAAGATGGTCGAGGAAGGAACCATTGAAACCGTGGAATCCTCGCAATGGCTGAGTCCGGTGGTACTAGTTAAGAAGAAGTCCAGCAACGACCTCAGGATCTGCATCGACCTGAGAAGCCTGAACTTGGAGGTGATCACGGATAGCTTCCCGCTCCCCAGCATCAATGAGATCGTCCTCATGATGAAAGAGGCGGCCATTTTCTCGAAGCTGGACATGCGTGATGCCTATCACCAGATTCCCCTACACAAGTCCTCCCGCCCCCTGACGGCGTTCATCACTCCTTTCGGCACCTTCCAATACACCCGCATGCCTTTCGGGTTATCGTCCGCAGCATCCGCATTCCAGAGGATGATGAACTCCCTATTGAAAGGCCTCACCAATGTCTCATTCTTCCAAGACGACATTCTGGTATACGCCAAGGACAGCGAGACCCATGACAAGGCGCTCAAGTTAGTCCTAAGCAGACTTCAGGAGGAAGGCATTCACCTACGCCATGAAAAGTGTGTCTTCGGGGTGAACAAAGTAGAGTATCTTGGGTACTGCATCTCGAGTGATGGGGTGAGCCCCAAAAGGAACCTCATGGAGGCCATTACTGAGGCGCCGGCGCCGATGTCTAAAGAGGAACTGCGCTCATTCTTAGGCCTAGCTGAGTACTATGCCAAATTCGTCCCCAGGTTCTCTGAGACCACGTCTCCCATGAGGGAGCTTCTGAAGAAGGGGGCAGCGTACTCGTGGGGCCCAGAACAAGATGAGGCTTTCGGCGAAATCAAGAATAGGATTCGACACGCGCCGTGCCTTAAACCATACAACCCTGAATGGGACACCCACATCACCACTGACGCCAGCGCATACGGCCTAGGGGCCACCTTGACCCAGAAAAAGGGCGACACAGAGAACATTGTGGCGTTTGCATCCAAGGCATTATCCTCATCCGAGAAGAATTACTCTACGGTAGAGAAAGAGATGTTGGCATGCGCTTGGGCCGTCGACTACTTCAGATCATACGTATGGGGGACAAGATTCAAGTTGATCACCGATCACAAGCCGCTAATCCACATGCTGAGCCCGGGCGGCACCAAGACGGCCACCCCCAGACTGGCCAGGATCGCCGCGAAGCTCCAAGAGTATACCTACGAGATACAACACATTGCTGGCTGGAAAAACGCACAAGCGGACTGCATGTCCAGGCTCCTCAACCAAAGCGCCCCCGGCACCACATTCCTGGAAGACGAATGTGTCGTTGCGTCCATCGGCGACCTGAGGAACGTCGAGTACATGGAAATGAGCGAGCGCCACTGGCAAGAAGAGTTCGAGCAGGACGTCGCTCTAAGGCACGTAAGCACCTGGGTTCGAAATGGATGGCCCAACGAGAGAGCGATCCCTGAAGGCCTTCGTCCCTACTGAAAGGTGAATGAGGAAATTACCGCCATGAACGGTCTCATTCTCAGAGGTGATCAAATCATCCCACCCAGCGGAATCCGTAAAGTCATACTGTGCAGAGCACACTCGGGCCACTTAGGGTGCAACATGACCAGAAGAAGGATACGCGACGCATACTGGTGGCCAGGCATGGACCAGGACGTTCGGCAGATGGTCGATAGGTGCCACGAATGCTCCAACAGCGACAAGCGCCTAGCCGTGAGGCAAGCCCCCATGCTGCCCACCGAAGTCCCCAAAGGGGTGTGGCGAAAACTGGGGCTGGATTTCATAGGGCCGCTGGACAACATGCCCCCTGAGCACAGATACGGGATAGTCTTGGTCGACTACTTTTCCAAATGGGTGGAAGCTGACTTCACCCCGGACATCACTACGGGAACAGTCATTGAAACTCTCACCGCCATATTGCAGCGGGAGGGCCTGCCCGAAGAACTCGTCACGGACAACGGAGTCCAACTAGTATCCAGGGAAATGGAAACATTTCTCAAGCTTAACAACATCAAACAGCGGAAAGCAAGTCTATACCACCCACAGGCAAATGGCCTGGTCGAGCGGGCCAACCGCTTCATCAAAGGGGCGCTGCAACTGGCCCACGCCTCGGGCCTAGACCCATACAAGACGGTCAAAGAAGCCGTAGCGGCTCACCGTCTCACCCCCAACGCCGTCACAAGTGTTTCTCCGTTCCATCTGCTGAGGGGGAGAAGGGCGGCATCCTCACTGGTACCACCATGGCTTCAGCAAGTGAGGGCCGACGAAGACGTCGACATGGCTGACGTAACGTGCCGTATGCAGCGCAACAAAGAAGCAATGAAAGCACAGGGGGACTTGCGCCGAGCCGCTCGACACACACAAGTCAACAAAGGGGATCTGGTGAAGATACGACTTCCCCACAAGGACACCATCACAGGTTCCAGATACAGCAGTCTCATAGAAGTCATGGAGAGAGGGACAAACCACATCCGCACCAGCGATGGCAGGAGATGGAATCTAGAGAGGGTAGCCATGTACCGCAGGAAAGATGATACTGTACACTCCCCTGGAGACACTGGAGGAGATCAGGTCTGCCAAGAGCCATACGAGAACCATCATCTCCCGAGTGGAGACATCATAGAACCGCAACATCGCAACGACTTCGCAAGCTCCCTTTTCCCAACCACACCCAGGGGATCACAGCAAGGAGCTGGACAAAGAGATCCCGATTCACCAGCACCCTCCCAAGGACACTTCATCGATCCCGCTACATACCCGGATCCTGGCAGGCCCCAGAGAGAGAGAAGGAAGCCCGGGAAATATGCGGACTTCATCATGGAGTGACCTCCCATTCCTTTTTCCCAGCAGAGGAGGTGTGTGGGGACATCACGTGATCGCGGGAGCGTGTTCTCGCGAGATCTCGATACACGGGATCTCGCGAGGCCACGCTCCGCGGGAAAACGTTCCCGCTTCAGAGTTGGCGCCCTGCCAGCTAGAGCGGTCGTACAGGAGCGCTGCTCCTGATTACACAAAGAGGAGAATCAACTCCAGAACCATCACTGCAGCTCATAGGGCATAACACCACAGCCACTGGAGGCTTCATGGGGGCCCTATGAGTTTACGGCGTGCCACCGGTGAGCACAACCCTTCCACAGTGAAGTAACTGGGGAAGCACAGGACTTGGTCAGCTTAACAGTGAGTAAGCGCCCTGCGCCACCAGTCCGCCTTAAGACATTCTCCCTTGTTCTCAGTCAATAAAGACTGTCAGAAACCCTACTGCGTCCTGTCATCCATTCAGGCCACAACAATGTGCTCATTCTTAGTGTAGTGAGCACATATTCCCGTTTCTGGAGTGTATGGGCGCTGTCATATCTTTACCCACTCTTCCAAATCAAGCAGGGAAAAGCAACGCTTGCCTGCATTTTTGAATCAGCGTCTGGCTGGCTCCATAAAATGTCAGTGTTTCGCAACTGTATCCACGTCTTGCCTTGCGCGCGCCGCAGCGCTGGCAATGCTGGAGCGGGGATGCGTGGGCCGAGTCCACTGCATGGCAGTAAATGCGATATTGATCCCGCCATAAATAGCCGCCGTGCTTAGTAGGGAAAAGCACTACGCATATTTCAGTGAGAGGGGAGGTCGGGACGCGTTCTCAAATTGATTTTATACATAAAAATAGGCGCAGACATGTAAGAAAAGAGAGAGCGGTGATATCCAATTTCCCCGAGCTGCCAAACCGCACTAAATTCAGAATTCTGAAATGAGTAATTTCGGCGATGCAGAAGGATAGCACCGCTTTCCTGATGCCAGTGGGGGCTCTAAGTGAACGTCATTTCTCCAATCCCCCCCACGCACTCATTGTTTGTGCATGCTAATGTTCGATTGCATACACAGGAGATGAACATGCACGCTAATGTTTCCAGAGCCGTGCCCTCTCCGGCTCCATGCGCAAGTCCCACATTCTGCCACAGTGGCAATAACAGAGCGTTGATTGCCCGCCTTATTACTGGCTCTAATTGTTTTTGGTAATGACCTCCGTTAATCACAAACCACGTGCCGGTGAAAGATTCCTGCGCCTTCATGACATTCAATGGAGATGTTTGCCTCCCAGCTTCTACCTGCCCACCAACCTTTTCCATGTATTGTGTACACGCTGCAATTATTTTTTGAAAATCAGTAGGGCATTGTTCCATTGGAACTCTGTGTTTTCAAATTAATAATGAATACTATTCCATTGTTTGAGGTTCCAATGGAAGAAGGATTTGGTAGGAGAAAATAATGGATTCCGGGACTGAACAATCCTTTTTGCAATGTCGCCCTTGCTAACATGAATATTGATCTTACATGTGAGGTACTACTGTTTCATGCACGTTTGTGATTGTGTTTATTGTGCCATTTTTCTAAAACAATGTTCTGTGGTCTTATTGGCTCTGTGGTCGTATGGCTCTGTGATTTGATGGCTCTGTGGTCTTATGACTCTGTGGTCAGATGGTTTGGTGGTCTTATGCTCTGTTCTCAGATGGCTCCGTGGTCATATGGCTCTGTGGTCGGATGGCTCTGTGGTCTTATGGCTCTGTGGTCATATGGCTCTGTGGTCAGATGGCTCTGTGGTCATATGGCTCTGTGGTCAGATGGCTCTGTGGTCATATGGCTCTGTGGTCGGTTGGCTCTGTAGTTTTATGGCTCTGTGGTCATATGGCTCTGTTCTCAGATGGCTCCGTGGTCATATGGCTCTGTGGTCGGATGGCTCTGTGGTTTTATGGCTCTGTGGTCATATGGCTCTGTTCTCAGATGGCTCCGTGGTCATATGGCTCTGTGGTCGGATGGCTCTGTGGTCTTATGGCTCTGTGGTCATATGGTTCTGTGGTCAGATGGCTCTGTGGTCATATTGCCAAACTGGAAATTATATTGTGCCTCCTATTGCTATGAATATGTGTATATTGGCCTACGCCAAGCTGCTAACAAGCTACTTGTGAAGAAATTCGTGTTGCAAGGTCCTGACCCTAGAATCAATGTAAACCGCCATTTTAGGTTCTCTCTCCCTGTAAAGTCACCCTGTGAGTTAAAATGGTGGACGATGCAATTCAGAATAGAACACGCCCGTCATGACCCCTGTGTACAGCTAATATGTAACTTGCCTGCAGGCCACATGTAAGGGTCATGAACTGAGACCTTGTCCTTTGCTGACCTGTATGTAATGGATTACCTGTGTCAACGAAACTGATCTATGAACATATATTAACTGCAATGTCGTTTGAATAACTGAATGGGAATGCCTGTTTAACTACATTGTATAAAATATGTCCTAAGGCTTAATGTTAAATCTAGAGAATACACTGTTACCATTTTGACTTGTTGATGTGGAAACCAAAGATGAACTAGATACATCTAGACGAACAAATTAGAAGCACACCTGGCACGAACCCTAGATCAGTAATGTATTTATGGAATAGTTAACCCGCAGTAGGGCTGGACAGCAGGCTGAAAATTGTATAAAAGCCTGACTGTTTCAATGAATATTCCCACTCACAGAGCACACCGAACCACGCTGGAGTTCGCTGTGTTGTACTGAGGGCCGATAGCTATCTGATTTGTCTTTGGGCCTCATTACACGGACGGCGGTGGACCAAGGTGCTACTAGCACCTTGGTCCATACCGGTAAAATACCGGCTCCGCCTTGGTGGAAAGGGGAATTACCGCCCTATTCCAAGGTTGGTGGGGCGGTAATTCCCCCTTCCCCCATTGTCCTTCCCCATTCCCATTTTTGCCCCATAGGGCATAATGGGAATCGGGAAGGTGCTAATTACGGCACCGCAAATTGCGGTAGCGTAATTAGCTCCCTGGTCCCTTTGCAGGTTGGTTTTTAACGCCTGCAAAAAGCAGGCGTTAAATTCTCCAACCCGCAAAGGGACCTCGTAGTAAGGCGGTAAGGGTTTACCGGAACTGGTAAAATACCGGTACCGGTAAACCCTTACCGCCTACCGTGTAATGAGGCCCTTTGACTTTTTGTAACTGTCTAGCATAAAATAAAGACCATTGTATGTTCCTTTGTAACCTGTGTTGGGTGTATTTCCTTTTTGGGCTACCCAGCCTCATATTATTTCTTTGTTTTTAACAATATGGCTCTGTGGTCGGATGGCTCTGTGGTTTTATGGCTCTGTGGTTGGATGGCTCTCTGGTCGGATGGCTCTGTAGTCTTATGGCTCTGTGGTTTTATAGATGTGTGATATTATAGCTCTGCGGTCAGATGGCTCTGTGGTCGGATGGCTCTCTGGATGAATGGCTCTGTGGTTTTATGGCTCTGTGGTATTATGGCTCTGTATCGGGTGGCTCTGTGGTTTTATGGCTCTGTGGTCGTATGGCTCTGTGGCATTATGGCTCTGTGGTCGGATGGCTCTGTGGTCTTATGGCTCTGTGGTCATATGGCTCTGTAGTCGGATGGCTCTGTGGTCATATGCTCTGTGGTTGGATGGTTCTGTGGTTTGATGCCTTTAACATTTGGCACATCGTGAGCAAAGCATTCACTTATTTGCTCCGTCTAGGCGCCTGCTAAACATTTTGGGTCTGATTATAATTGTGTGGTAGTGGTAAAACATAAATACCAGGGGCCTGATTCGTAGTTTTGCAATATTTCCTCTGGAAATACGTAAAGTGGTTATACAGTTACCGCATGCAGTAAGCATGTAGTCATTTAATCGGTGTGCATGATTACAAGTCTTGCAGACCCAAACGTTTCTCCAGAATTGGTAGTACCATTGGACTTGATTCAGATTTGTAATCACTGCGTGTGATTATTATTGCATGTGGTAACACTTTTGTGTGGCAGCAATTACTGCCACACCAAAACAGGCATAAAAGATGATTTCCATGTTAGAAACACATAGTTTGCTGGAGTGGTACAACATCCAGTATTAAAACATATGCTGCCAAATCTATAATCAGTCCCTGGATGTTTATTCACTCCATCATAACTCAAATTTCATTACCAAAACTCTTCTTCCACCAGGAGGATAGCTCAGGGGCAACGTGCTCGCCTTGGAAGCAAGACGACACGGAGCAACACAGGTTCGATCTCCGGGTCCATGCTTAGAAACCTCTGGGTATTAAGCACGTTATCAATAACATATCATATCATACCGTTCTTTTGTGAGGAAGACATTTCCTTCACAAAAAATAATTACTCCATGTGGTATTACACATGTGTTAACACAGCATGACTCCTTGGGAGTCCAAAGATCTCTGAAATAGGAAATAGCTGAAGGGTCTGCATGATTCTGAACCATGTGAACCCTTCCATTACCACATTTTTACTGCATGAGATAATGGTACATTCATTTGGGGGCATCAATCTCATAATCAGTTCTTAGTTATCTGCTGCAATTGATAGTACAATAGACCCAGGACAACATAAAACCATTCTCCAAAATCATTCTGTTAGGTGACATCAACCCAGGCCTTCATGATCCCAATGACCCTCAAGCAACATCGTTTCATGACGCCCTTGACACTCTAGGCTTCCGTCAGCGCATTACCAATCCCACCTACAGAAGAGGACGTACTCTAGACTGGATTGCTGACCACAATTGTGAAGTCTCCACCAATGCCATCACACCATGTCCCTGGTCAGACCACCATATCATCCACTTCTCCATCACACAGCCCTGCAAACTCAAAACTATTCCCAACACATTACCACCAGCAACGACTCGTAGCTCTCGGAAGCTCATGAGAGACAACATGTTGCCCTTGCTCAATGTACCTTTCCTCCAGCACCCTTTTGACTCCAACCATAACTCACTTGCAGATACATACACCTCAATCCTCGCTAATGCTGTGAACACCATAGCGCCCCTAATTCCTCACAAAGCCAAAACAGTGAGACACTCCAACTCTTGGTTTACAACTTAACTGCTAGATCTGAGCAACCAGAAATGAAAAGCCCAATTAACGTGGCTGAAAGATCCCACCGACACTCGGAAAAATGAATTTACTAATATATCCCCTGTGGGATGTTTTAACCCACTAGGCTCTGCCCTGCGACATAGCTGTGTGCTGATGGTGAAAGAATCATCAAAAATGGTCGCAAAAGCCCTATGCGTGCCAAACCTATGAAAATTGCGCTTTGAAACCGGAAAAGATGTCTGCCAGATCTACTTTGCCTGTTGTCAGTTGTGAAAGGGAAACCTCACTGCTGGGCTGCCCACCAAGTAAAAATGAACACTGTAGGAAAGGCAGTGCTTTATTGCAAGAAACCCAGAAATTGCTCTTAAATCCCTTTTTCTTGGTTGCTGAAAATACAAAATACCGGACCAAAACACCACAAAACATCCAATATCTTTGCTGGGTGTTACCCGCCACTTCATTTAAGGAATCATTATGAACACACAATGTCAGGAAAAGCAGAATCTATCATCAAAATATCCACAATAAAAAGTGTGCTTGCCTGTGAAAATCTGTCAAAATTTGGGCGCAGTACCAGCAGCCGCCTGTATGACAGCTGTCATTAGTTGCATTAGAAGCTTAAACTTGTGCAATTGAAATCAAATGTCTATAAATTAAGTGACCTGTTATCAAAAGTAATGTAGGTTGCAACTATTTAATCTCCATGGTTTAGAGACTGGAATTAGAGTTCTAGTTGCCTGTTTTAAAATTGCAAGTTTATTTTCAACAACGAAAAATTTAACAAAGTGACTTTTAAAGTAAGCCTGATGCAAGCCAAACTACAAAGCAACTTCCCCCACTGCACAAGGCACATCCCTTCTGCTCTCTGGGCCAGGAAATCACATTCAGGTGTTGATTAAGAAGGGAGGGGCACTGGGGCTGCTCCTGGGAGAGACAATGAACCTTCCTTGGCTGAAAGGATATGCAGATTGCAAAGTGTCAACAGTGGCCTCTGCCAGAGGAAGAAGGTGGGGATTGCTCTTGGGCTCTTGGGCTGCAAGATGGAGGCAAGGACAGACGACCATTTGTGGATTCACAAAGCACAGAAAGCATATTTTTGAAAAAGACTAATAAAGGACTGTGCGAATTTCTAAAAATTATAGAATTAGTAGCAGTGTTAATGTGATTTTTTTGGGCACATTTTGAAAGGTGCCAGAAATCTGTGCGATGTTCAGGGAAGGCACCGTGACAATTCTGGTTTAGTAGCAATTGTATTTATGTCAGAAGCATGAACCTTCATATGATTATGCCCAGATATCATGCGCACATATGTACCAAATTCTGGACAAATCAGATGTTGTGTCCCGGACAAAAAGTGCGAAAATTTGTCAAATCCAGACCCAAGATCTAACAGCAGCGAGGCTTGGAAGAGGATGTGCTCCACAAGATATGTGATCTATGTATGTTATTGGTATACAGATTGTACACATGTAAAGATGTATTATATCAAAAATTGATTTTATGTCAAGGGGAGGTTTTCCCTGCATCATAAACTACATCATCATGATAACACTCTGTTTTCTTCTCTAATCAAGGGAGAGAGCAGACTTTAGCCAATAGACTATCTAGGGGGTGCGCCTACGATAATTCAGCATACCCACTCCTTTATCAAACAAATAAATAGAGACAGCTGAGGACCTAGAAAAAAGAGACTGATCCACCCACCATCCCGACTATGGCGAAGCACTTTGAAGGAGATCCATCCATACTGCTTGTTCCAGACTCCTGAAACTTTGCAAGCAGAAAGCCTCAGAGCATAGCTGAACCACATTCAGCTGGGAGTAACTTCCAGAACCCATCCCTCAACTCAAAGGGGAAACCAAAAGAAGCAGCCAGGCTGTGCTGTAACTGCTTGCCTTCCAAAGAATTATATTCATAACCAGAAGGGCAGATTAAACCCCGCCTGGTGCTGTGCTGTGCTGTGCAGACCAGAAAGCCATTGCAGATCCAGTCCACACGTGCTGTGCAGTGTAGACCGGAGTGCCTTGCTGTCCAGTCCTGCCGTGCGGTGTCCAGAGCGCCTTGCTGATCGCTGAACCAGACCAGTCTGGTGTGCTCAGCAGTCTGTCCCAGAAAGAAATCCCTGACCAGAACCAGAATTCCTGACGGTTCCATTCAAAACATTGGTAGTGAGTATCCATAGTATAGGATTGTCACTAGACTATGTACTGTCCATAGTCATACCTATGCAAATAAAATCTATCTCATATCCAGAACTGTATTGTTAGAAATCCTTTTTGTCTTGCCTGAACTCTCTCTCTTATCCTATAGACCTCCTGTGATAATATTGTTAAAATCATCTTTGCGCTGATATATTTCATCTGAAGAAGGCAAGCGTCTCGGCGGGCAAAAACCTGATCAGAGATGTCCTGGTCTGGTGGTTGTGCTGTCGTGTAGTTTGTTTTTTCATAGTCCATCCCTAGTGTAAAGAAACCTTGTTTGTATTTTAAAAAGCTCATCCTTGTTTTACAATTTTGCCTCCATCTGAAAAAACGACCTCCACAAAAACGTCCATGACTTCTTCATACTTTATGCTAGAAAATTTAAGCGTCTACTTGTAGCTGACATCATAAGCCTTCTAATGAACCCAAACCCGCATCTCAACTCCTTACAGTTTTTCTGCAATCGTGATTACCGCGCACGGAAAGGTTTGCCACACATTTTTCGTTTGGCTAAAATCTATAACTTCTAAAATACCTTTTCATTGCACCCAACCTCGAAATTAAGTTTTCTACTTGCTTATTACTCTCTAATCATTGCTAATGCTTGTCTGAAACCATACAAAGCGGCTCCCATGAGTATTTCAACAATTTCAGTGAATTAAACCATTTTCAGTGTTTTACCCATTCCATTCAAAGCCAACTTTAAAACCATTTTTGACAAATTTGCCAATCAAATCTGTTTTTCTCTGGTGTTTTCTGGGGGAAATTGGGATTGATATCTTTGCTTGAGTTCTGCATTCCTGAAACCTGTTCTCTCTGTTTCTATCTCTTTATATTGCATATTGCAGGGATTGAGGGGTGTTCCCGGGGGAAATCGTAATCACATTGCCGTTTGATTGAACACACACAAAAGGATTATTTCTGTGTTGCATTATTTTTCCCATCATTGCTCCTTGTGATTAAAGAGATTGTTTAGTGTGACATCACCCCATTGGTGATTATTGTATACCCATTAAAAATAGTGTGATATATATTGTGAAATCCATAAATAAATATTTTTAACTTTGCAAACCAGCCTGCTTCCTGGTTCAGTGTGACCGGGGGGGATTCAAAGAGAGGGGCGTGATATAAGTGGTTCATCGTTCAGAATAAAAGAACTTATAGACACAAATAAATAATTAAGGGTTTCAGTTGTGCATCCCACGCTGGGCATTGACTTAGGTGAAGTGCCGGATTGAAATCACTTACACCCCACACTATAAAACCACCATAATTACAGCCAAATCTAACTCATTCAATGTTAGAATAAGCAATGCTAACTCTGGGGCTAAAACATTTTCACATTTTCAGAGAACTTGAATCTCTCGTCCCACCCCCTATGACCATCACCAAAGACGAAACATGGTGTTCAGATATCCAAGCAGCACGTTTTGGCAAAATTGACACCCTAAACCTGAAAATCCTTGTGCAAGAGGCAACATTTAACAATGACCCCTTAGCCATAGACATCAGCTGCAATCCGCCTCCCACTCCTTCCTCTACTCAATTCTTATTCCGAAACATCTCAGAAAGTGAAGGCCTACAACTTATCAAAAGCTTGAAACCCTCAAAATGCAAAGACAATATATGCCCTGCATCTCTCATCAAAGATTGCGCTGACTTGCTAGCACCCTCATCACAGCTTTCATAAATGCATCCTTTGCCAAAAGAACAGTTCCAGCTAGCCTCAAAAAAGCTTGGATCCTCCCTCTCCTGGACAAAATCTCTCTTGACCCAGTCATACCTTCCAACTATAGGCCAATCACCACCGCCCCCTTTCTAGTAAAAATCCTGGACCATGCAGCCTACCTGCAAGTTCAGCAATTCCTGGAAGACAATAAAATCCTAGGGATGCGACAATCTGGTTTCTGCCCCAGGCTCGGCACTCAATCTGCCTTTCTCGATCTAAATAATCAGCTTGACGTGATCAGGGATGAGGGCAACTCTGCCCTGCTACTCCTCTTGGACCTTTCTGCTGCATTTGACTTGTTCAACCACAAAATCCTTTGCCATAACCTCACCACCCATGCCAACTTCTCCCCACCAGCTACCGCCTGGTTTACCTCCTTCCTGGAAGGAAGGGTCATGAGGGTCTTTTTGGAGACTGCTAATACTTCACCCTCTCTCATCACTTGTGGAGTACCCCAAGGATGCTGCATCACCCCAACCCTATACAATGGGCCTCCTTACGAGGCTTGCGCTGACGGAATGAAGGGGCCGGTACGGGACCGGCCCCCTTCATTCCGTCAGGGCTGATCATGAGGTTCCCTTCACGGGACCCGGATCAGACATCTGGTAAAACCAGACGTCTTTTCCGGGTCCCACGAGGGGAAGAGGGAGGTAACAAGGGGACACATGTAATGTGCCCGTTGGTACCCCCCCATTCCCATTGAGCCCTTTGGGGGCTCAAATGGGAATGGGGAATGGTTCCTGCAAGGAGGATTTACCGGGTCCTCCTATGTCGGAATGACCCGGTAAGTCCCCATTGCAGGAACCCCATAAAGGAGCCCGGGGCTACCTCCAAACTCGTAATGAGGTCCAATATCTTTACCAGGCCACTCTTTAACATCTTAGACTCCCTCAGCATAGCCTACACCAACAATGCTGACGATACCCAAATCCTGATTCCACTCTATGTCAACGACATAGATGACTCCAACACCCTCAACAAGATCTATGCTACAAATCAGGCCTGGGTGACAGCAAATCACCTGTCTCAACAGTGACAAAACATAAATCCTGATTGTTGGCACCCTGAATGCCATCAAAGCCCTCAATAATCAATATACTGCCTTCCAGATCAGCAACTGCACAATCCCCGTCTCTACTTCTGTAAAGACTCTAGGAGTCTACCTTCATGCCTCACTCACCATGACTAGACAGGTAAGCGCCATTGCCTCCTTAGCAGCCTACGCCACAAAGGTCCTCAATGCCGCCAGACCCTTTCTCTCCAGAAATAACCGCCTAACCATTGCCCGTGCAATCATTGGCTCAGAAATTGACTATTGCAATGTCTTATTCACAGGCACCTCTGCTATAAATATCCACAAAGTCATACAAAACAATGCTCTTAGAGCAGCACTCAATGGGCCTCATTACGACCCAGGCGTTAAGGGTTAACGCCGTCGTTAACCCTTAACGCCTATTCTGATTTTAACGGCTGCTTTTAGCAGCCGTTAAAATCCATGGTGCTAACCCGCCATGATGCTAATTACGCCACCGTAATTTACGGTGGCGTAATTAGCGCCTTCCCCACTCCCATTATGCCCTATGGGGCTAAAAATGGGAATGGGGAAGGGAAAATGGGAAATGGGGATTTACCGCCCCACTCACCTTGGAATGGGGCGGTAAATCCGCCATCCACCATGGTGTAAACATAGTTTACACCATGGTGGTAAAGTTGGCGTACTTAGCGCCTGGGTCGTAATGACCCCCAATATCACGAAAAGAGAACACATCTCCAAAACCAGAAGGGAAGCACAATAGCTCCCCGTTCAGGAGCGCATCACTTTCAAAACACTCTCCATTGCCCACAAGTGCCTCTGGAAGACAGCTCCCTGACACCTCTCCCAAAGAATCACCAAAGTTCACTCCTCCAGGCCCACTAGAGCCCCCTACACAGATCGTCTAATTGTGTCTAAAATAAAAAGATCCAAAGCCGGAGGCTCTAGCTTCCCCTACACTGCCTCCAAACTTTGGAATGACCTCCCCTCACCTTGAGAGCTGAGAAATCCTACTGGGTCTTTCACAAAGTGCTCAAAACCCAGCTATTCTCTTAACCCCTTACTACTCCTAACAACTCCTACCCACCCCACCCACTCGTCAGACCTATTCCCCAATGACTCCACTGTACTGTATGATTAACTTGTATGACCTTCACTCTATCAATGTGATTGTACTATCGATAAATACGAGTATGGAGTCTTGCAATGCTAAATACATTCCATGTAAGCAGATGATGGCTGCAACCATTTGGCAAACCTTTTTAAACTCGATCCTACTGCTTCACACAAGATGAGAAAGTAGAAGAGAGAAGGGGATCTGGACAGAAGTAGAGCAATCCAAGCTAGTCTATGTATTCAGAAGTGGAAGAGGCCTCTGGCTCTAATGTGATTGACTCTACCCCAGCCCCACTTGCCTTCTATAGGCCCAAAGCTACTCAAATGTTTCCTAAAATGTCTTTAAGTCAGTATGCCTCTGTGCACCAGTTCAGCAAGTCAACGCTGGCTGGTGGTCTTTCTAAGTACTGCGATTAGCATCTGCCCACAATGTATCTGTCAATAGAAGAGAATATGACATTAACTGTGCAGAGGAGAGTTGACGCCAATTGCAGGACATGCACTGTGGTCAGGGAATGTAGGCCGACCACCGTGGCCTCAGTTAGGAGGGCCTACAAAGAACAGGTAGCAAATGAGGTGGATGGTTATTGTAAGTGCTGATACGTATTGTGCAGCTGAGAAGAATGATGATGGGTGGGTGTGGTCCTTCCCATCCAGCAGCAGAGGGGAGGAACTCTCAGTGAGTGGGGATGTGGGCATGACTGTTGCCATGTAGGTGGGTGTGGTCTGTGATGCTCTCTTTAATACCCATAGTTTAAATCAAATCTAAGTGAACCTATCTGGTGGGTTTGGTAGTTGGGGTGTCAGGGAAGTTAGAAGAACTGGCAAAGGTATTTTCTGAAGTGCTAGGTCATGCGGACAATTTCGGCTCTATATTAGATTGATAAAAACATGTATTAGTGCCTGGAGGATGATACATGAGACAGAAAGTTGTGGTTTGGGCATGGGTGAGGGCAAGTGGCAGGTGATGGGCTCCATGGATACAAGAGTGTCTATTTCCTGCAAGGTGTTGGGCTATGCCATTTTGCGACACCACCTACCTTTCACAGTCTATCCACATGTTGGAACCTATATCCTGATGGGAACAATCAAATATTTGGGATGGTGTTGGACTAAACCTGCATCCCTAATGAAAATGACGCCCAAGTTAAGGGATGCAAGATATGCCGCAGAGTAGATGTTTAGAAGCGGTAGATTGGGTTTCTTGGAGCAAACAAATGAGTGTGATAGAGGGACCAGGGGAAAGTGATGCAGAGAGGAGTTGCGGACAGCAGGTTGGAGGCTATGCCGCGAATGGCAACTGGCATTTATGGAGATGGTGAAAACGATCACTATTGTGTTGTATTTGAGGCATGTGGATCAGGCGGTTAATCCCACTTGGTGTCATGATTCACTCTGTTTGTCTCGTTCCTGCCACGTGCGCTCATTAATGGACTTTCAACCCAAACCCCACAAAACATCACTGCGATGACTTGGGAGCTCTTAGTGAAACCCCATTTCCTGCTTGTAATCTCTTTCAGCTACAATTCAGGTTTTTTGACAGTCAGTTTTTGTTTTACAATAAAGACTACATATCCCAGAAAGCTTCCTCTCTGGGCCGCCCCTCCTTCTCTGGTCCGCTGCTCCCTCTCTATCCCAGCACACCCTACCTAACCCACTGCTCACTTTCTAGCTCAGCTAACTAACCCACTCCTCCTTCTGTAGCCCAGCACCCCCTACCTAACCCACTGCTCCCTCTCTAACCCAGCACACCCTACCTAACCCACTGCTCCCTCTCTAACCCAGCACACCCTACCCAACCCACTGCTCCCTCTCTAACCCAGCACACCCTACCCAACCCACTGCTCCCTCTCTAACCCAGCACACCCTACCTAACCCACTGCTCCCTCTCTAACCCAGCACACCCTACCTAACCCACTGCTCCCTCTCTAACCCAGCACACCCTACCCAACCCACTGCTCCCTCTCTAACCCAGCACACCCTACCCAACCCACTGCTCCCTCTCTAACCCAGCACACCCTACCTAACCCACTGCTCCCTCTCTAACCCAGCACACCCTACCTAACCCACTGCTCCCTCCGCGTGTGCCTCATAACCATCGTCTGGCCTCTAGCCCATCATTTCCTCTCTACCCAGTGCACCTTCTCCAGCCCATTGCTCCCTCTGACTCTTTCTTATCCTTATTAGCATGACTACCTTATTTTTTAAATGCAGTTTCTCTTTTTTAAATGGAGGTTTTTTTTTGCAAAAAAGGCCATTTTCTCATGTGCTTTTGAGATAAAATCCTTTTTTAGAGTTTCTTTTTCAAATGGACCACTTCGTCGATTTTTTAGCAATTTCTATAAACTGGGTGGGTCTCTTAAGTGGGTACTGATGGAAAAAAGAATAAACCCAGAAATGCTCTGAATCACCCAGAAAAGTGTATGGGATAAAGTTCCAGACTATCTGAGAACTCGAACCCTGAAAGCCAAACAGATCATTGAGGTTCCCTGATGAAAAGCGACAAGCACAAGCTTTGAAGAGAAAGGTTTGAATCAAATTTCCCAGGAGATCTCTACCCACCGCACGTCTACAAAGAGATCCTCATCAAAGAAAGCCAGGCACTCTATTTTCCAAACTCTTCGATGGAAACAGGAATTGGGCAAATATTCTTCAAGATGGCCCACATTAAACTACTCTTCAAAAAAATCACTGAAACCCAGACAACCACAATAACTGCCAAACTAACAGAAATGCACCATACACAGGTAAAATCTCAGAAAGCTAATCTTGAAACTGGTCTACGTTAAAACAATCAAACCTTTACTGTGAATCACATAATGTCAAAAAAAGTTATTGATTTTAACACATTTTAATATCAGCCTCCTTTTCAATAGCTACATTGCATCACTTATGAGGCTCATACAAGTTATGGGCTAACAAGCTTACAATATGCATCTTAAAAATGACCAGTGACAACGAGACCAACAAAACCCTTACCAACTGCCTTGCACAAGTAAGTTGATGGTGACCACAAACAACTCAAAACTCAACACAGGCAAAACAGAAATCATGATCCTCTGATTCAATGTTGCATCAGAAGAACCAAGAATCAATGCTTCTACAATCTTCACTCTTTGACAAGGATTATACCATTCATCACCCACTCACACAGGAATATCACCATCATCATATCACTGATTTTATTAAGAAGTGACTATGCCAACAACTTACACCACTGCATGCCAGATTATCTCATGTAGCATCTTCAATGCTTAGAGAACTCTACGAGAAGGACACATAGAAAGAAGTTGTAGCAGCAGCAGTAGGGGATGTAGTTGTAGTGGAGGCAGTAACAGTAACAGCAGATCGAGGAGTGGAAGTAACTGGAAAGACATTGGAAGTTGGAGAGGGTCACAGACTAAGAGGAGGGAGTGAAGACAAATGAAAAACGAATGAACAAGTGAAAGTTTATGCAAGCGAAAAGTCACCACTAGAGGAAGGAAGGAGTTGGCAAGGGACCACTGAAAGTACTGTGGAAAACCTCATGATCAGAGACATCAGCAGCCCGGCGGGAAACCACGCTGCTTTTTTGGTCACCTTCACACGGACCAGCGGGCAGTCTCAGCTGCTGTACCACAGCCCTGTACAAGGCTGAAGCGCCAGTGTCTGGGAGTTGGTCAAGCTCCCAGGTAACCCTTACCGCGTTGGGGCAGGGAACAGGAGGGGCGGCCTCGGAACATACATTGTGGTCCCCAGAAAACCTGTGTACTACACACAGAATAGGTAGTGCAGGATGTCTGAAGGCAAATGACATTTCCCGACATAATGAATTACTGGCTGGACATCTAGTACAGATTCGGGAGAAGATCCCTCTGTATGTCAAATTTAACAGCTGGTGGCAGAGTCATAAGCCAGAAAGCGGAGCATAACTCTCATCCCAGAAAACCTGTGGCAATCCATGTGAGTATATGGAAGGCGGGCCTCTCAACGGATCCGAGTTACAAAATACCGTGAGTAGAGAAGAGGTACTTGAATCCGGCAGACCCCCAGAACGGAACGGCTAAGAAGAGATTTGATTATTTAAAGGACGCTTGCCTGTAGTAATGAGAAAATGTGGTATATTGACCAATTATAAAAGAAAACACAAAGGAAGAGACAGTATGATGGACATATACAAAGAGGTATCAATAAAGAGATGTGTACCCAACCTGCGGACCCGACCAAATTGAGAATCAGCAGGGATATTGAGAATTCTCTTGCCTGTTGTTTCCCCACTCGTCCTTGTCCCAGTGAGCCTGGGAAACCAACACAGGGAGTTGGAATAAAATGAATAAAAGTCTGTCATATCCAAGTGAAGATGACATACACAATTGTTTATGTACAACAGGGCTGTGGGTCAACTATATATAGTGAAGAACCTGTGCACATAACAGGTTCATGCTGGTTAGGATGAAGTAACTGATATAAACACCAGCGTGATCAACATATACATAATTGTAAATGGAAGGAATGACCAGGGACGAGGATTTTCCCCTTTGGCATACTAGATCGGAAAGACCAGGAAAGGGGATTGCCCCCCAGAATATAAGATCTGGCAGTAAGACCAAGGAAGAGGATTGTCCCCTTGCCACTGAGGTGGCATCATTTTCCATCCATTCAGGATGAAGGTCTTTTCCTTAAAAGTGTAAATTGGTACCATTGTACCAATTAGACGGTAGTGCATTTACAGGGAAGAAAGGCTGCAGGAAGGCAGCCAACAACCTATTATTTTTTCTTGTAGCAGGATTTTGAAGCATTTTAGTGTGAGGGTCAGGTTAGGTTTTCGACACAGGACAGTGGTTATTATTTTGGACCTCCTGACAAAGACTGGTCCATTAGTTTGTTTTGTTGAGACAAGGAAACCCTCATAGAGTTAGGGATAGTGAGGCCTTTTTCCCAACCCTTTAATTATTTGAATAAAAGCATGTTCGGAAAACTACCTACTTGTGTCAGTGTCTCCTTACTCCGACCTGTTACATGATAGGTGGACGTGCATTGCAATGTGTCGCAGATGTGTCTGCTATGTTGATTTGATGTTGTCATTGTGCTTGTGGTTTAGCGTTAGGCTTGTAGTGGTACAATGGGGATTGCAGGTTCCAAACAGTAGCATAAAACCTCACTGTAATTCCCACTAGCCCTAGGTCAGGCGCAGATAACTCCCTGGGGCAGGACAATAGATATCCAGGGACTCTGGGAGGGGAGGGGTGGGAGCGAGTGGCTTTTCTGTGGAGCAGTGATGTTATGGAGGACGAGGGTGTATTCTTCTATATAGGTGGCTATGTATTACAGCCAACACATTTGCTAAAATCTGATTATACAGACAAGAGGACATGCGTGGAATGTATCTGACAATTGTGCATGTTATTGAATGTGCATGTGTTCTGCAAGTAAAGTATAGCAGAGCCCTCAACTGTAGACAGTTTCCTTGGGGGTTGATAGACTATTTATAATATATATTCCTCCTCTTGAGATGGAACCCATAGAATACAGAATTCGGTCCAGCTGTCACATAGTCACTGACATAGCAGTCATATCTGTGCTTGAACAAAATGTGCTGCATGATTTTTATACTGTTTTAAGTGTGTCTTCTCTGCTAGTAATGGAATAGTCACCAAATTCTAATTACTTTTCACATACAATGTAATGCCTTTTTATTTTTATGCTGGCACAGACTGCAGTCTTCAACAGGGCCTTCATCCACCACAGCACTTCAATGGCAGTATGAGATATACAAATATCAAATAACGTAACATATGTTGACCACACCCAGGTTGTGAGACATTAATTGGCATTAGATGGCCTTTTGGAGGAATTGGAGGCTGCACTTGGCATATGATCACAGCACCAGGACATACCACGCCATACCTTACATACCTGGCATGTGAGACAATAACAGGTATATGGTGGCAATTTCTGCATGTAGTAGTCTATTCATATTTGTCAGCACATAATGATGTGGGGCTGTATTTAGCATCTAAAATCTATACAGGACATGCAAGGCTGTCATTGTTTCAAGATGTAGGTTCTGCTGAGTGTACATACATATTATATCTTAGCCATAACAAAGCAATGCAGCACCCTGGTCAGAGCATGATGATAACTTTGTTAACTATGTCATTTTATAAATCATAAGGGTATTTAAGCTTTTGTTACATCTGGGATTTGACTTCAGATGGTGTCACTAAAGTTCATGAAACACCACTTCCGGCAAAGTCATCATGGGTCAAAGTACACATAATGTAATCAGTTGTATGATGTCACTTCCTCTTCCTTAGGTATTGAGCTTAGGGCCCTTTAGGAACGTGCATGCAATGGATGGGTTCCCAGAATAACTCAGAGTCCAAATAACCAAACCAACTCAGGAAGATGGCAACGTACTGTTTTATCATCAATTATCTAAAACAGGGAGTTATAACGAACATCAACGGACGTATGCTCGATTTCTCTCAGCAATATTTTCACACAACATAGACTTTATACTAAAAATACATCAGAGGTGACATCATACTACGTGGCAAATAATGAAAAACCTACTGGGGATCGGGATAGGCTTAAGGGGAACATCTAAGTATACTATCTGTAGGAACTGGGATTGTAATTGGCTGCCCACTGTCAGGTGGGCTACATATGCCTACCTCTAAAACATTTAATCTTCAATAATATTAGGTATACAGTTTCTTATTGATTTCTCAAAAAATAAGGTCCTTCATTATATAGACCTCTATAATTGGCTGGCATGCTTGTGCCATGTCTGGAACATTCGGTTCACTTAGCAGCATGTAAGCCCAGACCCAGTTGCAAGGAGGTGGGCCTGAATCTACCTCCCTAGCCAATTAGCGCCATCATCTCTAATCGCCCATGCCTTCTGCCATGAAGATTGTCTTTGAACTTGGCCATGCAAATTATCCTTGTCTGAGAATACATTAGAATGCAGGCATTCACTATCGTTGTTCTGGGAGTCCGAGTTTGAACTCCAATTTCGTCCTTGGCTCACGCGACAGAAGACCACAATTTGGTCCATTTTGCAGCTTTTAAATGGCTTAAATGAATTAAACTTGCAACTCTTGGAATTCTTTCTTTCTTTACACCTTAACAAGGGATGATTCATCCTTTCTACGTTTGCTCCTTTCCAGAATAGATAGCTGACTTTGGCTGCTTCAATCTTGACTTCAGGCCAGACAGCCTCGTCATGCAGCTCCACATAGTTTTTCACTTCTTTTTTCACGGGTCCTGGTTTACTAAATTTGTGATACCGATGTCCAACTTCTATACAATGGCTGCTTTGCCTGCATTCTATTCACTACATATAGCCAGCTTCTATGATGACTTAGTCTAGTTGCGTTCAGTTTCTGTACAATTATTGAACGGTTGATTCTCTGAAGCACTTTGTGCACGTGTAATCTTCTTTTTCGTATTTAAAAGTTCACTTGATTCTTTACTCTGTCATTAGTTTCTGTAGGATCCATACATTCACTTCAGCCAGTATACTGAGATGTCGTTCATATTCTCTTATGAAGTCACAGGCTTCTATCTTAGCTCTTTTCTCATGTTCCTTCAGGGAGTTCCTCCCTCAGATTGTCATCCCTTCGGGGATACATTCGATAGGGTTGTCTCAATGGGTATCTTCTTTCGAATATATGCTGCAGTATTGGCACAACTGCTGCTGTCAAACACGGCACAATCTCAGGCTTCCAACATATGGGAGGTAAGGCGGCGCGATCAGAGGCATGCAGCTGCTCCTCTACAGTATTTAGGTGAATTGGTGTCCCTGAGAATTAATTTGCTGAATTGCCATTAATGACACCACATATGAGATCTGCACTTTATTGAGAGCTAGATAAACAGACCATTTCGTCTGTGATTATTTTTCTCTGTTGAATAAAGTAGATACAGCCAGCTAAAATGTAAGGCCGTATTTTGCCATATTCCTAAGGAATACATTTTAAACCTTAATCTCATGCTTTATGGCACCCTTATACATCACTATAGTCCTGGATATGACAGGATATAAGATCGTCCTCATTATCCGTCGTGTTATAAACATGAAAGCCAAGTACACAGTCTCATGGAGTTATTTTTGATAACCTCACGTGTGTTTTAAGTTTCCACAATTCATGACAGTATCCATCACCATTATACATTGCGTTTGACGAGCGCCTGTGTTTGTGCGCGCTGATATTTATTGGCTGTTTATTAAGTTGCTTCAGGTTGCTGAGATATAACAGCACTGTGTTTTAATCTCACAATGCAAGGAAAAAGCAACGCTAGGAGCTCAAAAGTGCATTCTTCAAACAGATTGTTTGTCAGAGGCATTTATGCTAGCAGGTGTTGACAATACCTATTTTAACATTTTCTGTAGGTGTTCTGGTCAACTAGCTCATTCCTAATCTAGTGACATCCTAGAGTCTTCTTTCATTCCCTTGTCTTTAGGGCTGGTCTCATCGGGAGGTTTGCTATGGCTTTTTATTGCGTTCTTGTGAGGGGTGGTTCGAATGTCAAGTGGGGCGCTGCTGTAGCTAGTTAGTGCTCCCTGACTTTCCCACAAGGGTGAGAGGTGGTCCCACTGAAGAGAGACTGCATTAGGAAGCATTGAGGTTAGGCTCACCATAAACATTTGCGCCGACTTCATTCCACTTGTGTCTCTGTTTATTGAAGGCAGTGTTGTAGCTTGAGGTGGTGCTAGCTTGATTGAGGGTTAAGGAGAGTGCATTTGTTGTGATGCATTGTGGGCAATTATCTAACAAACCGTTCCATTGTCAATAGAGTTTGTCAAAGGAGTTGAGGTGTATTTCCTCTGCTTTGATCAATATGGCTCTATTAGTGTAGACACTCAAGTGCTGTTCTCAATGTTCCTGTTGTTAGTCTTTAAAGGTCACCCTCTAGTCCTCCTGGATGGCAGAATTGTAGTGGTCAATGAAGAGGGCTCTAGGCTTCTCTTTGGGCAATATTAACTGCCTGTGAACATATTCTCTCGGTGTTCTTGGCGGGTCGCCCTCTTTAATTTCCTTATCTTTTCTGAAGGTGTGTCAGTTGGGTAGTTGATTTTAAGGCTATTGGTCTATTTGTGGGAAGTTAGTGTGACCATTGTGGCACTTGAATGGGGAGGGTCTTTTGGAGATGTATGTAGATTCAGCATCTAATGAAATTTGAATAGTCATGCTTAAGCAATCCGCCCTGCATATCTAAGGCTTACCCATAGTCCTCTGGGAAGCTAAATCAGGGAGTTAAATTAACCAGTCGCTAGAGTGGTTTGAAGAATAAGGTGTGAGAGGAAGATCAGAAGCTCTCATGTGTTCTGACCAGATATGCGGAAAGGGACCAGCTGTGGCCTGTTCCAAGTTATGATTTTAGCAATAGCCAAGGGGTCATCCATGATGGAAGAACAGCTGATTGGATGTAATATTTAGTCAAGCCTGAATCTACCCTTAAAAGGTCTCGTTTGTCCATAAGAGAGAATATGACAGTGCCCTTTCAAACTTAACTCATGCAAATGGCTGGTAGTACCGGGAGAGTAGGTTGGGTGTAGACAGGGATTGGAAGACATTAGGGTAGGGAAGCCTGCACTGCATAGAATGCCATTGCACATCTACAAGCTTTCATGCTTCCCTACAGACACTATTTTAGTAGCTGTATGGTCATTATAAGGCATCCACGCAGATCATTATCATGTTCGCAGTTCTCCCTTTTTATGACAGCACATGACCCCATTAAGCAGAGGGATCCAGTCCCTCAACCCTTTTTGCTGTAGCATTTGCCAGGATCATACCAAAATAGACAATGCCCAAAATGTCAACTCTGAAAATACTGGGAATCGAGACCCCAATTTCACCACATATATAAGAGGGGGTGGACTAAGTAAATACCAAAGGTGTAGTGGTATTGGGGGGCTGCAGCGGTATATGTGGTAAAAAGGGGTAAAATACCCCAACAAATCAGTATTTTTTAATTCAATTTTTTTCGCAGTGATCACATAGATCTGCAATTTCCTAGGGGCACTTTGGTGAGAGTGAGGTCAGTGGACCATATGTTAAATATGGATGGTGTCCATGGAAGTGCTGGCAGCACCACTACATACCCTATTTAGTCACAGAAGACATGGCTACATTTGGTGTGCCGCAGATTAATAGATACAGTCCCATTGTAGGACACAGGTGGGGGCAGAAGGAATCTTTCAAGATTAAGCCAGAGAGCCGAGCCTTAGTAGAACGGAAATTAACAGAACATATATGAAGGCAAACATTGTTGCTTACCCTGAAGTCACAAGATCACTGGCTCAAAAGCCTTACACTTTAGCATTGAGAGGCAGTGCCTGACAAAACGAATGTGTTTATTTTGACATCATACCTACATGATTGCATCAAATAAAATGTTAGATTGGGTATTTTTTGAACTTAGCAAAGATCTTATCAGCAAAAGACCCACCTGCGTGGCAACATACATGTGCATGGCTCCTATGTAGGTGAAATAGGTCAGAAACCATCTAAATGAAGGAGATCATGAGTGCCAGTACGTAGCAATTCCTCTGACGAGGAGGGAAGGACCAGTTCCATGTCATCTGTTTCATTCCTGGGGACCACTTTTCTAATGCTTTGCTCAGCAATGTAGATGACGAGTTTGGAGGCAAAGGTACGCCTCCATGCAGATGACACACAGATCTACTAAAGACTGAATTCCTCCAATGTAGCCGACAATATGAGAAGCTCTTTACAAGATGTGACATACAAAAGGTATAGCAGCTAAAAGCAAGGCCAGGTCTTTCAGTCATAGAAACCCATGTTAGAAGTAGACCAGGAAGTACATTATTTGAAATTCCTATTGAAGATGTAGAGCATATTTCAGACACTGCCCTAGTGATGAAAAGAGTTGGATAGAATTCTGAGGTGCTTAAGGAACAATATAACATGGCCACAGCATTATCATTCTGCACACAGTGCTTGAGATGCTGTCTGAGGTGCTGTGTCCTATTGTGGAGGCCATACCTCCTTCAGGCTGAAGATGGATGAGCGAGGGCAGAGAAGGCTTCATGCTGTGCTAAGTATGCAGATGGGGAAATAGGGGGGGTGGGAGGCACTACTGAATTAGGCAAATATAAATTCAATAAGAAGATAATCCTCGTAAGTAGGGTAGTGTATTGGTATATCACATCAGGTAGAGTAAGATAAATTTCAGGTGCGGCTGGGAAAATCTCGAGGCCACTCGAGATCAAAATACATAGGCACAAAAAACACACACCCTGGACGTTGCCGACCAGGAGCCCAAAGCTGCACTCCATGCGGGATAATATCCCAGGTCAAATATCTCAACTAGAACAGAAGTTAGATGGCTCCAATGAGTCACATATCCATAACAGTTGAGGCTGTAAATTTGTAATTTCGATGGCGAGCAGCATACAACTGTGCTCAATAGTTTAACACAATACGTAATCATTAAAGTGTGTATTTCAATATTTCTGTCCGCCTAATGGAGTAAGACAAGGAAAAGGACCAAACTGACTCAAAACAGGTTAAAACAGAAAGTAAACAGGTTTTATATGAACAAAAGTCTCTGCCTGTTGCACTGTTAGTTTCCACAGTGCACCACGAAGGGTGTCGTAAAATACAGTAATTCAAAATACAACAATGGTACGGTGTAAGCTATAAAAGATTTGGGTAAACCAAAAAGAAGGTGAATCGAATGAGTATGACAAGTTGTGTCCCAATTACATCATTGGTGATAACATGTACAGTTTCCAACATAAACCCTTTTGAAATTTTCAACATAAAAAAGCACTCCTAGTTGGTATGAGGTGCCAATGCGTTTTGGATTCCATTAATCCATCTTCAGGGCCGGATGTGCTCATATTTCATAATGATTCAAGTAGAATCTCTTTCGTTGGGTCCTAAGAATAATTCAAATGAACTCGTCAAGGGGTATAGTGTATTGTGTTTCAAAGTAACTAATAGGCTTAGTAAATACACTGACCTAGTGAGTCGAGGGAACTGGACTCAAAAAGGTGTTGTCGGGTCTGGAGACAGTCGCCTCCCATCTAGATTGTTGGTAAATGGTGGCGGGATTCAGGTCTCATGCAGGTATCTGCAGGTAAAAGGGAAAATCCCCCATCAAAGGTGATGGCAGATTCATACCAAAGCAATTTAGAGGTCGCACTGACAGACTGTTCTGCCGCGCGAAAACATCGCCCCGTGTACTAGTGTGATGAGCTAGTTCGAGCGCGTATAGTAATAGGAGTGCAAATCTCTCCGTAGGGAGTATCGTATTGGTTTGAAATTCAATTGTACTTACTGGATCTCTGCAGGGAGGATAACCCGAGCGGCCCGTCGCCAAGACGAGTCGCTCGTAAGTGAACCTAGATAAAGTGGTTGTCACGGACGCCACACATGCGCGTTGGCGCTTAAGCCGCCATGTTGGTGTGGGCAGTAAGCCGTACAGAGCCGTATTGCGAGCGGCGCTGCAATAGTGTCAATCAGGAGAAGAATCAAATTGTACTCGCGCATCTGTATGCGTAGGTAAAAACGTCTGCAAGGGCAGAAAATAGGGTCATCATTAATCTGAGTAGTGGGGCGCAGGAGGGGGGGCGTCACGGTTCCAGTCGGACTGTGGGGCGCCCCCCCTCCTGCCGGTTAGCTGGGACCCAGAGGGAGGAGCTAGCGAGCATACCGGCTCCTATCAAAAACTGGGTCAAACTGAAGAGAAGTGACCAATGGTCAATCTACATGGGTACTTACAGCTTTTCTCTGCATGGAATACCCCTAAAGAGTTTGTCATGCTGACGGTCCCTAAGCCGTTCACATTCTATAGAGGCATACATATTCACATATATCTGGCAGATTGGCATGTTGACGGTCCCTAAGCCGTTCACATTCTCTAGAGGCATACATATTCGCATATGTCTGGCAGATTGGCATATACACATATTGGCACATTCGGTTTATATGGCATCTCAGTGTGCACTGTACATTCAAGCTTATGTATGTAAAGTCCCGATTCCACATTTATAACAGTAAAGGAGGAACACAGCCTCAACTTCTAAATTCACATCTGTAACATCAAAGGAAACACATAAGATCAAATTCACAGTTCATACCGCGAGGGGTGAGACAGTCTAACAGATCTATCCATATGATTTCTCTCTGTAGCAGGTTTTTATGGATATCACCTCCTCTAGGGCCAGCCTTCACCTGTTCAAGGATTAGACATTTCAGTTGAGCTATCGAGTGCCTAGACTCCAGAAAATGCATCGATACTGGGGATTTAAGGCTCTTTGTCCTTATATTTGACTTATGCTCTGTCCATCTTAGCTTGGCCTTTCTCATAGTGATGCCTACATAGTAAAAACTGCAAGGGCATTTTAAGGCATAGAAAGTATGCAGATGGCCCACATATACTCACATGAGTCTGGCATTATGTCATGGGGCCATGAGAGAACATCGAACACATCGGAGACCGACTCTGGTACCATTCTGCCACACTTGCTAACTTGGTGCACATCACAGACACTAAAATCGGAATTGATCCCGTTTCTTGAGGATACCAATTCTAAAGCAAGGCAAACGCCACAAAGGGAGAAATGGGACAAAAGATACATTAAATCATCACTTTACTAAAACCTATGTAGGCATGAAAACAGGAAGGCGACTTAATGACACTGTCAGGGAAACCAGGCTAACAAGAACACAACTTCAAAATGTTTCACATTGGCAACTTGTCTGCCGGCATACGGAACACATTTGGCGTGTCTGTCAACAATGAAGGCTAGAGATACAACCAGGACCTCGGGGCTTAGTGCACATAGTCAGGAAATGTGGCACTTTTCATTATTTGTAAACCACTGTGTTGGGCACCTAGTGATTTTATTGCAAAATATTCAACACACACATTTACAATGCAGGATATAAATGCCAAGAAATACATCTCCAATAGATAACTAAAAAAAAGGTACATATAGTCTTTGAAAGGCGATACATTTATTGAAGGGCCAAGGTGGGTTGGGGTTGAATGTGAGACTGCATGGGTTTCCCTTCATATTTTGCTGCTGGTCTGAATAGAAAAATTAAGAAAATTAAAAAATGAAACCTTTGGGGGTTAAAATATAGGGGGTAAAATCACATGGAACCCTGTGTGGAACATGATGGGTAAAGGGACAGCCATACTTTTGCATAGGTATGAGAAGGTCTCTTTGCTGCATGCCTTCCCAGCGGGCCGTAACATGATTAACCATGAAAGAGAGGTAGTTGCAGGACTAATGACTGCTATTATGCTCATTCGCAGGTTAGCAAAGAAGAACTAATTTCCTGCACATGATCATGGCCACACTTTCAAACCAGGGAAAGATATCTTACAGAATTAGTGATCAAAAACATGTCTTATTCAAGTCTGTCTCTCTGTTTAGCAATGTTGAATTTCGGATATATTCATGAAATTCCGTTAGATGGTTATGTTGTGTGCTTCTAGTCTTTTGGATTTTGCCCCCAACCCTGAGGTGGGTTGGTAAAGCATTGCATTTTGTATTTTGTAATTGTATTTTGTATTTGTATGTTGTTTTTCATTGAGCTTATATCGTGCGTAATGCCTCAGTGCTTACAAAACATTGCGGTACAGTAATGGTCAATAATCGGTCATGATAAATGAAGAAGACAGAAGATAGAGTTGGCGCTGTTGTAAAGCCCTGTTGGAAAGGGCTGTTTGTGGCTGTTGTCCTCCCGGAATCTTGCATCCTGATAGCTATGGCGTTTTGCAACTGAAATTCAGTAAAGTGGACAAACCCCTCTTACCTTACCCGCAACACCATATGTTGTGAAGCCCTGTTGGAAAGGGCTGTTTGTGGCTGTTGTGCTCCAGGAATCTTGTATCCTGATAGCTACGGTATGCTTGTCCCTGGATCCATCTATTTGGACTTTAACACATGCATCATCGTTAGCATAGTTCTGCTTTTGCTTGTTTCCATTTTGTAGGCGTTTTTCAACTGAAATTCAGGGAAGTGGACAAATCCCTCCCACCTTACCCACAACACCATATTACTTCTTGGCCACACGCTTTTGCACACGTGCTGTTGTGAAGCCCTGTTGGAAAGGGCTGTCTTTGGCTGTTTTGGGTTGAGGTGGGCGGGTTGACCACCCTATGCTCATCATTCTGTGTAGGGGTGATTGATTTGTAGGAATTGTTTGTTCAAATGACTTTATAACACGTTTTTGCTAGATTGAAGTGTGAACGTGTATGATATAACTTGTTGTTTTGTACTTGATTAGGCAAGTCCGCTTTACTCTCCCGCCTTGTATGCAGGACAAATCCTGCCTATAATTGTACATGATAAAGACGGACATGCCGTCAAAATTGGAAATGCTGAAACTCGTGGAGCGGTTGAAGCGAACTCCCCTTAAAGCAGGACATGTGTTTCAACTGCACAAAGATGGCTCTACCATGACTCGGCTATTCTACCCAGCCGATCTGTGCAAGACACAGGTGACAGACGTAGTCTGTGAAGCTCCATCCAATGACTCTGGGAGTGGTATAACATTGACAAATCCCTCAGTAAGTGATAATACCATGGAAGCCCTTCTTGTTTCAGTGATCCAACAACTAACCACTAGTGAAGTGGTTATTACAGGCTTTGCTGACGCCAGCCAAATTTTAACCTGTGGCCTTTCGAGCTCTGTATCCCCACAGAAGCTTGACTTGTCTCCATCGACCACAGGTAACCTGATTGACATTGAATCACCCACTAAGGCCAGTCATTTCGATCCACTAGCGGGGCAAACACAGTTTGCGAATATCTCGATGCAGCCAATAAACACCCAAACTGCGTCAACACAAAGATATTCTGTAGAACACCACTCACGGAAAAAATAAACTTCTGCTCTAAATCTTTCACAATCTCTGGTGATGTTCACTCACACAGGACATAATTTGCCTGTCTTATCGCTATCTTTTTCCCCGTCATTCCCAACAAAAAAGTGCGGCTCATGATAGTAGTTATTTATCTCCTAATACTGGTCCCCCTCCACCTCCCCTACTACGATCTATTTTATCTGCCATGAATCTGGCCTTGTCTGCTCTTTCAAAATTGTACGAAGATCCAGATACTAGGCTAAGTACTCAAACTTGTCTATTAGAAAACATATTACAACGGCAATCTAACAAAGTGCAATTTTGGCGACTTTAGATCCGTCCATGCCAAAACCTATTCGTGAATGCCCAATTGCCTATCTGCCAGCATGTACAAGCAGCACTTCAGGGAAGCTTTTACTCCAAAAGTGCCTAACTGAGATTCTCAACCATTTGGTAAAAAACTCTGTTGCAGGCCCAGTGCTAGGTGCTCAAGGAACTATAATACCTTCTGACAGTGTGATAGACTCCACTTCAGAAGGGATTACTTCCATTGCGGCCACTAATGGCATTAATACTTTACATTCAACAGAGAGATGTGAAATTGATGACTCTAACTCACGCAAGCAGATGCCTAAGAAAACAAATATGATTACAAAACATGTAAGGATGGACAAGACATCATTTCCTATTGCAAACCTCTCAGTAAATGTACTACCCCAGTGGATTCTGTTTGACAGGTAATGAAAAGTAAAAATATAAAATCCACAAAGTTAATGGACCAAGCAGCCTTCAGGCGCTTCTTAAAAAATCAAACTAAACTGAAAAAAAGGACTATTAGATGTTAGCGCTGCAATAACTAGAAAATACACAAACATGTTAAAGCCTAATATACCACAGAGATAGCTTAAAATTCAAGAATCTGATGGTCAAGAATAGCAGGAGATACTTGACGCCCTCCTGGACGAGATTGACATTAAAAAAAAAGACAAACAGTAAAATCTTCAACAAAGGTTTACTCTGAGAACAATGGGGTACAACAACACCCCTACAATCACAATTTGTGAGAAAGATATTTCTGCATTACAACAAAGATTAACTCTGATTGAAAAGTCTGTCCACTCATTTCTGTCTAATAGCCCACCTTCTCAAAGAGCCCTTACTCATCACTCTGTTTCAACTTTACGATTGTCTAATCAAGAGCAGACTTTACCTTTACAAACAAAAATACAGAAAACAGACAACTTAATGTTCTGAATGTGAACACAAAAAGTACTAGCATACAACCTGGTCCAAATTTCCAACATTAATAATGCAATGTAGGCCCGAACCTTACGACCTCTATGACCTTAATTGTTCTTCGATCCTTAACATATTTGCAGAGATACTGAGCTTGGAAGATATAGCCTCTGTTGACATAGACCAAGTAGAATTTCTGGACGATTCCAATCTATCCTGTGCTCGAATATGGATTCAGTCTGGTGTTGGTCCTAATCTTATATGGCAGGTCAGACGGTCCATTTTCGAACTGGGTTTCACCCTATCACATGAAACATTCCAGAAAAAGGGTCCCAACACGAAAAGGCATGCAGCACAATCAAAAATGTATAATGCAATGAGTCAAAATTTAGATACTAGAATGACTCATGCAACACATTTTGTGCCTGAGAAAAACTGAAAAAATATCACCTCTAATACTCGAGATGTACATGCATGATCTAATCATGACTCATAACCATTACAAAGAAATTCCACTTGTATGTTGAAGCTTATTAACTGGAATACCCATGGTCATACCCATCTTGTTAACAATAACATAACGGATCTTGAGCAATTTGACATTATCTCACTTCAGGAAACCTGGCTAGTAAGTACACCAACATGGAAGAACTTTACTATTCTAAATTTACCTGCGACTCAACAATCTAAAGGTAGACCAATGGGGGGTCTACTTGTTGCATCTAGACTATCTTGGGTCTAACTTTAACTAGATGGGCAGAACCCAACCTCCACCTTCAGCTTGTCAGAATCTCTATTGAATCAGATCTCATAGCCTTAGTAAATATTTATTGGAATCATGCTGCCATCTCAGAGGACGTATTTTTGCAGATATTGAGTCTTTATTGGACCTAATTACCTCAGACACATCAGTGACAAGTGTATTTGTAGTAGGAGATTTGAACATTTACTGTCTGAGCAATAAAGGTTACCACGACATTGCTTTGGTTTGTAGGTGGACCAATCTTATGGCAGACTGCCAACTGCTCATGCTTAATGGAGCAGTTGAGGGAGACGTCCCAGCTAAACCGACGTGGCGTCGCCAAAGCCAGCAAGCCACAATTAATTATTTATACACAGATCATAGTAGTTTCCCGTGTATAGATAACTTTAGTATACAAGAACAATGTAATAGTGACCATGATCAACTGACTCTAGCTTGGAAAAGGGATATGTCTCCCACGGCTGCTGAAAACTTAAATAATCAGTTGATGGTATCTAATGGCCGCAATCAACTTCGGCTATCCAATGACCAATTATATAGTCTCTACTACTGTTTGAAAGTTAACGCAATCGGAAAATCAAAGTTGCTGACCTCGGACAGACCCTATGTGGCAGCCTTTAAGCATAAACATCAGTTTGATCCAGAACTTAAGCAACGGAAAGCATTACTCCCCAAAGCACTACAACTAATAAAGAACCTGCTTTCGATAGATTATCATATGGGGAACAGATGTTTGAAAGCGGAATATAAAAATTGGCCAACATATAGGAAATCCCTAATGTATCAAAAAGATGGTGAGAACATGCTACAAGTACTAGCTTCCAAGAACTCGAGAGCAATATGGCATTTACTCAATCATTCCACACTTACATCTCAACTGTCTCTGCAAATAAATTCTGTCACTAAATATGCAACTTTTTACACGTCTAATGATCGGGTGGCCGCTGTGGCAAATGTTATGTCTTCAACCAAACTTGTCTTTAATTTTGACTGTGAAGACATAGAATATTATATCTCGAAACTCAACAGATTGAGAGCCCCAGGACCCGATGGCCTATCAAACTTCACTTTAAAATCTAACTCCAACTTATGGGCGCAAATATTATATATAATCTTCTATGGTGTTATTGACTCTAAACAGATCCCACCCTCGTGGCGTAAATCAATTATAGTTCCGATCTTTAAAAGGGGGAATCAACAACATCCTGGTATTTATCAACCAATTTCCCTCTTAGATGCACCGGGAAAACTCTTTTCAAGATTGATCTTGAGAGACCTTAATAATTGGGTCAGCAAAAACAACCTCTATGATCCTCACCAAACAGGTTTTATCCCTGGCAGCGATAAACCTCACAATAATAACAGCATTCCAACAACAGGTCAAAACATTACAGCAACCTATATACATGGCATATCTGGACTTTACGTCTGCCTTTGACTCTGTTAGTAGATCATTGCTGTTGGCCAAACTAACCACAGCAGCTTGTTCTTTGTCGCTACTAACTATGATTACTCAGCTCCATACAAAGACTTCCGTTTGAGTCAGATTGACAATGCAAGGGCACTTTTCCGCACCAATAAAGACATATCGGCGGCTGAAGCAGGGTTGTGTCCTGACAGCTACATTATTCAACATCTTTAGCAGACCTAGGGCACAGCTTTCTAACACTTACTGCAGATCCACCATGGCTAGGATTATCGTTCGTCCCATGGTTATTATATGCGGACAATCCCGTCCTTCTGTCAAAGTCGCCCAGAGGCCTTCAAAGACTACTATCTGCCCTGGAAGCTTATACATGTAAAAATATGTTGCAGATAAATGTTGAAAAAACAAAAGTCTTCTGCTATAGACATAAGAAGTTGCCCAAATTAACTTGTGCCAAATGGCATCTTAACGGACACCAGCTAGAAAGTATAGACAACTATAAATACCTAGGAATCAATATTAACAACCATCTAGATGATGAACCACACCTGGTGGACTTGAGAGCTAAGATACGATCAAGTGCATCACAAGCCTTAATAATACAAGCAAGATATTGGAAGTTTTCCTGTATAAAATTAATCACATTTTATATGCAAAAGGCCACAGCGATTATCTTGTATGGCATAGAAGCTAAGCCTCTAAGAACTGAACAGTTTTGGACAGAAATCGAGGGCCTATTTTGAAAAAGAGTTTTAGGCCTCCCAAATAGTCAACCTATGTGTATCATAAGGTTTGAACTGGGATTACAGTCATTATATGCCATGGGTAATTGGAAAATACTTGTCCCATACCGAAAATGTTGTATCGCTACTAAGTCAATGGAGGAACCATGTAACATTTGTGATGGTAACAGCAAATATCACAGAAGCACTCATTATTTCTAACCCAACTAGAGCAAAATATAAGCTATGGCAATACGATTGGATTAGACCCATAGACCAATGTAAGACCTATAGGGTATTTAAAGAAAACCCTTTCATAGAAAAAAGGTTTCAAACTATTGAACCCTATCTTCTAAAGTTTCCTAATCCTAAATTTTGAAATACCTTACTACGTTACCGTCTAAGCATCTGTAAAACTAAAGACCTATTAGCTCAGCGACATCAAATCTCTGAGCAGGAGAACATCTGCAGATTTTGCTGTAACCAAAATAAACAAGAAACTTTATCACAACTGTTAACTGCTCTAACTAATTATAGATATATACTATTTAAACCATATTTTGGACAATATAAAATCTTAACACCAGAAGAATTGTGGAAATGACTTTTTCATACTAAGTTGATTGCAGCACAAATTGCAATTGTTAAATTCATAACTCTCTTAAAATTGGATGTATAATGATTACGAGAGAGAATGAATTGAAATCCAAAATTAATATGGTATATAATTGAAAGTAGATTTCTTGTTTTGTCTTTGTAAACCACTTCTCTGAAGTCTGCTCACTATGGAGATATGTTTGTAATTATTCAAAGCATGCACACTTTTATGTTATTGTTTAATTGTTGTATAACTGATGAAACATGAGTTCTTGGCTTTTAATTGTTTTTATTTTATTGACAATAAATATACCAACAAAAAAAAGATAGGGCCTCATTACACGGTAGGCGGTAAGGGTTTACCGGTACCGGTATTTTACCGGTACCAGTAAATCCTTACCGCCTTACTACGAGGTCCCTTTGCGGGTTGGGGAATTTAACGCCTGCTTTTTGCAGGCGTTAAAAACCAACCCGCAAAGGGACCCAGGGAGCTAATTACGGTACCGCAATTTGCGGTACCGTAATTAGCGCCTTCCCCATTCCCATTATGCCCTATGGAGCAAAAATGGGAATGGGGAAGGGCAATGGTGGAAAGGGGAATTACTGCCCCGCAAACCTTGGAATGGGGCGGTAATTCCCCTTTCCGCCAAGGCGGTGCCGGTATTTTACCGGCATGAACCATGGCGCTTATAGCGCCATGGTTCTCCGCCATCCGTGTAATGAGGCCCATAGAGTTTTAGGCAAAATTTAAAGTGTGACAAAGAAGAAACAGAATGTAACAAAAAGGGGAGAAGATTCCAGTGCTTAGGAACCAATAACGAAAAGAAGAGGAGGTGTGGGGAAGACAGGGTACTGATAGATGGAAAAGAGATTAAGAATGGAGGGCCTGAGGAGGAGAATAAAAAGAGATCAAAGAAGAAAGATGGGGGTGGCGGGCAGGTCATATAGACACCTAAATACTATACAAAGGAAGTTAAAGAGCAAGCATGTTTCAAAGGATAATCAGTGCAAAGAATGTAAAGCAAAAGAAATGGAATCCTGGGGGTTAAGTTACAAAGAGTACGAACCAAGTAGGTCTGAAAAATAAAACAGAGATGAGCAAGTTGATGAGCAGGGAGGCCAAGACGAATGCAAGTAGAATGAAAAAGGCAGGAGAAAACTAAAGACAAATAAGAAGTTTGGCATTCTTGAAGGTAAAGAATCGATGGGACTTTCATATATTAAAAAGAGGCAATCGACAAGAATGGAAACTGGCTTAGATGTGGAAAGAAAAGAAAGATATGAATCACAAATCACACCCAAGTTACGGGCTGAAGAGGGATATGGGAATGACAGATGAGGGGAAAGAAACAGATAAGGGGAAGCGTTTACCTTTGGACACGTAGCACTGGCCTCTGAATCATGTGTTCCTAGGCAAGCTGAGAGCCAAGGGATTGTGTGTGGCTGACCTCAGGCAATATATCAGGTGGTAAGGATTAAATGCTCTGGAAAGGTAAGATGGAGTGCAATCAAGTAGGCATTTGTGTATGTGGCATAGGGTGATACATTAAGCTCTCTCTTTGATCCCAAGCCAATGGAGGCTTTTTTATTGCAGATGCAATACTATATTTATTGCAGATGCAATACTATCCTTTTAGCGTAGCCCTAACAGGAGTCGATTGGCATCATTTTGGCCTCGTGATTGCATCAACGTTTTCCCTCACCTAAGAAGCAAGCCATTGAGTCCTCATTGAAGGATGCCAAGTTCTGTTACTGCACATTGATGCTGATGTGGCCACCTTGTCTGCTGGGAATTTCCTGCCAGCCTATTGATCAAATGACTTTGCTCAGCCCTATTCATCTCTCTACACCTGATAACTCTCCCTTCATGCATCCTATGGAAAAAGGAATGCATAATCGATAAGACCCGTATATCCAGAAAAACCACTAACTAGCAACTAAACAACTGATATCTCAAGTTAGCAAAGCAACTGGAAGCAAAACACTTACCAGGCTTGACCTCCTTCCAGTAAAAGAGAAGCAAACTCTAAAGCATCTTAATCCTTTGCAACTTTTTCATAGCCTTTGATCACTTTGTCCTCAACACACTGAGACAAATTCCAAGATATCGTCACTTCTCCCCACGGGGCAGCCCCTTCCCATGAGGCCAGGGTGGTGAGGCCGCTATTAGATAGTCCCCCTGGGGTCAAACTCAGCAGGAGGATCTCATAGAAAAAGACCTCCCCTCTGGGGACAAGGGAGAACATCTCAGGAGAACACAGTGTAACATCCCTCCCAACTCCCTACCCACCTCATATCCCATAAACCCTAACACTTTGCCAAGTACTTCAATGTACCTTTGTAAGTCTGTGACTTTAAGAAATACTGAGATGAAGAAGAGCAGGCCTACTCAAAGGAAGTGTACGAGACACATTCTGCGATGAGATTAGGTGCAGAGCCATAACGAACACTCCATGTAACCTGGGTGAGCATTCCAGTCACTCATGGCAATATGAGATAAAAAAGCAACCAAGGACTTACAATCTTGCTCAACCATCCCAGGAGGAACCGAGGACCAGGAATCTGTTTGACTCAGGAAATTAAAGTGGCTGCAGTCAGAGACACCAAAAAGAAGCAGATAGCATCCCCAGCAGGTCCGATGCCAGAGGAACCTTGGCAAAGCAGTAACCTGACCTCCCAGGGGAGGTGGACAACATGGTTTGTAACGGGGTACGCGTACTGCGGTGAGAAAGAAGCTGTGGAGCCAGCACAGTACAGCAGAGAGGGTCTTGGTTACCTCATACTAACGCAGGAAGAACACATCCAGAACTCAGGAGATGGGATGTAACCCATGAGCTAGAGAGAAGTAGGTATAGCTATAAGGAGAAGTGGTTCCCCAATAAAGGCACCTTATACGCTAACACTGTGACAACTATATTAATAAACAAACTTAAAAATAAATCAGACCCCCCACCCTAAGGACACCTATCAAGAAAAAGGCACAAGTCATCTTTTGTTGTGGCAGTACTTGGGAGTCGAGTACATGATACAACCAGGGAGTCATTCCCCCTGGTTGTATTGAACTCTAAAGCCAAGATACCTGTAGAAGAGAGTCATTCTCCTGGTAACCAAGAAACCAGGGGAAGGGAGTCATTCCCTCTGCTTGTGTTGAACTGTTAATCAAGATACCAGGAGAAGGGAGTCATTCTCCTGGTAACCAAAGTTGTAAAGACTTTCTGATATTGAGTGTTAAGAGATAGACAGTGTGTCTGCCAAGTAGAAATGCTTGAACATTACCTTTTTTGTGTTGGTGAACAGTTTTGACCCGGGGCAGGGAGCTATTCCCCTAAGAAGACAAAAACTGGAAGTGAACTTTTATCCCCAGTCCAGAAGAAAGGAGTCATTCTTCTGGACCAAGAATGTGTACTTTATCTCTAGTTTAATTTCAAGGGTAAGAAACAGAGATAGGGGTAGACTATTGATTTACACGGACATTCTGACAGAACCAGCATTTTAGTTGAGTTAGGGAAAACCCTCTTAGAGATAGGGAAAGTAAGGTTTTCTCTTTATTTTCCTGACTAATAAAAGCCTATAGCAATCACCAGGCCATCTCTTCCTCAGGTCGCCTCCTTCTGCACCCTTACAAAACTTGCCACCTGCTTCAATATCAAGGGCACAAACTTCAATTGGCTTGCCTCTTTACTCGCTGGTAGCGTCTAAATTGTACAGTATATTGAACACCCTCATTATTCAAAACAGGTTAGTGCCTATGCTGATTAGCTTTAAGAGGAGGCTGGATCCCCTCCTCTTTCGACACTTTCATCTCGACTGGCCATCTCTAATGTAATCCCCAAGAGATCGGAAGTAGGTCTATTGATGGTTACATTTTTGATCAAGTCTGTTTTTATGAGGTTTTTCTGCTCTAATTTTGCTAGAATATTTGCTAAAATATGTAGATGTCAAGTTAAGGTTAGGCAATATTTGTGGGGGTGGAGCGAAAGTGTGAGTATGAGCAGTGGGGGAGTTGCAGGGGGTTCTGCTGGGTTCTCTCCCCACATTCCAAGATTGGATCAAAAACATTTGAGAAAATAAAATGTGATCAAAAAATATAAATAGAGATGCAACCAACAGATCACTCTTGCACAGAGTCCTGAAAATAAAAATCAGATACAGACGAAATATAAAAACTTAGTGTCTCTCACCCATCCCCTTTTCTGATCTTATGATGTACACTTTTAATTGGACCATTAAGGCCATTGAACTGCAATGCTGAAGTGCAGGAGTGTCTCTGATTGTGAAAAGCCACTGGCTTTGTCTGAATAGGCAGATATAATCCCAAATAGTAGCGTCCCTAGAAACTGCAGGTTAAAGTTATGAACGTTTATGAGCCAGTAATATCTGAACTCTGGGCAAACACCAAAGCCAATCAGAGGCGGGTTAACCCTTTGAAATTGTGAATCTTGTTGCATTGCTGATTCCTGAATCCAGATACTTGTAGGTAAAAAAATAAATCATGAATAATGGCCAATTTGAGGCATCGGAACAACAATAGTATTCACTAAATGAATGGATTTAGTTGAGCATAGATCCGTAAATATCAGAAACAAAATGGGTGAGGTTACGTAGAACGAGACGAGAACACCACCACAATGCTTGTTTTTGCCATTTACTCTGGAGACTAACAGAACCATTTACTCTTCTCCTGCTGATATGGGATTGGTTCTCAAATCCTTTTATAACAAACTATTCACTTATATAACAAAATCGGAAGCAGTAGGGGTCCCATGTTCTAGGAACCCTTTCTTGACTTCTGTTGAAAGAATAGGGGGAGAGAAAGCTACAACTCCCTGTGTGTGGAAACTTACCTTTGGAGTTCAACAATAAGTCGGCCAAAAAAACATGCTCCTGTTGTCATAATACCAACCATTGGTCATCCCTTAGACATCTTGGCCTTAGTACACAAGAAACACTTTTGTACAGGCACGTTATAAATGACATATCATATCATATGATATCATAGTAGAGAAAGGGCTGCATGGTGCTGCTCGTGCCAAATTGGACAATATCCCACCACTACACTACATGAAGGACATATTTGAAAGGGTTTATAGTCATAATGTAGAAAAAAAATGTCGACTTACAAAAATGTAGAAAAAAAATGTAGAAAACAATAATGTCGAAAACCTATACATATAATGAAAAGAGTCCATTTTTAGAAAAAAAAATGTTGAAAAAAATGTCAATTAGCACTATCAATAAATAAATAAACAAGAAGACTATCATTTACTAAGGGGGGGGCCCCCCAACTCCCCTCACCCAACACCCCCGGCCACCTCCCCCACCACCCTCTCACCCCTCATACTCAACACATTTTAATTATATATATATTTATTTATTTTTTTCAAAAAAATTCTAAAAAATGTAGAAATAATTCGACATTATTGTTTTTCGACATTATTGTTTTCTAAAAAAAAATCGACATTTTGACTTTCTACATTATTGCATTCTACATTATGACTGACCACCATTTGAAAGGGGTAGTTCCAATTGGCCATGACACCTTGATGTCACCGTGTAAGGATTTCTCTCCGAATGTCTTGCACTACTTATTCAACTCGTTGGCTCTAACTCCCTCACGAGTAATAGCTGCAGTCTCCACTTAAATGTAACCCTACTACTCTACCCAATGGATTATATTTTCAGAACATGTCAAAGCTCTTCTTACTCTCTGTTCACATATGGCTTCATTCCATGGGCCATAAATCTCACAGACAAACTGGATCCTGATATCCTCAAGCTGCTGGCAATGCTGGAGCTGATCCGCCAATTCCTCTGATATTCACAGGCAAATGCTGCATATACCTTTCATACAAGTGTTAATTTTAACATTCTAGAGTTGACTCTATGGATCTGATTGGATCATTTCTTGCTGTAACTTACACTTTTACTACATCATCCACTGGTACAAAAATCATCCATGCCCCATTGATGCTTAAAAGGGGTTCTCCCCTGAAGTGCCCTCCAGTAAATGGCAAATGCTACTTCCAATGCTGTGAACACTGACTCTGGAAACCTAGTGACCTTAAGTGCCTGCATTTATATTTATTTGTTTATTGGGTATTTAAAATCCACCTCTACAGCAAATGGTGTTTCACAGCAACTAATGTTACAACATTAGTAGCTGAGAATACTAAACCCATGGCGCAAAATATCATCCTAGGGGACTTCAACCTTGGCTATAATGATCCCAAAGACTTACCAGCTATCTCTGTAGCCAACGCACTATCAGAGCAAGGCTTCTTACAAATAAGTACCCTACCCACTCATGTGAAAGGTAGGACACTCGATTGGGTAGCAGACCTCAACTGCAATATTACCCTAAAGGAATCCTCACCTCTCGTGTAGACTGATCACTATCTCCTATCCCATGAAATCAATGGCAACAATCTAGAGCCTAAGAAACCCCCCATTGCACCTCCTTGTCTGACTAGGAATAAACGTAACATTACTGCTGAGGCCATAATACCTCTGGTAACTCCCATACTCAATACTATACCCTCCACTAACGACCTGAATCTGCTGGTCAACAACTACAATGAGACCATGACTAAAGCCATAGATACCATTGCCCCGCTAGAATTGTGCAAAGGCAAACCGAGAGCCCATCTGAACTCCTGGTTCACCCTTGAACTTAAACTTCTAAGTACAGAAAAAAGAAAACTTGAGGCACTCTGGAAAAATACCCCCTCCACAGAAAATAAAGTTAACCTAACCAACATTACTGCTACCTATAAAAGCAAGATAATCCATACAGAAAAAGAATCTTTCAATGTCAGAATTAACCAGGCAAGCTCCAGTACGAAAGAACTATTTAATATCCTAAAGGAACTAGAAAACCCCAATCTGCCTATTGATACCTGCACCAAGGACAAACCTTGGTCACCAGCATCCAAAATGCTCTCTCCAATAAAATCACGGGGCTCCAGTCCAAAATAGCTGACAAACGGCACCAACTTGCCTCTGGCAATCTCACCAGTCCAATTACACAACCAGACGCACACCTAAATTCAGGCTTCACTTTCAGCCAGGTATCCATACCTGAGGTACAAAGAATCATAGCATCACTGAAACCATCTAACTGTAAAGGTGATAGTTGCCCTGCTCAAACCATAAAAGACACAGCCAGAGATGTATCTCCTTTCATCACCAATCTTATAAATTCGCCAGCAACTCTGTGCCAAGTAATTTAAAACAATCCTGGGTTCTCTCATTACTCAATAAACAAACACTAGATCCGTCTATACCCATGAATTATAGACCAATCACCACTGTCCCCTTCTTATTGAAAATCTTAGATAGAGTTGCATATTTGCAAATTCAAGACTATCTAGAAACAAATCAACTATTAGCAATCCGGCAATCCGGCTTTAGACCCCAACATGGAATGGAAACGGCTCTTGTTGACCTTAAAAGTCAAATCGACGACCTGAAAGATAAAGGAAAAGTTGCCATCCTACTTCTTTTAGACCTAGCAGCAGTTTTTGATCTGGTGGACCTTAAAATTCTTTGTGACCACCTGTCATCGGCAGCACACTTCTCCAACTCTGCTGTCATGTGAATTGAATCCTTCCTCGCAAATAGAATCACGAGTGTTTTCTCACCCACAGCTGCTGCCGACCCATTCCCCATCACATGTGGAGTCCCTCAAGGATCCTGTGTATCCCCTACTTTGTACAATATTTTTACAAATCCCCTTTTCGACAAACTGGTCTGTCTGGGTGTCACCTATACCAAATATGCAGATGACACCCGGATACTCTTAACACTATCAGGTATCTAAAACTCCGATGTCTGCCGGATTAATGAAATCTACATCATCATTCAGTCATGGATGGCCACACACTGCCTCAGCCCGAATGATGATAAGACTGAGCTACTTCTAGTCAGCTCACCTAACAACTTGCTCAAACTTAGTCCCAACTACAGCAGCATCCTCATTGATGGCAACAACATTCCGATTGCCAGTAACGTAAAAACCCTTGGCTTCTACCTCGATGCCAACATTAATCTCACCAAACAAGTAAACATGACTGCATCAGCCACTGCCTACACTGGTAAACTGATCAGAGCTCGCAGACGCCTACTATCCTCTAACAGCTGCCTTATACTGGCCAGAACACTTATACAGTCCAAACTGGACTATTGAAATGGCCTCTACTTAGGTGCCAACAAATCTATAATCAATAAACTGCAGGTTCTGCAAAACAATGCATTTAGATCGGCATTAAATTAACTAGAAGAGAGCACATTTACACCACCAGAACTCTATGCAAATGGCTCTCTATACAAAATAAAATTGATCTAAAAACCCTCTGCCTCACATACAATGCGCTGAACCACCTAGCCCCGCCATATCTCACGGACAAATCCACGATGAAATCATCTGCCAGAATTACTAGATCTACTAACACATCCTGTCTAAGGGTGCCTAGGTACTGCCTTAAAAGAGCCGGCGGAACAAGCTTCCCGGTTCTAGCTTCCCAATTGTGGAACATACTTCCACAGGACATTAAAACTAGCCCAACTTTTCAAATATTCAGAAGCCATGTCATCACTTGGTTTCTGAACAAAAACTAACTCGACCTCACCCCGCGCTCACACTCACAACTATATATTTATCCTTCATGTATATATCTGCCCTTGTTTTTCTACATCCCCCACCTACCTGACTTTCCCAGCCATTCTAATGCTCCATCTGTATATGTATGTATAAATTGTACAAATGGCACTAACTACAGAACTGACCCTGCCATTCTAATGTCTCATCTGTAAAGTGTATGTATAAATTGTTTAAACTGCACAAACCGTATAAATTGTATAAACTGCATAAACCGTGTAACTTCATCATGTAACCATTACCTTAACCTTGCGCACAGATACCCCTGTATCAGGCGTGCTCTATAAATAAAATAAACAAACAAACAAAGCAGCACAAGAGAAAAAAGGGTGGGAGGAACATGGGTGAAGATTAACAAAAAACGGTCCTGCTAGACCGTTGTGTCAATTCGGATTGTGCAAGTGCAGTAACAAGAAGTGCAGGGGAGTGTGGCGGGGAAAAGAGGAAGTGACAGTTAATGAGGTGCATTGGTTTGACTCCTACATTTGGAAAAGCATATGCCAAAGACAGTTATAATCTTGAATACCCCGAGAAGGCACTGCTGGCAACATTATAAGCAGCACAACAGGAATGAGTTGTAAATCAATTTAAAATGTATCAGAAGTGTAGAGGAGGTCCCAAGTATAGCCCGTACCCCAACCGTCCATTTTGAAGTACCAGGAACGTTCACGCCGAAATATGTGACGTATGATGAGCAGATAAACCAGCAGAGAGCCGCAGTGGGGCTCTATCCAGTACCTATCAGAAGAACAGCACCTATTGAAGTACCCATACCAAGGAAACCATGGACAGTAAGGTACCCATTGAGAAAACCATATCAACAAATAAAACGAAATGAAGATCGTCTAAGTACAGTCCCTGAAGAAACCAAAAAGGTCTTAATGGTGACAACACGAGAACACAGACTGACTCACATACAGAAGATATGACAACCAGAGAATGACGTAAAGAGATGAAAACTCCACAGACAAGGGTTATCGTGAACCTACAGTGAGAGGACGATATCGAATATAAGAAGCTTAAGCTGTAAGCATGACAAAGATATTCGACCAGTTTACACATGGACATATGCTTGGAACCGCAAGAAAGCTAATAAAATCATGCAGCTTTCTATGTTTAGTAGACATATAGTGCGGCACATGCCACCTATACATATCTACCTCAAAAAAGGCACGTTATATAAGTATAGTTCCTCATTGCACAAGAAGCAGAATCAACCCAAAGGTAACTAGAGGCCACACGAGAAGAGCTTCATATTTAGCAAAATCAAGAATAAGCGGCAGAAACTAAACTCAGCAGAGGCAAATCGTGCCAGGAAGCCCAGGGCCGTATCAGTCATAATGGACAAACAGTAGCTACAATTAATTGAAGCAAAGAACAGAATATCCTGCTCTGAAAGGTCAAGATAAGAAGCCGAAGGCAGGTGGTGGGTGAAATGAAAATTAAATACACAAATGACATGAAGAAGAGGCAAATTCACAGTGTCTGAATCACGTGACCAGCCGAGCAAGCAGAAGTAAGACTTTCACACCTACGCATGGCAGCAGGCCAGGCAAAGATATCAGAACTTTTCCAGACAGGAGATGCAGTCTCTAGGCCAACCACAGTGAAATAATTGACACATGGCCACTAAAGTGATGATTGATTGTAATAATAATTGGAGGAAGACCGGGGGAGCTAAGAGGCACCCTGCACCATGCCGACCATTCTGCGTGCTTCTAGGCAAAGTGGAAAAGTATGAGTGGGGTTGGTGCCAACCCAATCATAGTGGACCAAGTCATCTAGGGTCCTAAAGTTAGTAGAACCAATTGGACGTCGTACTTTTAGTGAAGTCTACAGTAGCCACCCTGACAGTGTTTTCCCAATCCCCTTACTGCGTTACCATATACCGATATAGTACCGATATTAACGTTACCTTTCCTGAACCAATAGAATTGCATGCCAACTTTTAAGTGTTACACGTCAATGATGATGAGTTTTGAGTATAAATGTTATGTTTTTATGAAGTTCGTTGGAGTTGTGAAGTGAGAGAGAAGATCACGCATCTGCTGATATTCATGAGACTGTGCGTTTTTTGTACTTGTCATTAAACGGACTCCCTTTGCCAAACCGTTGAGTTGTCATTATTAATTTAGTGTTAGAGTATTAATCTGCACCCCCATCCATCTCAAGGGTGCTGATATCTTGTCTTAAAGTGCTTCTGGGCAAACCCTGACTCTATGGGCTAGCTGGGGGTCTCAGAGCACAGAAGGCTAACAGACTCACTCGCATACAGTAGTGATGTTCAGAGTCATACACATTTTTCAGCAGACAGGATGCTATTTACACCACTGGCCGTGGCCATAACCCATTAAGTGGGGCTTGGGACACTGGAGCCATGCAGAAAGGGGCCACTGGCATTGGTTGCAGGAAACATCCATAACTCGGCCTCCAACAGGCACTACTTACAACATCCCCCTTTGTGCTGACAGAAACGAGGTGCCCATCAATTTTTACAAATGATCATTTTTTTGTTGCTCTTGACACCTAATGTAAAGTGACCGTAACATGCTTGAGGTCCTACGTTATTGTCCTCCAGATCTTTCCATTGGGCATGTGCTGTGATAATTGTGGGGCGGTGATTATGCCTTTATTGCCATTGACTTCTTAATGGGTGGTCCTCGACGATGGTCTTACGGTGGCTTTATGATGCCAGTATCACATACTATAGTTGCCTTAGAAACCATGATATGTAAACCTTTAGGGATTTGGTGTTTTGCATTGCAATAATAAAGTCCCCTTAAGAAAGGTTTTTCACTAAATGTTAAGGGAAACATAATCTTTCATTTTAACTGAAGAACTTTTAGTGAAGTTCCATTGGTCTTTGATAATATACAGTATTATACCAAGAGTATCCACTGGACAAATCTTGGGGATATGCCCAGTGAACACTTTTCGCTTTACCTAAATCCCAACCAATGGACCCATTGTTCATGGCCTGAGGCCATGCTAGTGGCCACGTTGGCCAGTGTAGGGCCTTCTAATCTGCTCCGTGATCCCATCATCCTGCTTGGGTCTATTAGGCATGGCTTGTGGCAATACCCAATGACAACTTTGATGGGAATCTGGGTGCCCATTATAGACTCACTAAGCATGGCCTGTGGCCATGCTCTGTGAGTGTTTGGTGCAGGGCAGAGCCAAATTCCCTGCCCTGGAAACCCCATAGCCACTCTATAGGTCCCGTGGCAACTTTGACTGGGGCAGGCTGCAGCATCCAACAAACAACACATAGGGGCAATGGCCATAGCTGGTCGACATGGCCAGCCTTCATTTTGGTTGGTGCATGGCCTTTGGCTTTGATCCCTTCCAAGCCAGCAAGTGTGGACATTTGCCTTCAACTGAGGCCATTGCCAGGCGCCTTTTCTTCCCCCAGATTGGCCAATGGCATTTGCCCACAGTTACAGCTAGTGGACCCTATGGCTGGTGCTGTCATTTATCCACGCCCAGGCCCCAAAAGGGGCCAATGGCCATGCCGTTTGATAATGGGCAATATTCATGGTTACCCGGAGCAACTAAGCCCAGAGACCAGACCCAGTGGTCACCATGACCATATTGGGTGCATGTGGGCAACCAAGTGTGCCCATTATCCTCTGGGGGACTATGGAACACTTCACTGACCTGTAGTCAGTGAAGGGCCAGGTGGTATATACAGTCCAAGGGCCAGGTGGTGGCCTGCAAATAGATAGATCCTGAGGCTGGATGTCTGCTTTTGTATAATTACTGGAGGCATAGGGTATGCCTCTGGGGCCCTCCTCGCCCTCCATAGTGCCAGGGTGACCAAATGAGAGCTGAAATACGACCCTGTTTAAAATATTTGCAGTGCTGAATCTGGGTGGATCTCACAAAAAGTCTGTGGACCAAAACAGGGGCCACATGAAGATATTTCCCATATAATGGAATTGTGTTTGTGTGCATTGAGACAAAGTCCCCTTCATTTGGGCAGGGGACCATGACAGAAAGGCTTCTGACACTCTCTAAGGGCCTATCGGGCATTGCCCAAAAGCCACAGGACCAGTGAGAGCCAACAACAGATGCCTGAAGTTCCCTCCAACCAGACCCAAACCAACAAGAAGAAAAATAAACTCTTTCAGCTTAAGGGAATTGAGTTTTACGGTTCTGCGATCTCCAGTGATTCATTGATTTTGTGCGCATTTATGCCACAGCAAATGTTAGAACACATAAATTAGGACTGCATGGTTTGTGGGTTTCGCAGGGTTTGTGGCACTTCTGTGGGAACAATGTTGTAACTTTTCAAATCTGACATGAGCATGTGAACACCTTACATTCTCCATTACCAGTGCAGAGTGAAATGTCTTCTGTTATGAATTATATAAGGGCAGACTCAAAGTTGCTCACAGACAATTGGGAAATGACCACGTTAAGCTTGAGAAAAGAAACGTATATAAACCCCATTCTTTGTCTCCCGTGAAAGCTCAGAGAATTACAAAGTTGCACATTCTCTCGTATAAAGAAGTCAGATTTAAAGCAAACACATTCACTGGCTCACGAGAGGGTTTTCTAAATCTTAATTCACACAATGTGGGAGCAGAGGGACCCAAGCTACAGCACGCATTGGCAGCAGGAATAAGGAGGGTGAAACCGCGTACAGGGCCAGGAGAGATCTGGAAATCAAAGAGGTGGCAGGCCTTAATGTAAGCTTGGGTCAGCCCCTGTCCATCTCTACTGACTTGATCTCATGGACCAATCAGAGAGTATCCCCGTCCATACAACCCAGGCCAATTCAATGTTGATAAGCACCACCCAGGGGGAGCGAAGCTCAGGCAGTCAGTCCATGTCCTACCTGGGAAGAGCCAGCATGAGGAGAGCAGCAGACCATGGAAGACCCCAATCCTGGAGAGCATGAGTGAGGACAGCTGAAGGGTGAAGACATGTCAAGAGAAGATACTGATGAGTTGTGAGGCAAGAGCATGGCATTACGAGAAAGGAGAAATTACCTTTGAGAAAGGTTTGTTTGTGTTAGAGGAAGGGACTGTGAGCAGGAAGGAGGCCATACCTTACAGAAGACAGATAGAGAGACTGTTTGTCACCAGATCAAAAGGGGCACCAGATGGGGGAAGAAAGCGAAAGTTACCTTCCGCAAAGAAGAGAGGAGGAAAATTGTGCAGGAAAAAGATCTTGTCTGTAAGGAGAAGTAGATAACCTAGTGCTGTTGAAGGATACGGGTGACCTCAGTTTGGGGGAGGAAGGAGGGAGATACAGTAAGAGTGTAGAAGAAAATAACATCTGAGAGATGGAGAAGAGAGCGTTTGAAGGGGAGAGAAAGAAAGAAAATAACAGTTTAAAGAAGTGTAAGCGACTGGACTGGTGATCTATCATGGGGAGGAGTGTCACAATCAAGGAGGAGAGTATTGTAGTGGAGAAGAAGGAAGAGATGACTTTGGGTAAGGAGAGTATTACAGTGAGGAGGAGGGATGCCATTAGAGGAGAGACTGTTGTTTGCAGGAGGAAAAATACCATCAAGAAAAAGAGGAAGACACTGAGTCGCTAGAGAGTGGGATGGTGCCTTATGATCTTAGGTAAGAGAGATAAGGGGTGACTACCCGTGTAGAATTCAAGAGTAGGCAGATACTGGAGGAGCACGCTGGTGCAGGTGAAGGTAAAAGTTGGTGGATGATCTAGAAGGAGCTAGTAGTATGGGCAGAAGGGAGTAGAGCCTAGGGCTAACCAGGATGGAATGAAAAGCTGAGAAAATAGTGAAAAGAGAAGAGGTGGGAGGTGAGAGTAGTGCCACACTTCTCTGCTGAACCCCACCAGGAAGCAAACAACCATCTTGCAAAAAGGGACCTTGTGCACAGCTTGGCAAGGAACTCCAATCACTCAATCAGAAGGATAACACAGGGAGAAGGACTACGAGACAGCGGTTCAGATGGCCCGTGGACCTGAAGGCTGGGAATGGGACAGGGCCGTGGACTGGGAAAATCTTCAGCCCAAATAGATAGTCAGAAGACCAGACAATCCTTTCCCATTAAGTCCTGAGAGGGGTCTAGGAACCTTCCTTGAGAAAGGGAGACTTTGTGGACACTTCTTTTGGTTTTCCAGACTTGATGAACTCGGAACTATTGATTTGCACCTGCCACCAGACCTTTGATTTTGCCAGGTTCTGACATCCTTGTTTGGAACCCCTTTGGAGCAAAAAGGTGAAGCTCCTTTTTTGCTTGAGAACCTCCCAGGCCCTTCCTTCACCTTATACCCTTTACTCTTGGAGCTGTCATATTGACACCATATTTCATGGAGTTTTACAGGCATTCTAACACCTTACTTTATGTTTAGAGCACCTCTTTACTAAAACCCATGACATATGACTTTGTGTATTGCACACTTCTGGGGAAATGGCGAGAGTCGTTCTAGCCTACTGTCACAGCACACATGCATATGTTTAATGGAATCAGTCTCAAGGTTCAAAGAGGTGAAATCATGAGCTTGAATGTACTTTTAACTTGGCCTTGTCTGATTGCAATTTCCCTTTACGACATATACTGCAGGCCAATTTCTGTAGGGTATCGTGCATGGCACCATTTCTGAGGATGTTCCAGTGAATAGGCGTGAAGGCGATTCATGGAAGAACAGAAGAGAATCTTGGTATAATAGCATTCTGATTGCATATGGGAATTTCTTGCATTCGGAATCGCTGCAAGGCCTTTTCCACTTCATTAGTGTATGCATAATGAAGATTTAGAAACATATGTGTTACACTGTCTCTTTAAGAGACAGAAGTCGAGTCACGTGGGCCGGCCACGTGAAGCGGGACGTTGCGTGGGAGGACCGCCCCACGGCAGTCAGTTAGAAGTTGTATTTAAATAAAGGAAGACGTGTTTCCTAACCTCGGTGTGCCTGTCCTTATTGCAGAGGCCTCCAGGGCCTAACAACTGGCGACGAGGCGTTTTCCAGGGCCGCCGAGTCCTCCTCCTCCTCCTCCTCCTCGCCGCCCACGGCGCCATCCGAGCTCTGCAGTGCGCGTCGGGTGCCGACAAGCCCAGCCTGCGAGCGCCCGCCTCCTCCTCCACTCCGGATCTCACGAGACGCCGATCCCGGCTCACCAGCAACCCACCCCGAGGTGCCCACGACACAGGAAGGGCGCGGGTGCGGTCCACAAAAAAAAAAAAAATTTTTTTTTTTTTTGTGTGTGTTGTAAATTCAAAACGAACTCTCCACGTGCGCCACAGAGACAAGCCTGACCCCAGGCCCAACTCCACGGGGGCTCCAGCGGCTAACCTGATCCCAGGCCCAGCCCAGCAGCAGACCCAGGCCCAGGCACCCACCAGCACGCCTAACCCAGGCCCGGCCCCCGCAGCCGGAGACCGACGTCGAGGATACGTCCACCTGCCCGCCAAGCCAGACAGACTCCGGAGACCGCCGCCAGGACCCCGGTGAAAGGTGGGTGTCACCCTGCGCTGCTCGCCAGCCCTCAGCACCTGTCACCAGGGCAACAGTCCCCCTCAGGGACAGACACACACAAGTGAACGACACTGCTCGCTGCTACTATGAGCGCTCCCCAAGATCAGCAGGCCCCGGGCCCCCCCGCCCCAGCGGGGAACACAGCAACCACAGCATGGCGCATGCCACCCCCCTTCTCCATGATGCCACAGGCGGACAAAGGCCCAAGGTGGGTCGAGTGGCTGGAAGATTTCAACACTTTCATTGACGCCGCGGGCGAAGAGAAATCCCCGAGACTACGCAGCATGTTTCTGAACCTCGCAGGGAATGACATTAAAATACTTCTGAAAACCATCCCGCAGGCAGAGCAAGCTGACTTCCCAGCCCTCATTGCAGCTCTGAACAAAAGACTGGTGATCGAACCCAACAGGGACTATGAAAGATACATTTTCAATCAGTGCAAACAGAGGGCAGATGAAACGGTCGACGAGTTCATCACCCGCCTACGGATAAAAGGTGCGAACTGCCAGTTCCACGCATTCTCCCTAGATGAGGCCATTAGATTGCGAGTGATTGAAGGGTGCGTATCCCAAACGCTAAAGAAGCAACTCTTAAAAGCCCCCGTCACGATTGACGAAGTCAGCCACATGGCAAGGATCCTCGAGAGAGTCGAAAAGCAAGTGACGCAAATAACTGGCACCGCCCCCTCCAAGCATGATAACAACGAGGTGATCGCGGCCATGCAGGCCAATAATGCCAGGACAACAGAGAGAGGACCCAACCTCACCTACTCAACTGTTCCGAGAATGCAACGCCAGTGCTACCGTTGTGGAATGCCGTATCCCCATGCAGGGACATGCCCCGCATTGTCCCAGAAATGCGGCAACTGCGGGAGAGAGGGACACTTCCAATCGGTCTGCAGAGAGGGCAAACCGTTCCCAACCCAAAGACCACCGGTCGCCCCACAGTTCAAAATACCTTACAGGAATCCACAAAGCCAAGGCTATTCGTCGCGTCCGTTCCAACAAAGCCCAAGAAGGTATGTCAGGGTAGTTGAAGACGTCTACCCCTCGGAAGAACCCCAAGGCGACGGACAGTATGAACAAATATCCCACATTAGAGATGAATACGACGGGCCCCCAGCGCCCGTATCTCATTATGAGGTGGACCAACACCTACAGCACCCTGAAGTGGAAGAGTATCAGTTTGATCACTATCGACAAGATGAATATGTCAACCTCATCATGGACGAAGGACAAGCACGCGAGGCACCCAAGATACCAATGGAAATAGGAGGCCACCAATTCTGCTTCCTGATCGACTCAGGAGCAACGGTCAACATAATGGGAGAAAAGGAGTTTCACCAGATTCCCAAGAAACCTCCCTTAGTACCATCTGAGTCCAAGATATATCAGTGGGGCGCCGACACTCCACTACAATCAATTGGCTTCTTCACCCGCCACCTCATTCACGGCAACCATGCCACGATGACAAGCATACACGTAATTCGCAGCCCAACTAAAGGAAGGTGCCTCCTCAGCTACAGGACGGCCTCCTCCCTGGGACTCATAGACATACACGTCCAAGACGGGGACATGATCCACTCATCAGAACCAACTCAAGTAACGACAGAAAGCGTGTCAAACGTCCAAGCGGAAACCAGAGAGATGGACGTGATATCAAAAGACGCCATCGTGAAGGAATTCCCCCTCATATGCAAAGGCCTAGGAAAACTGAAAGGACCCTCAATTAAACTGCACATTGATCCCGCAGTCCGCCCAGTTCCCCAACACCCGAGGAGAGTCGGGTTCCACCTCCAAGCCGCCGTGTCAGCTGAGCTCCAACAGCTCCTAGAAAATGACATTATTGAACCAGCAGTGGGCCCGACCCCGTGGGTCTCCCCACTAGTCATAGTGCCAAAAGAAGGGGGACAGCTCAGACTCTGCGTCGACATGCGCGTCGCCAACACCGCAATCCAGCGAGAGCGACACCCCGGCCCCCGCATCGAGGACATGATCGTCCAGATAAACAAGTCCACCCTCTTCTCGAAACTGGACCTTAACCAGGGTTACCACCAACTGGTACTTCATCCAGAATCCAGAGGCATAACAACATTCGCCACGCACGACGGCTTATTCCGGTACAAACGCCTCAACTTCGGCATTTCATCTGCCGCAGAGATCTTCCACGAAACCATCAGGCAAATCATTCGCCCAATCAAAGGAGCACTTAACTACAGCGATGACATCCTAGTATTTGGCAAGTCGAAGGAGGAACACGATGTAGCTCTCCGCGCCACCTGCAGAGCCATTCAAGACGCTGGACTCACACTCAACGTCGACAAATGTCGATTCAGCAAATCCAAGCTGAAGTTCTTTGGCCACATATTCTCCGCAGATGGAATGACACCGGACCCCGACAAAGTGGCGACGATCTTCGGCCTACAGGAACCAAGGCAAATAGCGGACGTGCGATCATTTCTGGGGATGGCAGGGTACTGCGCGAGATACATACCCCATTATGCCACAATCACGGAACCACTCAGGAAACTCCTTCAAAAAGAGATGCTCTTCGCCTGGACGGCCGATTGCCAAGATGCGTTCGACTCAATCAAGCAACACCTAGCAGAAGCCAGAAAACTTGCCTACTTCGACCCCACCTGGCACACGGAAATCGTGGTCGATGCAAGTCCAGTCGGTCTGGGTGCCATCCTCGCTCAAACAAACGGGACAGACACCTACCCGAGACATGTGGTGGCCTACGCCAGCAGAGCCCTCTCGAAACCCGAGTCCGCATATTCGCAGGCAGAAAAGGAAAGCCTGGCGGCAGTCTGGGCATGCGAACATTTCCACAACTTTGTCATAGGGAAAAAGTTTACCCTAATAACGGACCATCAAGCCCTCCTATCACTGTTCGGCAACCCTCGAACGAAGATGCCGCCACGTATTGAACGGTGGGGTATCCGCCTGCAAGAATATGACTATCACATCATTCATCGTCCGGGTGGGGAACACAACCCAGCAGACTACTTGTCGAGACACCCCACAGGAAAAGCCACACAGCGAAAGGGAGATGTAGAATACATCAGCTACGTCACCACAAACGCTCTTCCCCCGGCAATTTCACTCGAGACAGTTGCCGAGGCGTCAGCTGCTGACCCATCCATAGCACTGGCTATCAAACTCACAGAACACAACAGATGGAAATCATACAAGAAACTCCTAACGGAACACCCGGAAGCGAATCGAGATGAACTGGAAAGGTTGGCAAAAGTTCATACCGAACTAGCCGTCAAGGATAAGTCCATACTCCTTCGAGGGTGCAGAATAATAATCCCAGCGGCCCTACGATCGGACATCATAAAGACAGCCCATGAAGGCCATCGCGGGGCAGACAATACCAAACGGCAACTGCGGTGCCATGTATGGTTCCCATTTCTTGACGCTCTAGTAGATCGATGGGTACGAAACTGCATGGCATGCCAATGCACAGCCAGGGCCGAAGCCCCCGCACCACTACAGTCACTGCAGATCCCCGATCACCCATGGGAAAGAGTGGCAATAGACTTCTATGGGCCCCTTGAGTCTGGCGAATACCTACTACTGTTCATTGATGAGCACTCTCGCTTCCCAATAGTGAAAAAGTCACCGTCTACAGCCTTCGCCCACATAGCAGCCGTCTTCGACGAGGTCGTGAGCGAGTGGGGCATACCAGAAGTCATCAAGTCGGACAACGGCCCGCCGTTCTGTGGTCACGACTTCGCAACCTTCGCCAAGCATCTAGGCTTCAGACACCAGAAAATAACACCAAGGTGGCCACAAGCCAACGGGATGGCCGAAAGATTCATGTCGTCGATCAAGAAGACCCTACAAAGAGCCAGGCTAGAAAATGTTGACCCTCACCAGGCTCTGTGCAGAATGCTTCGGGACTATCGAAACACGCCGCACGAGGCCACGAACAGGACGCCGGCTGAGATGATGGTAAAATACCAAGTTCGCACTCGCATCATAAGACACCCCAACAACAAGCCGGAAGCAGATCCGGAAGTTCTAACGCGAGATGCGGAACGGAAGGAACGGGCCCGCATTTGAACCGATGAAAAAAGAGGCGCTCGCCCGAAAGAGATCCAAGTGGGAGACGAAGTACTGGTCCAACAGACGATGATCAGAAAGACCGACCCAAGGTTCTCCCCACAGCCGCTTCTCGTGACGGCTACCAAAGGAACCATGGTAACAGCTGAAAATGAAGAACGAGAAATAACTCGGAACTGCTCGCAGTTCAAACTCACCGCCGGTCAGGGCCTGCAGGAGCGAGATCCCCCAGATCCGGAACCATTACCAACGGACCCGAGGGACTCGCTGTGGTCACCCCCGAGATTCTTGGCTCGCCCAGGAGGGAGGATAGTGCAAGAGCTGGAAGATGATCCAGGAGAAGCCGCAAACGGTCGACCCCATCGGGTCGTGAAGAAACCGATGCGCCTAGTTGAAGAATGTTAATGTTGTTGTTGTTGTAAGGACATTTGTCCGGGGGTGTTGTTACACTGTCTCTTTAAGAGACAGAAGTCGAGTCACGTGGGCCGGCCACGTGAAGCGGGACGTTGCGTGGGAGGACCGCCCCACGGCAGTCAGTTAGAAGTTGTATTTAAATAAAGGAAGACGTGTTTCCTAACCTCGGTGTGCCTGTCCTTATTGCAGAGGCCTCCAGGGCCTAACAATATGCCCTTTGAGGTGAAAGATAGCAGCGGAAAACCAAATATGTCTTAGCAAATCTCTAAGGGTCAGGTGTGTCTTAATCAAAGCCCTCTGTATACTAGTCGAATGAAACAAGATGGCTGCTCCATGGAAACACATGCAGCTCCCTCAGGTGCAAAGATCACGCCCACTATTATCTCAGCACAAACATTCCTTTGAGATGTCGTTGTGTACATTTTGGGGCAGTGTGTTTAAGGGGAGAATGACTTACCTGAAACGCGTTCTTATTTCATGCACTCGACAGTGCTAGAAGCCCATTTTGTCACTTAAACCATTGCTGCATTTTGCATGAATTAGCGTTTGGTTTTAAATTATGTGAGTGTTACTTTGCAATTGTAATGCAATCCTCTAATGATAGTGAAGGGTATTTTTATACAGTTCAGCTTCTGCACAGCATGCAGAAATATGCAGAATCACGTAGCTCCTAATGCTGATTCAAATATGCCTACATGTAAGTGATTTAATCCGAAACTCATTTGTAGGGACTTGATACGAATAAAATGAACAAAATTGTAAATAAGTATTGCATATTGAAGTCACTATTATTTTTTTCACCTTCAATTCTGCTTCATTTCTACTTTTTGTAGAAATATATTATGTAATCTATGGTACACATGTAAATACAAACTTGTTGAGCTCTGGTCTTACAAAAGGGCCAACCAAAGTGACCACTTAAAAAAAAAAGTTGGCAAAAAACGTGATATGGTGAACATAGATTTTAACGGCATTAGCAACATTGCCATCATAAATGCAAACCCTTCTCAAAGCAGTGATAATACTGAACATGGATTGCATAACCGTGCCAATGTATTTTGATGCATGGGCTCACTTTGTAAACGTGTTGGCAAAATAGTAAACATAAAAACTGGACAGGGGAAGAAGGTAACATGTGGCCCCTCACAGCTGTCCTTCTGTTACTTTCCTGTTGTGACTGTGTCATGAACTAATTGTGATGTGGCACCGCCGCAGGAAACAGGAACAACATGAAGCAGCTGTATATCAGGCATTCCAAATTGACTCAAATTATTTAAATTCACAGCTATTTTATTATTGATTACACATTTAAAAATCATGCTTCGAGAGTCGACCCAGTGCCCCAAACATTTGACAATGTACGTGCAAATGTACATGTTATATATAATACCTACAGTGCAACATACCGAGGGTGAGAAGAATGAACAATCCTATGTCCATAATTCCTTGCTTAAAAAAGACTCATCTTTGGCAGCCATAACTGTGCTGATGTCTTCAATGTCAGTCGCCTAAAGGAAAACATTCAGGGCTCAGTGTGCATCTTCCAGTCATGATGGTTCACATACCATTGTATGTCACCATAGTCCCGATGTACGGAGATGCCAAACTTAACTCAATACTGCATCTTAAGATATATAAAAAAAAGAAAAAAAAAGAAAATCAATGGTGACAGGATGAACCCCTCGCGACCTCTGAACACCAGTATTGTCAGCCAGATTACATTGAGATCGCGCAAGTGCAGGGGAAAGGGGAAGGGGCAAAGTGTGAGGGGGAGGGGGCAGTGCAGTACATGGTTAACCCCCAATGTACCCTCAGAGTGTGTATGGGCCAGAGATCTCTTCTGCCTTCACCTCAGGCTGAGGACTTTGGAAAGTGCCCCTTTCCCAAAGAAAGTCCAGTGAGTTCCTCTCAGGTGCTTCAGAGCGAATCTTTAGATTGTCTTGAGGGGATCGGAAGAAGGGGGTGTGAGACCGCTTCCATTAAAAGCAAACGTCTGTAGGCGATTGGACTAAAGCTAGCCTGCTTTAGTGTGAAAATCCCTGTTCCCGAATGGAGTGGAACTTGCCCTTATGATGTCACACCCAAAGTGCTTTGCTCCAAAGGAGGTGGAGTGGACAGGAATGAGAAAGAGAGACAGAGAGAAACAAAATGGTGGATGTCTCCTTCTTTCACCAGAGCACTCCTTCCTACTCTAATCCTGCCCCTTTCCCTTCCCACTAAGAAAAAAGGTCTTTAGAGATGCACCACCCTGGTGTGAGGCTACTCCCTTTGAATGGGTGTTCTCCTTGGATGTCTGGACCAATGACAGCTGCCTGCTGTGCTGCTGTCTCTGGTGGGGGGTGTTACCAGCCCACACAAACGGATTGAAGAGGAGCCTTGCTCCTCTGGGTTCCAGATCTGCCATTTGGCAGTATCACCCAGTCTGACCAGAAGACACATCACCTTCCACAGCAGAGCTGACTAACAGGAGCAGATACATGTGCAACATCAATTGGGGTGTGACGACCATGATCATAAGTAGTACCACGCACCATGCCTAAACTCAGGCATAGCTTTATTTAGAGTTTACCCTGCCACAAGCATGGGTTACTTAAGGTCATTGTAGTTTTGGTACAGGGGGGAATATCTTAAATGTTGCCCCTGTGCTGCAGAGAGTTGGGTGTTGCTGCATCTGTCGAGTGGGCATCTTGTGACCTTTGATCCCACTCTATGCCAGGGGTCGAGCAGGCACTGCAGATCAGGCTACTGATGCAGCAAGGCAGCAGTGCACTATGCTTTTGGCATGGAGCAGTTGGAAAGAGGAATCTGGTTAACAGATTACCCTTTCAGAGGTGGAATTACCTACATCTTTTTATTTATTAATAAAAATGGAAAAAAGCCATGGCTTTGGACCCTTGCCAGATTGGAATTCCTCACAATTATCTAGCAAAAAAAGCATGCACACCACAAAGGTATGTATGAGCACATCTCAAGTCCATCACTCAACCATGTGCTCACTAACTGTTCTGACAGAACATTACAGGTGGGTTTCATTACCCCTGTCCCGTTCTGCACTCTATCTGATCCATCACCATAGGTTACACATGCACCGCTATTACCACACCCATAAACCCTCCTCTCAGCCCTTTTGTACCAGTCCAATTATTTGTCTGCTCATCTCTATACAAGTCCTGCTTCACCTATCCACTCTCCCTTTGCCCTCTTGGTTTCTCCCACAGATCATGGTGTGGTTACCCTGGCTGGGGGTGCAATATGCCTCTACAAGGACAATATAATAACACTAGGGGTGAGCTGCACTATGATGATGCCAACAAGAGTAAGACGAATAACATGCAAAATATGGAAAGGATCACACCAAAATGCAAATTAAGTTTAAGTTCTAACAAGTGAAGAGCTGTACATCCCCTATGGCAATGCAATGGTGGTGATAGAGATTATTCAACCTTCCAGCTTGTTAAGTCGGTAAACCTTTTTTCTTTGATCAGTGACTCAGTCTCCATAGTCATTCCCTTTAAATTCCTGCAGGCCATACAGAGAGCCATAGGTTGCCTTCAGTAGATCAGAAAATGTCATGGTGATGAACGGAGAGTGGAGAAATGCATAGAAAAATGATCACTATTAGCCAAGGCTCCCATCTTTATACAGAAGTTCATTTTGTAGTACGAATTGGATCGCGTAAAGAAATGATTGAATTCCATTCCACAGCAATGGCTGCAGACATAACATAAAAACTAATGGAAGAGTTCAGCAGTGATTATAGAATCACTTCCAATGCAAAGGTGTAGACTATGGGCCTCATTACGATTTAGGAGTTAGCCATGCCGCTATTTGCGGCATGGCTGCCTCCAAACTCTGGGCCGGGTCCGGGTTCCTTGAATGAGGCATTACTGGGCCATTCCAACCTTGGAGGACCCGGTAATTCCTCATTCAATTTACCCATCCGCATTCCCATTCAGGCCCCCATAGGGCTCAATGGGAATGGGGAGGGAGCTAACAACGGGCCCCTTAATAACGGGCCTATTGTTAGCTCCCTGGTCCCCTCCTGGGACCCGCAAAGGACGTCTGGTCTGACCAGACGTCCAGAGAGGGTCCCGCGAGGGAATCTCGTAATAGGGCGGAATGGATTTAATGCACCGGCACCGTTACCGGTGCCGTTAAACCCATTCCGCTAGGGTCGTAATGAGGCCCTATGACCGTAATTAAAATGGTTCCAAAAAACACATCAGAACGTCAGATGATATGGGCCAAATGCATCTGGTGAATTTTCAATGGGCAGTAAAAAAAAAAACTTCCACTATGTAAGAAAATTAAGAAAATGGAAATTTTAGAAGCAGGATTTGCTGATTTTACGCACACGTTCAAAACACTGGCAAAACGTGTATTAAGAAAACGGGGAATATGCTGACTAGAAAAAGAAAATAAACGTTCATGTAAGAGGCGAGTTTGAGAAAAGGGAAGCCAACAGCAGCCAGACAATGAGAGCATCCTTAAAATTAGATTCTTAGTTTAAAGTTTTTTTTAGCTTGCATTATTTTTTTTAATGAGGAAACGGTATGAATAATTGTTCAGGCATTGACCTTAGAAGGTTTCAAAGTTAGGGAATCTATCATACAACTAATGACTGCCAGCTGTGCCCATCAGGTGGCTGTATTTGGCACTGTGATCTGCATAGATTTCCCACTGATTTACTTTAGTTTGATGGACTGGCGTGACTGACACTTAATTGCTTTTGAGCGTAAACTTTTTCCAATTTAATATGTATGCTGCACATTTGATCCTGCATGGTTGCCTTTCCACAGGTAGTGATGTAATCCTGTCATCCGACATGATCAAATGTAGTATTCTTGAGTTTTGAGGAACTTTTTTGTATCGATATCATATAGTATTACCTTTGCGACCGATTTATGCAATTGTTGCTTGTAGTTTTCAATATATTCTTATTTCTTTGTTAGTAGTTGTTTGTCGCATGAGTGTAGGCTAATACGGAGACATTGAGTCCCTCTACTCCACCTGTAAACCTTGAAAAACACACACTTGTGCCTGCCAAAGTAGGTAAAAGAACAATTCTCATTCCGATTGGTTAGTTTTATCCATTTTTATTTTGTTTAGAAATTTAGGGGTTAGCTCTTTTGGAGACACGTGTTTCGGCGTTCGCACACCGCCTTTTTCAATCCGGGCTATGTACAAAAGAATACAAAAATACATAACACCAAAATAAGGTTCAAAACGTTAAAGACCTTCTATTTTTTAAAATGTTTTAAACCCTGTTAAAAATCGTGACTTTTTTGTGCTTAAAACCCACATTTTCAAATTTCTGAAACACAATTTTATGAAACACAATCTTTGAAATAAAACCCCATCACACCTCGTGCTTCTTAGTGATCCTTATTCTCTCTGAGCATATTTATGTAATCAAGGGCTGAGAGGTGAGGGGGGGAGGGAGAGCAGGGGGTGTGGTTGCAGGGGAGGGGTGGTTTCCCTTGTCATGTGATTGGTCTCAAAGAAAAAGTTCTTGGTATGTCTTACCCTTTACAAGATTCTCTATTGTGTATAGTTCTAACAAGTCCTGGGTTCAATCCCCCTATGCAAAAGAAGACATGTATGTTTTAATCATTACATAGGTTGTATTTCGATTTTAGATTGGTTCATACTTCAAAAAATAATTAAACACTTGGTCCATACATTTTTTGCTTTTCGACTTAAGTATTTTGCATTTGAAAAAATACGTGTGTATTTGGCTTTCCAACTTGAAATATTTTACATTTTAAAAAATATATGTGTATTTGACTATACTGCCATTTGTTCCCTGCTTCTTTCGAAAAAGCAAGACAGCTTCTATAGTAAATATTTGACAATGCCCTGATGGCAACTAGTTGTTTTTAGTTCTTCAAATGTAACGCGCCGCGTGCATTGCTGTTCCTGTCCCAAATCACAAAACCCTGGTTACACGTGCAGCACGATTTGTAACGTGTCTGCAGCCAGTGGTGGGACAAGCAAGCCCAAAGGACAGGCCTTCCTGAACCAAATTAGGCATTTCAAAAAGGGAAACAGAAATGCCCCAAAAAACAAGTCCGTTTTCAGAACAACCAAGTACCAGACACCTCACAAAATACAGTTGGAGCAGAGGCAGGAGAGGAACAGGAGGATGTAGAAAATCCAGATGGGCTAGATGCTTACCGGCGTCTAACCAGAGCAGCATCACGGGAAGCAGCAAAGAAACCCAATGAACAATTTAGTGATGAACATATCGAGTCAATCACTAACCAATGACGAAATAAGCTTACTCAACAAAGGCTTATCATTTGCCCCTACAACCCTCTTCGAACCAATAAACATACATGTAGACCTCTTTAAGTTTGTGCGGAAATTAAAGTTAAAAAAGTTCTTTGCAACGCAAGTAGACAAGAGGAAACCAACATTAGGAAACGTGACCAAAAGTGACATTATGATTGAAGAATTAAGCAATGTGCATCTAATAAGATCTCTAAAGGAACAAGGTGACTACCCAATGCATAAAACAATACAAGAGCTAGATATACAACCGGCCAGCCTAACCAGTAAGGAACTCAAACCAAAATCAAAATTTACACCACAATTATCACCGGACAATATGGTAGATGCCTTTTACAAAGCAGTGACACATGATCTATATCACCTAAGAAAAAAACCTCAATCAAGAGGAAGAGGTACTTCCAACAATCTTACTAAAAAGGAAGCAAAAGCTATACGGAATCTGCAAGTAAATACAAATCTGGTTATAAAGGAAGCAGATAAAGGAGGTAATATCATAGTAATGAATAGAGAAGATTACATCATGATGGCCAAAAACCATCTGGAGACACCAAATTGTTATAAAAAACTTTCAACTAATCCAATAACAAGAGTGACACAAGATCTAATAGGTGCAATAGATGCCTGGCACCAACAAGGACTAATCACAGATGAACAAAAATCTCATCTCTGCGTAACTAAACCTGCAATTCCAACAATATACTTTCTTCCTACAGTACACAAAACCTTTGACACCATTCCGGAGGGCAGGCCAATCCTAAGTGGTATAGGATGGGCAACAGAACCAATGGCAGAGTACATTGACCATGCAATAAGACCAGAAGTAGTCAAAATAAAAGCTTACTTAAAAGATACAACTGCTGTCATAAAACTATTGGAAGAAATTCACTGGCAAGATACCTATTTGTTAGCCACCTGGGATGTAAAAGCACTATATACATCAATTGGATACCAAGTGGCACTGGATACAATTGACTATACATTCAAGAACCAGTCTGCTTCCCATTTCAACTATGTTTGCATGCTAAAAGGAATGCTTTTGGCAACTTTGGAGAATAATATCTTCATTTTTGATAATCAATTTTATTGTCAAGCACGTGGGGTAGCGATGGGTGTAAAATATGCACCAGCATTAGCGAACCTGGTGATGGGAATGTTTGAGGACTTGTTTATCTATCAGCTGCAAGGTTTCAAAGAGAAGATGATCAAATGGTCAAGGTATATTGATGATGTATTTATTGTCTGGAATTAGAACATCGGAAGAACTAAACTCGTTATAACAACAAGTAAATTGCAATCAATATGGTTTAGAGTTTACTGGACAAAGCAGCCGGTCACAAATAAACTTTTTGGATCTAACCATTTATGTCTCAAACAATCAACTGTACACTAAATCATATAGGAAAGAGACAGAAGTGAATTCGACATTGTTTGTGACTAGTTGTCACCATCGACCAGTTATTTTGAACATCCCTAAGGGAGAATTTATACCGGGAAGAAGAAATTGTACCGAACAAGAAGTTTTCGATTCGGCCAGAGGGTACCCTCAGAAAACAATTACTAAGGCCAGGCAAAAAGCACAAAGGATGACAAGAGAATCTACCTTAATACAAAGAACCAGGCAAACACAATCAGACAACATGATTCAATTCATCACGATGTATTGCGCAAACAATAAGGAGATCAAAAGAGTTCTTAAACACAACTGGTATCTATTGAAACTAGATTCTCATGTAAGTAAATACATTCAAGAATATCCAACGATAGTCTACAGAAGGGCAAAAACCCTGAAAATGATGTTTAGTCCATCACTGCTGCCAGAAAGAGAAGTGATAAGACCACAGACATGGTTACATCAACCAGTGTCTGGTTTTAGGAAGTGTGGCTTCTGCACAATGTGCCATTATGCAGTACCAGATACAGATATCTTCTCAAATCAAGATGGGATGAAAACTCGGATTAATGAACAAATAAACTGTAGATCCAAATACATCATCTATGCGATACTATGTGTCTGTAAACTAATATACATTGGAAGCACCATTCGGGAGCTAAGAATACAAATGAGAGAACATTTATCTACAATTGGGAGTCAAGATAAAAACCTTCCACTTTCGCAGCATTGGAAAAACCATCACCAATTACAGAACAAGAAAGACATTAGATTTGTAGGCCTGAAGAAAATCAAGACGGGCAAACGTGGAGGGGACCAAGAACTACGTCTACGACAAGAGGAAGCCAGACTCATTTGTCATTTTCAAACTGTGGAACATGGTTTGAATTCAGACAATGAGATGATCCACTTTCTTTAAAGTAATAATGAGTGTGAATAATCCTCACACATGATGCAGTGTGTATATAATATGTAAACAAGTATAAACAAATGAAGAGTCGGTGCATCTATGCCAAAAATATGAATTTTTAAATGTTATCTTGCCAAATGCCTATGTTTAATTTTTGTATGTATAAATCACAATATACTGATTAGTGCTTAAGGAAATGGGTCACACTATATTTCACTAAAGCAACGAGACATTAATGACACATAATGCCAATGGTAGAGATCGATCCATGTAGAGATCGCTCATGTCCTGACAAATAACACCATCTATTCATCTTACATCCCAAACAGCAACTTTGAAGAGGAGACTACAGTACCCAGAATTCCGTGCAACGGTTCACTAGTTCACATAAAATTGGACTGAATAAACAAACCCCTTTCTGATCAGATGGGGGCTGTTGGCGTGGGAGAAGTCCCACACCAACAACCTATGTTTAATCAAACATCATTCATTTATGTCAGGATTGAAAATTAAACACTAGGAATGAACTCCATTACCCATAATTCAATGCAACAGAACGTAGTTTACATCATATTGCCCACGAATAAATAAATCACATTCCTAACTTAAATGTGGGAGTTTTTGATTCAAATAACCAATGCAAGATGTGCACAACATCTTTATAGCATTAATGTGACACAAACTGTGTTTTTGACCGATACGGTGAAAACGAGTGAATACAGGTACAAGGGATAATGACAATTCATTACTCAGTAAATATAGAACTCACATCCCAAAACATGGCCGCCACCATCAATGGTGTAAAAACTGAAGAGGGACTTACGGGGAAATAAGGGCTGATTATAATTCAGGGACCCTCGGGAGAGGACGACTACGACGCTTGGAGCAGGAACAATATAATTTTCAGGTAAACCCTGGGCTTTAGCTGGGAAGCCCACCACTGGCTGCAGACACGTTACAAATCGTGCTGCACGTGTAACCAGGGTTTTGTGATTTGGGACAGGAACAGCAATGCACGCGGCGCGTTACATTTGAAGAACTAAAAACAACTAGTTGCCATCAGGGCATTGTCAAATATTTACTATAGAAGCTGTCTTGCTTTTTCGAAAGAAGCAGGGAACAAATGGCAGTATAGTCAAATACACATATATTTTTTAAAATGTAAAATATTTCAAGTTGGAAAGCCAAATACATTTTGTCTTTACAAATTAAGGAAGGAGCAAATGGTAAAACAGTGCAAATACACACGTATTTTTTCAAATGCAAAATACTTAAGTCGAAAAGCAAAAAAACGTATGGACCAAGTGTTTAATTATTTTTCGAAGTATGAACCAATCTAAAATGGAAATACAACCTATGTAATGATTAAAACATACATGTCTTCTTTTGCATAGGGGGATTGAACCCAGGACTTGTTACAACTATACACAATAGAGAATCTTGTAAAGGGTAAGACATACCAAGAATTTTTTCTTTGAGACCAATCACATGACAAGGGAAACCACCCCTCCCCTGCAACCGCCCCCTCTGCTCTCCCTTCCTCCTACCCCCCCTCACTTCTCAGCCCTTGATTACATAAATATGCTCAGAGAGAATAAGGATCACTAAGAAGCACGAGGTGTGATGGGGTTTTATTTCAAAGATTGTGTTTCATAAAATTGTGTTTCAGAAATTTGAAAATGTGGGTTTTAAGCACAAAAAAGTCACGATTTTTAACAGGGTTTAAAACATTTTAAAAAATAGAAGGTCTTTAACGTTTTGAACCTTATTTTGGTGTTATGTATTTTTGTATTCTTTTGTAAATAGCCCGGATTGAAAAAGGCAGAGTGCGAACACCGAAACACGTGTCTCCAAAAGGGCTAAACCCTAAATTTCTAAACAAAATAAAAATGGATAAAACTAACCAATCGGAATGAGAATTGTTCTTTTACCTACTTTGGCACAAAGCAGTGCAGGCACAAGTGTGTGTTTTTCATGATCAAATGTAGGTTCACATTTGCCATTAAAATATGGCCTGCCAGAAGGAGGGGGCAAACACCAGTGACAAGATGAACTGCAAAGGGCGATTAAGAGGCACGAGGCATTTAGATGACAATACTAACAATTAAAACCCGCATTTGCAAATCCATCCGTTTTGTATTTTAGTGTAGGGAAGGGATACGCATTTCTCAGGCACTGCCATTGAGCTACTTTCTGATCATATGATGGCAGAAGCTGGTGCATGGTGTGAGTACATAGGCATGCGGCAGCAGTGCATGGCAAATGCCTATTCATAAACCAAAGCTGTTTGTTTTTGCAAATACTTTTTTTTAAAAAAACAATTTATTAAACTTGAACACATTATAACAGCGAAACAGGACTTCAATGCAAGGAAAAGATATAAATGAAGCACCTAATAGCAGACTTGATTAAGATTTGTTTCTTTTACCTCAGTAGCACATTTACAGGTGCATTTAAGCCATTAACTGTCAACAAACAGTTCAAGGTTTGATGCTACTGCTTGAAAAAGTTAGCTCAAAGTGATTCCAGGAGGATGTGTTTTGGACGGTGATGGGCAGGTGGTGGGTAGGAATGGCCAGATGGATTAGCCTGGCCATGGGCAGGCAATGGGTTAGTAAATAACCAAACAACATCCACAAACTGAGTGCCCAAACTGAGAATAGCCAAAACTAAATAAGTTACTTATTTTCTGAACTGCAACTGAATGAAAATAATGCGAGACACAGTAATGGTGACTGACGGAAACACACCTTTCATTGTCAGAGAGAGAGAGATATAACTTAAAGGATAGTTCCGGGACTTTTTTTTTATTGTCCCTACGGTTCGGCCATGTGTTTTTAAGCATAAATCGGTAGATCGTAGAAAACTTTCCTATGGACCTTACCCGACTTTTCGTCCATTAACGCACTCGAAATCAGCCGCCATTTTGTGATAATCCTATCATTTCCCCCCATCGACCTGGCTCACCTGCGTTTGCGGCACTAAATCATATCCCCCGCCCCTGAAACAGACTTTATCAAAACATTCATATTCCCCGCCTCTATCCGTGACGTGACTGCGCTGCGTAGGCAAACGCGCCCAGGCGTCTTCTACGCGACTCCACACAGAACCCGGAAACCAACACAGATCAGCTCACAACACAGCGCGCCACAATTCGGAATATGAAACTGTACTTTAAAATGAAACAGCAACACGGTACATTTGGTAAAGTACATTTATTGGACATCAAATGTTTAGAGAATATTCAGCTATTTGCATTTATCTTTGCTCTCGATCCAAAATAGTTCGTCTTGAGGCAAGCGATGTTCGTGTGCAGTACACAGGGTGTTGGTTTACGATAAAATAAGCTCTTCGGTCGCACTGATAATCGCATGGCTGTTCCAACAACGAGGCACTAGGCCACCACAACGGTATGTATGTTGCATCTAGCCATTAGTACCGCGTAAGGGCATACTTGTACTTGGCGATCGTCCCATAAAATGGTCAGGGTGGTAACGTTGTTCACGCGGAGAAGCAACTGGCGGTTGTAAAAGCCATCTGCCGGTGTCTGGTACTCGTGACACGGACAATAATGAAGGATGTACCTGTTTTAAAAACATAAAAAATGAAATTAGTCTCACCATCAGATCTTTATTAAAATTATTCATTTTATATATTAGGTCGGGAAATTATTTCATAGCTAGGACAGTGCAACTGGGTATTATACGTCATTTCCAGTAACCCACCCCCTCTCCTCCGCCTTTTTCAGAGCCGCCTGAGCGCCAGTGGACCACTTCGTCACTGATATGATATAATATGGCATTTGCAACGCGCCTATACACAAGTGTTTCAAGGCGTGGCGAGGCAGGGAGGGGGGGGAACAAGGAGAAGACAGACAACGATCCTACTAGGCCAGGTGTCATTCAGATCGCGCAAGTGCAGGGGCAGGGGGAAGGTAAAAGTGCAAGGGGAAGGGGAAGGGGGAAGTGGAGTACAAGGTAAGTAGCATAAAATAATAAATACATAGGGCCAGCTGGTGGCGAGTGCAAGGTAAGTGCAGAACAAGTGCTGGGAAGGGGGGGCTGTAGGATACTGAGACAGTCCCCCAGTGCAGGGGTTGACAGGGAGGCAGTGCAGGTGGAGAGTGGAAGGGCCCAGGACCGAGGTCGCAGACAGTGGACCAGTTGTAGCAGGGGAGAGGGAGAGATAAAGCAGAATCAAAGAGGAAGGTTTTGAGGTGCTTCCGTAAAAGGAGATGGTTCTCCTCAAGATAGTGCGCGGTACAAAACAATATGCCCCATAGAACGAACAAGTACAACTTAACCCGTCTTTAAAGCTACTGTATAGTAATTAAATTGCGGTATAAACTCATCTAAAGAGTTACTTACATTATATTTGCATTTTCCATTGTGTCTGTGCGTAGGGCAGCCCCGAAATACCACTCCTTCTATGCCGATGTTATTTCTTCTAATGAACGAACATTAAATGGCTATCGTTTCTGAAATTTTATTCATTATCGTTTCTTACGTTATTGCACCACACCCCCAAAAAGAAGTCTTTCGGGATGGTCCCGGCCTGTCAAGGTCAAATAACAATAGAACCTTATACTGAGTCGTGGGCCATTCCGGCACCCGAGCAAAAAATCAAAGCAGCTGACCTTCACTTTGAACGAGCACACATTCCTAGTTAGCTACATTCAGTGTAAGGCCATCTCACAGGACTTGAAATTTACACTCCATCTTTGCATTTTGTCTGCGTGCTTTGCGGCCCCAGAGAACCATAAATACGGAGACATTCTATATTTTTTGAAAAATGATTTATATTACTGTTTGGTTTAATTTAATGCGCAAATGAACAAGGTTGGATAGACACATTGCATGTACACTGAGCAATCACTTTTATTCACACATTACATAGATACACATATTCAATGGGCCTGCAACATGAGGCGACTCGAGAGAACAGACAATCAAATTACAATCATTTAAACCGTGATGTGTATTTCTCAATGAGCTCTGCTTTAGGTGGACATGGAACAGAGGCAATGTTGGGTGGCAATGCAGTTGTCCCCTGCACAGGTTCGTTCACAACTCCATGTATGTGCCTATCTAGGACATCAACAATAAGTCTCTCAATAAACTCATATTGCATATCCTCAAACACTGGTTTGATCACCCATTGTTTACTTCTTTTAGTGAAGGCCTTATTGTAGCAAAGCGTCCCTAAAGTTCCGGTCGTCCTACTTTGTTGACGGCCAACATTATGGTTATGTGCCAAGACCGCTCGAAGAGTCCGATTTATCATGCCCTCCATGCCAAAATGCAATCGTTTTGGCCTGTACTTTAGGCACATATTGTGGAACACCTCCAAATCTCCTGTGTGGCAGAATTCCGTGAGTCCCCTCAAATCTCTTGTTATAGTTTTATCAAATACAATCTTTTCAATGGCTTTGTGAGTGGGTGATGAAGGAATCAACCACTTCTTCTTCCGTGCCTCCTCTGTGGACAAATGGCCATGTTCACAATTGTGGAAATGTTGGTTTGTGGTCCAGCGGTGAACGTTGCTGCAGTGTAGCATTACTGACCGCCATTTTTCCAGTAGAATTTCCAACGACCCTTCACATGTTTTTGAGCTCCACCAAAGATGGTTGCTGATTGACTTGGACCACTGTGAAATACCTTGCATATCTTTTTTTTTACCTGCAGCCGACATTTTTTTATTGATTGTTTTTGCAAGATGCCATACGTCAAATTGGTGATTTATATTTTTGTACTCTTCTCTCGTTGTCTTGGCAATTGAAACGTGTCTGTCCGTGGCTATCAGGTCGATCACCATTCCCCGCGATTGTAGTTCTTGCAATGATGCTACAAAGCCAACTTTCTCCATGGCCACTGAGGATGTACTTTGTGACACCTGCACGACCACCGAACTCACAATTTTCTTACTTTCCATGTCCTGAAAGTGGTAGGTGCAGTACTTGGCTGAAAATCCTGGGCTGTCGCACTGTCCATCACCGGCTAGCCTGAACCGTTTGCCCGCGAATGTACTTTCAATAGACATTTTTTCCATTCTCCAAGCTTCGCTAATGGCTGGAAATAGATAATCGGTTTGGTATTTGTAGAACTGAGTTTTCGCAATGAAATGGATTCCCACAAACTGAAAGAAATACTCTAACTTTTTAAAACTTGAACCACTAAAAAGTGCGGCCGCTGCACAAAGTAGATTGCCTGCTGGCAGTTGCCCCAGCATGGGTTGTGCAGACCATGAGAATGGATGATATTGTGTACAGGTGGCATGTATTTTAAGGTTAGTGCCTCGAATTGCACGAGTTACATTAATCAATGGCTCCCCACATACTTCCCCACCAACCGAATGCCCACATTTCACCATAATAATAATATCAATCAAACAACTATCGAATACAATGAATTTGGCCTCTTTCCTTATACTGTCACTCTGCATCCCAGCTGGTTCGGCCTGTAACGTTGAGCACATGTCACTCACATTAAAGGTACAATCTCTGATATCGTCTTCCGCTATGTTCAGTGATATTGATGGTGTTTCATTGTCGTCCATTTCATTCTCTTCCATTGCAACATCTGTTTCTTCTCCGGCGATGGGAGAATAAAACAATTTCTTCAACTTTCTCGCGGTCTTAGTTTTTGCGGTGTGGATTCTGTGAATTGATCTCCGACTGCATCCGAACTACCAGGAGGACATTCACTATCAATGGCTGGTGGTGGTATAGCTCCGTTGTCAATCACTTCATATTCTTCCCATTGGCACGATGCATCTCCAGTCTCAAGTCCCTGCCAAAAGGTTTGACAAGCAACATCTCTCGTTCGCTTCACTGTCTGTGTAGATCTAGTTCGTACACCCACTCGCAACTAGAGGACAGATTGGAAAAGGGATGTTCAGTTTAAACACAACTTACAGTATTGAACTATTAACAGTGAAAAACAACATAATATAGTGACCAGGACACTAACCTTCTTTTGCTTTCTTTTCTTTGAAACTTTCTTGCCTCGAACTTCAACATCTGGACGCTGTTGCTCCGACTCGTGTGTGCATGTCTCCACTTCCTCTTGCGCTGCAACGACTATATTTTCATGATAAGCACATCCATCACGCACTGACGCTTCAGCAACTCCCTGAAACACAGTAATTGCATTAGTATGGTTTTCTATTTTGTTAAAAAGAACATAAACTTTGTGCAGGCGTCAACGGCTCATCTAAATAGACCTGCACAAATGATCAGTTGTCTAAAATAAATAATGGATATCTAAATATGATTCGATTTGCTCAATCGTTGGAAGTGTCACCACCCAGAGATCTGCATCAACTACTAGGGGTGATGTTCTTGTAGAAGAAGCTCCATCATCTCCCTGAAACATAGTACTTGCGTTAATAAAGAAGGAAGTATAGCGGATGTAATCACGTCATATGATCTCGCTTGATCGAACTGTCAGTATCCATACCTCGAAATGCATAAGAACATCAAGGGACGCTGTAACTGCGGTGCACACTTCTGCAAGCTGTTGCGCCGACCCGTAACTGCATGCTCCCCCTTCTTCTTGGACTAATGCTCCATCGACTCCCTGAAACATAGGACTTTCATTAGTAATGAACACAATATTGAAAAAAGAAGACACATAGGAGGGCGACGACAGAAGGACATATCAATGGCTAAAAACGAAAGAAACATTGTGTGTAACAATCACGCTACAAGAATGCAAGATCTGATGATCTCCATCGATGGAACTGTCCGGAAACGTACCTCGAGCATCTGAGTGACATCAACGGTTGTCGTCAATGCATTGGACTCCTCAGCATCTCCCTGAAAGACAGTACTTGCATTATTTTGGATAACAATAATTATAACTGAAAACAAAGACTAGAGGACGAGTACTAGGGTGTACCATTAGGTAAAATAATTACACGATAAATTAAAACTATTGATTTACATGCCTAAAACAAGTCAGTGGCAGAATAGCCAAGTAAGATTACCCAATAGGCGCTTGAAGTGGCTGATGACTGCAATAACGACACGGATGGAGAATCTTCCGCCTTCATATTGAGTGGAAACATAAATGGGGAAATTATTGTTAGCTAATGCTACACACTACCGCAAGGCCGAGAGCTAAATCCGTAAACTTGACTCACCAGTGGATGGATGTGGACGAATAGAGTGGGAATAGCGGTTGAGAGCAATTTTCGCGTCGCTCGCGGTGTTTACTTCTTTATTAGCAATGATGTGGAGTACATGTCTGAGCTAAAGTGCCTGCTGCAGATGCGGTATCGATCACCCCTCTTGTCCGCAAAGACTTCTAGGACTCTACTTTCAAGCTCAGACGGTGGATATCCGCAATATCGGACCCATTCTCTTATCTGATCTATTGTCTTAGGGAAAACATGCATTATAGTACCTTCAGATTTATTATGGGTCTTCGAAGGGCAACCGCCAATGCAACAGGCAGGCATTGTGGAAAGTTCTGAAAAGTAAAGATCAACAATTCTCAATGAATACCAATGTGTTAAAAAATTAAATGACACATAAAAGGTCCAATGCAAGGTTCGTTTTGGTTCTTGGAACTATACACGTTATTCACATGCGGATAAGTATTTGAATAACTTTAAAAAAATAGAAAAATGATTTGACTGAACTCAGAACATGTGACTAGTTCCTTGCATGTACTGTCTTGAACGAAAAGAAAACATGGATGCAATTTGATGACTACTAGCAAATAGATATAAATTAAAAAATTGGACGCAAAATGATTATGGTACATGGCCTTACCTTGACGAACAAACAGTTAGATGCAGGGATCAGAGTAGTTCCTTGTCGTAGAACAGGGAGCAGTTCACAGGTTGCAAACTGACGAGTTGGCTCGAATTGGTCACGGAAGTTCACAGAGACGAAGAGCAGATAACCAGCACCTTCACGGGTTGACTAGCAAAGCGCAAAGAAGTTCTCATTAGAAATATGAAGTGGGTTATAAAGAATTCGAAACAGGGGTGTGTTTGTGAATGAATGACGTGTATATGTCGTGGCATTATGTGGTTTGCAGGGGGGCGTCCAGCGTGAGGGGGGATGCTTGGCAGGAGACATGGGGTCTGGAGGTAGACAATGGGAACAACAACCCATGCTCTATAGACCACTTTGAAGTGTACATGGTCTTTGGCACCCCGGTGCGAACTGCCTTTGATAGGGCGGGGGGTGGATTGGGGCGGTGGTCGTGCAGACAAGACACAGGAAGACTCATGAATGGAGACACACTTATGTGGATTGAAGGTGGGCGGCCAGCGTGAGGGAGGATGCTGGCCGGAGACATGTGGTGTGACAAGACAAGGCACAGGAAGACTATTCAATGGAGACACACTAGATTAATTTAAAAAATCAAAACAACCATTGTTAAAATATATGTTGGGTTTTATTTTAGATCTTAATTTCAATTGAACATAAATAATAAACATTACACATTGTAAAGTTCCGGTTGCAGCACATCCAGGGAAAATCCGCGGTATTGTCCACTGTCGCTGGGGAAATGTTGTCTAATGGCAAGTACCGCACAGGCAGGTATTACTCTCCGAACGCGGTGTCCGAGCCTCTCGTGAAGCCACCAAGTGAAGCAACGATAGGCCACCAGCCTGTACCACCTGTGAAAAAGAAAGATGCAAACTGTATTAAAATGACAAAACTTTCTTATCAATGTCGATTCAGGTAAAAAATGTCATTCTGCTTTGAAAAAAATTCTATCTAGAAAATGCACAATATGGAACCAATTTACATGCGTTCGAATGATATGTAGATGTAATTTTATATGTGGGAGACGACCATGAAATAGTAGTGGCATCACTGACATCACAACCAGAGTATACTTACTCGTTACTCGGATTACGCGGACGAACAGTGCCGCGAAGTTCGTGCATAAGCACCATCATCATCCTCAACACGGTCCGTGAGAGGCAGGCTTCCCTGAACTCTGGCAGCTCGGTGATGCATTGCGGACTTGGCTCGCCTTCCGAAATGTAGGCCAAGCACCCGGAATTTTCATGGCAGCAGCAGTTGTCCTCCTCAGTTGGCATTAGCTCGCACCGATTGCACGTGCACCAGGTGGAGACGCCGTCCATGCGACATGGTCCAGGCTCTTCATCCGTTGACTGGTCCTCCCAACTGCCGTCCGAATCCCCATCGTTTTCGCGTGCTTGCCTTTCCAGTAGTTCCTCCTCGGTGTACTCGGGCTCGTACATATATGGCATTATTGTAGCCATTGTGTGGTAAAGAAAGTAAAATAATTTACAGAGATGGTACATGTGTTCACAAGGCCTAGAAGCGGAGAAGGTAGCTGACCAGAGCACAGAAACGAGTCACAGAATACTCAAAGTAACACAGAGAGAGGAATGAAATCGAAAATCTGCTGCTGTGTGTTGTGAAACGGTGTGTTTATACTTATTGAGGAAAGAGGCGTCCTGCCATTTCCATGGCGACACTTCATTAGCTGAGGCGCAGCGATTGTTGACACGAAACGTGCTTTGGCGTTGGGAAATGGGCGGTACGCGTCTGCTGATGTCAGGCTCAGGGGCGGGGGATTTGATTTAGTGCCGCAAACGCAGGTGAGCCAGGTCGATGGGGGGGAAATGATAGGATTATCACAAAATGGCAGCTGATTTCGAGTGCATTAATGGACGAAAAGTCAGGTAAGGTCCATAGGAAAGTTTTCTACGATCTACCGATTTATGCTTAAAAACACATGGCCGAACCGTAGGGACAATAAAAAAAAGTCCCGGAACTATCCTTTAACCCGCAGTATTATTTAGTATTCTTTAGATGTGTAAAGCGCACTCTAGCCCACGGGCATCGAGGCGCTAACATGAGCTTAGGAAGGCTTGATACTGGGTTACATGAATGCCGCCCAAGGAGATTTTTAACATGGTAAAAAGTTCATACAAGCATAAGCGTGACAAGGCTGCATAGTAATAGTCGTAGCAGGAGTCTAAACAAGTTAACACAACTATATACAAAGAGCCTTGTTTTGATCGCCTGACGGAAGGCTGCATGCGATTCGATGCCCCTGATGTGTGGTGGTAGTGCATTCCAGTTGTGCGCTGCCTGAGTGGGGAAGCTGCTAAACTTTGAGCGAGATGTTAATACCTGAGAGAGTGCTAAATGTAGTCTCAAGTTTGATGATGCATCCGAAAAAATGAAGTTACATGAAAATAAATGCACTGAATATATGGTTTTCTAAAACTGGGCAATAATTATGATAAAAATAGTAATAATGTCGCTATTACTTCCTTTATCACCTGGGTGATGGGGAGTTCAGAGTCTTTGGCAAAACATATCTCCTTTATCCCACTTGCTCTCTACCCTCGCACTGTGGTCCAACTCCCCACCCAAGTGTGGGCAAAGCCGTGCATTACGTCATGGTCAGGATTCAAAAGTTTTCAATTTAACAAAATCTTGTTGTTTCCTCTTCCAGCTCTGGGCCAAGCCCCTAGGCTCTTTCTACCAAGCAGCTGGCAATATTGGTTTCACAAGAAGCAATATCCCTGTCAAGAGTGGCATTGTGTAGCATTGTCACTGTCTTGATGTGGCGGGTATCCATCCTGGACTTGCTGAATCCATTCGAGGCTTCAGGTCTCCGATCTGCGTATGGGAATTCAATACTTGAACCATTTCCATTGGAACCTTTTAGACACACCCTAAACAATCCCACGATTTGATCTTCTGCCTGGGTTCAGTACACATTCAGTTCTGACCCATAGCGACCATGCCACTGCCCTCTTCAGGTCACCTATGACCATGGCACTGCCATCTTCAGATCACCTCTTTTCTAATAAACATTCACTGCTTCTCGCTGTGATCCGACAGGCAACAGGGATGCAGCGTACAAGGGAGTTACCGATATTGGAACCTTAACAGCAATCCGAAATCCCTCTTTAACCATGTGATGTAGTGAAATCAGTAGATCACATGGAATACAGGTATTAGCATTGGAATACGTGCAGTATGTGGCGATTTGTATAGCTATAAATTGTATTTTAGTATGACACCAGTATCCCGACAAACATTATCCTTGTGACGGTCATATGTTGCTTAGCCTTAGTCTGAATTTTGCTCTCTTCCGGTATACAGCGCACTACAACTTTTGGTGTGAACATATTAGTGGTGAGAAGATGGAATTGTCCAAACCAGAAGTATTCTGATGAGCTGTTGGCCTGATAACAACAGACTTGGGCCCTCATTACAACCCTGGCGTTGGACCATGGTGCTAATAGCACCATGGTCCATGCCGGTAACTTACCGACTCCGCCATGGCGGAATGGGGAATTACCACCCCATTCCCAGGTTGGCGGGGCGCTAATTCCCCATGCCGCCATGGCCCCTTCTCCATTCCCATTTTTGCCCCATAGGGCTCAATGGAATGGGGAAGGCGCTAAGTACGGTGCCGCAAATTGCGGCACCGTACTTAGCACCAAGGTCCCTTTGCGGGTTGGGATTTAACGCCTGCAAAAAGAAGGCGTTAAAATCGCCAACCCGCAAAGGGACCTCGTAATGAGGCGTTAAGGGGTTAACGGCGCCGCCACATTTTACGGCGCCGTTAACCCCTTAACGCCAGGGTTGTAATGAGGGCCTTGATGTTGTTTTGAGCTTATGAAGATTCTCTGGATTCATACGACCCAGAGGCGATACCTTCAGGCAATAGTCCCAGTAGAACCTGCATCTGCTTGACTGAGCCCGCCTAAAGACTGTGAGGCCGATTCATGGAATAATTAGCGCGGCGCAAGTGGGCAAAAACGTGCGAATCGCAGTGGAATAGCGAAAATCGCAGTGAACGTGCGAAAATCGCACGAAAAGCAGCGCACGTCGATTCATGGAAGGCCGTGCGCGAGAAAACCAGCGGATGTGCGATAAAAAGTGCGCGGCGCATGTTAGCGCACAGGCCATCTAACAGCGTGCGCCAGGTCACAGCGAAAATCGCACAGGCCACAGCGAAAATCGCACATAGCGCGGCGCACGCAATAAAAGTAGGCGGAACACGGGCGTAACACTCGGAATGGGGAACAACTTGCCAAAACGTGGGCGTCACGGGGGAAGTACAGGGCACAAGTGCGCGGAACGCCCACACGCTCGCCTACAACACGTATTCATGGAATAGAATAGGGGAAAAAAGCGCACGCTCAAACCAGCGCACAGGCACAAACACGACCGCCACAAGAAAGGAGGCGGTAGCGTCTCTGCGGCTGTAAGAAAAGTGCGCCAAAAGGTGCGCCAACAAATAGCACCTATATACTGCCATGATGAATGTCCCATACTGTGGCCCTCCAGGAAAAATGACGTGCAAAGGGGTACCCACAAACACGGACACCCGCTGACAAAAAATACGTGTGCATGTATACCGGGGTGCGCGGGAAGTGTCACACGCGATTTGCAGGGTACGTGCATCACAGGGGTTCGCGTGAAGTTATTCACGCGATCGGGCCTGGGGGAGCGGGCTACGTGTATTACAGGGGTTCGCGTGAAGTTCCACACGCGATCGGGCCTGGGGGAGCGGGCTTCGTGTATTACAGGGGTTCGCGTGAAGTTCCTCACGCGATCGGGCCTGGGGGAGCGGGCTTCGTGTATTACAGGGGTTCGCGTGAAGTTCCACACGCGATCGGGCCTGGGGGAGCGTGCTACGTATATTTCAGGGGTTCGCGTGAAGTTTCACACGCGAATAGCCTGGGCGCGTGAATTTGAGGGGTGCGCGGGAAGTTCCTCACGCGATCGGGCCTGGGGGAGCGGGCTACGTGTATTACAGGGGTTCGTGTGAAGTTCCACACGCGATCGGGCCTGGGGGAGCGGGCTTCGTGTATTACAGGGGTTCGCGTGAAGTTCCTCACGCGATCGGGCCTGGGGGAGCGGGCTACGTGTATAACAGGGGTTCGCGTGAAGTTCCTCACGCGATCGGGCCTGGGGGAGCGGGCTACGTGTATTACAGGGGTTCGCGTGAAGTTCCTCACGCGATCGGGCCTGGGGGAGCGGGCTTCGTGTATTACAGGGGTTCGCGTGAAGTTCCACACGCGATCGGGCCTGGGGGAGCGTGCTACGTATATTTCAGGGGTTCGCGTGAAGTTTCACACGCGAATAGCCTGGGCGCGTGAATTTGAGGGGTGCGCGGGAAGTTCCTCACGCGATCGGGGCTGGGGGAGCGGGCTACGTGTATTACAGGGGTTCGCGGGAAGTTCCACACGCGAATAGCCTGGGCGCGTGTATTTCAGGGGTGCGCGGGAAGTTCCACACGCGAATAGCCTGGGCGCGTGAATTTGAGGGGTGCGCGGGAAGTTCCACACGCGAATAGCCTGGGCGCGTGTATTTCAGGGGTTCGCGGGAAGTTCCACACGCGAATAGCCTGGGCGCGTGTATTTCAGGTGTTCGCGGGAAGTTCCACACGCGAATAGCCTGGGCGCGTGTATTTCAGGGGTGCGCGGGAAGTTCCACACGCGAATAGCCTGGGCGCGTGTATTTCAGGGGTGCGCGGGAAGTTCCACACGCGAATAGCCTGGGCGCGTGTATTTCAGGGGTGCGCGGGAAGTTCAACACGCGAATAGCCTGGGCGCGTGAATTTGAGGGGTGCGCGGGAAGTTCCACACGCGAATAGCCTGGGCGCGTGTATTTCAGGGGTGCGCGGGAAGTTCCACACGCGAATAGCCTGGGCGCGTGTATTTCAGGGGTGCGCGGGAAGTTCCACACGCGAATAGCCTGGGCGCGTGAATTTGAGGGGTGCGCGGGAAGTTCCACACGCGAATAGCCTGGGCGCGTGTATTTCAGGGGTGCGCGGGAAGTTCCACACGCGAATAGCCTGGGCACGTGAATTTGAGGGGTGCGCGGGAAGTTCCACACGCGAATAGCCTGGGCGCGTGTATTTCAGGGGTGCGCGGGAAGTTCCACATGTGATTTGACAGTGTGGCTCCTCCCAGGTGTACCCTGTACACCCTCCACGGCCCCTGCAGGCAGCCCACACCACAGGGGACTACCCTGCATCCCTGGTCATGTCCCGCAGGCAGCCCACCCAACATGGGCATGCCCCCCAGCAAAGGCACATGTCTCCTTGAACTAATGAACACCAACACATGTCCCCTTGCACCCCCACCCCCCAGCACTGTGGGGCACCTGCCAGCAGGCCCCCACCCATGTCCAACTCATGTCTCCCACCACCCCCAAACCCCAGCCACCAGGGTCACCCTCCACCAGGGCCCCACTCATGTCTCCCACCACCCCCACCCCCCAGCACTGTGGGGCACCTGCCAGCAGGCCCCCACCCATGTCCAACTCATGTCTCCCACCACCCCCAAACCCCAGCCACCAGGGTCACCCTCCACCAGGGCCCCACTCATGTCTCCCACCACCCCCACCCCCCAGCACTGTGGGGCACCTGCCAGCAGGCCCCCACCCATGTCCAACTCATGTCTCCCACCACCCCCAAACCCCAGCCACCAGGGTCACCCTCCACCAGGGCCCCACTCATGTCTCCCACCACCCCCACCCCCCAGCACTGTGGGGCACCTGCCAGCAGGCCCCCACCCATGTCCAACTCATGTCTCCCACCACCCCCAAACCCCAGCCACCAGGGTCACCCTCCACCAGGGCCCCACTCATGTCTCTCACCACCCCCACCCCCCAGCACTGTGGGGCACCTGCCAGCAGGCCCCCACCCATGTCCAATCCATGCCCCCCTGCACCTGGGTCCCAACATTCCCCAATCATGTCCGTAATGCCCATCCTCCCCTGCCAAAAGGCCCAACCAACTATCACACCCACCCACATATCAAAGGCAATTACATGTTACACCCCCAATGTAAATAATGCAATTTAACACATGTCTGTCACACACAATGGCTGCAAGTGAATGACAAAACACCCAACATGACATGCCTGAAAGCAATGAGATGATACGACACATTGAAGATCAAAAAAATAATATGTATTGAACAGCAAATAAGAAAAAACACAAAGCAAATCAAACAAAACAAGATGAATGTCCAAGAAAAAATTATGAAAAATTAAAATAAGCCAATCAAGAAGATAATCCTGGGTCCATGAGCCCTACCAAATTAAACCTAACTGACTACTAACTAAAAAGGGAACTATATACAAAAAAGTGGTGCATTGTCCAATCGCAACCCAAAAAAAATTCAAAAAAACAAAGGAAACCTAACCCTAACTATACAACTATATACAAAGGCAGCGGGCTATTCGGACGGCTCACTGGTTGTTGTCATGGGCCAGGGCATCCTCGAACTCCTGGTCAATGGCTTGGAGGCGGGCATGTTCCCTGGCCCCGAGGTCCCGCAGGGATAACGCAGTGTCAAGCTCAAACTCCCTGCGAAGACCCTCGAGGCACTCAGCCCGCCTCAGCGCCCTCCGCATGGAGTCCTCCGCCCTGACCATCGTGAGCCGTTCCTCCTCTGCCCGCTGCCGCTCCGCACCTATCCGCTGGCACAACCTCTCCCACACGGAAGCCACTCCCATTCCAGGGTTCTCCTGCCCTCCGGCCGATGCCTGCACCCCTGATGTTGATGGCCCCGAGCCATGATGCCTCCCACGTTGAGCCTGCTGCTGCCTCCGACGCAACTGCCTGTGCCAGCACGACGGCATCCAGGCTGATGGAAACCACCGACGCCGTCGTGCACGTGCCCTGCCCGATGATGCCGTCACATCCTCCATCTGCTGGGGTCCAGTTGCTCTGGTGTCCACCCCTGCTGGATCTCTGACTCCCGACTGTGGCAGGGATGGGATCCCCACCGAGCTGGCTGCATTGGTCGGGGCAGGTCCACAGGGGGCCCTGGTGGCATCTGGGCTGGAAGACGGCAAGGAGAACGACTGGTGGATAGCCTGCACAGAGGAGGAGAGGGCCGCCACATTGGCCAACACATGCAGGAAACCCCCGAACATGGCCGATCCCAATTGGGCCACGTCGGCACGGTGCACTTCGTGATGACGTGTGTGCTCCTCCCGGGAAGCACGCACGGCATCAGTAATCGCAGCCGTGCGCAACGCGACCCCAATCAGGACCTTCTCCGCACGGCCAGGGGTTCCCACGTCCGCAGGTGGAGGGGAGTCAGGTGACATGGACATCCCCTCTACCTGCGGACAGGCCTGGGATGGGGCATCCCTGCTGGTGCATGGTGGTGCACTCACAGGGTCAGGGACAGCGACATGCACAGGCCCCTCCACGGTGACCTGTGCTGCCTCCTGCCCCTGGCCCTGGACTGCACCACTTGCACCAGCAGGGATGCCCCCACCAGGCCCCATGTGTGCCCCAGTGGCGGCCTCCTCCTCCTCTGTGCAAACCACCAACCTGGATGGCTCCTCACCGTCTCCCACCGTAGCAGGCCCCTGTGGGGGCTCACCCACCCCTTCCGCTGCAGCCGTGGGGGCATCCCCGCCGCCTTGCTCCACAGCGCCGTCTCCGCCCTCTTCTTCACTAGCCGCTGCGTAGAGGGAGACAAAGAACACAAGCATCAGGGCACTGTACAATGGTCCCCTAGACAGGAAGCAATAGCAGATGAGCACCACTGTCAAAGTACACTTCCATCATGTCCCTCCACAACACATGGGCCAGTCCAGGCAAAACACACACAGTAACAGGCATGGTGCATGCCATGGACATTTCCATGCATGTCCAATGGACTCTTGAAACATTCAATGATATGTAACTCACATGCATCATGCCTCATGCCCATCACATGCACACACATCACCTCAGTCACATCCATCTGGCCCCAAACACACCAAACACAGCGGATACAAGGGTCATTTTGCTGCTTTACTGAATCTCTGCATTGTCACACACATGTGTCATGCATCCATGGCATGCACAAGTCACAGACACGCAGGTCAGGCACACAGACATGGCTACCATATATGTACCTGGCATCAGCACCCATCCCTCACCCCCACCCATGTTCAGGTACAGAGACTGGCATGCTCTCATGTTCATAATCTGATTAGGGCTCCCCATGCGGCATATCAACACATGCAACAACCATGTGCATCACACATCACTGGTCGCACATGCATTACCATGATGTCCCTGCACACATACATGCATACATGGGCTATGGCACACATACAGGCAAGTATCATAGAACCAGCACACCGCAACATGCCCTGTCTCACACAGTAATGCATGGACACTTACCGCTCAACTCCAGACGGGCCTCCCTCTCAAGGATCTGGGCGTGGAGCGCTGGGCGTACGCGTTCCAGGACCCTCATCTGGATGGTACTCATGCGGCCCCGGCCCCCCTCCACGAGGCGCCGGGCCTTCACAAGGGTCCTGGACCTCAAGTCCTCCCAGCGCTTCTTGATCTTCAGGACGTCGCGGGTTGCCACCCCCTCCGCGTTGATGGCAACCACACAGTCGGCCTAGATCCTCTGCCGTCCTTCCTTGCTGGCGCGGGACGATCCAAAGAGGGCATCATACTGCCCCAGGACATGCTCCACCAGGACACCAACTTCGGTGACAGTGAAGCTGGTGCCCCTCTGCCCCTCTGGCCTGGGGTTGCCACTGGTGCCAGATGTGGAAGTGCCCGACATGGCAACCCCAGAGGCAGGTGTGGGTGGGCAACTGGGTCCTGGGGCTGGGCTGTGGAGCGATGTAATACCAGTCGGGAGTCTTCAGTTCCAGCAGGGGTGGACACAGCAACTGGACCCCTGCAGATGGCTGATGTGCAGGCACCAAATGGCAGGGCACGGTGGCAGCAGGCAGGCAGGCAGGCAGCAGCAGATGGCACGTGGGAGGCTGCTCGGGGCACTGGGGGGCAGTAACTCGGCCTTCTGGGCAGGAGCGTGGGCTTCCGTGTGTTTTCGCGTGGCCAGCTTGATACGGAGTGATTTGGCACGTGAAAATCCTGCACGTCAGCGTGAAATCCGAGGAAAGGCCCTTAGCGCGTAAGCGCGTCAGCACGCATACGCGATTCTATTGGACCAGAGTCCCTCAGCGCGTAAGCGCGTCTGTGACGTGACCCGCACGGGTGTTCCCCACTCAGGACGTGATGACGGGGCACACGTGGAGATACTGCACGTCAGAGTGTCATCGCGTGTAATTGGACAAAAGTGCGCGTACACGCGATTGGCCTATGTACGTGTATTTAATGGGTGCGCGGCCACTTACACACGCAAGTACGTCAGCGAACCTGTATCCCGTGGTGCGTGTGAATTTCCACACGCTATTGGACTGGGAACAGGATTCCAGGGCTGCGCGGGTCACACGCTGTATCCCGTGGTGCGTGTGAATTTCCACACGCTATTGGACTGGGAACAGGATTCCAGGGCTGCGCGGGTCACACGCTGTATCCCGTGGTGCGTGTGAATTTCCACACGCTATTGGACTGGCAACAGGATTCCAGGGCTGCGCGGGTCACACGCTCGCCTAGAACACGCGCTAAGCATAAATTGCGGACTTTAACAATAACAAGCTCAGACGCCAGGATGAACATACCGTTCCTAGCAGCAGTGGCAGTGGGCTACCAAAGGAGGAGGAGGAGGATAGTCAGGGCCAGAATATTCACACCCAGAACCAGCCTTTTCGGGATGCCTGATGACCAGGTGTATGGGAGGTACAGGTTTCCACCACACATCATACTGGACCTGGTGACTGAGTGGGAGGATGACCTCACATCACCCACCCTGTGCTCCCAAGCACTCAGCCCCCTGGAGAAGGTCCTCAATGTACTGCACTTCTTAGCCACTGGATCATTTCAGCGGACAAGTGCCATAGTGGGTGGGGTGTCACAGGCCACCCAGTCACGCTGCCTACACCAGGTCTTGAACATCATGACTGCACGCCCATCAGTCCGCAGGCACATATACCTGCCCAGAACACCTGCAGAAAGGCATGCTGCCGCCCTGGATTTTTACGCAGTGGCACGATTCCCCAAAGTGCTAGGTGCCATCGACTGCACCCATGTGGCTCTACGTCCCCCCAGGGCATCTGAGCACATCTATAGGAACCGCAAGCACTGGCATTCCATCAACGTGCAGGTAGCATGTAATGCCAAGGGAATCATCACCTCAGTATATGCCAACTATCCCGGCTCCACCCACGACAGCTTCATTTACCGAATGTCCACCCTAAGCCGGGACCTAGAAGCTGGGCGGCATGGCGATACATGGCTGCTTGGTGAGTATGTATGCCACTGCACATGCATGCATGTTGGATACTGAGCAAGGTCACAACCTCACCAATGATACCAATCCCCACCTCCACAGGGGACAGTGCCTACCCTCTCAGCCCCCACATGATGACGCCAATTCGGAACCCCACCACGCCACCCCAGGTAAGATTTAACACAGCCCACATTACAACCAGGGGCATAGTGGAGCGCACATTCGGAGTGCTGAAGTCACGCTTTCGCTCCCTTGACCGTTCTGGCGGGCAGCTGTTATACGCTCCCCCAGTAGTGTGCAGGATCATAGTGGCAGCATGTGTCCTGCACAACGTTGCAACACGCCGGGGCCTGGCCGTGGACATGGTGGTGGCCCCACATCCCCAACCACATGCACAGCCGCTGCGCATGGGAGGGGAAAGGGCACGGGGGGAGGCAGCCCGTACACAGCTAGTGGCTAATTACTTCACATAGAAATCACACCCCTGTGGAGTGCACACTGCCCTGGCACATTCCATCTGACAATCAATGATGACTCAACCTGACACTGATCCTGAATGTGTGGAGAATGAACCGGGAATTCCATGTCAGCCTGAGATTGTTCACCTGGAAGTGTCACAATGTGTGCATCCCTACCCATACAGACACCACCAATGCAGTTTTGTGAAGTTACACATTGAAGCAGCTAAAATGAATACCCACTTGCAAAATGCAACAAGAGGACAGTGCCATGTCAGCCAACCCAACCCCAGCACTGCCACACGACACACCGTGCCATGTCATGCTAATTGCAGGTAAACAAAGTAATCCCCACAACATGACATCACTCTCACTATGTACAGTGGCACTATTAGAAACCTGCAACACCTGAAATGCTCACAGCAATGCCGGACCAACAACATACTTGAGCACGTAGTACCATTAACATGACATCAAAAATGTAACATATTAGTAGTCTCACCACCTGGAAATGCCTGCACTCCCACCACTACCAACTGTGCAGTGTTGGCGCCATGTAGAGTTGTAGGAGCACTGCTGCCAACATGGTCCCCATCGCCAGACTAGAGGTCCTTGTGTGGACTTGAGGAAGGGACCTGCAAATTGGGAGGTAGACACAGAAGAAGAGTTACACATCAATGCAACATGCATTGTACAACACAACAGCAATATGCACTAGGAATGTATACACAGTATTGACTACAGACTGGCCACACAGCTCATGGGAGTCCAACGTCACTGTGTAATTCACTGTCACTTGGGCACACCCTTTGCAAGCCCATGGAAACGGGAAGCAGGAGGGGTGTGTGTGACTCAAACCCAAGCATCTGAACCAAATACATTACAAGCCTGCATGTGCCCAGCCACAATGCAGCGTATGCCCACAGGAACCACGGAAGCCAACAGATCGGAGCCAACAGATCGGAGCCAACAGATCGGAGCCAACAGATCGGAGCCAACAGATCGGAGCCAACAGATCCTCCCAAAAAAATTGGGAATAAAAGAAATCAAAATAAAAATAAAAATAAGAAACAATCAAAAATGGCCATTGATGGGCCCGGGGGGGTTGGGGAGGCCACCCAGGAGGTCCGAGGACAGGATGCACACCAGAACCCACCTGCGTGGATCCTGGGAAAATAAAACACCTCCATGGGCTCATGGCCCACACGGCTACCCTATTGTGGGAGTGTCACTGCTGTCGCTATTATCACCCTGTGCAGCTGCATCCGGAGGTGGTTGCACTATGGGAGGCAGCCCACGCAAGGCCCTAGTCTGCTCCTCCATGGCTGCAAGCATGCGGGTGTGGTAGGTCTGGTTCTGGAGGATGAGTGTGCGGAGGTCCCCATGCAACAACTCACGGGATGCCCGGACCTCCGCCCTCGTTGCCTGCATCTCAGCTGAGAGCGTACGGGTGAGACGCTCCAGCTGCTGTTCTGTCCTTTGGTGTGTTGAAGCCTCAAGCTCAACAAGAGTCGTCCTGAGGTGTAGGAGCTCCTGCCTCAGGGCTTCCCTGTGGCCCTGGGACTCAATGGAGATGGCCTCCTGCAGAGTCGCCAGTGCCGCCCGCCTGTCCCTGTTGGACCCCAACATGTCCTCCCTGTGTGACTGGCAGATGGAGTCAGTTGCCTGCTCTAGTCGCTCCATCAGCCTTTCTGGGGGGACAATGGAAGTGGCCACCCTATCCATGGCCTGAGCCATCATCTCGGATGATGCAGCCTGTTGGGTAGCCATACCGTAAATGGATTGCTCCCATGCGGTATTGCCAGGTGGCGTACGGCCACCACGTCGGCGGGCACCACACCTGTCTGGGGCAAGGCGAACTGCGCCTTGCTGTGCCGGCACTGCCTGAGGCTGCAGGACTGCATTCCCCCTCTGATCTGCTGGCCCAGGAACAGGATCAGATGTCGCGGAGTGTGACCCTGCATCCGTAACCACCGAAGGCGTAGCTGCCAACACTGACATCCCCATGGAGGGTACTGACCCTGGTGCAGGTGGGTGAGACAGAACAGAATCCCTCCCTGGAACACTCACCAGCGACGGCACGTAGGTCTCATCCGAATCAACACCTGAGTACAGCTCGGGGGAGGTGCAGCCAGAGACACCCCTTGAGAGCACGACCTGCAGCACTTGTGGGTTCTCCCCCACCACCACACCACGTCCCTCACTGGTGGTTGGTCGGCCCTGGGACACCTCCTGGGTCTGCACCATCTCCACAACCCCAGCAGTATCAGGTGCGTCTTCCCCTGCAAAGACATGAAAACAAAGTAATGGAAACAGGCATTAGCACCATGGCACACATTGAGGGCTGAGAAGCAAGAGAACCAGTACTTGATTGACATGTCCCACATGACTAAAAGCCTCCCATGCATGCACCCTCACTGCGTATGAAGTGCAGGCAAACGGCACACACTGATGACACCAAGATGGAAGATGAACACATTTTCTGCATGCTGCCTGGCAGTGGCATCACACATTGGCCTGTGATTGGCAGGTGAAACACACATGCCATCACACAGATGGCATGTACCATTGCTATTGAGTGAAGATGGAGAGGAGGGCAGCACCTATTCATTCAGTCCAGTTCCCGCATGTAATAGCTTTTCTGATTCTAACAGGTCAGATTTTTCACCTGGAGCTGCCAGTCTGTAATGGTCAAATTGCACAGGGACATGTGTGTACAAATGATATCCAGGTAACAAAGTCACTCCCCTTTACCATACCCATGTCAGACATGTGACTAGTGGACAGCGACATGCCTAGTGAAAGCGGTGGAATGCAAACAAACTGACTGAATGAACAGTGAAAAATAAGCAAATCTGTTGTGTCAAGGTGACACTTCAAGGGCAACTGGCGTGCAGTTGTGCTAGATGTCTACTGTTGGCAGAAGGGATACTGCTATGGCCAAATGCAGCTGCGCAGGAAGTATTGCATGAAGCACATGGCTGACCCATACGACTGAGGCGCACACACTCTCTCCTGCCACCCAAACAGAAGCCCTCACACACACACCATGCACATGTATGACACACACATGCATGTGCACTCACCGGACAATGCCTCGTAATCAGCCAGATCTCCCACGCCTTGGATCTGTTCCTCCGTGACGTAGGTCCCAGCGACTGACTCATGTGGAGTGAGTTCCATGTCTACTACTGGAGACCCACCTCCAGTCACTAGAGTTGCGGCATGACTTGAGGCCAGCTTACTCTTTGCCCTGCGCTTTAGGTCATTCCAGCGCTTATAGCAATCATTGGCTGTGCGCCTCACGATTCCAAGGGCACTTACGATGTCCGCAACGGTCTGCCAGTGTGCCTGGCGTTGTGCAGGTGTGGTCTTGGATCCTGCAACAATGACCATCTCGTTGTCATGTCCGGACACATACTCGACAAGTGCATTCAGTTCGTCATCCGTGAAGCTGGGCTTCCTGGACGGGCCGGACTGTGTAGCCGTGTCTGGGGCATCAGCCTGTGCCGGACGAGCACTCTTCCTCTTCCGCTTGGAAGGTGGTGGTGATCCTGAGTGTCCTGCGCCGCTCTGGACACTAGGGGCAGGAGCCCTGGTGGACTCTGTATCAGGAGTGTGGGATTGCACACTCAGCATGGGAGTTGGTGCAGGCATTGGCTCGAGTGTGATGGTGTCAGGGGGAATGTCAGCAGCATGGACTAGGACCGACACTGTCCTGGCTGGGTGTGTGAGGGCTGGGGTGGATGGAGCCGCAGCTGCCCCTGCAGCCACTCCGCCCTGCCTCCTTGGTGCAGCAGATGACCTTGCTGCCCCAGATCCACGTGGCATGATGGCATCAACGTGCACCAGCGCACGTGTCGTAGCCCTGCTGACCTGGAAGTCAGCCATGGAGTCAGCCAGGTCTGGTGCCACAATGGGCTGGTCCAACAAGGGCTGAGCATGGATGGTGTCAGCCACTTCAGCCTCAACGGGAGGGGGGGAGGGGGGGGAGGGGGGGGGTGATGGGTGCCCTTGACTGGTCCTCCACACATGGTGGGACAGGCTCACCCTGCAAGTTACGACCACGTCCCCTACCGGATCCACCACGGCCACCACTTGTGGCTCTTCCACCTTTGCCACCCTTACGGAATCCTCGCCTCCCAGCCATGGCACTGATATTAATGTGCGTATGGGAGTGGCTGTAGACAATTGTCCTGGGCAATTGGGGGTCAAAGGGGTTGGGTACCAGATGGTAATTGTACCCTAGTGCCCTAGCACGGCTGATTGTAACCCCTGGGGAAAGATGACGGGTCACGCAACGCACAGGAGGCCCAAAAAAGGGAGATGACGTGCACGCAACCCCTCCTAGACCACGTGTGCAGAAAGAAAAACCTGCACTACGCTGTGGCACCCAGTAACACAAGAATGAACGTATGCGTGTCACACGCAGCCTAGAATGACCTCTGAAGGGGTAGGCAACACACGGGGCAAGCACAGGAGTTGGATACGTGCGTGACTCACCGTCTGCCAGGTAAAAGAGCGTGAAGAATGAGCGTGTTTGGCTGGCTAAACCCCCGCCAAAAGAAGATGTGTACGCTGTCTGAGAAGACAGGACAACAGTAGAAGGGGACACTGTTTGAGGGAACAGGCCCAGGTAAACCAGTAAAAGAGAAAAAAGAGAAAAAGCTGTCAGAGGTAACAGGGAATACGAACTGGAAACGCCGTGAAGTAAATCGCGTGTGAAACGACAAGAAGTACAGATTTCACCCACTCGCTCTCCACGAAAAGCACGTACAAGGAAATGGTGTTCTACATGTACCTTATATACAGGCCCACACGTACAGCGTCACTTACGCGGCGTGTACGTTCACCAATCACACGCTTTGTCACTCCTGCGTGTAGATCCATTTTCACCAATCACACGCTTTGTCACTTCTACGTGTACATCCATTTTCACCAATCACACGCTTTGACACTGGGACGTGTCACGCAACAATTTCCTGCACGTGCAGGTGACTATAGGCGCGCATATGCTGTTGACGGGTTTACGCGCTAAGGGCCTTTGCTGACGTGTGGGATTTCACTACCTATCAGGCTGTCCACGCGTTCACACACGAGAGACCACGCTCCTGGCCAGGAGGCGAAATTACTGCCCCCCAGAGCCCTGAGCACGCTCCCACCTGCCATCTGCTGCTGCCTGACTGCCTGCTGGCCACGTGCCCCACAGTGCTGGTGGGTGGGGGTGTTGGGAGACATGGGTGGGGGCCTGGTGGAGGGTGCCCCTGCACTGGTGGGGGTGGTGGGAGACATGGGTGGGGGCTTGGTGGAGAGTGCCCCTGGTGGCGGGGGGTGGTGGGAGACATGGGTGGGGGCCTGGTGGAGGCTGCCCCTGGTGGCGGGAGGGTGGGGGTGGTGGGAGACATGAGTGGGGGCCTGGTGGAGGCTGCCCCTGCACTGCTGGGGGGGTGGGGGTGCAGGGGGACATGAGCAGGTGTGCAGGGTAGTCCCCTGTTTTGTAGGCTGCCTGCAGGGGCCGTGGAGGGTGTACAGGGAACACCTGTGAGGACCCACCCAGCCTAATCGCGTGTTAAACTTCCCGCGTACCCCTGTAATACACGTACCCTGGCTAATCGCGTGTATAACTTCCCGCGTACCCCTGTAATACACGTACCCTGGCCAATCGCGTGTTAAACTTCCCGCGTACCCCTGTAATACACGTACCCTGGCCAATCGCGTGTTAAACTTCCCGCGTACCCCTGTAATACACGTACCCTGGCTAATTGCGTGTTGAACTTCCCGCGTACCCCTGTAATACACTTACCCTGGCTAATCGCGTGTTAAACTTCCCGCGTACCCCTGTAATACACGTACCCTGGCTAATCGCGTGTTAAACTTCCCGCGTACCCCTGTAATACACGTACCCTGGCTAATCGCGTGTATAACTTCCCGCGTACCCCTGTAATACACGTACCCTGGCCAATCGCGTGTTAAACTTCCCGCGTACCCCTGTAATACACGTACCCTGGCCAATCGCGTGTTAAACTTCCCGCGTACCCCTGTAATACACGTACCCTGGCTAATTGCGTGTTGAACTTCCCGCGTACCCCTGTAATACACGTACCCTGGCTAATCGCGTGTTAAACTTCCCGCGTACCCCTGTAATACACGTACCCTGGCTAATCGCGTGTTAAACTTCCCGCGTACCCCTGTAATACACGTACCCTGGCCAATCGCGTGTTGAACTTCCCGCGTACCCCTGTAATACACGTACCCTGGCTAATCGCGTGTATAACTTCCCGCGTACCCCTGTAATACACGTACCCTGGCCAATCGCGTGTTAAACTTCCCGCGTACCCCTGTAATACACGTACCCTGGCCAATCGCGTGTTAAACTTCCCGCGTACCCCTGTAATACACGTACCCTGGCTAATTGCGTGTTGAACTTCCCGCGTACCCCTGTAATACACTTACCCTGGCTAATCGCGTGTTAAACTTCTCGCGTACCCCTGTAATACACGTACCCTGGCCAATCGCGTGTTAAACTTCCCGCGTACCCATTTAATACACGTACCCTGGCTAATCGCGTGTATGACTTCACGTGTACCCCTGTAATACACTTACCCTGGCTAATCGCGTGTTGAACTTCCCGCGTACCCCTGTAATACACGTACCCTGGCCAATCGCGTGTTAAACTTCCCGCGTACCCCTGATATGCACGTTACCCGCTTTGCGTTCCTTGTTTGGCTGCCCTGTAAACTGGTCCAGAGTTAGCGCAGCCCTTTGCGATGATTTAGCGATTTTGCTGGCTTTTCCTTGCGCGAGGGCGTTCTTGGGGGCGTTACTGGCGCTGCTGCAGGGTCGCTGCGATACTCTGCGCCACGGCTGGTTTGGGAGCATGAAATCCATGAATACGCTGTGCGCGGAAATCGGTTTTATCGCACGTGCCTGGCGCAGTCAATCGCACGCGGACACTCTGCGCCAGCCGCTTGCGACACTTTTCTGCGAAATTCTATGAATTACCTTGTTAGTGTATTGTATTCCTCCCCTTCATTGTGACATTGGGAAAATAACTATTGCATTCACTATTGAAACCCAAAGTGTAACTCTCGATGCAGATACCTTTCGTACCCATACAAAGCTAGTGCACCTCAGAAGAAGAATGAAAACACATTTTGCAATGAAGACTCGGAAGGTGGTGGCAGCTGAAGGTCAGGCAATTTCCATTGGTGGGTCAGTGTCACTCCTTCCATGGAGCAGGCGTGATAATGCAGTAAGGGGTGATAAGCCATTGTCTCCTGACTTCCTGATGCAAACCAGTTCCTATGCAGTGTTCCCAGACCTAAACCTCAGCCCGCCTCATATCTCAACTAATGGGAGGCTGCGTTGGTGCTCTGAGGGCCGGATTTGGGGAGCTGTGGAGCTGACTCAATGGGTGTGGTTCACAGTACTGCCTGTTGTGGCAAGTGCAGTGTTGGCCATGCACAAATGTGGGCGTATCTCCGCTTTGCCAATAGTGAGTGTCAATCACCACGAACCAGATACATTTCAGCATATCCCACAATGCACTGTGCTCGGCCTCTGGCTGCAATGGGCCCAGAGCCATGCATTTCTCAACCCTGCTGATGCTGTTATGCCTTGTAACATAGAGCTAGAAATGAAGTCATTCAAGGGATACTGTGCTGAGCTTCTGAAGCACGCAGAGCAGGATACAGTCTGGTGCCTGTTCCTGACACTAGATCTCATAAAATGCGCTGCGCCAAGTTCCTGGAAGAACTGACGCTGGAATTTGCGCTGTTCATCAATCCCGACAATGTTGATCCAGAAACTAAATTTCCCCAGGTAAACTGTTTTGTTCCCTGTCCAACATTTGTGAACCTTTAATTTTGTTTACCATTAGGCTAGGACTAGTAGTCCCAAGATGCATTAAGTTGACCTACTGGAAGGCCCAGAACCTACACCTTTAAATCTTCCTCATGTTGTTAAAGCTGTATATCATGCAGGAAGACATTTCATCTCCCAAGATGCACTGTGCTGAAATACTAGAATACCTGGACATGGATTTCTCGCTTTCAACCTTTTGAAGAGAAAAAGCCAAGACAATGATTTTGGTCAACTCCTCTCTAATTCATTGCAATGTTTCTGCTCCCTTAATAATGGCTGTCCATTCTCTGTTCCTGAAACTCCTGGACTTGAGCAGACAGAGCCTGCTAACATTTGCCCTGTATCGAATTCTAACCTTTAAAATTGGTGGAAATATGAGTTATTAAACAGCACAGCTGTTTAATGAACGACCATCTATACCCTCTTCAAGCTAGACTTAGACAAGACAGAATTGGCCTTAACTGCGGCTTTTCGACTTTCAGTTGATCAAAATGCTGATAGCGCCCTTTTGCAACTTTCCACAGCCTTCCACACAGTTAATCAGGGTATTTGTCTTGCCAGAATTAAAAATGCTGACATTATGGATACAGCATTGAAGTGCCGTTTTCATCTGTACCCGATGGGTTCAGCTATGGAGTCTCTCTTTGGTGTGCGCCTTGACACATATTCCAAGTAATATGTATACGCAACCCCTGGCCTCTATGATCAGAGCCTTGAACTATTCAACTACTCCCACACCACCCACATTCCTATCTGGTCTCAGTCGGTACATGATTAAACAACACCATTAATGTTGCTGATGCTAGGCTGGCCCTAAACCAATGGATAAGACAAAAATTTCTAAATCCGAATCGTCGAAAACTGACATACTGGTAACCAACTTCCCCCTGTTAGATTGTCATTTCCTCCAGTCACACTCAGCAGGTCCATGCTCGCAACCCACTCACTTGGTGAAAGATCTTATGGCCTACCTGGATGTCGGTCTTCCACTGAGGAAAACACCCAAACCATGTTGCAAGAACAGATCGTAATGCTGTTCCAGCTGAGGAAACCATTTCCCTATTTAACCTACACCCCACATCCAAGCTGTTTTCTCCCTCATTCTATCCCGTGTGAACTATTCAACGAGAACCCCCAAATAGCTGCATCAAATCCTTAAACGACGGGAAACTGCAGCACCCTCTTTTCTGGCCGATACATTGGGCCTCATTCCGACCCTGGTGTTAACCAAGGCGCTATTAGCGCCTTGGTTGTCGCCGTTATCATTCCGACTCCGCCATGGTGAATGGCGGAATTACCGCCCCATTCCAAGGTTGGCGGGGTCGGTAATTCCCCATTCACCATGGGTCCTTCCCCATTCCCATTTTTGCCCCATAGGGCTCAATGGGAATGGGGAAGGTGCTAATTACGGCACCGTAAATTACGGTGCCGTAATTAGCTCCAAGGTCCCTTTGCGGGGTGGTTTTTTAACGCCTGCAAAAAGCAGGTGTTAAGTTCCAACCCGCAAAGGGAACTCGGAATAGGGTGGTAAGGGTTTAACGGCACCGGTCTTGTTACCGGTGACCGTTAACCCTTACCGCCCGACTCGGAATGAGGCCCATTGTGATGCCAGCCTATCTCGCTGGTGTTGAGGTCCCACTTTATTGACTTCCTTTGGAAACATGCTTCATATACAATGTCCTCTGTCACATTTACAAAGCACACACTCCAAAATGAGCATTAAGAGCACGGTTAGTTTGAACACACTAGGGTACTTTAGTCGATCAGAAATGGGAGGCTGCGTGGAATTGGGAGGCTAAGACAAATCGAAGCCTGACTTTCTTTTGGAAAGGATTTGATAACCTGGCTTTTCACTCTGTAAAGACACATCTCAGTACCACCAGGCAGCAATCCAACTCCACGAGGACAACAGCTGACAATAGCGTGCTACACAACCACCACCAAACAAGCATAACACAAGTAACATATTCTGCACACCATGAAGCCCTCACCTACATCTCCGATGATGCATTATTCTGGGCTTCTGGTAGCTCTAGATTTTAAATGACCTCTTCCAAAGTGTTGCAGAGCCAAATTAAGACAACATCAATCCATATCAAAGCAATAGATGGACATTACTGCACCAATATTATTCATAGTGCTAGAAAAGCCTCTCCGGCAGGGTGATATTATTTCTTCCCTTTCAACAAGCACACGCTTTAAACTATAAAAAGGCTTTACCAATTGGCTTTGTAAAGGCATGTTGAAATATGCAATCTTTATGTTTTGATACATGTTTGGTGTGCACGTGTTCCTTCATTATCTCAACTTTTCCATGTTCTTTCAATGGTTTGGTGTGATTTCCCTCATTGCTGCCACCAGACTTAATGCCACGCAGGACGCCTCTCCACCTGTTAACTCATTAGTTTGCAATCAGCGCTTATTTCCACCCTCAGCCCAGCACTCTTCCTGTTTGCTATTAATCCGAAACCTTGCCCAGCATCATTGACCCTGACCCCCCTCCCATTATGGAATCATGCCGCCCCTCTCCTTCATTGAACTCCATGAGCATCAAACTTCCCCTGCTTCTCCTGGTGGCATTCAACGCTGTCTCTCATGGGTGGCAATCTTCCCCTTTTGAGAAGCCAGAGGGAGGAGGCGATAGTCCTCTTTCCATGTCTTCCTTTATAAAAGATGCTTCCAACCTTCTCTTTTCCCCTTGCTTTTATCCAAAGTCGTACTTGGCTGTTGTCTGCTAAAAGAAGCGACTTGCAAGAGCGTTCAAATGACACGTTGCACTGAAGCATGGTGGATGCCTCATCTGCAGTCAGTGCGGTCTAGTGGTGGGTTAATTCTCTACACTGGCTTTCCGTCAAGTCTCTCACTAGAGTGGACTTGACCTGAGTCTGTGGAGCATAGAAGATGTCTGTGAGAGAGTACTCTGAGTGTGGAGTGCTTCAACATTTCTTAGGCGCGAGACACTGCTGTGCAACAAAGCTTCTTATTATGACTCAAAGTAAGTTTAATAGAGCTCAGTCCTATTCAAACTAAATTGAGCTTCAACCATTCCAGGACTTCAGTGACATTAAATGCTTAATTTCTAAAAATGTAATAATTCCATAGACATTTGAGCATTCAATTTGTGCCCCATTGTAGAAAGGTTCTGGGATGCTGGAAAGATGCGGTTCAATTGGTTCCTTGTGGGTTCCGCCCCCACTTGTAGTTTGCATGTGATTGAAGGATTAAGCTAAGAGCAAGACATGACCAGTTCCCTGCATTGCTTTCAGATTCTGTAGCTGCCAGTGATAAAACTTCTAGCACTGTTTGCTTTCTTTCGGTCATTTGAATGTAAACCTGCCCTCTTTAGGCAGGTTCATATTCAGCCAAGATGAGCTGCCCATTCAGACTATCATGAGAGTGTTTGAGGTTCGAGCTGCACTTTTCTACACACAAAGTAATACCATTCAATCTGGCTTCTCATATATATTTCTCACATGAATACACCTGAGAGGATTTCAGTATTCAGCAATTCCTGGCGTAGGTCAACCTGCGAGAGTACCAGGAAGTCAGGACTCCCACTATCCCCCTCCCGCCCCTCATCTGCTCTGGAACTGCGGAAAAATATATTTTGGAGCACTCAAATAGGCTGCATAATAAAGCTGGAAGTCACTGACCCAAACAGGTAAGACACTGCTGATGGTTTGAAACTGAGGCATCAGCAACTTTCTTCCAAACATGGCTATTTTGTGTGAGGCGCTCACGTAAAACATTTATTTTTTTCACCTGTTGGTACTCTAGTGCACAATGGGATGAAGGTGTCAAGGTGCCTTAAGACAAGGAAGACGGTGTACATGCATGGCAACATATCATTACATGCTTGCTCTCCAGCAAGGTGAGTGCAGTGGAGTAGAATTACAATCAAGTACTCACAATCCAACGGCTGACCAAAAAAAAGGGTTCAGCCATCCAGCCATCCATTCACCTTCCAGCCCGGCCGCTGCTACTACTAGGTGTAAGGGACGTCGCGGGGCATATGACATTATCAGGGAAAGGCCCCTTTATCTGGAACTCCATCCTCAGATACCTAGATCTGAGGGAGACCTGTGGCTGCTCCTTGCAAGACCCAGACATGTGTATTCAAAATATACACATTTTTTGCAAGACTCTGTCGACTCTGTAATACTGATTTGATAAATTACACTGGTTGAGCCTGGGGACAGGGGCATCTTTGCGTGGGGCACATTACCATACAAATGTAGCCCTGCCCACTTGCCTTCTGCCAGCTGTCAGACACAATTGTTTTAAGTGGCCCGTCCTTCTCACTAGGAGATGGGTCCAACCTTTCTGTCGAAAACCTCACTACCATGGATTCAGATTATTTGCCCAAGTATCTAATCAGGCAAATAACCCAATTATTTGCTCCAAATATGCTAGGAGAAATTTGCAAACACAAATAAATTGATTCTTGTAAAATAACATCCGGTTTGTGACAGAAATGAGCTGATTCATATCAGAACATATGTGTTAGTTGCAAAGTAAATTCCCCATATCCACAGTGTGGTGAATTGTTTGAATGTATTCTTTCAGTCTACTTTTCACTTTGCCTCCACAAAACAAATGAATACATTGCTCAGCATTAGATGAGACTGCACAAAGCCTGGCTTTGATACGTATTGTGAACAAATTGGTTGTAGAGGTGCACACTGAGGTAATGGTTTGATTGATTAATTGTAAGCAAAAAATTATATCGATGGGTGTAAGTCAATTTGGCAGTGCTCCCTATTGGGATCTATGCTACTAGATCCAACAAATGAAAGGGATTGTTTATGTGAAAGTGTTTAGCAGACATTTTGCTGCTGCTGTTTGTGCCCCTATTTGTATCTCGAGTTTCTTGAGATACCATCCCTTTCTCTTTGATTCGTATTGGGACGGCATAGAACATTCACACACCCTGTTCGGGCAGTAAACGAAAGGTTGGGAGGGGCTGTGCTGGAATTCAGATGTTGTGTTTTGGTCAGGTGGATGCTAATTTCATGAGATAATCAGTTTCATTGAAGTCTGCAGGCAGAGGCTGCCATTCATTTGGGTGTGGATCTATGATCGGCCAGTGTGAGGGAAGATACCATAATGGAGGAATGAGGTCACCCCAGGATGGCCAATGGGTTTGCCATTTTCCAAGTAGCACACACTCCTATGGGTCGTTTGACAGTAGAGCTCCATTAACCAGCAGCCACACATTCAGAGCAATTTATCAAGCAACCCTGAATCAAGAATCACAGAATCATGTGTTAATATTTTATTCAAAAAACAGATGAGTGAAATTCCAGTTTAGTGGTCCCAAAACATCACCATCTAACTTCATACACTGGGTCAGAAAACAGACTGTTTTACACCAATACTTGCATTTCCTGCTTTTTAATAAGGTTGAGCCATAGAATATATGCCCTGCTACCAAGAGCTGGACAATCCTTTTACACTGCTTACTTCATGAAACAATCAAATGAATGTTCACTCTGCAAGAAAAAGGGCATTCCTCCCCTATGGCCCCATAACAGAGGCTACTAACCTTCCTGCTGGACCTTTTCGAATTTATAAGGAACTAATAATCCATGCAGAATGTGCATCTTCCCCCAGAACAACCCAATACCCGGCTGATTCCTTGTCATCGGTTTCTGTCACGAAATTGCAAAGCATCCTTTTGACTATCTCTTGCCTTGCAAAGGATGCCCGACACTCCTACTCCTAGACCATAAAATAACTTCCCTTTCTTCTTTCTAGCTAGTTGTCCAAACTGACCTCAAGATGATGTCTAAAAAATAGAGATTAGAGCATCCTCGGATCAGGTTGAACCCTGCCAGACCTTATATATTAAAGATGAAAATTACATCTCTCGTGCCTGCTCTAACTTCTTTGGTCATCAGCTCAGTGGAATCTGACTTCTTTCCAAATCCCTTAAGGAAAACCTGCACCCCTCCTCTCCAAAAGCAAATCAATGATGAACCAAATATCCCCTTTAATTATTGCTTTATCATCAAATCCCCCATCATTAGAACAATCTTTGAAAAGGTTGGAACACAGCAGCTAGACCTAGTGCAGCAGTGAGCCTCATATCCTCTTGTATGACCATATAACTGGGTCTAGATGGAGTGATGACACAAACCTGCTCTACTCCACAATGGGGGAAGAGATCTTTGGAGGATACCGTTTCCCACTATCATCATCCTCGTGTACTATAACCCTTACTTTTGCTGTGAAAGAAACCTGGTGGCCCATCAACCATGCCCATCCACTTACAAATCTCCTTAATCATTGGAGTCACTGTAATTAAATGGATTCCACCTTTCTGTCTGACTTTGAGATGCAGGTCGGACCACTTCCTCTCTAAAGCTATCTATAATTGTGATGTTCCTCAGTGATCTATCATCTCATCATAGCGTTTTCGTACCTATTCGAAACCCTTAGTCAAACTCTTCATTCAATTCTCTTCCATTTTGAAAACCTATGTTGATGATATGTAGATGTATTTTAAACTCTGTGGGCCATGATCTACACGACATCCCTGCCGATATTCTCCACATCCAGTATTTGTTTGGGTGACTGACAACTGCCTCTGGCTTAATGATACCAACATTGAGATAATTTACATTGGCACACCCATCCCTCCGTCTTTTAACTTCTCGTGGCCTCTTACCTCATGTGTGCCACCATCACTCTCCTCGCTTAATCACTCTCCTCAGTGAAGAACTTGGGAGTATTTGTTTACAGTCTTCTGCCCTCCCCACACTTTCAAGAAATCATCAAGACATCTCACTTTCAACTTCACATGTTAATATTAATTCTACCACTCCTGATTATGTAACAAAGAGTACACATCAAATCTGCTTTGAGGATCTCACAACTTGACTGATGCATCTGTCGCTAACAGGGTGTACCTAAATTCCTCATGCAGCAACTCTGGACTATACATAATAAGCTGCTAGGCTGATCCTTGGCCTGTAATCTGGGGACCATGTCACAGCCTACTGCTTTCTCGCCACTGGCTCAATGTCAAATCTTCTGTCAGTTTCAAAGCTCTCTGCCTCCTACATTGAGCCTACTGTGTCTACATCATTGCATATCTGAAGTAATGGGTAAATAAGTACTTTTCTTCCAAGACCCTTACATCTTCCAAATCTACGTCCCTCGTGGTCAGGACCTTCAGGAAAAATATGAAGGCAGCAGAACTCTCAATTTTGAAGCAATTCCACTTGCAAAGTGTTACCTGCTATTACCAGATCTGAGGAAAGTTGCCTTGAGTCCCAGAAAACGCGAAACACTTTCCTTTTCAAGAAATCATGTTCTAACAATGAACTATGCCTCTCAAGATTCTTCCTTTAATTCTCTAGTCAGGTTACGGGCCTCCGCTTGTTCCCTCTAATCAAATTACAGGCCTCCAGATTGCTGTGTGCCTGCTATCTTGTTTTTATTCCTTGCACTCCTTACTGTTCCCTCTCTGGCACTTAAGATAATTGATGGTATGCACTTTATGTAGTCCCTACACCCTGATCTTCAGTGATCTAATTGTTTACACTTCTCTCATTACCATTCACTTGCACTTAATTGATCTGAATGGATCCAAGGCCTGTGACAGGTCAGATGTCTATACCTGTTACTTTTGCTATGAAAGAAATTACAAAGATAAAGACAAATAAATACATACTCATGCAGCATCTATTAGGCCTTAAGAACTTTCAGGCAGCCCACTGAAAGGCATTGCTCTCAGAGAAGCCATAGTGCAAAGTCCATAATCATAAAAGCAGGCCAGGAGGTTGCCTCCACTTTCTTCTCTTGACGATTCAGTGGTCAGTGAGTAAGTACAAGAGTGTTTTCTCTCCTGTTCCATTGAGCATTGTTTGAAAACATCTAGGGTAATGATGATACAGGAGAAGGCCTCACAGCCTGACCATCTCTGAACCAAAGGTGAACTCACAATTCTAGAGAATTGCCACAAACAGGTGCCATACAGGAGGATAGCCACATACCTGTTTACTTACTCTTTTTGTATCCATCCAGAGTCAGCATTCACACCGACTTGGCAACTAGGTCTCACTATCCCAGAATTCCAATTATATAGCTTGCTTTGTGGGAGAAATGAACCCTACTCCCAGGCAATGAAAACTAACATGGGAAACCCACTTGAGCAACTCTCTAGTCTTCAGCAATGTGTTCTTCTTGGGGTTCTGGTGAATGTTAAAAACCTCATGGAAAAACCTATTGGGCCTAGTCAAGAGCTATGAAGGTGGTAACACCTGTGCATTGTGTGTTAAAGGGGTATGAGTGGGAACATTAGAGTGAGCTTTCACAGATTATTGTGGGCCCTCTTCCTCTCTTGGAGGCCCTATCTCAGGATGATGACTAAGTTAGTGATTGAGTGGGTCCCAGATATTGCACAGAGGACTTTTCACACATGAACAAGTGCAAAGCATCCTAGCAGGTGTGGTGAGTGGGGGCTGGGGAGGGTTGGTCATAGAGGAGGACAAGCAGACTGGGGAGTGGAGGGGCGGACAAGGTAAAAAGCAAATGGAAGCACTAGATCCAATTGTCTGTCCTTACCTGCATTCTATGTCTATATTCTATATTACAAGTCCAGCGGTAACCCTGCCGGTGCTAACGGCGGGTTGCCGTCATACTTGCAAGATTTACCGGTCCCTGGCTTGCTGGTAACACTGGGGGATTACAACCCAGGCGTTCCGGAAAGTCAGGTGCCAGTAAAGTGTAAATCCCCATTCCCAATTGAGTCCCATAGGACTCAATGGAATGGGGACCATGGAATAATAACGGTGTTGGTGCTTCTGTGTAACTCTGCGGGCGGGTGCCATTACATCCATCAGGTCTGACCCTGGTAGGTGGGACGGCACTCCCCAGCAGAGTCGTTCTGTGCCGGTCTGGTAACAACAGTGCTGGTAGGCTTACTGGCACCGTTGTTACCGGACTGGCACAGTCGTAATGAGGCCTTATGTGTTGTTAACTTCGGTTGTCATGGATTACTGTGGGCACATTGCTAATTAGCATAAACATTTGTCCCATATTTTGGATTTTACAGGGCCAGATTACATTTTCAATCCAAGCAATAACTCCCTTGGGAAACACGTTCCTCCTTTGGCTTTAACAATCACCACTTTGTTGACAATACTCAAATATTCTTCTCCTCCTCCTTCATCCCTGCAAACTCTGAAAGCATAACCAACTCTCTAACAGACATGGCCACTGGATGGCTCAATGCTGCCTCATGCTAAACTCTTCAAAGATAGAAATCATCTTTCTCCCTACCTCCCATGCCAGCCCCGATCTCCTCTCTCCCATCTCTTTCCCCCTCACCCATAGCTCACAGCCTTGGGGTTCTCTTTGACAGGGACCTGCCACTCTAGCAGTTCATCACTGCCACTGCTGCGAGACTCAACCACCGAATTATTAGAAACATCCTCCCACACCTCAGACACCACTCAACCAACAATGTTATCTCTACTCTTGAGCTCAACAAATTGGGCTACTGTACAAGACTGCTTCTTGATCTACCCATCTACTCTTTTGCTCCCCTCGATAAAGTCCACAACTGTGTTTATTTATTTTTGCATTTGTAAAGCGCCTACACCCTGAGGCATCAGAGCGCTGTTATAACCAGTTACATACAGTGAGGAACAAAGAGAGGTGTTACAATTCCTCTGTTTAGCCTGAAACTTTGTACAGGAGGATTGCATGATTGTCAAAGGATCTGGGTCGCAGGGTCTGAGATGGGGTGTCATCATTGGGTAAATAACCAGGTTTTCAGATATTTTCGGAAGGCCCAGTAGGATTCCTCTGCTCTTAGGGTGGAGGCAACGCAAAGATTCCCCCTTCTACCTACCAAAACCATGCTGGATGGCTATAGATGCAAAATAGCTCTCTCTTTATGTTCTTAGCTACTAATCTCTAAATACATTCATGGTCTTGGCCCCCACTATCTTACTGAATGCCTCTCACTGTACTCTCACACTCAAACTGTTCACGCAAATGTACCAAAATGTCGACCACATAACTGCAACTAAGCAGTTTTGGCGACTTTGGTAGATTTCCTTTTGCCGACTCCCATTTCTGCGTCCAAGCAGAGCAGGGGTTGCGGGTGTCTCCCGCTCTCCTTCGGCACAGTAACGGGAGTTGAGAGTTGAGGAGGTGTCCCCTGCTTATCAATGTGGTAAGCTGGGGACAAGAAAGATAACAAAAAAAGCACCCTGCTGCGCCAGCTCTGACCCACGTGGGTGGGAGGAACTGAAGCTGCAGGTATAGTGAGGAGTCAGCGACGAATACAGAGGTGTACCTCTGTAAAGGTAAGTGGGGGGAGCGGGTAGGGGAATGCGGGCCAGGGGATGCGGGCAAAGTGATCTATCTGATCACTGCGCCGCACTGTAATTGGTGTAGACATTTTCATCGGCGCAGTTACGGGCGGCGCAGTGATCACATAGATTCCTGTTCACTCCTTCAGTGATTCACAACCTATCAGTCCCCCCACCCATGCCTCCTCCCGCTTTCCCAATTTGTCAATATGAAAACACTGGCCTCAGGCGACCAATGGTGTAATGACCTCCAATCCCTGTCCCTGGCTTATGTTACTATTGTTACCATTTCACAAGCCAGCATACCTAATCTACTACAGAAATGCTCTTATGTAAAGGCACTTTAGCCAGGCTCTGCTCTATGTTATTGCCTATCTTGTGAGTCAATTCTGTTTGAAATGACATCCTGTTCTCAAATGAATATTTTAAAAAAAGAGCGTAATCTTAGTTGAATGTTGAGAGAGCAGTGATTTTGCCTTAAGAAGCAAATGGTGCTAGGGCAGGGAGGGAAGGATATGCCTGGAATGCAAAGCCATTAAGGCAGGTTGTTTTGTCCAATGTAAGAAGGTGCTGTACAATTGAACGGGTGGTATTCAGATTACACTGAAACATTCCATGCAGTGTTGCAGAGTAGGGGGCAAACAGATACCATCTGAGGACTTGCCAATTTTTTTCCCCCACCCTTAGGAGAAGATGAACTCTCTACCACTCCTGTCATTAACTATCGGAATAGTACCGCTTGAATGGCCGAACGCATCCGCTAACATCCATCCACCAGCTCCGCCAGACGTGATTTCCTCCCTTTCCTTCTAAACGATGGCTAAGGCCGCGGCGCCCACACAGTATCTCCCAGCGGGGGCCTTAGGAAATCAATCTGAATTGTTGTCGGTGCTCCTAATCCCCTTTGTCAGCTTCCAGCACTCCGCAGCTGAGCCTGGCATCACATCGCCCCAGAGGACTTCGAACATAAAACAGAGCATTTAGAGATGCCTCTGTGTGGAGATCAGGGAGACAGGTCGGAGCAAGGAACGGATAGTTATGAATATTCAGAAGGCATAGCTTTGGTCAAGGCTAGAGCTCCTGTCACTGAGAAACTCTGAAACATGGGCCAGGCTCAGCGTCAAATCGCCAGAGGAAACACAAGAGGTCTCTTTGCACATGGACTAATATTTCGGCTGGGAACAGGGCTTGCAGGCAGAAGATCAGACAATCTGCCTTGTAGAAGCAAAGTGCAGACTGTAGGAGGCACCAGCGGGAGAAGCAATGCTGGTCTGAGGACGTTTCTATGGAATACCTGCCTTTTCTCTTCTCCTTCTAATGGGTTAATGGAAATTATCGATCGCAAATTCAGCATCAAACAAGATCCCTTGAAACCCACCTAATATTTATCAAGGGGGTTCTGTGGGCAATAAACCCATATTGATTAGTTTCTATTTTGTTTCGCTTATCATTTCAGCTTTGTCAACAGAAGTTTAAATGCGGGGCACCAAGGAATTGCTCCAAAGCCATGCCCTGCACTGTGGGAAAGGACACGGAATACAATCAAGAAGTAAGGGTAGGCGGTCTGGGAGACTAGATCTGTAATGGACTGATTTAAGGGGTCTTCCTGCTTGGAATGTGATCAGAAAGTGATTTAACCAGTTGCAAGTGAGCACCAGGTCGAGTGTGTGTCCATCACTGTGGATAGTGGTCCTTACATGTTGAGTCACCTGATGATCTCTGGTTTGTCAGATAAACCTTGTAGCCCATTGCTTGTCTTCTCTGTTTATCTGCCCTAAGTGCACATTCCGTGTCATTTGGAAATGTGTGGTGGCATTTCCTTTTGATGGGAGGGGTCATTTGCTGGGCTCTGGAATCGCAGGGCCCCATGATAGATGAGTCTGAGTTTATTAAAGAGCCGGTTGAGAGGCGTTGAAAGATCTTCGATCTCGGTGCATATCAAACGTCCGTATGAACCATCTCTTGCCTCTTTGCTAAGCACTTATGGTTCCACATAAAGAAATATTGTGTGCAAGTCTGCAGGCCGGGCAGGTCCGCTAAAGAACAATTACAGACAGTTAGCAATCGAGCCATTAAACTGTTTGAGTATTGAAGACAACGCAGTGCTGGAAATTGACCATATTTACTGGAGGAACTCCCTCCCCCTCCTTCGCGTGCTGGGTCGGGCGCTGCAGGTGCAAGGAGGTTGGGAGCAGATTGTCAGTGGTGTGGGCAGGATTGAGTGATAGAGCAAGGTATCGAGTAATGTGCATGCCCTGAATTTAGGATGCTGGCTGCTTTGCATGAAAACAGAGTGCATTTTGGGAACACTAGAATGACCACCAATTTATCATGTCTGTGGTTGTAATTCAAATGTTCATTTCTTCTGAGCATGCAGTTCACACAGTGAGCATGGTTTGTGCTAGTTTCATCTGTCAGAATAGTCCCACTGACAGTACAATGTGTGCAATGCATGAAGCATGTAGACATCTTTTGACAGTTTCATTGTTTGAGTTTGAGTTGTCCTGCTGACCACAGGATGACTTTCAGGTGCATGTTGGCTGCAGCTTTCAGGAGACTCGTGGCAGTTGGGGCATAGCATTCCTCAACTTGGGGGGTTTGGGACTTGGGTCTACATGGAAAGGTGCTCTGGCAAGACAATGCTTGCCGAAGTGCATCTCCACCTTCTTCCGGCTTAATTCCTCCCCTGGACACAAGTCCTCTGCAAGTACACTCAATAATCTTTCATATTTGATCACTAGAGAAACCGTGGCATGGGGTTTCATAGATGGAATGGGATGCCTTTGTTCACTGTGACAGTGCCACGCCCCAAATAATGGAATCGGTTTAATCTTAATTTTCGGACGTAGACCTGCAATTTTAATTTAATCTGCAGTTGGACTAGATAGACAGTGGTCCAAAGTTGAAATCCCTTTCTGCATAGTTACAACTTATTGATCGAAAATTCACACTAGTATTCTAATTTACAGCGTGTTTACCAAAATCTAAGTTTTTTAAACTTCTACATGTGATTTTTTTATTGTTGTTTTATTCGTTTGCTGTATTGTTATGTTTTCTCCACACATTTATGTGTCATTGTTATGTTATGCACCGATGTACAAAAATAACAGAGTGAATGAATATATATATATTTTTTGATACGTATTCTAGTCCAGAAGGATATATATCTCCTTAGGAACACTGTCTACAGGAGGGAATGCTACATATAGGCATCCCCCCCTTAAACAGTCTTGGGTTCTTCATACGTATGTGTTAATGTCACTTTTCCGTCCACATATTCAATCAGTTGAGAATATGTCAAGGGATGTTGGGAGCCAACTTTTGTAATTTGTTCACTGTGAGAACAGAACCTCTGTGGGAGGCTCTAAATATGGGAGAGGGGCTTGCCCAATTACTGTTCTGTTCTAATTAACCATAAACCCTCACTAATTAGGCTTTTGTTGCGGTTGAGCATTGCTCTTTTTTAGAACCACATGACTTCATGCTTGCAGCCACAACATGAGTAGAGAAATTACGGATCTATGGCTGTTTACTGCAAATAAAATGCTGAACTAGCAGATTTTTCCCCAAAAACGCTGCACTTCAAATTCGGCCTTTTGTTTGTGACCCGCTCCCGGTCCTCTTTCGGGGGGTCCTCTCCCCTTGCATTGGTCCTCTGCTGTGCAGCAGCAACGCTTGTCCACCCCCCACACTCCCACCCTACCTACTTTATGCACTCAAGCTTCAGTCTAGGCTGCACACCTTAAATTCCTATGTAGGCAGTCATATGTTTCTGTCCTTACGTTTGTAGGCCTTTAGGAGGTGCAGCGTATGGACTGCGAATGGGACTAACCCCTCGCAGAAAGGGAATCATGTGTTACAGTGAAAGTGCTGGAGGTCCCTCAATATATATCTTGTGCAAGCTCTGCCATTTCTGATGGGTGAGCGTTGGTTGATCTGCTTGCAAAATATGTTTTTTTTAATCATGTGTAAACTGTACCGGTCTTCCTAGGAGACATTATTTAAGCAATATGCCCCAAGCGGCGGGGGCATTACCGACTCAGGTAATGCCCCGGGGACCATAGTTATAGGCCCCGAGCGAAGCGAGGGCCTTAATGAAGGCCCTGGGGCATTACCAGAGTCGGTAATGCCCCCGCCACGAGGGGCATATAGCAATTAGTACCCCGGCCCGCAAAAACTGTGTGACCGGGGCACTAAAAGTTTATTTTTTTCCCAAAACGCTGCGGCGTTTTGGGAAAAAAAATAAAACGTCAAAGAAAATGGCCGCCATGGAAAGAGAAAACGGAGTCCATTTTCCCTTTCCATGGCGCCCATCGGGAGCGAACACGCTGGAAAAAGAAGCGTTTGCAGCGCGTCCGCTCCCGAAAAAAAAGAAGGTAAGCGGGTTTGTGAGGGCGAAAGGGAGGGGAAAGGGATGGCCCCGCTCCAAGTCTTCACACGGCTGGAGGCTTTCATCGTCTCCCGCAGGGGACCAAGCCATAGAAGGTAAGTGGGGTGGGGAGGGCAGGGAGGTGGGACGAGGGAGGGAAGGGAAAAAAAAAGCCTTACCTCTGTCCCCGGCGGGGGGCGAAGGTAGCCTCTCAGCCTTGGGGAGGCTCAGAGGGGGGGATGGCCCTGCTTCAAGCTTCCTCATTGGCTGAGGGGCTGCCACGCCCCCTGCCGGGGACAAAGGCCGTGGAATCCACACAGAGGGATTCCCGGCCTGGTAACGACTCGGCGAGGGCCAATCAGAATGGCTCTTTCATTCGAATTGCACCCTCGCCGGGTACTAATATGCAATCATATCATATCAATAGGGGATTCACAATATGTTTTCTGAATCAAGTGATGGCACTCCAGGTAAACGGACATAAATCATATATCTGACTTCAGAGAACGAGGGTGGCGCTAAAGTGACCGCATTGCAGGGAACCCTCAGACATGTCTCCTATTTTCTAAAGTGTTTTCACCTTGACTTTATCCAGGGCAGTTAGAAATGACATGTAAGTTATGAGGAATCTTAAACCAGTAGAAAATTACTGGGTCCCTGTTCCAGGTTGGAGATTCATTGAAACATAATTGGGTGTGGTTGACTAATAAGCAATGTTTTTGGTAACTGGATATTGCTCGCAGGCTGGTGGAACAGAATGGTGCTTAGATAACGTTTAACTCTGTTATAAACATCAAGTTATACTGGACATTTAGTGTGAAAGTATTACATTTTTAGAAGATTGCTCTTTCCATGTCTGCTACAGTGGATACAGACTTAAGGAAAAGCACTTGTTTTGTTTATTTAAGGAGGATTCAAGTGAATTTGCTGCACTGTCATTTCCTGTTTGCTATTTCTTGTTATGGAATTTGTTCTAATAAATTTTTCCTGAAGAAGGTAACTGGGAAGTACTAGCAATTGCGCCATGAATTGTGTCCTCGTCGAAAACACATGTTGGCAATTGGAGTTCAGTTTATTTAGAATACCTTCTAGGAATGCAAAGAATCCACCGGTGTGTGTGTAATGTGTTTGTGCCTGGCTTCAAGGCAATTATAATCATTAAAAATGTGAAGTGGGTGTGTGAGAACGTATTTAAGAGTTGAGGAGTGGTGCTATATATGCAGTTGAGTTGTGAAAAATAAGGAGATTAACTTGTATGTTAGTACAATATAATGCTGTACATTTGCGCAATAGAGTTGGTTATATCTTCCTATTTGTATAACTTTAGTAGACTAAATCCAGACTAAAACGATTTTTAGAAATCCTGCATACATGACCCTTCTTGATTCGAAAAGGACCTAGCTTGTTTTAATGATCTGTTCCAGACGGTGTACGCATAGGGAAAAAGAGGATTGTAAATCAGTTTTCTCATGCTTTGTGCCTCAGTAAATCTTCGAGCAGATTTGCTCTTTTATTGGCGTAAATCTTAATTTCATGGCCTGACCCTGGCTACTTTTTGGCCAGGCTTTTTTTCCATATGCAAATTGAAAATATTTGTTTTTCCGATTCTCTCAGCCACTCGTGGTATGTGTACTTTGAGTATGTGTGCTTTGCACACCTCTCACACCTTTACCCCTAGGGGAGTTACAAGGATTTTACCCACGTGCAAGCTGTAAACAAAATACCTGGCTGCTACAGTAGTGCAGTAGTACAGAAAAAGCCTGTGGGGGATTCATGGAATTTCACGCAGAAATCGTGCAAGGGCCGTGCGCCGAGAAGGACACTGCGCGAGCCTGCGCACAGAAGAATACATGCACGCCCTGCGTATTCATGAAATTGTTCCCACAAAGTAACTGTATTCGCAAGGCACATCTGGAATGCCCCTAACACACCCACACGCAAAGCAAAAAACTGCCAGATCAGCTACCTTTGTGCACTCCCCCGGGGGAAGGGTGCAAATACATGCACCCTTCAAATAGTGCATGAGGTCCCTCGTAAGCAGGCCTGCAACTCGGGAACACTGTGCGGGGGTCCCCCATAGCTGTATCTGGCACCTGGACAACATTTATGAAAAATCGTAACTCTGAAATAACTCAGGAAATCTGCATGCAAACCCACGTAAAACGTTCTTGCACCCTGCTACACTACTTATTTCGCACCACTAAGTTACATCAGAACCCCAATTGAGTACACACACCCCCTAATCCGACATGTGACCTATGCGCTGAAAATCCTACACGCAAGTGCACTCATGCCTGCCTTCGGGTGGCGGATTGTATGAAGGACTTGCGTGGCTATTTCCAAGCCAAGACGTTGCGAGATCGAATCCATGAATACATCTCGTGCCATGCAATAGTGGGCGTGCGAGGCACTGCCTGCAGGCCGTCCCACGGAATGCCCACTTTTTCGCAAGTTCTGTCCCATTTTTGGTGTTCCGCCCCATGCCCACGCTCTGCTCGGAGTCTCGCGCGAGGCCCTCAACAGCTCGCACAGACATGCCAAACCAGTGCGAAATCCACACTCGGTTCCATGAATCCACAAAGGCGGAATTGCGTGCAGATGCGTGCACAATTACCCTATTTTCTATGCAGATAATGCCATTATTCAGCCCCTATGGGTTTTCTCCAGTGAAAATACGCAACCCACAGCGTCACGTGCATCTTGATTCTGGGATGTACTCTCGCGATAACAAAAATGCAGTTGAGGAAAATGATCCTTGAACTTCTGTTCTATGGCAACTGAAATTGTTTTGCTTAGAAATTTGATTTTGAAAAAAAATCAGACTTGTCAGGGGAGGATTCCAGTGTAGCAGAAATTCCAATATTCTATGTTTAAAGCTGGTGCAATATGTTGCATTGTGTTGTTGCACTGCAAGAGCTTTCTTTTAATGGTGCTATCGTGGTGACGCCAAGCTTGCGATCCCTGAATAAAACAACATTGTTTCAGGCACTACTTACTATGTGTCTGTTGAATGGCACACTTTGAGTATTCTCATTTTTTTCATGGGCGGGGGCGGTGGGGCGGGGGATGCCAGCAATTATTGATGAGTATTCAATGTCGTCCAGAGCCCTACATTCTGATTATAAAGTGTTGGCATCATTAAACGGCAAGGTTGACACGAGTCTTTTAGCAGCAACAATTAGTGGCACTCATACGTGGGAAATAAGCACTTTAGTCATTAATTGTATGATTCTCGTGACAATTTGAAAGCTATCTAACAAATAACGTTAATTAATGATGATGTGAAATGCATGTTTAGAATGCTTTCAAAAGTGGCATTGTTAATGCGCGGAACTCATTTTTTCCATCTCAACTCATTCATGAAATTAAATAAAGGAGAGGAAATGTGTATAACAGCCCTTTAAGCCAGGATCCCGGAAGTTCCTCCTGCGTCTCACTGATGGAGCAAGGGGATGTCTGGGTCTGATGCAAGGAGCGATTAATATCCCTCCAGCGCTCAATATTGGGCACTAGCGGTTGGGGGAGAGGGAACGCACCCTTTTAAGCTATCCTCAGTGGTGCATAGCCATGAGCACTACAAGTTACTCAGGCCTTGACACCTCCTTTTGTGCTAGAGTGCATTTCATGTTTTTTGGAGGCAGGGCAAGAGCACAGAAGAGATGTACCTGAGTGTACCTGCTTTGCCTTAAAAAACCCACATGGTGTTAGGCTAGCATGACATGTGCAAATGGCAGGCAGCACTCACTGTTTTGTTACATCCATTTCACTTGTTTAACATTGTTCTTTGTAGCTCGTAGTGCAAATTATGAAAATGGCCCAAAGGGGACCATTTTTTACTTAAGTGCAAACGTCGCTGGTCCCCCACGTGCAGTTTACCATTTTTTGTAAAGTGCGGGCTATTACTTTCATTGTGCTCAATTGTTTAAGACAGCAGCTCCACTTGAGGTAGATATTTCACATTGAAACACTGGGCCTCATTACACGGTAGGCAGTAGCCATGGTGCTATTAGCACCATGGCTACCCCCTTACCGCATTCCGGGTCCGTGTTCCCGGAATAGGGACTTACTGGGTCATTCTGACCCTGGAGGACCCGGTAAATCCCCATTCCGGGAATCATTCCCTGTTCCCATTTGAGCCCCCATAGGGCTCGATGGGAATGGGGAAGGAGCTCTGAAGTCCCTTAGCGGGTCCCTTCCTTAATGCCTGGTAAAACCAGGCATAAGGGGAGGGACCCGCTAAGGGACCTCATGGTAGGGCGGTAAGGGCACCGGTGCTGGTAATCCCTTACCGCCTACCGTGTAATGAGGCCCACTATCATCTTCTGCTTCCATACAGTATTTTGTTTAAAAAGTCAACCTAGAAAAAAATACTCTCTTGTGAATCTCTAGTGATACATAGTTCAGAAAAACGTCCAGTGTGTTTGGGGTCAGAGAAATCCTCTGTGTGTATGCAACCTCAACATAAATTATCAAGAGAGAGTGCTGCAATCATAATAATTCATAATTGACAATTGATGTAACCAATCGATCAATACACTTATAATTGGAAGAGATCCAAACTTTTGTTTTGCGTACCATCTTCTTTCAAGGGCCAAGCTAAATACCACTCTGATATTATGCTTGCCGTTTGCACGCCCCTGCTCCTATACAAGCACATTTTTCAGACGAAAAATAAACATGTATATTTAGCCCCTCTCGCCCCTCCCACATGATCTAATTTCAGAATAAGATCCAACGGTTCCAATCCAGGGCCATATTTTCATGCATGTCCACCGATACCAATAAGAAGGGGCCCATACGCGTCCCAATATGGCACCCCTTACCTTATTCCTGATTCCAAGAGCCTGAAACTGAGAATGCCTGGATCTGCATTCATTTCGGGAGGATAGCTCAGGGGAAGGGAGGGTCTTTTGCTTTTCATGCCGTGAGCAGGTGAGTCACGCCAGCCCAGAAGGTTGGGTCTTTCATCCAGTAACCCACCATGGCTTCCTTTCATAGTCTGTACCCTTGACTCAGGAATGCTTCCCAGTAAAATTGCAGATAGCCTGTGCTCGCAGGGAGATCTGGCATCCCTCCTGTGAACCTCGAATCTGCCCTCACCCCAGCAAATGCAGGCAGCAGCCTACCTCTCACCAGTCTACATTGGAAGCCGGGAGAGAGCTACTGCTAGAAGGGAACCCGGCTCTGCAGATCTGCATGTGTGAGGCTCCAGTACTGCCTGAAAAGGTAATTAGGTTATGTTACCATTATAGAGAGCATGATGGCACCTGTTAAGAAACACAAGGCGAAAGTCCACTGCACCTAAGACCACCCACACAGAAACAAGAGTAAACTAATCCCAGAGCCAGATTAGAATGGGGCCAGATGAACACCAGCTAGGGACCTTACTGACTAATCAAGACATTAAGAGTGCTCTGGCTCAGAGGTTGCTGAAGATAACAACACAGTCTGGGGTGCGGGCCTGGGGCAGGATGATCAGAGGAGCAAGCAAGAGACGATACAAGCCTGCTGAGGGTTATATCACTGGAAGTGTGTGAGGCCAGAGCTAAAGCAATGAAGAGCGCTTCAAGTCGACTGAGGGCTACATCTCAGACCCTCTTAGAAGGCTAGTTAAGTGGCTGCTAAGACCTGAAAGCTTTGTTCCCCGAGAGTGACCTGTGGCCGGTGGGTGAGTCAGTCACAGCTTGGGAAAAATACTAAGAATGAAAGTAGACATTTTTGCTAGTTGAAGTAGGTCAAACGTAATACCCTAAGCAAGTGGGTGGGGGGTGAATACTTGCTGGTAGGAGTTAGTTGGGATGTGGTCTAGGAACTATAGCCCTGGGATTGCCAAGAGATGATCAAGGTGCTACATCTCCAAGAAGCCAAGACGTAAGGCGCTATATTTCTAGCATTGCTTAGAAGCAAAAAACAGTGGGACTGGAAAGTCAAGACACAGGGTCAGTACTATAACCCTGAGACCTCGAGTTTTGAGACAGAAATTAAGATGCGTGCTAAATCCCTGTCACAAAAATGCCAAGAAGGGTGCAGGGCACTAAATCCCTGAAACTGTTAAGGGAATCCTTCTTAAGTATGCATGCCATTTGTATCAGAAGTGCTCCCAAAAGTTTCAGTGCAGAATTGTATTCTTTTGGAAGAGGTTTATGAGGGCAGAGTAGCCTACAAGAGTGCCATATCTATCTATTGAGCACTATATCACACTGAGTTATCCATGCACACACGTTTAGCTTAGATAGCTTTATTAAGTTGTCGTTAGAAATTCGAGCTAACCCTTATTAAAGAGAATCCCAAGGCCCTTTAACGTTTTATCACATGCAACCTTGTGTATACATGTATAAACATGTTCAATTCCACTTTTGATGAAGGGGCGGAGGCCCATTCTTTGAGGAACATAAGGAACAGTGCAATGACTGTACTACCAGTCTAACTATGTTGATTTGAACTGGTAATGAGTTTTATGCTGGATACTTGATCATTCAAACATATGTGTCAATGGAATATGGACAACAGTTGTAGTCATTGTAATTGATATTGGAATTATTAATGATCAAGCAAATTACAGGTTTTACTCACAAGTTCCAAATATTCATTACAAAAAATAAAACAGTTATTTTACCGTCAAAATCCAGATTTATCTTTTGGATTGTTTCTTTAGCTGGTGTCGGTGATGGATACCCAATTCAACTGGTCCGTGCTGTTAGTTTTGCGCATTGCGCTGTTCCCCAATTCCTGGGAAATTAGAATCAAGAGCCAGAATAAAAACTTAAACAATAAGAAATCTATTCATCCATCCTTTGTCTTCCTTCATACAAGCTTAGTTTCATATGTTAATTTAATACTTCAAACAAACTTCACTGGGATTTACCAAATCCTTTTATTTTTAAAATAGGGGTATGTGTTTTCCCTGAATCAAGCCGACGTATTGACAAGCGAGGGTCCCCAGATAGATTCAAATGCAGTGTAACTCCTTGTGGAGGTTGTTTTCAGTTCATATGGTATTCCTCCATCTTTGTAACAGTTGCCTTGGACAACAGTATACAAGTATATACACACACTGCTGCGGAGGAATAGCTGTACAAATGGGATGGCCAATTTCTCGTAAATCACCAATATTGTCTCTGAAGGTCTGGAAAGGGGTGACAAAACATCGTAACAGAAACCATCATGAAATGCCTCCCGACATGCACATGCAGGGAGGGACGAATTTACATGAATTCTTATGGATTCCGCCAGTTTAAAGCTGGTTCAAAACGTTAGTGCGTCCCGTGGGAATCCATAACATTCCTGCCCGTATCAATATTTTATGCGGGCTTTTATGCGGGCGGAGCTACTTGCACATTTCAGTGATGGAAGGGATGGGGGTGGCAGATTTGCTAATTAGGATCTGCGTCCCTGTTCCACCATAAAAATCCTGGAAAACCTTGTATGCATACCACCCTATTAGAAATAACCCATATCGAGTATTTCCCCACTTTTGCTTGCTCTTTGGGATCCCATCAAAGCTGGCAAGTGTTGCAGTGGTCCCCTCCTGCATCGTCTGTTGCAATATTTTTTTTACCCTGGACTTCCAACCAAGACAATGGCAAAGCATCCAAGAGCTCACGGTTATTCCACCTGAACCTCCCTAGACTGGAACTTTTTTAGCCCATGACACTGGTACTGCCCATGATGCCCTGGTCGCTGATTAAGCCGTTGATTGTTCTAGAATGATCTACCTCGAGTACAAATGGCTACAAAGCTGTACACCAGCCTACATCACAGCTTCTGCTGCTGCCCTGCCATTCAACCAGTAGCCTGAGATTGGCCTCCCAGAATGGAGATAACTTCCAAATGCTTTGAGGGGAATACCCTTACCTATGGTACTCCGGTCCATTTCTCTACTCACTGCTGAAAGTGTGGGCGTCTTCCAACACATTTTGAAAGCCTCCTTTAACGAGACGGGTATGATTGGGACTCAGGCTACCGTTCCGCTTGCTCGTCAACCACTGCCTCTGCTCTTTAGCCTCAGCCGAAAAGCCCCCTTAGCTCGAGTGGCTGCAAAATGCAAACACTGCATCTACACTTCCACTGCTAATAAAACAACCAGCTAAGATTGTTGTTAGCAGCCCTGTACCAGAGAGACCTTTCTGTTAATAGCTTGCCTATCTGCCAAGTAATGACAAAGGGTCAACATTGCGGGTCATTTCAGCTGTAAATGGGACCTCGCATATTTCGATTATGAATGTGCAATTCTAATTTCCTATTCTACTTTATTATGTAGTAATAGGTCTATAACATCCATCCCTTTGGAATAATATAAAAAACATTTCAGATGTTAAAATTCTATTTATTGTGGAGCACCCGAGTGCCTCAGTGAGAAATTTGCTGCTTTATAAAAACTGCTATAAATAAACAAAACAAACCCAACCATCTCATCAGGTAAATGTTTTCTCTCAATGGCCAAAATGTAATCAGCATACATATAATATATCCCAACTTGGGATGCAAATATCGCACGCTCATATAGATGTATTACCATTAAAATGTCAACATATTAGGACTTCCAATAGTTCTAATTTTAAATGCGACACAATTCACAGTCCAACACGCAGTTATAGCAAAACGAAAAAAAAAGAAACTAGACAAGCTGCCTTAAAAGAGAAAGCAGAACAGTCCGTGGGCATCCAGGCTGCACCCCAGCTGACGTGTGGGCAACCAAGCTGCACCCCAGCGGAAGTAGTGGGCAAACAAGCTGCACCCCAGCTGAAGTGGCGGGCAACCAAGCTGCACCCCAGCTGAAGTGGCGGGCAAACAAGCTGCACCCCAGCTGAAGTGTGGGCAACGAAGCTGCACCCCAGCTGAAGTGGCGGGCAAACAAGCTGCACCCCAGCTGAAGTGGTGGGCAACCAAGCGGCACCCCAGCTGAAATGGTGGACAACCAAGCTGCACACGAGCTGAAATGGCGGGAAACCAAGCTGCACTCCAGCTGAAATGGTGGGCAACCAAGCTGCACCCCAGCTGAAGTGGCGGGCAACCAAGCTGCACCCCAGATGAAGTGGTGGGCAAGCAAGATGCACCCCAGCTGAAATGGGGACAACCAAGCTGCACCCCAGCTGAAGTGGCGGGCAACCAAGCTGCATCCCAGCTGAAGTGGCGGGCAAGCAAGCTGCACCCCAGCTGAAGTGGCAGGCAACAAAGCTGCACCCCAGCTGAAGTGGCAGGCAAGAAAGATGCACCCAACTGAAGTGGCGGGAGACCAAGCTGCACGCCAGCTGAAATGGCAGGCCCCCAAGTTGCACCCCAGCCGAAGTGGCGGACAACCAAGCTAGACCCCAGCTGAAGTGGCGGGCACCGATGCTGCATCCCAGCTGAAGTGGCGGGCAAGCAAGCTGCACCCCAGCTGAAGTGGCAGGCAACCAAGCTGCACCGCAGCTGAAATGGCGGGCACCCAAGCTGCATCCCAGCTGAAGTGGCGGGCAACCAAGCCGCATCTCAGCTGAAGTGGTGGGCAACCAAGCTGCATCCCAGCTAAAGTGGCGGGCAACAAAGCTGCACCCAAGCTGAAGTGGCGGGCAACCAAGCTGCATCCCAGCTGAAGAGGCGGGCAACCAAGCCGCATCGCATCTGAAGTGGTGGACAACCAAGCTGCATCCCAGCTAAAGTGGCGTGCAATGAAGCCGCCTCCCAGCTCAAGTTGCAGACAACCAAGCTGCACCCCAGCTGAAGTGGCGGGCAACCAAGCTGCATACCAGCTGAAGAGGCGGGCAACCAAGCTGCATCCCAGCTGAAGTGGCGGGCAACCAAGCTGCATCCCAGCTGAAATGGCAAGCAACCAAGCTGCATCCCAGCTGAAGTGGCGTGCAACCAAGCTGCACCACAGCTGAAGTGGCAGGCAACCAAGCTGCACCGCAGCTGAAATGGCGGGCAACCAAGCCGCATCCCAGCTGAAGTGGCGGGCAACCAAGCTGCATCCCAGCTAAAGTGGCGGGCAACAAAGCTGCACCCAAGCTGAAGTGGCGGGCAGCCAAGCTGCATCCCAGCTGAAGAGGCGGGCAACCAAGTCGCATCGCATCTGAAGTGGTGGGCAACCAAGCTGCATCTCAGCTAAATTGGCGGGCAATGAAGCCGCCTCCCAGCTGAAGTCACAGATAAGCAAGCTGCACCCCAGCTGAAGTGGCGGGCAACCAAGCTGCATACCAGCTGAAGAGGCGGGCAACCAAGCTGCATCCCAGCTAAAGTGGCGGCCAACCAAGCCGCATCCCAGCTGAAGTGGCGGGCAACCAAGCTGCATCCCAGTTGAAGTGGCGGGCAACGAACCCGCATCCCAGCTGAAGTGGCGGCAACCAAGCTGCATCCCAGCTGAAGTGGCGGTGCAACCAATCTGCATCCAAGCCGAAGTGGCGGGCAACCAAGCTGCATCCCCGTAGAAGTGGTGGGCAAACAAGCTGCATCTCAGTAGAAGTGGCGGTCACACCACACGCTAACCCGCAGAAATGTCTCCAAGGCTTCCAGACACTGGAAAATGAGGAAAGACAGTTTCACATTTGTTACACTGTCTATTTTGCAGGGATTGCAAATTCGCTGCAAAATGTTCAGAGGGTTTACTTCCTGCTATTGATATCAGCCATGCAATCATCCAAGTAAGAAGATGCTGGCCAGTACCATAGCTAGCTGAAGTGCTGAGGGGCGGTGGCTCCACCAGAGTCTGCGTCCAGATACTTATTCAGGGGTCAGGTCCTGAAAATTAAAGTGGGGGACTCATAAACAAATGCAATGGGATGTGACGTCACCATAAATTAGCATATCAAGGTGAAATATGCACATTTCATTAAATTGGCTTTACGTAACCACCCAAATGTAATAGGACAAATGGCATTTGGATTTCCTAAAATTAACACACACACACAAAACCAAGACAGGATATTTTCTTCTAATAGTGATTTTGAAAACATTAAAATGGTGTGCATGTTTTAAACTCCAAGATCCAATATAAATGTTATCTCTAGGACTTGCAGTACCGAAATGGGCTATTTCATCTCAAGTTGTTTGTTATTTTGCATCAGGTTATATAGTGCAGTGGTAAAGTGTCCGGCCTACAAACCTGACAACTGCGGTTTGATCCCTGATGTCATCTTTAATTCATAAATTCAAAGAGGACATCCAATGTTTCTCTTTTAACTGGGGGGGGGACTGAGTCCACCCTCTGAATAAAGTGGGTGGACTCCATCACCCCGCGTGTACCCTCGACTTGAGCCTGCTTCTGCTCCCACATTCTCCGCATGCTGCCTGCAAGCTAGTGAAAATGTATGGACAGGCACCCCAAGAGAATCCCTTTGACCCCTCTGGCACCAACATCTGCCTGATGCACTGGGTCTACTGTGTATTTCTGACTTGTTAGACAATGAAGCTACTGATTGATGTCTCTGAGCGCCAATCTGCAGGCCCAGCTTTGTTATCCATTCAAAGTGGAAACTGGAGCACCCGGGAACTTCTGTGGCATACTATGGTGCCCCAACCATTGTCGGCTTCTGTGCCGGGTTGTTGGGCTCGGTGTTATATCCCAAATGACGTGTGTGGGGCTGCTCATACGTCACCTGGGAGGGAAAGCAGAAAACGACAACAGCCCGATACCAAAGTTTGCTTTGTGCCCTGCAATTAATGGATTGTTTGCATTTGTGTCTACTATTAAACAAGTACGTTGCATATTTGTAGTGAATTTTGTAAAAGGGTCCATGAGTTACAGGAAGATTTTTTACTCTAAGGTTGGAGTTTCATATTACATAGAGTATACGTTTATAAATCCTGCTTCATAGGTCTCCCATATTGCACTACTAAAAGCTTACACCGCATAAGTGTGGTTTGGTGACTAGCGACTCTATCTTGGATTTGGGGAGTTAGAGGGGAGGAATACTTGCAAGACACGGCTCGTATCCGCAGTATGTTTCTTTGCTGTCCTCCGCCCACATTCTTTTTCTGGCTGTTGTGTACCTCTTCTACTCCAATTGCCCCGTGTTCATGATCTGGAGCAGCCCCATCACCCAGCTGACCCCGTGCCTATACTGATAAACTTTATCAGTATAGGCATGGGTGGCTTTGGTGTCTTGGACCCTCATGCATCCACAGGGCCCCTGACTACTCACTCCCAACCTCACCAGCTTTTGACTACCTCCAGCACTTGCCTCGGCACACCCTCTGCACTGGAGATGCACACTTTCCCACCAACGCGGCTCCCGTCCGCACAGCACTTACCTTACCTTGCACTTCATCTGTGGCTCACTCTTGAGCACGGACACCGCAGCACTTACCCCACTGCCCTCTTCCTTGCTGCACTTGCACGTTCTGAATACTCACAAGGCATAGTGGGTTTGGCCGTCCCTTCCCCCACTGTATTTATTGTATACATAATTGAACTGCAACGCCAATGTCCATGTTCCCTCCCTTTTGCCCTGTTGGCACTTTGAAATGGAAGTTACTTGCCGTATAAGCGCCTAACAAGCAAACAATAAACTAAACAAATCAAAACTTATCGCTGCTTTACTGTTGGCTTAACGTACTTCCTTTCATGAGGTAGGAGAGGACTGTGTGAATTCTCTATGAATGTGTGAGTTGTCATAATGAATTCATTGATGAATCAGTTGGATGCATGTGTCCGCAGAGCCCTTACCTTGCCGCTCTTGATAATCAAGCATGCCTAATATGCATACTTGGCTGTTTGCCTTGGGACCCAAACTGGCTCAATAGTAGTTTTCCTAGCATACATCTGATGTGAAAGGTTACTGAGCATGAGAGGGGAGAACAGAGAAGCATTAACTCACGCGAGTGCAAATATTCTGGGATTGTGTGGGTTCAAAAAGAACCTGACACCTTTTCTATAATTCCCTGCTAATTGAAGGAATTATGTCCCTGTGGGCACATGCAAATGACACCTGCTTCCCAAGAGCTTCGTCCAATCTGTCACTGACGCTCGGCTCCAGGTTGCCAACTGTATGAATGTCAAGTCTTTTGCAAACTCTCATTATGAAAATGTATAAACTAAAAATATGCTTGCACAAACATAATTAGCATTTATTATAATTTGCATTGAAATCATTTGTGGAGTTCTTGTGTTGGGTTGCAAGTGAGTTTGCTTCCAGATGAAAAAAGGAGCAGAACAGTTTAAGATTTTCAACTACAATTCTCTTTTCTACATTTGGGAATATTTTTTGTCACCTTGTAGTCTCAGGTCCCGATTCGCAAAGGTTTGCACTGGAACAAATTGGGAGATGCCTTCAAGCATCTCAGGTCTGTTCCTGATACCCAAACTCTTATTCATGAAGCCTAAAACTGGAGAGAATCTGGAGATGTCTTGAGCATCTCATGTCTGCTCCTGATTCTCAACCCGAATCTGGAGATGTCTTGAGCATCTCAGGTCTGCCCCTGATGCCCAACCTCTTATTCATGAAGCCTAAAACTGGAGAGAATCTGGAGATGTCTTGAGCATCTCATGTCTGCTCCTGATTCTCAACCCGAATCTGGAGATGTCTTGAGCATCTCAGGTCTGCCCCTGATGCCCAACCCCTTATTCATGAAGCCTAAAACTGGAGAGAATCTGGAGATGTCTTGAGCATCTCAGGTCTGCCCCTGATGCCCAGCCCCTTATTCATAAAGCCTAAAACTGGAGAGAATCTGGAGATGTCTTGAGCATCTCATGTCTGCTCCTGATTCTCAACCCGAATCTGGAGATGTCTTGAGCATCTCAGGGCTGCTCCTGATACCCAACCTCTTATTCATGAAGCCTAAAACTAGAGCAAATCTGGCGATGTCTTGAGCATCTCAGGTCTGCTCCTGATATCCAACCTTTTATTCATGAAGCCTAAAACTGGAGAGAATCTGCAAAACTACATACTATTATTTATTTGTTTCAGGGTCAGGATGTTATTTTAAACCCCAATAACTCACATTGGATAAGGTATAACATGACAGAGACAGTTCTGGGGTGAGGGTGCCTTTGCCATATGCAGTGGTTAGCGGGCCTGCTGCTTTTTCTATACTCTGAGTGACAGGATGTTTGGGGTGTTGTGCTGTCAGTTGGGAAGCACTGGGTTTGTGGTAGGACATGCTCCCTTGCTGTCTGTCAAGTGGTCTTTCAGTCCAGGTTTGAAGACGTCCACTGTTGGGCTGGTTTTGAAGACTAGAGGGAGCGTATTCTAATGTAGGGGGCAAGCAGGGAGAAAGAGTGGAAGTAGGAGGAGGCACAGTGTGGGCAGGCCAGATAAAGGTTGAGGAGAGAAAGGGGCTTTAGAGAATGAGAGGTAGAGTAGAGTGTGATGCATTCAGTGGGGAATTGGGGCAGACCTCTGATAGATTTGAAGACATGGAGTAGGAATTTGTAAAGTTAGTGATTGTGCATGGAGAGCCAGCCATCAGGGTGTCTGTAGGTGGAGGTGGGGGAGATTCTGGATAGATCATAGAGAGGGCATCTGTTGAAGTTGAGGACTTTGTTCAGGAGGAGAAAGAGTAGAGAACAGGGGTGTTGCTATGTCTGGAAAAGACCAGGGGCAATGCTCATGTCGGGACTGTCGGGACCGGGGGCTAGCTAGCCTTTTGGTTGTAGCTCCTCAGATTCTATCCGGGGCTACAACCAAAAGACCAGGGGCTACAGCCCCCTTAGCCCCCCCAGCAACGCCTCTGGTAGAGAGAGAGGAGTAGGCTAGAGCAGTAGTCAAGTTTACTTAGTACTAGGGTAGATATCAAAGTCTTGGCTCTGTGATGGGTGAGGTGGGAGAAAATCGTTCTCGTATTCACAATGTTGGTTCCGATCACTGGGACCATAAATGTGATTATTTAAGGATCTCTGAAAGGGACCCCAAGGTTGTGAGACTTGGTTGATGGAGAGAGGAATACAGGAGGGATGAAGATGGGAGATGGGAGAGTGGTGTTGACATTGAGGAATTATAGCTTCCATTTTGGAGGGGCTTAGCATCAGACCGAGTAGAGCGATTCTTTGTAGGATAGTTGTGAGATAATTGATGGATGGTTCTGAGATGGCTGAAGTAAAAGGGACAAGTAGAAAAAGATGTGAGTGTCATCAGCAAAGAGGTGGTGTTGAAAGGCAAGGAAGTGGATGAGCTTCCTCAGGGAAGGGGCATCGAGGGTGAAGAGGTGTGGTCTTAGGACTGATACTCGACTAATATCCATTTGGGGAGGAGGAGTTGGAGTTCCATGAGCTAGAGAATGAGCAGTTAGAGAGCTATGAGGCCACCCAGTGTAGATCAGTGTCCGTTGAGGGAGGTGAGGGTTTGCAGAAGAGAGTGAAGATCTGCCACGTCGAAGGCAGCAGACATATTGAGTAGGATGAGGATGAAGTGGATGTGAGAGTGGGGACCGGTTGACAGAAAGTTGGAGACATAGACAAGAGCAGTTTCATTAGATTGGTTACTTCAAAATCCTTTTTGAAATATTTGATTACAGAGTGCGTGATCCTCGAAATAGTTATAAAAATGTCATTATAGACAACAAACTCAAGACATTTATAGTGGTGGGCCAGGAGAGGGTCAGGTCTGTAGAAAAATGGGTTGTTGGGATCAATAGGTGGTTTCTCGAGTATGGAAATAAGGTGAGGGGAGGTTATAGGTGCCAGCTTTCTAATACTTTATGATGCAAAGTGGTCAATTGAAAGGCAGGAGGAGTTTGCTGTGCGGAGGATGAGTAGAAGTTCTTTGGTATAGTTGGGAGAAAAGTGGGATAATGAGAAAAGTGTGGGAGTGCTAGGGATAGAGCAAAAGCCATAGTGGGTGGTAAAACGCAAAGCCTTCAGCAGCAAGGGAGAATGACAGACATCTTTATTGGGGAAAGCAGTGCGAGGATATATGTTGGGATAGTAAGTGGACTTTGTGGTTTCAAGATCAGTAGTGATGGTGAATAGCGAGTTTGTGGGTGGTAAGGAGAGTCACAGAGTAATTCTTACACCAGCACCCTACGTGAAAGTGCATTGCTGTTAGTAGCTATTGGATAACTGGGCAAATCCATGGTTGGGGACAACAGCGGATGAAGGAGTAAGCAGGGTTGCTGCAATCAAAGGAGGTACCCAGAACAGCACTGAATTTGATGAAGGCGAGTTCAATAATGTGGGCCAGGGGAGGTGAGAGGACAAGGGGGGAAGTGTCAACCTGATTGAGATGGGCATTGAGTTATGTTTGCATTTTACTTTGGTAATTGCAGGAGGCAGAGCTGAGGACAAAGTGGGAATGGAGCTGGTGTGAAGTGAATAAGAAAGTGGTTAGAGGAGTTAAAGTAAAACGTGGAGGATAGAAAGGTAAGATCAAGGGAGTTCCCTAGGATGTGAGCAGGAAGATTGTGCCTGTTAGTCAGGGAGTGATGAGAGAGAGTGCAGTTGAATTGGCGCTGATTGGCCTTTGTCATGATGAAGAATTTGAAGTTGTCCATTATGAACATAGGTACAACAGCAGAAATTATTTCAAGTAGTAGATCAGGCTCAGAGAAGAATAGATTGAGTGTTCCAGGTGGGCTATGGATCAAGAGGAAATTAAACTAGAAGGATGTGGGAAGAAGTTGAGTAGTAATGGATTTGAATTCAGAGGGAATAAAGTGAGAAGGGCGCGGGAGGAGGATGATGAGTCCTTGCTGATCATTAAGCTAACACCACCACCTTTACTTCGCAACGTGAGGGAGAAGGTCGTGATGGCAGTGTGGCGGGCCGCATGAGAGACATAGTATGTGAGGAAATATATTTTATTACAGAGGAGATTGGCAGTCTTGTTAGGATGAAAGCTATCAGCATGCAGTGTGAAGTAGATCACTATAATTAGCATTTTTGAGGAAATATTCAATTTCATTTTGCACAACTTGAAATCTATTTTGTCGGAAATTGTATGAAGTAAAACATGTCACCAATAGGAGTAAAAAAAACGATTTGGCCTTTCCTAAGGTTGGTCTTGCTGGCGACACCTTCAGATAGCCATTGTCCTTAGGTATATCCAATATTTTTGTACGTATTGCCTAGATATGGTCTGTCGCATCTCACTGGAGTGGGCATAGAAAAAGCCAAAACCACCAAATCATACAGAAAAATGAAGAAACTCACAGAGATCTGCGCCAAATTAGTTAATTGTCCAAATTTTTATTTCTCTCAATATAAGTGATGCCCTTCCTGATGACACATGTTTCGGCGGATTTGCCTTTATGAAATCAGGGCGTAGTCATCTTTCATTGTTTGTTTGGAATGTTCTTGCTCCGAATATCGTGGGTCAAATCCCTTCATAACATAACTGAGTTATCTATTCCACGCGTCGGCTCTCTCCTTGCGGGATCCTCAATTTGATTTGATAAAGGCAAAACCGCTGAAACACGCGTCATCAGGAAGGGCATCACTTATATTGAAAGAAATAAAAATTTGGACAATTAACTAATTTGGCTCAGATCTCCGGGAGTTTCTTCCCTTTTCTGCATAACACCAATAGCAGACAGTCCTGTGAACAGCAGGGAGAGATGGCATGGACGTGGCAAACTGTGCGATTTTTGGTGCTCCAGTCCCAAGTGTGAAATGCAGGGCCCCTTCTGCCTTAACTTTCATCTCCATTGGAAACAGCCTTCCATCCTTTGAACTCGTCTTTGTACCCAGCTGAGCCACACCGAGCATGGACGCTGCTGCGAGAGGTACATTTCATTTCTCTGGCTCAGTTATTAGATACACTCTTTTAAAATAGATATTTGTTCTCCCCATGCTCATTCGTTTTGTGTACTGCATATGGCGCTGGCCTTGCCAGAGCGCTGAGCTCACAGGCCGCGCATTATACATTCTGGAATGTATTTTTAAATGTGTGCTCAGGATGAGCCGCAGATTCTGGCTCGAACGTTTTTCTTTTTGCATTCTTTCTTTCTGACAGAATTCTGACAGACTACCAATGTGTTTGCGTTTCCTGTTACTTTCTCCACAGTTATAACGTGTGACAAATGAGGGACTAGAATGCATGAAAATAATGTTTCCGCCCACATAATGCTGTTTGACTGACAGACTTCGGTTGAGAAAAAAAAGCACCCTTCCAGACACAGTTCGTAGCCACATGAATACATTTTGAAAAACTACAGGGTAAAGGAGCTCAGTGCAGGGGATGGTCTAACAAAAAACAGCCATTGGTTCATTTAAGAAAAACATATGTTTAAGTAAGTGGAATGCAGATCGGTGCCTCCCAGACTTGTGAGGAAACCCGTCCTCTTTTCACAGGTTTTCCCTGTTACAAAGGCGTTGCCAGCGGGGGATTAGGGGGCTATAGCCCTGGGTATTTTGGTTATAGCCCCGGATAGAATCTCAGTGTCTACAACCAAAAGGTTAGCTTGCCCTGAGTCCCGACAATCCCGACATTAGTGTAGCCCCTAATTTTTTCCCGACCTAGCAACACCCCTGTCCTGTTATGCATGTGCCGCAGCCGGCGCCGTGCCCGGGTCATCGATATTCATTGGCTCACCTGTCCTGGCATGAGCAGGGGCCGAGGATGGCTTCAGGATGCCAATGGATGCACCCCATGCCATAATGTGCAGAGTTGAAATCCAAAGTATGGCCACTGAAGGGCTATTTAACTGCAGTGTCCGATTTTAATTTGTACTTCTAATCAGTTCAAATCCTTGGAATTAGCCCATGGTCCGAGCAGTCTCATACTTCCTCAGGTGCTAAAGGTAGTTTTGCACCACAAAATGTATGACACAGTAGATCTAAGTGAAAAGCAGATACCCATTCAAACTTGCTAAATGGATTTCAATGAATGCTTTGCACACTCATGGTGACCCATTCGAGCTACAGGCCACTCACACATGTAATGATCATGAGTTCTTGGTGGATCATCAGAGCACCGGACCACGATTACAAGACACAAAAAGGTGCACTGTAGTACCTGGATTGCAGGAATCATCAGTCCGCGTGCAGGAACCACTCAGACCCAGCTGTCTATACACAGAAGGCTTCTTCATTGGTTGCAGGTTACAGTTATGATGGATAGATAGGAGAACAGGGTGAGTGCATCCTTCTAGCTACATCTCCCATCCTGAAGCCACAGCGGTCCATCATGGAACCCAGAGTTTCCCATATTCTACATTCTAGGTGACATCCCTGCTCATGCACTCATGCATCACTGCTCACGCACTAAGACAACACACAGGCCAAATACACAAGATACAACTTGCACCCTTTCAGGTATATTCTATAGCAGAGGTCTTCAAGTCTGCAAACTGTGGGGCTAGCCTCCCTGGGGGGGCCCAAAAGATGTTATGGTTGAGCACAAGGATCTTCAAAAAGGGAGTTCAGTGACTGCTTTCAATAGAAAATATAAGCAGATATGACATCTGGGGGCTCAGCAACAACATTTTTACTGAAGAAGGGACTCAGTTTAGCAAAGTCGGAATACCACTCAGCCCTACAGATGTGGTGTATCGGCCACTTTTACTCCCTACAAATGGGCAAATACTCCCTAAAAATAGGCAGTAAAAATACTCCCCCAAAAATATGAAAAAGACATTTAGAATCATGCACCCTGCTTTCACACTCACAGCTCCATGAATATGTTTGCACCAGCAGTACATGTAGTACCCACAAGAAGAAACGACTATTTTAATTACCTGATTTGAAGAAGTTAACATGTATCTTTTAATCTTATCTGGTCCACTGATACCACTGCTCTATATGAATATAACCAACCTAAAAGAGGTAATGTGCCCAAACATGAGGTCAGGCTGACTAACTAAATTCATATTGTGCCTGAAACTGCTGGACACTCATGCCCCCCCCCCCGTAAAATCCAGCCAGGCTAAGACCAAACCATCCACCCCATGGTCCACCCCTGAGCTAGCCTCCAAATCAGAGCCCTAGACAAACGGTGGCGCAAAAACCATAACTCTGGAGAACTCACCAAGGAAGGAAGGAAAGCTTAGGGGAAACACGTTAGTCTTGGAAGCAAGTCCTCGGAGTGCAAAACAGATATGGATCCCGATCCCAGGCTTAGAAACTACTTGCTGGTATTAACCGCGTCATAAAAGAACAATTATAAATCTATACCCACAAACCGTAGGATTCTGATTACTGAGGCAAAAGCTGCTTATTATTCCACTACCATTTCGGCAGCCTCTAACAGGAGCAAAACCCTCGTTGCTAACCCTCACCGACCCGAGGTACCAGCAAATCAGGAAAAATGCGACAGAATGAACACATTTTTTATTGAAAAAATAGACAATATCCACAAGACCATCAAATCAACCTCTTACAGCATTAGCATCCCCTGCACTCTAGCACGCACACCGCCCCTCTGCACCAAATTCTCTACTCTCTTTCCCCTGGATCTCCTAAAAATGATTGTCACCCTCAAACCTACTTCTTACTCTGATGATATAATTCTGCCCTCCATCATTAAACAATTGCCGAACCTGACGCTCAATGCGCTCCTCAGCATCATCTATGCGTCTGTTGCAGAAGGATCATTCCCAGAAACCAACAGGACTGGTCTCATATGACCTCTTTTGAAAAAAACAACCCTAAATCCAGACAACCTGGCCACAACTAGTTGTTATATGAAAAAAACGGCCAATTTGATCGAAAAAAAAATTGTCAGAAAGATCATTTTGACCGAATTTGGCCACTGCAAAACTACGCAGAAAATTGACCAACCAGCTTAAATATCAACTCATCTGCAAAGAGATGACCCACAAACAATCCTTCTCTTGTCACGCACCCACCCTCTGGAACTCGATCCCAGTGTTGGCTCAGAATCCCCCACAATTCTCCAATTTCGCAAATCTTTCAAAACATGGCTTTTTCAACAACATCTGAATAAGGACACATTTTAATGTACGTACAGACCTCACAGTACTGCGTTACTGTTAAACGATGCCAGTCCACATCTCGGGTAACCACACTGTGTAGAGCGCTCTGCTGCTCTCAAGCTAAGTCTGTGCTTTAAACATAAAATAAATTTAAAAAATGAGTGCAGGCTGTGTGAAAAACAAGACAGCATGACAATTTGTTAATGAATTAGTAATTGGCAACAGCAAGGGCAAAACTAAATGTGTGTTAATGACAAACACATTGACTGGATCAACTCTAATTTTTTGATTTGGGACATTAAATGGATGTGGTATTTGTGCATAGCCAGTAGATGGAAATTCTTGTTCCTACAATATATTATCACCTTTGCAGCTAGCTGTCCATGCAGGTGTCAAACTATAGACCACCAACCTACCCTGAACAAGCTGTGTAAAGGGTCCCATTTACAGTTCCTCCTCTCTTTCTAGCAATCAGCTTCCCATTACTAGTTGGGCATATTGGTCCACAGAAATACCGCTCAAGGAACTACCACCTTACCCAGTGGAATTAATTCAAATCAACACTATTCAGAGTTCACTACTGACAAAGATGGTATTGCTGGAATACGGTATTCCAGCATTAACACCTGCACCAGTGGTAATGTTAAAATCTTCTTTTTAACCCTACCCCACATTCCTATATTCTATGTGGAGGTTGAAACATGTTGTGTTCAGTAGGGGTTGCTCCCACTATTAGACTTTATTTAATGCAGCTAAGGGTACATACTAACCCTGTTCTTCATTACATGGGCAAAGTGTGGAAAGGGGGCAATTTGCAATTACCACCGAAATTACCATTACCACCAGACTCATAATGACCCCTTGATATATTTTGAAATTCCTCTTTCTTTGTTTATAGATATGGAGCATATCACATTTTTCTTCTGTTCATATTTTCTGCGATCAACTCAGTCCCTCCATACGCCTGATGTCAGATTCTCTCCACCATCGGCAAGCATGAGTCAAACTGTTTAGGCATATTGGCTCAAACACAAAGAGAACACAAGCTAGATAGTATAAAGGACACAAGTATCCTTACATTTCTATATTTTTAAAAGTATAAATCACGCTTCCGTAGGGCAACCTTCCGTTGTGAGTGTCGGGGGTAATTTCGTTCTTCATGTGTACCATGATATTATAAGAGTACATAGTCCAAACTACAATTTATTGTATTGAAGTAATATTAGTTAAACATTTGAAATTATGTCTTCTGGCATAACAATGCGATAGAACTTAATCTGGGAAAATAACTCTGGCCCTATTGTTTCCGTAAGAGTCACCCCCCCCCCCCTTTACCCCCGCATAATCTTTCCCCTTTACCTAAGCAGGTAAATACATGATATCATGTTTTCCAGCAATATATGATAATTTCATTACCTTTTACTTTGCATATAGATCAGTTTCACTTTCAGAGAATAACACACTTGAGCATTTACAGTGCCCTAAGCAGAATGTGGGAGCAAGATTTTTACTAGCCCGGATTCAAGTCACTGCAACCAAAATGCTTCAACCAGTGGACACCGTTTGAATTCGTAAACAATAAAAAAGTGATCCACTAGAAGCATTATGATGTAAAGTGATTTAGTAACAGTGAAAGAGGAAATATATTGGACCAATCGTGGCCCATGGTTTTCATCTAGAAGAAATGGGGAGTGAGCTAATCTTCTAACTACTTAAGGTGTATCACAAAGCCAAGTAGGATCAATACAAAGGTGATTCCAATGTTTATGGTTATTAGGGATTGTTACACAAATGTGCCAACTTAGAAAAATAGAACTTATCAACATGCTACCTTTGTTATGGGCTTCCATCAAAAAAGTCTCTGTTTTTAACAATGTGTCTGTGTTTCATAATACCTCAATCTAGGTATCCCTTCCCCGGGCATAGCCTCATTTCTCAATCACCCTTAGGTGATTGAGGGACCTGCATGCTTGTATTCTGGAACTGGATGATATCAGAAGGTAAGGCCTGGTGACTCCAGAGTTAGCCCCAAAGTTCCTGCCAAGAGACTACCCAGCTACGCTTCTCTACAGATTAGGCCAGAGTGCTTTCACCATCTCCTTGCTCCTTGTTTAATGGTCTTGGTCCCCAACACACCATCCTCATTTACCTCCTTCCCCAGTCTCAAAAGTCTGGTTCTAGGTTAAAGTATCGAAATCAAAAGGTTCGAATGCCTTTTATTCGACATTAAAAGGGTCGAAAAAAAGGTTTGAATGTTTTTTTTTGGGGGGGTTCCCCCACATCCCCATTTTCTTTATTAAAAAAACTTTTTTTACCAAACCAAACTAAAAAATATATAAATAAATAAATAAATAAAAATTCGAACCTTTTTTTTCGACCCTTTGACTTTCGAATAAAAGGTCATTCTATCCTTTATTTTCGAAACTTTAACTGGACACCCAAAAGTCTCATGCGTAAAGGAAACCTTTCTTTGCCTCTTGTCCTCTCCTCTGCATTGCCTCTCTCCTTCATGTCCTTCTTAGTTCTTCAATACCTCATCACATGCTTGTACCTCCACCCTCTCCTAACTCTCTCCATTTAGGATTGACGCATGCCTGTTCCTTTTCCTCAAGTCCTCCAATCTAATTTTTTTCTATCATGTTTGATTATCTTCTTCCCTTCACCTGTCTCTTGCCTAGCCCCTTAGTTGATGTATTCCACGGCCACCTCCTCAGTACTCCCCGCCTCCCTACTCCTGATATCTCCTCAAACTAACTCCCAATACTCTTCACCATTCTGACCTCGGCAGGCCCGGTAATTCCCCTTGCGCGGGAGCTGGAGCCGGTACGTCCCCATTCCCATTTGAGCCCACATAGGGCTCAAATGAGAATGGGGAGGATGGTAGCAGCGGTACTGTTCATAACGGTACCATTGCTACCATCCAGTTCTGCTCGCGGGTGCCGCTCTGCACGCCTGGTCTGCGAGCAGAACTCGTAATGTGGCGTTATGGTAACAATGGCGCTGGTAGCACTACAGGCGCCGTTGTTGCCTTACCGCCACATTCGTAATGAGGCCCATATGTGTCCCATATTCTGGGACTCATAGTGCATTGTCCTCTTTGCACTCAAGACTTGGCAAACACTTCTACGGCTGGCCCAATATTATCCTCCCCTATCCAGGTTTATAAATGCTGTGCTAAACAACTTCGGATGTAGTGCGGTCCTGACACGCCTTTAATCAACAGTCTGTGGGAATGGTTCAACCACAGGGGTGTTTGTAGTTTCTATGCATAATCCATTCTTGGTGCATCACTTAAAATGACAGGGACATGTTCCTGCCCATTGTAACAAGACGCTTCCAAACAGCAGGGCAGTGGTTGGGCAGGGCGGGGGATCTTCCCATTATCACCTCATGCTTAGCATCACAAAACCTGAGGCACCCATGGCCACTCAACTGTCGACCCCAAGAGTGAGACTGGGGACTTCGTCACAGGTGATCTAATGTGCAGGTTCTTAAGAAAGTACATTTCCATTTTTAGGGATGCTTACCCTTTTATTTTGATTTGTGATTCCAATGTCTCCACTTATATTTAACAGAGTTAAATGATTAACCAAATATGTAATAACTAGCTGTATCCGACGTATTATAGGGCAATCAAGCACTCTCTTTCTCCTCGGCCTCCCCTCTCACTCTCTCTTTGCACTCTCTCTCTCTCTGTCTCTCACCCTCCCTCCTTCTCCTGCTTTCTTGCTCTCTCTCTCACACCCGCTGTGCGTGCTCCTTCTTTCCCTGTCTCTGTTTTTTGTCATGTTCACGTTTGTTAAAGCAACTGCAATTGTGGCTGTGCAATCAGAGATAAAGAGAAACCAGTAAAGAAAAGAAAACATATAATTGTACTAACATTGTAAACTAGCTCTTTTTAAAAATCTAACAGTTAATTTATTTAAAATATATATTTGTATTTGAAACGTGGTGAATGAATAAATACATCGATTTCTTATATACTATATTCAGTTATCATTACATCAGTGAACAGTTCAGGGATATCTTCCCAAGAGTGTGGGATTCCTTACACTAATTGTGCAATTATTATTTTTTTTATAAATGTGCAATATTAATTTCTAATTATCACTTGCAGTATACATTTTAGTCATAATAAGAACACTACACTTCTCTTTCTAAGCAGGGCACATTATCTAAAGCCAGAATAACCATATACATTATTTTCTGATCGAAGGTTATAATACCAAGATTGATAGTCCGATAGATTCCTATTGTACTCTTTCAAAATACCCCTGTGAGAAGAAAGGAGAATCGGACACATGACATGAATGATTATGCAGCCTGCTGCTTTGGATAACACATGAAGCATTTTGGTAGCATATAAATGACCATGGATCTTTATATTTGATGAATATGTCTGTGATAAAAGAAAAAGTGTTGTAATGTTGAATCTGTAGGTCCATAATACTCATTAGGCTTGGTTCTCTTTCTATAATACACAACGCAAACATTAACATTTCTGCAACACTTGATTCAAATATACTCAATCAGACAGCCTCACGCTTTACTTTGAGGGTAGAATGGTTGGGACATCAGTCACTCCTTTTGATTCCAAGGGCCGTCTAATGATGATGTTTCCTTTCTCCATGAAAAATTCTAGCCGGATCTCAGGGTAAGTAAGGTTGTGCACATGCTCAGTTCCCAATGCGCAGACAGTCTAAAGGTATTGTATACGTAGGATGTATGCATGGAATTCAAATGTCGATTTCAGGGGCCAACATTGATTTCTTGTAAAGAATCAAAAGTTCCCACGAGAGATCAGAAATATGATACCTTTCCTGGGGTTCACAGCGTCGATAAAAAAATGTTTTCAATTGTATTCATGTATTTATCTATTTATATACATTGCAGCCCAATGCTCTTTTGATTGCAAAAGAACATACTATAAATAAGATATCAGATTTGATGGGAAGCAATGAGCTACCTTCAGTGGGGTGTGTTTGAGCCACTTTCTTACCAGATTGTTGTGGGGAGTAAATGGAACATTCACCAGGGTCAATACATGGTCGGGCAGCTACGTTAGGGATGTGACCATGGTGGAAGAAGTGATAGAGTGGATGCAGAGAAAGGGAGGGACTGAGGAATTGTTTTGAGGAGCTCACATGGAGGCACTGTGCATAACTTACTAAATCTGGATTCAGAAAATGATGTCCTACTAGACCCATCCCACAAAGTACTCTAAGGAGTTAATGCTAATTCATTCAGTCAAGGGCCTGATCATTACCTAAGGAAACAACCCAAGAGAAACCTGGACAAGGGGTTTATGGCTAAAAGGGATAGCGTTTGGTTCTGACCATTTCTGGGGAGTTAAAATCTTCAACATGCAACAGAGCCAGCATTTTGGGGGAAAGTTTAAGGTCTATGTGCATATGTTCTCATTCAGTAGCACGTGCACTACTGGATTGCACCTCTGAGCCTGGCTTTCAGGATTTGAGGGGTGTAGTTCATGACTCTTGATGGTCAGATGATATATGTTTGCCCAATACAATTTGTCTTTAATGACTTGACGACATTTTGGACATTGTCAAGAATTATTGCATGCCTAATTTTAAGCAGCGAGACTGTGCCATCTGAGTGCAGAGATGATGCTTGTTTCTTAGGTTTGGACCGCATTTCCTGATTCTTCTTTGCGGTTGTATCAGCCCCGAGTCCTGAGTAGACCTATGTAGGCATGTCAAGATCCTGAACTCCATCGTCTTCTGTGGGGGTCATCACTGAGGGATCTGCACTGCGCGGTTTATATGCCTCCTAGGTTTGAGAGCACACATGACTCTCGCATCACAATTTTGGGACGTGTATGGTAGTTTCATTGTATTCATTTTGAGATGTCCAGATGGTGTGAATGTTGCCATGACTTCAGCAGCATCCGAATGAATGTGTGACCAGTTGCTTGATTTGAAAACGGAGTTATGTTTCAGGTTAATCAGTCTCTACAATGGACACTTTGGGTTTATGGTCATTGCATCGAATTCCTTCCATTGAGATACATTTGCATCACATTTTTTCAATCTAAAAGATTTGCAACAAATGCATTTGAAAAAAAAGATTTTTTAAGGGGGGCGGGGAGCCTGTTTACCCTTTAAAATGCACCTGAACAAAAATTAACCCTTTACCCCACAAAAATATGCATCTGATGGTCATTTTTTAGATGGAAAAATTTCAATGGAATGGCATTCGATGGAATGGCATTCGATTCAATGACCAGATACCACACTTTGTGTTACTAGATTTAACTGAAGTGTGGAGTTGCCTCATTACACGGAAGGCGGTGAGCCATGGCGCTATTAGCGCCATGGCTCATGCCGGTAAAATACCGGCACCGCCTTGGCGGAAAGGGGATTTACCGCCCCATTCCAAGGTTGGAGGGGCGGTAAATCCCCTTTCCGCCATTGCCCTTCCCCATTCCCATTTCTGCCCCATAGGGCTCTATGGAAATGGGGAAGGCGCTAATTACGACACCGCAATTTTGTGGTGCCGTAATTAGCTCCGAGGTCCCTTAGCGGGTTGGATTTTAACGCCTGCAAGAAGCAGGCGTTAAATCCTCCAACCCGCAAAGGGACCTCGTAGTACGGCGGTAAGGGTTAATGGTCATCGTTGCCTTTAACGGTGACCATTAACCCTTACCGCCGTCCGTGTAATGAGGCCCATCGCCAAATGTACCACAATCACTGCTTTTGAGCTGGTGTCGAAATTGACCAGCCAGTCAAATGTGAGCACCTTACTTCCTTCAGAATTTGAATTTGAACCCCTGCGGCGTTACGTGGCTAGCCTTCATCCAGGTGGAGATCTGTAAGATCATTACAGAGAGCCACGGCTGCTGGCTGCAGGAGACTTTGAGGAGGCTGCAGCAGTTCCCTTTAATGCAAAGCTCCAAATAAGCCACATAAAGTTGCAAATGAAGCAAGTAACCGTCCTGATCCACATTGCACACCTTATAAATCATCAATAATTGAACCATGTATGAGATCTGTCATCGAACACACATATGCATTAAAAAAGAGCCCAATGCAAGGAACCATTAGAAATTAACCCATATTATCATTTATAGAAAAGAACATTTTTCACGTTCTGAAATTCAATAATGTTCCTGCATGAAAGGACTGGAACCACTATACTTCCCAGTCGGAGAATCCCAAGCAGCTACAGAGACTGGAAAGCAAAAGCACATTATAAATGGCATGAAAGTCCACCAAGCGGCAGAGCCAGATCCCCAGTGATGACTGCCTGATGTCCTGTACTGGGGAGAGTGATATCCACAAGGAGCGATTGCCTCTTAATCCTGAGTGATAGCTGAAGACCAGATCGCCCAGCATCCATTAGGCCACAAGCTTCCCAGTATCTATGAAAAGGCCGACTGAAGCCACCATCCAAAAGAACCAATAGTTTAACTAGTGGTAGACAATTTCATGTGTGATAGCTCAGGGTGACAAGAACAGGAATGGCATGTTGTGAAATACAGCACATTGAAACTTTAATAATGGTCAAATTGATACAATATAATAGAATTCAAATGTAATTTTTAGAGGGAAGCCTTAATTATGAATGAAGATTGTATACTAGCAGCATTCAGATTAGCCACCACTTGTCAGGTGTCTTTAACACATAGATAATTGGTTGCTTACCTTATTCTCTTCCATGATGGAGGGAAGCCTTAATTATGAATGAAGATTGTATACTAGCAGCCTTCAGGTTAGCCACCACTTGTCAGGTGTCTTTAACACAAAGATAATATGTTGATTACCTTATTCTCTTCCATGATGGAGATGCACTCTCCATGGGCATACAAAGCTTCTTTTTAGGTGGAGGTTGTCTCTCTGTAGCGGCTGTAATTCTTTAAAGTAAATACATTTCTTGGGTACTCAGCACATACTATGTTATGCTGACACCAGTGTCATTATTGCCTAGTGCAGTTGTCTGCAACCTACAACTTTGAAAATGTTTTGGACTACGTCTCCCATGATGCCTCACCTCTGACAATGCTGACTCTGGCTGATGGAAGTTTTATTCCAAAACATAGCAAGAGCCAAACGTTGCAGACCCCTGACCTATTGCATTCCGCTCTCTCCTATGCAATGTGCTTTCTGTGACCAAGGACAGATATGCTCATCCGGTATAATGTTGTGTTCCACCACTTTTCTGTGTTTCACTTTATCCCAGTATACATGAATACATCTTGGACTTCTGAAATTGCTTGCGTGGTGTTCACCAAAATCTTAAGATTCACCATCTTGGTGGTCTTGGTTAACTTTTAACCCACTCGGTGCTAGGAGGCAGTTGTAGTTTCAAGGGGTTGCTGTTGGCAAAAAGATATCTGTTTGGGTGGCACCCATGGACAGTACATGTACAATTGGTGAAGCAGAATACAGGGAGTTTCGAAACTAGAATTGTTGTTAAATTATTGACATTGGAGTCACTCGAATGTCTTTATACATAGAAGCAATACTTCTACCTGATGAACCTCATTGGTTTCTGCTTCGAAGACCATAACTGCATGCTTATCCTACACGTGTAATGAACGGTGAGAGCTTGACAATTACAAGGTCTTGAAACATGAACCGGTGTGACATTTTCAGTTTAAAATGAAAGAGCTCCTGTGCTGTCGAACAAAACCAACATAAGAAACTGTTTTGTGCTGATCAGATAACACAAAGCGACAGGAAGATCTCTGAATTATGAGAAACAATGTAATCCCTACTATCATTTTTCTAAAACATTTGTACAGTTATTTTTGAATCAGTCTGTTTGAGTTGAGGAGACCATTCTTTGATTTCCTCAAAGCCACTTAGAGTCCCCGCTGTGGGAGTGTGTGAGTCGCCATTGAAAGAAGAGCATCTCACTTCCATTGATTATTGAAGGAAAGGCAGTAATAGTGATTTTGATCAATTGGTTGCAAACAAAGGTGCAAGCAGCATCTATTTCCAGTGGACAGTTCCCAGGCTCCATTACAGGTATCGGTCCTCACACAACGAGGATGGGGGGGCTGGCGGCAAGTGTGGAAGGACATTCTTTCCCACTGGAAGAGGGCGGTGCATTCCAGGGAGAGTCTAAAAGGAAACCTATGTTATTTGGCTAGACACCTACACCAATCACAGCAGGGATAACCATTTCAAATGCTAAGTAAAGGACCTTTTTAGGATTCCAGGCCTGCTTACCAGTACAAAACTCTTGCCTTACCAAAAAGAGAGCACAAAACACCTTTCAGACCTGCTTTGCCTACTTGCCAACCTGTCACCAGAAAGAGTTTTACCTGCAGCCACTTCAACAGAGCTGTGGGACTGACCTGTGTGCGGAACACAGATACCTACAAGCCTTGCCAAACAGTGCCTTGTAGATGCACTGGTCCAGCTACGCAAAGTCAAGAAGATTCAGACAAAAGCATGTCTCAGAACTCCTGGTAGCCCTGAGTGATACCTTGATGTGCTGTGCCAGAAACACCAAAATGTTCCACGTTGACAATTATGGTGTGCTAGTACTAGGATTGTATGCACTATGACGGAAACCCTTCTTTAATTGTAGGTCTACATTTTTTAAGTACTTTGTTTATTTTGCTTGTTTAGCTGCAGACGTGAGAGGTGATTCGAAAGAAATGTCGGGTGGCCTTAATGATCCCATAGAATGGTTTGGGGACGTTCTTGCCTTGATACCAGCATGCAGGTGCCTCTGGGCCTATCCTTTTGCCCCTCATATTGATTAGGTTTTTAGTTGTCTGACCCCCCACCCCCGGCATTTGAATATTGCTTTGCACGCCAATCTACCTGCTGTAACACACCATCCTGCCACTGAGGGGAATGAACCCAAATTTAATGCACAGATATTACCATATCATTATAATATGCTGATTCTATCTTTAATATTTATATTTGCGTAGTATTCAGGAGAGGATATTCAGATGTATTGAGATTTAATAGAAAGTAAATGTGTTTAGCACAACAGCAGCAGAGAAGGTTGTGAAACTCTGCCAAATGCATTGTGTTCATGGGCTGAGTGCCCGCATCGTGTCCAGTCAATGTATTTGACGTTAGCGACCCCTCTAATAACTGTACCTTCATGAAGGGTGTTGGGTGGTGCAACCGCATTATAATACACAATACTATAAAAGCGTATTGCGGAGCAAATTCTCTGCCTTGGATACCAGGTCAACCTTCCTTCGTCAGGGTAGAAAAGGAGGGATCTGTTTCATGCAACTCTCAGCACAGGTCTCCTATGAGAAGAAGCATCTAGTCCTTCTCTGCAATGGGAGATCCCTGTGGACTACCATCGCAGACCCAAAAGTCCATCCGCCCCACGTTGATAACGTATCACCCTTGATTAGATTTGGCTACGCGCCCCTTACACTTCCGCGTCTGTTAATCAGTCTTCCTCCAGAACCATGTTTGACATTGGAACCCCCATTAGTTGCCTTCAACGCTATCACAAGGACTCACAAAGCTCACAGACAACTGTGCTACTGGAATCACTGGAAAGGTTGGGAGATGGCCATGAAGCTCTTCACATAATCATAATGAAACCTATCTGCAGATGCTACAGCGGTGATTAACACTGTACCCCACGCTGGACAGGTGTCACATGAGAACTCAGTGAAAAGGAACACACTGTTGCAACTATTCCCGAAAGCAGCCCGGCGGTCATTATTCTCCAGTCACATTCATCACTGGCGAGGCCTCGCGAGACCACTTTATTGCTTCACCACTAAAGATATAATCTCTTTCCAGTGTTCTGCTTGGTTCCTTTTACTGTGTTTCCTGGTTGTCAGCAAAACCAAAAATATGCCAAGCAGTAACAATTGATTTTTCGAGGGTTATTGCTGTGCTCCATACAGTGCGAGTGACATCAGAACGCCATTTTGATGCCTTTCATCTGGGTGGTTAATCTACCGTAACATCGACATGGATGTGACATTGCCGTTGAAGGTCTATACGATGTACATCATTAAAACAATATCAATCGCTTTGAGTCCACAGATCACTACGTAGCCTGGGTGCCCACAACAAGTCTGCCAGAGGGCGAGATGAAGGCAAAATAGAGCAAGGCAGACGCAACGACGTAGCACTGCTCTTAATATTCACAAGGAAATACAGTAAACAGGTTTTAAAGATTACACTCATCAGCTGGAAATGGGCGCCCAGTGCAAAAACCAACATGGACAATATTGTAGTAACATTTTAGAAAACTTGGACTGGTGCAAGTGCAATTAATTACCAATCAGACAAAAAAATGTCCCTCGTACACAAACTGTTTTTCCAATGCATTTTTGGACCAGGGCCATGTTTGCCCTAGTCAGAGTTCCAGCCCCTTGCCCTGGTGCAAACATGATTTGTAAGGATATGTTTTTTGCACTATGACACGTTGCACTTGAACCAGTGCAAAGCTTCTGTAATAGCATCCCAAGTGCATTGATGCGAGATCTGTAGTCGCCCATGCCTTAGACATTGCAGACATTATCACCGTTAATGATCTCGACTTCATAGCTATTACAGAGACCTGGCTCCACCCAGCATCTGGCCCCTCTCTATCACTTGCTATACCCAATGACTATACCATCTATCGTGCAGACAGACAAACAGCTAAAGGTGGTGGAGTAGCCGTTATTGCAAAAAGTTCCATCAACATTAGACACATACAAAACCAATCACTGACATCAGCGGAATTACTCACCCTCAAACTATCCACAACGCACACAAGCACTATCACCATCCACCTCATCTACAGACCGCCAGGCCCCATACTATCCTTTAATGACGACATAGCCCTTCTACTCTCTAACAATATCAAACCTAACTCTCGACTACTCATCCTAGGAGACTTTAATCTAGGTCTCAATGATGAGAAAGATGACAAAGCTCACACTATCGCCAACACTATTTCAGAATTAGGACTCACCCACCATATCGCACAACCCACACATAACAAAGGACGCATCCTTGACTGGATAGCTGACCTCAATTGCAACACTACCATCCTCTCCAACACTCCATGCGCCTGGACCGATCACCACCTTATTACCTTCACCATCAACAAAGGCACTCAAACACCAGGGCCCTCCTCCAATGCCCCACCCACACTCACAAGAAACAACAAAAATATCACACTAGAGAAACTCCTCCCGTTACTCCAACCCATCATCGACTTCTCACCCACCATGACCAACCCTACTGAATTAGTAGATTTATACAACACAACTATCCTTAAGGCCATAAATACCATAGCACCACTCAAGCTTCGGAAAGCCAAACCACGAGCACACCTCAATTCCTGGTTCACCCCCAAACTAAAAACACTCCGCAAAGCCAAAAGACAAGCTGAATTAGCATGGAAACAGTCACCATCCACTATTAACAAGACATCCTACGCACTAGCATCGAACATCTATAAATCAGCCATCATCCAGTCTAAAAAAAACATGTACAATGAAAGAATCAGCAACGCCAAATCTAATACCAAAGAGCTCTTCAATATCCTGAGAGAACTCGAATCACCCTCCCCCATTCCAGACACTTGCAACAAAGACATCCACTGGTGCACGAACATCCAGGAAGCACTCCTAGGCAAAATTGCCACGCTACAAGCCAAAATCTTGACAAAGAAAGAAAGCCTCACCCTCTCCGATAACATCACCCCCTCTACACACACCCACACCACCCCCCAAAATGATGACAATAACCTCTTTGAGTTTTCCACCATAACCATTAAAGAGGTTGAAGAAATAATCTACTCTCTTAAACCGTCCAAATGCCAAGGCGACACTTGCCCAGCCCCTATCATTAAAGATGCTGCCAAACAACTTGCTCCCTTCATCACCACCCTCATCAACGCATCTTTCACCTCCAACATAGTGCCCAACAACCTCAAGGACTCCTGGGTTCTTCCTTTACTCAAGAAGCCCACCCTTGACCCTAATGTCCCCACCAACTACAGACCCATAACGACTGTACCCTTCCTACTAAAAATCCTCGACAGAGCTGCCTATCTCCAGATACAGAACCACCTCGAGAAAAATAACTTACTAGGACTCAGACAATCAGGATTCCGCCCCAAACACGGCACTGAGACCGCCCTGATTGACCTTAAGACACAGATGGACAACATTAAAGACAATGGTAAACTAGCCCTCCTTCTCCTCCTTGACTTATCGGCCGCCTTCGACCTGGTCAACCACGACATCCTCTGCAAACATCTATCCTCAGCAGCCAAATTTTCAGATAACGCCAACGCATGGATCCATTCCTTCCTTAACAACAGATCCATGAGAGTCTTCGCACCCACAGCCTCTGCCATCCCAGCCCCAGTCACTTGCGGTGTCCCCCAGGGCTCCTGCGTCTCCCCCACTCTATACAATGTATTCACGAAACCCCTCTTTGACATACTGGACCGCTTGGGTGTCATCTACACCAACTACGCAGATGACACCCAAATACTGATCCCTTTAACAGGCGACTACTCCACCGACCTCACTGCTCTCAACAACATTTATTCCATTATACAAGAATGGATGGCCAAGCATGGCCTATGCCTTAATGACGACAAGACCGAGCTTCTTCTCCTAGGTTCCCAACCCAGACTTAATAAACTCGACAAACTCTATCAAGCATTCACTATAGACGGCAATAACATCACCGTCTCTAACAGCGTCAAAACCCTAGGAATCTACCTCGACTCCTCCCTCACACTGACAAGACAGATCAATTCCATCTCATCAGCCACTGCTTACACTTGTAAACTTATCAATGCCAGCAGACCTTACCTCTCACCATCCAACTGCATCACCTTAGCCAGAGCGCTAGTCCTTTCCAAAGTTGACTACTGCAATGCGCTATACTTGGGAACCAGTCAGAAAAACATCAACAAACTACAAGTCATACAAAACAACGCCTTGCGAGCAGCCCTGAACATACCCAAACAAGAACACATCTCGGACGCCAGACGCACCTGCCATTGGCTATCCATACCACAAAGAATTGAATATAAAACCATCTCACTCACACACAAATGCCTAGCTAACCAAGCACCCAGATACCTATCCGACAACCTCAAGCACCACACCCCAGCGCGCCCTACCAGATCAGCTCAAACACACTGCTTAAATATCCCAAGATTTAAGCTCCAAAAAGCAGGTGGCTCCAGCTTCCCCGTGCTTGCCTCCAAACTTTGGAATTCACTTCCACTCGAGCTGAGATCAGAACCGTCCTTTCACAGATTTAGACACAACACCAAAACTTGGCTTCTATCCAAAGAAACTGCCTAGCCCTACCGCACTAGCATGCACCAAGACTGTAAATTTGTAAATATGTAATCGATTTGTACATTTCTGCTGCATTATTCTTGTTGTATTCATTATTCTTGTTGTATTCATCGCAAGCGCCTGGATGCCCTAGGGCCAGGCGGCGCTATACAAATAATAAACTAAACTAAACTAAACTAAACTAAACTGAAAGTGTTGCCCGTTCCATTCCGTATATGTATCCCCTGGTGTAATATTGGGGACTGACACAGCAGCAGCATATTTTCGGCTAATGCTAGTAGTGCATACATGAACACAGTGGGCGAAGTGTACTCAAAGAAGTAGTGTAACTATGTTCCCTGGTGGCATGCCCCCGCTCCCCACAAACCCAATCACCACGCCCCCTCCCACGTGCAATCCAAACTCTCAAACACCCCTGCTGTTTAAGGGAACATTCACTGCAGTGCACTGAAATGCACGTTTAAACTTCTTCCTCCACTTATATTTTAAAACTAAACCATTCCGGAACTGTTTTTTTTATTTAATTTTTTTACTTTATTGAATGGTCATGTTATCAGGTACATAGGGCCTCATTACGACCCAGGCGCTAAGTGGTTAACAGTGCCCTAAAAGGCTGTGGCGCCGGTAACCACTTAACGCCTTACTACGAGGTCCCTTTGCGGGACCCGACCTGAACGGCTGGTCTGGACCAGCCGTTAAAGTAGGGACCCGCAAAGGGACCTCGCAGGCAATTATGGTACCACAATTTGCAGTACCGTAATTGCCGCCTTCCCCATTCCCATTGAGCCCTATGGGGCAAAAATGGGAATGGGGAAGGGCCATGGTGAAATGGGGAAATACCGCCCCGCCAACCTTGGAATGGAGCGGTATTCCCCCATTTCACCATGGCGGATTCGTTACAACACCGGCACCAACCATGGTGCTAATAGCGCCATGGTTTAGCGCCGGTATTGTAATGAGGGCCATAGTCCAGTATTGTATACACACAGCGTGCAACAGTCTGGTCAATTTCACAACATCTGAAAGATTTCCAATAACATATCATGTACGGTTCAAGGGCTTTCATTCTCAGATGTCCTTTGGACGACATGTCGTGGGTAAAGATAGGACACACTGTTCTTCACACTCGTTTATGTATGTTAGCTCGCAAAGCCAATCGTTTAGTCTGGGTGCATGTTTGGACTTCCAACACTTTCTTTAATATACGTTTCTTGCCACAGCACATGCAACATTAAACAATCTTCTCGTGGTCTCAGAGAATTTAACGATCTCGCCAAATAGGTAATTTAGAGGTGCGAGAGAGGATGGACTGCGAACTATATCTTCTATGGCACCAGCCACACTACCCCAGAAAGACGCAATCAAGGGGCATGCCCAGTACTTGTGAAACATAACGGTTTCTTTTTAAAATAAAATCATAACACTAGAGGCGCACCTCTCCCAACCAGTCCTGCCCACTTCGAACACTGCTTGAAGAGCAAGTTGACAAAATCCCATGCTTTATAGGGGTGATATACGATCTTAAAAACTTTAGACCATGCCTGTGTGTTTACATTTGAGTTCGAGATCAATGTAATGATTTTTCTTACATATGTTGTGATAGTAGTCACATCCAAACATAATAAGACAACTATACACGGTGCACACCGACTGTCACAATAACATTATTGTGATACAGTTGGCCATTTCAGTGGGATGGTGAAGCCGAGCTAGCCTAAAGAATGTCTTAAGGCAGGGGTCTGCAGCCTTTGGCTCTCCATATATGGTAGACGGACACTCCCATCAATGGCAGGCGACCATGCGATCCATAGTCCAAAACATCTGGAGAGCCGCAGGCTGCAGGCCCCTGATGTATGGGCTTGAAAGGATTTTCATTCTTCAGAGCAGCATTTTCTGAGTCTAAAATAATTTGCAAAGAGCACCTGATAAGTGTCTGATTTTTTTGTTTAAATGTAGGCGGCAGAACAGAGGAAAATCATCACATCGTTTGTGATCACAATATCATTTATGGCTTTTAGTCTGGTAGAAAATGTGCCCGAACAGAACACATTGACAGAAAAGGAAGGGGCTGAGGCAAGACCATTAGGTTGATTGAATATAAAGTGGTAAAATAAAAAAGATTTGATGGTTTTGCGATTTTTAATGGCACATGCTATCAATATGGGGAATGACGTTTGGATATGCTCCGGGCACAGTGCCACTGAGCATCACCACTGGGCACATTGGCCACATTGGCCCTCATCGTAAGGCCTGCAGGGCCTGGTGTATGGTCTGTGATCGTTCCCTAGGAAGTGCCGCTCTTCCTGTAGTGCCGACTGAAGAAGGCCCGCAGCCATGCCCAGCAAACACTGTGCTCCCCCCTGCAGGGAAGATTGGATGTGGCTGGCACCCATGACTGGCTGACACTTTGCTCAGATCATGGCCCTCCCAGAATACCTTCCCCTTTAGAGACAGCTGAGTATGAAGCAGAGCAAGAGGAGAGGGAGGAGAATGACGAATGCAGCTGTCTACCTAATTTCCTTGGATACGGTGTCCTGGTAGGTTGTAGAGTACAGATTTCAGGCTAACCTGGTGAAAACTAGTGAGTCCCTAGGATAATTCCTGAGGTTAAACTGTGTGTACTCTAATCTTGTTTTCATATACGGATGACGGGTTTCAAAATCTTCTTTTTGTGAAATGTTTCAACCAGTTTGGGCCAGGGGAGCCGGCCTGTTTTGCTGATGTGAATGTTTGCTCGGAACTAGGTTACCCCGAGCAACCACAGATGCCGCTGAGCTGTGTATCAGCCTCTTCCACTCATAGCTGATTGGAGCACTTTATATGTTGCCATCATATTTGCACAATATTTTGCTACATTAGATTACTTATTGAAGATTATGTCCTTTTTCCCCTCCAAAATACGCATCATATACTTTACTGTGTAGGAATCCTCAAATTAATCTCCAGGCTGTGGAATGAAGTTATTACAAAGCAAAACAAAACTAATAACCAGGTGTGATAGCTTGTTATAATTAAAACAATTTCCCACAATAAAAATAAAAACAGGACAACTACAGCATGGGGATCATTTCAATATATGGATGCTTTGCAAAGATTTGTTTTGTTTATGAATCCTTTGCTTCTGGTGGTTCTATTTGAGTTTTAGGCGTGTACCGTTTGTGGTGGGAAATGTCAATTTGCTACCAGTTTCCCAGGTAATTAGACTTCATTGCGAGGGCGTGCTCTGCGTTTTTCTGTATCTTTAGCTAAAGGGAACATGGGCCGGTATACAAAAGAAATGGTTCTGGGAGGCTGATGGTGTCAACCCACAGCGATGGTTACACACTTCACATCAGTAAACAATACTATATTTTTGAGGAAAACATTGTTACAATGTCAAGATAATGCTTAATAACTGCAGTTGCAAACAATGAGTACAGAGAGTGGTGGGAAAAACATATTTAATCAGTGAAAAGGCAAACAACAAAGGCCACTGCATGTCTGACTGACCCCAAGTGGTCCTTCATCAGGATGAAGTTTGGCCCGTGGTATATGTAGGAAAACAACACAAATCAGCACTGGACCATACTGTGATCTGGTAAATAAGTCTGAGCACCAGAAAACTGTTTGACAGACAGTTGCCACCAATGGCTGTAGAGTAAAGAACTGCCACTGCCCAAGTACTCAGGCAGCCCCGATTCAGGCCAAAGCAGTCTTCTGGTGCTTAGACTGAGGAGGTGGAAACCTGGTTCTTCCCAGTACAATCCGCCTGCCTTAAAACAGACCATGAAGGTCAGTTGGGAGGAGAGAGTTTCTGACAACAGTTTCGCAACAGTTACGTACTCAAGCAGAATCCATCCAGATGTCCCATTCAATCTTAGTGTGGATCAAAGAGAAGAGGGCAAGGACGACAGTGCGGCTGCAGACACTTGCTTATCATATTACCTCACATATTCACATAAAGGTGTGGTTTGAGCCCTACATACAAAAGTGATTATTTTGAAGAGCCTGTATACTTATTATTTATTTATGTATTTATTTATTTATTATTATTGATCTGTTTCTCCTTTGCTTCGCAATTTCCACTTCTCCCCCTTCCGTGCACTTTTCCCCTCCCCGTGCGCTTGCGCCTTCTCAATGTCACTGGGCCTAGTAAGATCGTTGTTTTGTTCTCCCTTGTTCCCCTCCCTTGCCTTGTCGCGCTCTGAAACACTTGTGTATGAGCGCGATAGAAATAAAATATCAATATCAATATCAATACTCTAGTAGACTAGACCGGGATCGCATCAGCGTCTAAGAGCGTGATTAGCTCTGCCACAGTTTGATCATTTTCTGCCTAAGGCCAATAATAACATGGAAATCCAACAAGTCCCGGGGTTACTGTGCATCAGAAATGGTGGTCACCATACAAAAACATGATGGCTGCCTATGCCATTCATCCCTATGGACTCAGCCTGCCCTTTCACATGCAAGAGAGCAGTCCGACTGCAGGGATGCATTCCTCTAGGCATGCACCAAAACGTGATGCAGCTTGAGAGCCATGCAGATTCCCTTCATGAATTAGGGAAATGCCCAGTGCAGATGTCCTGCCACGTGCCCATGCTGAGTCCAGCAGATCTGGATGAGATGGGCCCTGAGGTGCTAAACACAGGAAGAGTTTGCCTCCACATACTTTACAAGCTGGGCCATTTGACATCACTATCAAAATGAGGCCAGAAGGAGATACTTCAGCTGTAAATACAATGTTTCCGGGGAAATGAAACAAAATACTAACTGAGCTGCCACTAACTTGCTAAATGTGGCCCCCCGAGATCCATTAAATCATTCCGACAATAACTGCACCACCTGCTGAGGAGATAAGGACCAAGCAACCAGAATAAGTTGAACAATTCCATCAGAATTAAAGCAGCAAAGAGATTTCTGACACGCATCAAAACATGTCCAAATAACATTGGGTATGATTTTTTCTCTTCTGATTGACTGCTGTATTGTTAAAGAATGGAATTTCATCAGAATAGGCAGATGTGGTAAGGGAATACAGAAGAAAATCAGAATCTTTCACCCATGTTGGTCACCACGTGATCAATGCCAAGGAGCTGGAGACCTTTGAAAAACCAATGAGAGAGAGACATGTCATCTGGAGCCTAAGGCAGCGGCACATTGGCAAGGGCGAGGAAACCCAGGCACCCAAGTTCTCTTTACCATGGGACAAGAGACTCAGACTGGCCATTGGTGACGCTGATCAAAGACACCAAGTGACAGATTCTTATGAACAGAAAACATATATTGAAAGGGGCACTGACCAAGTGAGGTGAAACAGATGAACATCACAACGCGCTGATAGATAGGGGCAGGAGTGTGGAGAAGGCACTCTATAACACTGGCCCTAACTGTAAGCAAACGAGGGCAGGGAAGGAGGGGAGGTACGAACACAACAGATATAGATGACAGAGCGAATGGTTAGAAAAGAACCCCACATCAAGCCTGTACGCATTGGATAAAATGCAATGGACCAAGCCCATTACTCCTGTCACACATACCTACAATTGAGGGTGACCAACATTGTGTGAGACAGCGTATGTTGATGCATTCAGAAAAATTAAAGGCACCAGCCAAGTGCAAGTCTAACAATCAATGAGAGAGAAGCATTTGGTGTATGGTGAGACACGCAGCCCACTGCCCTTCCCAACCTAACCATGAGCACTAACGGAATCTTAAACGATGAATGCATCCTAGGAAACTGACACCCATGGTCAAACCCATGTCTCACAATCAGCGCTAATATGTAGGGGATTCATGCTTGGAAACAAAGCCCAATAATCAGAAATAAGGCAACAAAGGTTAATAGGGCAGACTTGAATACCGATTGCATGCTGGGAAATGTAGTTTAATAGTCTTGGGCCCTCATTACACAAAACCCTGGCGCTAAACCATGGCGCTATTAGCACCATGGTTGGTGCCGGTGTTGTAACGAGTCCGCCATGGTGGAATGGGGAAATACCGCCCCATTCCAAGGTTGGCGGGGCGGTATTTCCCCATTTCACCATGGCCCTTCCCCATTCCCATTTTTCGCCCCATAGGGCTCAATGGGACTGGGGAAGGCGCTAAGTACGGTACCGCAAATTGCGGTACCGTAATTAGCACCGAAGTCCCTTTGCGGCACCCTACTTTAATGGCTGGTAAAACCAGCCGTTAAGGTCGGGTCCTGCAAAGGGACCTCGTTATCAGGCATTAAGGGTTTAACGGCGCCGACACCTTTTACGGCGCCGTTAAACCCTTAACGCCAGGGTCGTAATGACCCCATTGGACTTATGCTAGTTATGCTACCCTCATCACTACAAAGACTGAACATTTACGTTTTTGAGTGAAGGTATTCTTATGTACACTCACTAGATCTAACATCACTTTGGATTATTTGTACGAGCATCAAATCCTTTAACCAGAATATTGCGACTATATGTTAAGCAACACACTAGTATTGTCTACATGGCAGTATTTTTGTTATGAGAATATGTTAATATATTTCCTAAATTATTTCTATCTTTTTGATCAGCCACGAAGATTGCTCTAATCAGAAGCGGGAAACATGTGCAGAATAACAGGTCTATTTTGGAAATACCTTCAAATCATAGGGAGAAAACCATGTCGAAGAGAAGTGTAGTAACGACTTTGAAGTCTATGAGAAGAGTGAAGCATGAATTTAATTATTGGTTACAAGTCTGTGAAGGACTGACGAGAGCCACTTGACACAAACCCATGATCAACTGAAATTGAAATTCAACCACTTGTTTCAAGATTATTGGAAGAGTGAGGAGCAAGTGGATTCGTTGTTGACCCTCTAAAAGAGACTGGGAGGGATGGGTCTGTTTAACGTCTTTCAAATTCCTAGAGAGAAGTTGAATACAATGTTACAATGCTTAAACAACTGAAACAGAAAGCAAACATTGCATTTTCAGCTGTGGCCTTAAGTCTGAGACTCAGGCTTGAGGGTAATTAAGATTGTGAGAGCCAGGCTTGAGGGTAAGCAAGATTGTGAGAGCCAGGTTTGAGGGTAAGCAAGATTCCGGGAACCACCTGTCACAAGCTGGGGAAGGAGAAGTCAAATGGGCCCCTTCCGATCTGACCCCAGGGTGGACTAAAAGACATAGAAGTAGAGGCAGCAAAAGAAATGTGAGGCACCTCTACAAAAAAAAAAACAGGGAACTGATAGAGGATCTTGGATCCAAAGTAAAGAGAGTAAAGCGCTTCAAGCCACCTGCTACCCTGTGTAGTCAGACTCTGGGAACCAGCTGTCACAAGTTGGGTAAAGAGAAGTCAAATGGCCCAGTTTAGATGGGAGTCTGAGGTGGACTGAAAGCCACAGAAGGAGAAGCAGTATAAGAAAGGTGACACAACTCTACAATAAAACCAGAGTCACTGATGTAGGTGAGAGTAACCTCTTAGATCCAAATGAAAGCGAGTAAAGCGCTCCAAACCACCTGCTACCCTGTGTAGTCAGTAAAATACTTTTCCATTCCCACTTATCCAGAGAGCGGAGTTTATTTATCTTGTTAGGAAACAGTCACCCAGTATTTCCAGTGGCTACTGTGACTGTATATAGTGGGAGGATATGTAGTGCTTAACTCTGGCAGGTATTCATTTTTCAGCACTGCTTGGAAGGTAGGCAGCCTCCTCTTTCACCTGCAAGCCGGTTCTTTTGTTGATATCACAGAAGCAGCCTCCTAGCAAATTTACCATTATCCTTAACAGTGTGATAAATTAGACTGTTGTCAGTGGTTCGGGAAAGCCAGCACCTAATGAATACATTTCCTAGAAACTGAAGGTTACATATTTTATGAAGAAACCATGTAAATGTCATTGTTATATCAAAATTGCAAAACATTATTTATAGGGGTCCGTAGAATACACAATATACACTTGTTTACTGTGTCATGATCACGTGGTACGTTTTGTTTATACCATATATAAAGGGGGATTCCCAGAAAAACCACCTAGGTAGTTGCTCTATCTTATTCTGGGGGGTAGAGACTAATTAAACAAGAGATAGATTGCTAAAGTTTACACAACAGTTATAATCATTAAAAATCAACTGTTAATTAAGACACATGGGGCCTCATTACGACCCAGGCGGTAAGTTACCGCCTGGGTCGTACCTTTACCACCATGGCGTAAACTATGTTTACGCCATGGTGGTTGGCGGACTTACCGCCCCATTCCGAGGTTGGCGGGGCGGTAAGTCCCCAATCCCCATTTACCCTTCCCCATTCCCATTTTTGCCCCATAGGGCATAATGGGAGTGGGGAAGGCGTTAATTACGCCACCGTAAATTACGGTGGCATAATTAACAACAAGGTCCCTTAGCGCCATGGATTTTAACACCTGCTAAAAGCAGGTGTTAAATCCTCCATGGCGCTAAGGGACCTCGGAATCAGGCGGTAAGGGTCGGCGCTGTTTACGCCGCCGTAAACCCCTTACCGCCTGGGTCCTAATGAGGCCCATTAAGTATTTAATAAAGACATAAAAAATTACAAATTCATCAAACATCACTTGATAAAACACTCTAAAAAGGTGACAAACCGTGACCACATAGGTAAGATTAACATCAATGTAAATCTGATCAATAGTATTCCAGAGAACCTTAAGTTTTTAGTCTCTGGTCTAGTATTGTCCTTATCTAGAGAGTTATTGTCTCACAGTGGTTTTGTTTACACTGCAGCAATTACAAGTATACGCATCTTCACACACCGGCACGTGAGGTATTAACAATTCCCAAAGTCTACGCTCAACTGGAGTCAATGGGACTCTTGATAGAAGGAGGTTTCCCTTAACCAAAACCATTCCCTAACAGGGTAAAAAAAGGCATCTGCCTACGAACATAATGATTTATTTGTGAACATTCATAATGGTTTGCAAACTGCCCAATAAGTGCTGAGCCTGATGGGGCACAGGGACAGAGCACACTTGAGCACTCACCTGCTGGCCTGAACAATGTTACTCCATTGTCACATTCATTTCATGGACTTTGAACACTGTTTGCAGTCACCCAGAGATATCCAAAGACCTTTGGCTGTTGGAGCCATGAATGGATGGCTTAGGAGGGTGTACAGGGAAAGCAGAAAGGAGGTCCAGCACTGGAAGACAGTGCCGTGCAGCATCTGATTGGAGGATGGAAATCCAATGTTAGTTTGGAGCCCTTTTTCAAAGGTCCTCCTCCTGGCACATCAATGATTGATTGGGTGCGATTATATTTCAACCTTTTTAAAGATAGTATTGAGTGTTTATGGGTAATGTATTGGAAAACTATGGCCATGTGCAATGCAGCAAAATCATTTGACAGTGCATTGAACAAGCACATTCTATTTCCAAATGGGGAAAGATAGAAAAATTGCTTGATGTTCATGTAAGATGTGAGTTGTATAGTTTTCAAGACACTTCCTCTTTATAATGGGCTCATTTTTGCATTGCGGACATAGTGGCTTGTAATGGAACGTTGACCCACCACCCATTATGGTGGAGCCAAGCGGGAACAGTAGTGAAAAAAAGGAGCACTCCCTGAACTGCAGGATGCAGCTCAGGGCAGACTCCAGGACAGGCTTTATTGATAGGGAATCATATTTTCCTAGACATAGAGTACTGGCCAGCACATGCCCAATGAGCCATGCAAATCTGTTTCTTGTATTGCTTCCCCTGCTTTGTATGGCTCATTGATCATTCACAATGGAATACTGCTGGCCTAGATGCTACTGCACCACCCTTCATTTCCGTAGAGCTTGGGGTGGTGAGTACATGACGCTTGGCTCCACCATGCATGGCAGGTTCCAGGACAGGAGAGGTGTTTGATTGGCACCACCCTCTGGTTCCTGTTTCCTGCCTGCTGGTTGTGTGGGAGCCAGAGTGCCACCTGCATCAGCATGTGTGGCGGCAGCAGTAGTACCAAGCTGTGGAGGAGCCGAGGCATCATGCATGCAATGAACAAAAACAAACGTTATGCATGTAAATATGTATGCTTGTATATAAACGTGTGCATGTCAGAGTTTGTATCTGTTTAAGTGTAAGTGTGAATGTAAATGTGTGAGCATGGGAATGAGTTTGATGTGTGTCTGCTGTTGTTAAAGCTGTGTGTTAATATCTTGTGAAAGTGTATGAATGTGTCTGCATGTGGCTGGGTGGGAGGAGTGTTGCTTTTGGGGAGTGGAGGATTGCCCATACACCAAAATGAAATGTGCACAAGGAAATACTGGCCTACATTGGCAAAGCTAGCATACATGTGCCTTTATATCATTTTTACAGGCATTATCGGCAAAACCAACATGCACGTTATTATGTGAGGATACTGGCCTACATTGGTACAGCCAACAAGAGCATGTTTCGTTAAAGTGACACAGCATCATTTACTGCCATTATTTATGTGTTACTCTAGTGCATTACAATTTAAAATCAACAATGTTTGCACTTAAAAAACACATTTAATCTGAACGTTACACAGTGTTATTGATAATTAAAATAAATACTTATAATTGCCCAATTAGCACATACATTATTTCTGTTAAAAACTCAAGGAACATAAACTTAAGTGACAGACATCAGAGGATACTGGTCTACATTTGTGCAACCAGCACTGACAGGTTTTATTATGCCAGTTTGACTGGCACAATAGGTAAAACCAAAATGATGAGTGTTCTTACATGGGGCTGCTAGCAATATATTTGCTGAGACAGAATGTGCATGTTTTCTTACAATGTCATTACTGGGATTATGGGAAAATCAACCATCATGAACATCAATTTTACACTGTCAAAATACTAGACTATGTTGTTGGAATACAATATAAAAATGTGTTGGTGAAGGCTCCTGTGCACTGTTGGTGGCTTGGCACCTAATGGATTTTTGCATGTGTTACCCTAAACAATATTGCAAACTGTGTGGCTTTTCAGCTAATTCTTTAAATAAAGTGTGCTGTAAAATGTACGGTTTTATCACATTATTTTAAAAAATGTCTCACGGGGAACATGCCTCTGACCCAACTTTGGTTGGTTGGGTCTTCGTCGCGATGCTGGTTTGCCGCACACTTTCACGGGAAATGTTCACGGCCCATAAATCACCGGCCACCACTGCATTATGCCCGGCGTCGTTCTCACATTTCATAAAAGTAATAGGCTTTTCTTGCCATCGCTCTGGCGAATGAGGACATCTACTTGGCTTGCAACTCTCCCACCCCTCAGTACCTATCGACTGTGGAGTGGGACCAAGAAAAGACCACAGCATCTGCCATCTCAAAGATGAAAGACTCAGCAATTACTGCATAAGCTGAAGAACTTAAACACTTATTAAAAATTGCTATGTGGCAGTTTCTGTCGCTTTTCTGTTTTTTGGCAGGCAAGCACAAAATACACATAAAGTCAGACAAAGCAATTTGCTTGCATTCAGTAAGAATGCAGCTTTGCAGTACTCTGATGAGATCATATCACTGGAATTCAATAAATGCAGCATGTATGTTTCCTGCTTTATGACACGTGATTTTGTTTATTTTGGAGACAAAAGCATAGGTATTTGACAGAACCATGTTCCTGTGTATCTGAGTATTTCCAATCAGTCATTTTAAAAATTGTACTCTTGGCAAATACCTTTACTGGTTACTAACAGTTGTACAATCGTAAGATCTGATACAAGCTTAAATCAATCTTAAACCAATCTCTTGTTTCTGGAGATTGACACCACATTAAATCCAGAGGCCCACGTGACACTTTCTCTGGGACCACTGCACTAATTGCCAGTCCTTTCACAGAAACATTCTACACTTTCAGTCTTTATACACAAATGCCTCTCCAACCGGTTCCACAATACCTATTCCTTTTCCAAACCTACCCAAGAAAAACCTCTGTATCGGAACATAAGCGCCAGCAGCCAGAAAGATTATTCTCAAAAGAAGGTCTTAAATCAGGTCTCTCTAGCCATTATAAGGTTTCCCACTTTTCTGACTGAGCAATACAATCCTAGAAGTGACCGGGCATGCAGCGTGTATGCTATGTATACTCTTAAATCAAATAACATTAAAACTAATCTGGTGTGATGTCCTATATACCCCTCTGCTCCTCAGCTGTGTTCAGTAGTCCCCTACATCCTATCAACAAAGTCACCCTCTGATAATGTTATATTTGTTTTGTGTTGTGGCGGGTCAGAATGAGGATGCAGACACTCTGAGGACATTTCCAAGATTTCCCTATCGCTACGGGGTATTCCCTACCTATTTTACTAACTAATGTGCTTGTCAGTTATCAGTAAATGTGCAAAGAGATACTTCAAATGTCTGAAACTAATCCCAACTGACCTTATCACTATTTTAACTAACTAAGGACCGGAGAATGACTGCCTTCTCCTAATGGTTGCATTTTACACTTATCTTCTTTTCTTTAGAGTACTTGCTAATATGCAATTCTTAAATAGTCTGTCATTTTTCTTTGCTCATGTAGCTCCCTCATGGAACTGTTAGCTTTTGTCATGATGCCTACACCCGGGGACCCAGACCAAGTCCAGCAACCCCGGAAGCAGGCATCAAGTTATCCTAAGCAAGCCCAACAACCCCTGCTAGGGGCTATTTGGGTCCAGGCGCCAGGCTCATATGGAGAGTCAGTACTGGCGCCATAGGATCCAGGCTCATAGATTAAAACTTACCTGATGCAGACCATGCTGCAAACTTACCTGATGCAGACCATGCTGCAAGAGCTCCAAGCCAAAAGAGGCTTGGAAGGGACTACTTTACTTAGGGACTATTTTTTTAGTCGGGCGGGGCTGGGGGGAATAATTACCTGGGACTACTTTGGAGGCTATTTAAACCACGCCCGAAGAGCAGTTCACGCTTCGCGTTATTCTGCATCCAGCAGCGAAACGCTCACCGTGCCTGCAAGTCTGCATCCAGCCTTCTGCCACGCCCGCCTCGAGTTTGGAGCTCCTAGAAAAAGGAGAAAGAAGGAGACAAGGTTAGAACAAGAGCAATACCTTTGATCCTTACCTGAATTCCCAATCCATCGCGCCTTCAAGCTGGAAGAAAGAAGCTATTTATGCGCATTGCCTCGCCTGCTGCAGCGCTGCGCTGAACTCACCGGCCTTCGCAGAATCTTCACATTCCACCGCATCCTCCTGCATGTTCCCGCCGCACTCCGGTACCTAAGGAGAAGACAAGAACAGCAAGGTGAGCCCAGGGAATACACAGAGGAATATTAGTTACCCCCCATAGACTTACCTGATTTTACCACCGGGGGTACTATTCCTCTTCACAGGTCGGCGCAGCTTCCACTGCATCTTCGCCGAACCCCGGCCCCTAAGGGGAAACAAAAGAACAGCAAAGTGAAACAAAGGGACTAACAAGGGGAACCCTCCTCACCACAATAGACTTACCTGATTTTACCGCCGGAGGTATTATTCCCCGAGACTTCACACTTTCTGAATAAGGGAGAAAGCCACTGGTTACATATTGACATTATTTTATCGAACTGTGTTGGAAAATACAAATCCTTACCAGAATACTACCAGTTGCCACGAGGAACTCTTCATTAGGGTCAAGCTGCAACCTGCAAGGAATTGGACAAGAGTGAAAGTCAGGCAATTGAACTCTTACGAACTTTATACTTACAGCGTCTTGCCGGGAATCTCGGAGTCAATATTGTTCTGGAACTCACCAATTCCTTCGAGCCAGTGAAGCAACTGGTTATCAACGCGCCCCTGCGCTCAATGCAGGATGGAGATCTCATCTTTTCAAACCATCAGGTGAGACTATAAGAGGGGACATCAAAGATGATCTGTGGGGAGAACAGCGGGGGTGGGGGGATTTACGCTCAACTCCACGGGTGGTTAATTCCCTTTCTCCATTTGCAGAAGAATATTCCTACGGGCCAAGCAAACGAAACTAGGTGGGCCAGTCCAGTCCGTCATCTTGGCCCTGCGTGTCACATTGGTGGAGACCGCAGCTGTCCAGTTCCGATTGACGCCTCTGTGGGAGCCAGGTGAGCGTAACAGCTTTTCTCTTCTCTATTTTGTGGGTTTTCTTTGACCTTTGTTGAATCCTTTCGATCTGTGTTAGAGGGTACTAAGTAATGTTGTAGAATGTATTTTCCTGTGGGGTTTTTGCTTTCTGGGTAAGTAAAGTTCACCTTTTCCTGGTAGGGCCTATCTTGTATATTGTTTGTCCTTCATCCTAAGGGCTTCTCTGGCCTTCGGTTCAGAGTTTATTCCTCTGTTATGTTACACTCTTGTCTTGTTGGGTATCGTGTTATTTTCCCTTCTTGCCTGGGTAGTGATACACAACTTCTATTGCTCTCCCTCTTCTGGGTTTCTATGATTCGCTTTCTCACATTAATACAGTTCAAGTTCATCAACTTTGTTTTCAATTTTTCATCATTTGTACTGGGATGTGTCTCGCTAATTATATAATGAGTCCCTTTCCGCTTCTCAAGCTTCCCATTCTCACTGTTACCTTCAATTTTGCAGGGGAATGTGTCCAGGGCACATCAATGCCTGGGACCTTCTCCTCCCTTCTGATTCCCTGTCTTCTTGCTTGCTGCAGCATCCACTCCTTGGGAGTCCCTCTCTCTCAGTGCCTCAATACTGCTTTTTTACTGCTTCTTCCATAGGATGGTGTCGGCATCGTTGGATGTGCAGCATGCCCACCACAATTTCTTTGTGATCACACCGCCATCGATTTTTGCTCTCCAGCCAACTTGGCTTCACGCTTTTGGCATGCGCTGGGTTTCCATCATATCCTTCGCTTGTTCAGAGCTGTTCTGAATTTTGCAGGGTCTGAGGGTCACTTCAGCTCCGCCTCCTTCAGGTGTTCTGCTTCCAGGGGGCTTCCCCTGCCTGCGTCTTCGTTCTTCTCTCTCTCTCTTGCCGGTTCGTTCAGTGTGTCCTCCCTCTTCAACCTTCTTGTCGCAGTTAACTGGAGATTTTTTATTTAAAGAGACAACTTCTCTTTCTTCCTAGTAATGGCAGAACAGTACTTTCTCTTCAGCCAAGTCTTGTAACCCGAAATTATTTTGTGTATTAGATAGTCCCATATATGCCATCATGTGGCGTGGGTAGGGAGTTCCTCACAGGAGTGGGAGTCCTTGTCCCCCAAGGGGGACTTTCTCCTGGTGAGGCCTCACTTGCCTCAACCCCTACAGAGGATGTTGTGGAGTGGGATCACCTCTCTAGCCTCAAAGGGGGAGCTCCCCCTTGGGGAGAAGGGACAAAACTCCCTTGATTCATCACAGTGGACAAAACATAACAGATTTTACTTCCACAGTACTCTTGATGTAACCCCCACTACCCTGAAGAAGAACGCTGCATTGTACCGAAAGTATTAGAATCGCAAGTTCAATTCTTAGGCATGATTGTCTCATTAAAAATCATGTATCCTTCTTAAGTGCCCTTTTTCCATTTCCTTTTAGATTAACACATTTCGGTGCCAGCAAATCATATAATGAATAGATACATTTTGCCTTACTTATTTATTTAAACTTGTATACAGTGCAGGGCCTTCCCATTGGATCTTTGAGCACTTTACAAAGTTCAAAGGGAGGAAGTGAAAAAGATGTTACAATTTTTCAAAGCATGATAGGAAGATGAGAATAAATTTGAAAAAAAAGCAAGGGAGAGATCTGGATGGATTTGTTGGGAGAATGCAGTAGGGTTTAGGATTTTGTGAAGGTGATGATGGAAGCGGTGGTACGGATGACTGATGGGTGTGTATCCTAGGTTGTGGGTGCCCATTAGGATTTGTATACAGTTGAGCTTGCAGTATGGAATGCATAGGAGATTTTGATTGAATTGTCTGGTGTTTGTGTGAGTAATTGGTTTAGGTTTTTAGTGGAGGTAGGAAGGAGTTTTGATATTAATGGCTTGTATACTATGCAGAATCCTTTGGCAGAAATTCTCTGGGACATGGGGAGCCAGTGGAACTAGGAGAGGGTTTTGGCATGGGAGAGTGTTTGGGTGGGTGTGGAATGAGTCTTGCTACTGCATTTTATTTCGCTTTGAGGGGACAAGGGTGTTGTTTGTAAATCCAGTAAGAATTGCTTTTGTGCAGTCCAGCATGAAGAGGATGAGTGCACAGACTGGTATGGAAGGAAGTGGATGTGTTGTATCTTGTGTGAGAGGTGTAGTAGGTTGTATGCTTTTATGGATGGCCAGCTGCACGGTGTCCGAAGGATAAGCAGGGGTCCATGGTGAAGCCTACTGACTCTACTGGGTTGGTGAGAGATATGTGTGGGCTGTCTGTGATGAGAGCTTTGATCCAGGGGGTGAGGTTGGATTTATGTCTTGGAGAAGATGAGGAGGTTTTCAGATGTTGTTGAGTGCATGGTGTTGCATGGCTGTCCTTAAGCTTATGTTCTCTTGTTCATTTGCTATTGTAAAAGTTTGAACACATGTCTTGGAAAGGGCAGAAGCCTGGAAGCCGAGTTTAGAACTCCCCTTAATAGCCCAGTAGCCTAAAATGGCTTATAATCACTACAGTTAAAAAATAATAATAATATTCTGATCAGATGTGTAAAGTATCTTTTTCCAACTAAAATAACGCGATACACCTTCCCGTGACTAGAAGCAAAGCAAGGTGTCTGACAGAAGAACAGCATGGGGACAGTCAGCAATCTTTTTTTTTTAATGTTATGTCTTATTTTGGGGTAGCAATCATCCGGGAAGCTTTGATAGCTATGGGGATCTGCAGCTGTCTTACCACATGTTTGCTAGCGGTGTCTTGTCCAATGATCAAAGTTGTCACATTCAGGTTTGCTAAGGTGCCCATGTCCAGTACGCAGACGAGAGGGGTTGTAGAGGAAGCGGTCATGGGCAATGCTATCAAGGGGAGTGGTGTCATTGGGTTTCAACAGTCAATTTGGATGGACAGGGGGCCCCTGTGTTCACAGCTAAGTGTTTGGACGATGACAGTCTTGAAGGGGCCCCTGAGGGACCCTCGCATATGGAAACAAGGCACAATCACCACACATGAACTGATACGCCAGACACAAGGTTGTATTCCCAAAAGCTAGGGTTTATTGCAAAGCAAATAGTCTCAGTTGGCCAACTGGGTCCCACGCCCCGTGACATGTGTTTCCAGATCCCGGGGGATGCAAGAGAGTGAGAATTGTGCAACAGTTACATATATACAAAGCAAGCATCTTACAATCAGTAGTGACACGTCCAATACCGCCCCTAATACATTTCCGTTGAATTGGGCACAATGATTGACAATGGTTTCGAGTATGACACCTACAAACATTCATTTAGCAACAGTTTGCAATTTTGCGAGCCTACAGACATAAGTCTTTGTTTTAAAGAACACAATGCTTCTGTTTTTGCAAGCAAGCTGCGTGCAGGGGAGAGACACATTCCAGGCCTTGCTATCTCCTAGTTTCTATTCGTGTACTGGGGGTCAACTTGCTCTCCAGGGCTCTACAAGGCTCAGGAAAGGGGTGCCGTAAAGAAGAGCATAAGTCAAGCCATTTAATGTTTGCTTCTAACATTTCTACTGTATTAATGAGACTAGCTGGCCCTGTGTACTGATTAGAATGCCTCGCTGCTTACTTCCAAGGATTTGTGAGGGAGGAGACCGGGCATTTCTGTCTGGGTTGCTGCGTTATGTTTCAACATGTCTCTCACGGCCTTGCGTTATGCACTAGTGGAGCAGAATAGGTTTTCAGCAAAGCAGTTTTAACAGAAAGAAAAAGGCAAACATTAGAGAAAACAAAATGGCGATTTCAGTCACCTTAAAATGGCCACACTTTAGCCAAGCTTATGGCTATATATTTCTAATACTAAACACATGAGGCGGTTGGTCTTCAGCCAACAAAGTTCATTGCCTTATGATTGAGGGGTGTCAAATTTTTCTGGACTGACAGTCTGAGGAGCATTGGTGTTGGTCTTTAACAGTGCTGCAGTGGAAGGCATAGAAGTCTGTGGTAGAAGTAATGGGTTCTTCCTTCACAATACAGTGTATATCAAAAAAGGTGACCCCTCTCAGTGGCGCCTTTTCTTCTCCCTGTGCAGCCTCCTCCCACGCCATGCTCCTATTTGTACAGATAAAGGTTTACTTTAGTCCTATTTCTATTTCCATGGCCCGTCCCTGGTTTTTGTTTTTAAAATCTGGTCACCCTAGCACAGTTCCTTGAAAATATTCTGCATCCAGCGGAGTACAGGGCTCGGCTGCAGGTGCCAAGCACTTTTGAACACACATGTTCTTCTTTTGGATGCTCCCTCCTGCTCCTTCTGCACTTCCTGCACATATGCACACACACACATATATGCACATACAAAATACTCACACAAACACCCACACACACATATGTAGACCGTGAGGCACACATTCACATGTATCCGCACATAGACATAAACATCCGACTATTGGTGTGCACATTAACTCGAGCGTGCACGGACACACACACACACACACACACACACACAAAGACACAGTTGCAAAATAAGGCAATGTTTTAATCTAATCAGTTAACACAACAGGGGCCTAAAGTCAATAAAGAGTTTGAGAAAAATGAAGCTCAGTGGGAACTAAAAAGACATTTATAATAACCGTCGAGATCGCAACGAAATACGGAAATAGATCACTTTAAAATGCTTTTCCAATTGGTCGCCTCCGTGGTTCACAAGGCCTGCCCAAAACAAAGAGAGCAACAGCAGAAGTGTGCTTTTCTTAATTAGTGTTGATGACATATTGGATGTGTGATTACACTTGTGCTTGCAATACGCAGAATGGTAAACATGCCCGTGTCTTTAGTAGCGTTTGATTGGTTGTCTTTGATCATCCGCGCAGCCGGGGTCTGCGTGTTTCAATTCACCTCATCAATCATTCGCTCTGCACTGCCCTTTCCTTGCCCAGGTATCGATCTCACACCGCAGTGCAGCCTGCCAGCAGCATGCTAAAATATAACACCACGCAAGCCAGAGTAAAGCTGCGACGCCAGCCCCTCCCCTCCGAGTACTCCCGCAACGTGTGTGCACCAAAGCTCTTGATAAAGAGCATTGCCACATCTCCGGTGGGAGAGGGCAGGTGTGGTTGAAACGAGTGATGCTCTGCCCACTCTAGTCCAGGTGTATAAGCGAAAATGAGTACAGGTGCTGGCCACTCCGTATCAGAATGTAGTTGCGCTCAGCCACACCAGGCAATGGTAAGCATCATTAGGTGTTGCTATGCCTGGAAAAGATCCTGGGCTACACTAATGCTGGGACTGTCGGGACCCGCCGCTGGCAGGCTTTTTAGTTGAACCTCCTGAGCTTTTATCTGGGTCTACAACCAAGAGACCCGGGGCTATAGCCCCCTTAGCCTCCCCCTAGCAACGCCATTCATTACTCTTTGTTATTGCTGAGATGGAGCGCGTCATTTGCCAAATAAATCAGGGACCCATTACATTACAATGATACTAAATATAGTAGCAGTCACACCTGTAATGTCATGTTTTTAAGTATAGCACTTCCTTCTAGATTCCTACTTCTTAGAGCTGGAGTAATAGTTGTATTATTACCCAATATACAGTGGTCGAAGTGTACGAAAAGAAGTAGTGGAACTATGTTCCCAGCTGGCCTGCCCCTGCGCCCCACAAACCCAATTGCCACAACCCCTGCCACACACAATACACCCCCCAAACATTTGGCCTGCTTTCTAAGGGAATGTTCAGTGCAGTGCGCTGAAAGTGAAGGTTTCAACTTCTTCCTACACTTTTATTTTAAAATAAAACCATTCCGGAACGTTTTCTTTTTAAAATAAAAGTATAGGAGCTGTACAAGGTAATTAAAAAAAGTATAGGAGCACCGCTCCCGCTCACTTCGACCACTGCCAATATAATGGTACTCGGATGAAAGTCAAACACATGCCCACACAGTTTGTGGTATGCCAATAATTTACGGATATCCATGAACATTTAGAGAAAGAAAAAACGAATGGAGAAATTATCTTATATTTTGGCCCGAAAAACGTAAATTTACCTGCCACCTGACTGCCCTTCGCCCCCACTACTCTAACATATACCCTTACCCCATCCCTCTCCTATTATTTACTATACATATACTAAAGTACCTTCAATTTTCGGTAAAAAAAAACAACAGTCGTTTCTCCTTCGTTTTTTTTGCATTCGTTTTTGTCTACGGATTCGATATCTTCCCTGTGCCAGTATTACAATCCATTGGCAGTGTTGGCTCCTGTGCATTGCCTCTTTACATTTTGTGCCGGCAACACAAACACAACATCTTTCTTTTTAAGTACTGTCAAGAGACATTGAAAGGCATTGCCTAAGGATTGTGGGCTTACACGACATAATGTTGGACCATCCAATGTGGCTATATGCTGGAGAAAGCATAGGGTCATGGGGAACAGGGGACCCCCCGAACAGGCACCTGCAGGACTCAAGAGAGGCACATTCAGGCCCTGTAGCTTCTACATAGGGATTAGTTGGCTGGCACCATAATAAGGATCAGTGTAATTGCACCACGAAAAAATAAATGTAACTGGTGCACCCATGGAACAATGTATGATGGTTATTTATAACACACTTAATACCCAGAGGTTTCTAAACCGCGGACCTGGGGACCAAACCTGTGTTGCTCAGTGTTGTCTTGATTTAAAGGCGAGCACGTTGCCACTGAGCTATCTTACCAAGACTACTCACAGCTCTGTTTTTTGGCACCATTGGGCACCGATCATCGAATGGCTACAGTATCTGCCAATAAGATTTGTTGTATTGGATGACGCCCGATGCCAATTTTGCCTGTCGCCGGGACTCCTTGTCTTATCGGATTTATTTTTGTAGATATGCCTAAATGGAAACTCCTTGAAGCTCTTCACTCTCTCAACAATGTAGCACTGGACGGAAGTCCCGCTGGGCAGGCACACGGGGTTGCCTGAGCAGAATACACAATGATGTGTAGGGGTGTGTCAGTGCTCATCCACTCTTGCCCTGGCTTCCCCTTCTTGGCGTTTGTTGGCAATTATTTCATATTTATTGGTTTGCTCTTGATGTATCCACTGCATTTTTATACACCCTGATTTGGGGGGAATAATGCTCTGAATGTGTGCAGTGTTTATTGTTACCTGCTGAATGCATGGGGTATAATCGTACTGCATATACTACACAGCACACAGATGCAAACAATCTACTGTGCAGTGGAATTCTCAGTAAAGCCTCCATCCAGCACTTTCTTCCAAAGCGTTGATCAGCTAAAGCTGCCTGCCTTTTGCTCCCCTCCCCTCACACACAACACTAATTGGGCCTCATGTGAAAAGGTGCGCGGTGCGAATAGAAGCAGTATTAAGGACTCCACAGGAGGTTAACATCTTCACTACAACTGTCACCAAAACCCAACATGTAAAGGTACTCAAAGTCATCCCAAACCATAGTGCACATTTCAATAACGATGTCACAAGAACGAGACACCATAGCGATTATTATCATTTTATTCCAAAAGCGGCACTGGCTGTCAAGCAGTTCCAAGCCAGTGCCATTTGATCTCTGGACAGATTATGCGAGCAGAGATCAAGACAGCATATATGTAATAAAATGAGGGGAGACGTAGATAGATACATGAGTATTTACTGCAGTGAATGGGGCAGTACTTTTTCACTACACTGCGAAAGTGACAGACTCAAAAAAGGAGGATTGCCAGGATGCAGGACGAAGCCACAAATGTTCAAAAATAATTCACGTAGTTGGGTATCACTTTTGCATAAGGTAAACATTCTTGCGATAATATTTAGCCGGTATAAATAGCATTAGGTATCATAGGTACAGCCACGTATGTGGCAATAAGACCCGAGGCGACGGGCCAATACCGCCCCAGGTAATGCCTGGGGCCGTAGTTATAGGCCCGAGCATAGCGAGAGTAGCCGGCACGCACGGCGTAACTGCGAATACCGTGTGGTATGGCTCGCAAATGGGCCAATCACCACACAGTATTCCCTTTGCGCCGCGCGTGCCGGGTACTAATGTGTGATAATGACCACCACCATTTTACATTCTGCCAGTCTGGCTAATCATGGCCTCAGACAGCCAAATCAGGCATTGACATGCCTTCAAATGGCATTATAGGCACCTATCGTGCAGCATTGCGGGGGTGCACAATTCTAGTCCGCAATGCCTTTCAACAATCAATTATTCTGTGATTATCTTGACTGGAGGGCCGCTGTTGTCCACAATTGCAGGTTAGGTAACGGGAAGGCTGTACGGCTGTGCGTGAACAGGTATTGTTTAATTTTCTGTGAGGCCGCACACTGGTCCGTAATGTCTTGGGGCATTCACAGACATCAGGTACTCAAGCAGCCTGCCTGACATAGTATTGTCCCTAGTGCACCTCTGGTCAACAACTATTCGTTCATGTCACCACCATAACTTCTGCATGCTATTGTACGGTCGCACCTGCAGGGTACACCTAAGAAGGGACAAGAAAAATAACCCTCTGCACGATGATACCTACCCAGCAGGGACACACCTGATGTGTGGTGGGGCCGGCCATTACAGCTTTATCAGCTGGAACATTAAATTCTCCCCCCCGAGGACATGCTCAGTAGAGGAAATCTCTCTCAATCTAATAAAACACGAAACACTCTCCTGTTTTACAATCCATGTTTTCTTGGATCGCCTTCCTTCCTGTTGGCTCAAGGCGCTTAGGGGCCTGCCGGCGGGTGAACAAGACAACAGTAGCCATAAACTCAAAAGGTTAGGGTTTGTGCAATTCTTTGTGAGAGGAAAGGTGGACACACGGCGTTGGAATTTGGTAAGAACATTACATTTTGAGAAGTGCTTGGCTGAATTGTTTTTCCCACAGAAAGCATGGAACATGTCAGTGCATTTGTGGATAGCATTTTCATAGTTCTGAGATCTTGTGGTTCATTTGCCTCGCCCCCAGAGCTGCCAACAGGGGGCGTGGCAGGCCGGGCGAATTGCCCCAGGCCTAGCAGTGTAAATAGCTTTGCACTTCAGGTCATGGTGAAGCGCCTTTTTTACCCTTTGATTTTCCAGGGTGGTCCACAGCATCCAAGAAACATTTGTTGCCAAGGCTAGGTTGCCTAGCAACCACCCTGCGAGGCCTAAATATCTATTTTACCCAGGTCCACACTTGCCATGGCACAGAGAAGGTTCAAGTTAAAGCATTGAATTGCACAGAAGGCCCAGAGCTGCGCATGAGGGCTGAACTTAGGCTTGCAGCCAGGCTTGGACTGGCTTATACGGCAATAGGACAATGCTCCAACAAAAACAAAAAATGGTAGTCTGGGCTCGTGTTTTTTGTCAAAGTGGCCCACTTTTTTGGCCAATATGGGCCAGTTTGATAAGTTACTTCACTGTGCAGCCAGTAGTTTTGACCAGTGTTACTGAATAAATATTCTTTAAATTGCACAATTCGCATCACATTTTATCAAAAGCCTCCCTCTTGGGTACTATTCGAACAGTTTGTTACAAAAGTAATGAATTGCCATTTGCAACTGTGGGCCACTTTTTCATTGGTGCCCGAGACAATGTTATGCCCCAGTCCGACCCTGCTTGCAGCATTCACTGGGCTGATTTGCTTGGACTGGCTGAAGCAAAGTGTAGAGACCAAGTATCGCGAGACCCCAGGTGTCGTAGTCTCGCAGGACTTGGACGCCGGCTCTGCAAGCTCCATTCCGCGCGGTACAGCATGGACCACACCGCAGCACTGACACTCCTCCAAAAACTATCGATGTTACTACATTCCAGACTTCATACCCTTTAAGACTACATTCACCTTAAGTATATCGTTGATGGCAGTCATCACACAGTGCTGCAACTGTGTCACTTCAATGTTTGATTGAGAGGATAAAGCCTCTTCAACCCACACAAGGCTCTGTGTGTTCTTTGGTGGCCACAACATAGTTGGCAACGAGGAAGAGGATCCCTGAACCCACCGATAAATAGATGCAAGAAGCCACACCACCACCGTCTTTCTTACATTCCCCAGGTAGGTGGGAAGCGCTATTCGAGACATACTTGAAGGCTGTGGGCGGCGTAGGCTACGCTACAAAAAGGAAGAGGGCCATGCTGCTGGATGCGCTGTGTGTAGAAGGACAAAGCATGAAGCTCAAGTTGGTGGAATCGGATGATGACAATGTATATAAGGAGGCGGTGAGGAGGATAATAAAGAGGTTTTCATCTAAGGAGAACAATGTATTGCACACAATCAGATTTTTCAGCAGAAAACAGGAACCAGCTGAACCAGTGGATGACTATGTTATAAAAATGAGAGAAATGGCAGTGCTATGTGTCTTCGGAGAGCCCACTGAAGAAAGAATATGCAACATGCGATGGTACACGCCAATAACATAAAAGCCCAGGACAATTTCATACTCGAGAAACAGATTCAACTGGACAAGGCTATCCAAATAGCCAGGGCGGTAGAGGAGACATCGTGCAGACGCAAAGCGTTTGTGGGAAGCCTTCCAGGGCCAGAAGTACATGCCTTACAATTCAAGGTGAGGTGAAACAAGTGGCAGCCCTAATCCAAAGAAGAAAAAGCAGGCAAACCACTTAAGTGCCACAGGTGCAACAGCACCCGTCACCTGGCCAATGAAAGGGAATGTGCAGCGAGAAACAAAGAGTGTTCGAGCTGTAGGAGATTCAGACATATTGCCATAGCGTGCAGGTGGAGGGGGAAGAAACCAGCAGCATCAGTATAGAGCGACGCAACCAGGGGAGAGACATAATCAGAAGAGGAAGGATGCCCCACCCTCATCATGGTTAACTGTGGCAAAGGGAAAAACCGCACTTGTCATCAAGGTTTATGGAAATGAGACACGAGAGATGGTGGATGCTGGTTCAGATCTTACCATACAACCCCTCGATACATCTATAGACATGGTTGGAAAAAGCATGGTTGAGGTGCTCACCATGAAGCACAAGCCTAAAGTCTTCAGAGGTGCTAACTTGAATCTGCTGGGATACATCCTGGGTACCGTCAAATTCACTTCTCAGACGACCTGGCAACTTGAAGATCAGGTTGGATCCCAGCATGGAGGACCAAGTATTGTCAATGTCTGCAGGAGGAGCATCAGTGTTCAGAGAATAATTTCCAGACTTATTCTCCAACAAACTGAGGAAGATCAAGAAATATGTGCTCAAAATAGTGCTGAAGCAACATGCCATTGTGGTGAAAAACAAGGTGAGACTGGTGCCGACGACGGCAAGGGGAGCGTTACAAGCACAATTGGAGAGAATGTAGAAGAATGGGACAATAAAAACCATCCAGTCATCTGAATGGCTGAGCCCAGTTGTCTAATAGAAAACAGCAATTCCATGACCTTCGGGTGTGCATCGATCTACGCAACTTAAATCTAGAAGTAGTGACAGACAGCTACCCACACCCCAGCATAAATATACTCATTCTATTTATGACGTAGGCCAAAGTGTTCTCGAAGCTCGATATGATAGATGCCTATCACCAAATGAGCCTGCATAGCTTTGATAGTGTTCATAACCCCGTTTGGAACCTACCAGTTTACCCACATGCCGTCCACATGCCGTTTGGCCTGTCTTCGGCTGGGTCAGCATTTCTGCACATGATGGACTCTTTCTTGTGCAACATTGGCAATGTATCATACTTTCAGGATGATATTTTTATTTACTCCGAAGACTCAGCAACTCATGACATTCTTCTTCGGTGGGTGCTAGCCAAATTACAAGCAGCAGGAGTGATATTACGCTTCAACAAGTGTGTGATAAAAGCCAAGGAAGTGGAATACTTGGGTTACAAGATCTCCAGAGAAGGAATCAGCCTAAAAAGAAACTTGACACAGGCTATAGTGAAGGTGCCAGTGCCGGTCAACAAAGAAGAACTGAGGTCATTGTTGGGCCTGCTGGAATATTACGCAAAACTTGTTCCCAACTTCTCAGGGGTGACCGCCCCCATGAGGAATCTACTGAAGAAGGGTGCCGAGTACCAGTGGAGTGAAGAGCAGTCTAGAGCATTTGAGAAAGTTAAAGAGAGTATCATTCATGCCCTGTGCTTGCAGCCATTTAATTCCCTATCGAAAACCGTTATAACCACGGATGCCAGCTTGTACGGGTTGAGGGCTACACTGACCCAGAAGAAGGGTGATGTTGAGCACATAGTGCACTCTCCCGCGCAGAATAAAACGACTGCAACGTGAAAAAGGAGATGTTGGCATGTGCATGGGCAGTGGACTAATTGTGGACATACGTGTGGGGCAAGGAGTTCCAATTGGTAACATACCACAAGCCGTTAGTCCACATGATCAGTCCAGGTGGGCGAAAATGTCCACGCCTCGTTTAGCCCGCATTGCTTCAAAGTTGCAGGAATATACTTATGAGATAGTGTACATCGCGGGGTGGAAGAATGCCCAGGCAGACTGCATGTCCAGGTTACCTGAATACAGTGACTCAGCAACCAACTACATCAAGGATGGTGGCGTCGTTGGGAGACCTCAGAAGCAAGGAATATCTTGAAATGAGCAAAAGGCACTGGAAAGAAGAGATGGCATATTACGCGACCATGAGGTATGTCACGGAATTGGCCAAGAAAGGGAGGCCAGATGAAAGAGCGATTTTCGAAAGGTTTGTGTGCAGGAAGGAAGTTGCCGGAAGAACTTTTTCGAGAGCAAAGACATGTTAATGAGAGGGCGGTCGAGTTATTCCACAAGTTGGTATGAGAAAGGCCATAATTTGCAGGGCACATGCAGGGCATTTAGGGAACAATGTGACAAGGAGACGAGTGAGGGTCTTATTGGTGGCCCGACATGGACCACAAAATAAGAATAATGAAAGGAAGGTGTTATGAGTGCTTGAACAATGATTAGAGGCTGAAAGTGGGACAAGCTCCATGACACCCCACAGAAATACCTGAGGGAGTGTGGCACAAACTAGGGCTGGACTTTATTGGCTCCTTGGACCTGATGCCGCCAGAGCACAGACACGGAATTGTTATAGTGGACTACCTATCAAGGTGGAGGTAGAGTTTGTGCCCGACATCAGGATGGCCAAAGTTGTTAGCATCCTCAAAGAAATCTTTCAGAGAGAAGGACGGCCCAAAGAACTCATCACAGACAACAGAGTCCAACTTGTCTCCAGAGAGATGAAATAGTTTTTGAGCGACAACAACATACATCAGGTGAAGGCCGCACTGTATCATTCTCAGGCCAATGGACTGGTGGAGTGGACCAATAGGTTTATCAAGGGGGCAATTCAACTGGCCAAGGCACCTGGCATGGACTTCTTCGATATGGTAAAAGATGCAGTTTCAGCCCATCACTTGGCTCTGAATGCTACCTCCAAAGTCTCCCTGTTTCAGTTGTTGAGAGGGTGCAGAGCAGCTAACTCTCTAGTTCTGCATTGTTTATCAAAAGTAAGGGAGGATGATGCCATAAACATGGATGAATTGGTCTGAAGGATGAGGAAAAGCAAGTCTTGCAGGAAACTATGGAATGATAAAAGGAGAGCTGCCCAGAACAGTGACATTCAGGAAGGGGACTTAGTCAAAATAAAGTTGCCACATAAGGACCCCGTGACAGGATCCAGGTTCCGCAAACCCATCAGAGTGTGGCAAAGAGGGTCTAACCATGTGTGCACTGAAGATGGGAAGAGATGGAACTTGGAACGAGTAGCTCTATTTGAAAGGAGAACCAAAGTGTTGCATGACTTAGAGAGTCGGGAACAGGTACACAAGGACAAGTAGACCGCGGGTGACAATTCGATCAGTGACTTGCAGGAACCCGCCTGCGGCCATAGGTCAGAGAGCTTCATGGAGCAAGAAGTGACACGTCAGGTGGAATGCGAGCTACAAGAGGAATCGAGTGAGATGGTTGAGAGGGCGCAGCAAAGTTAGGGGGTCAGAGAAACCGTCCCCAATGACAAAGGAAAAGACCAGCAAGCATTGCAGATTTTGTCCTGGAAAGCATTAAGCTGCTCAACAAAAGGGGATATGCAGAGACTAAGCATCACATGATGTCGGGCACTGAAGTCTTGCGAGACTTGGAGCCCGAGGCACGCGACGCCGGCTCTGCAAGCTCCATTCTGAACGTGGGGATGGCACGGACCACACCGCAGCTACGACACTCCTCCTAAGACTATAGATGTTACTATGTTCCAGACTTTATACCCTTTAAGAACATGTCTACATTCACCCCATGTATATAGTTGATGGCAGTCATCACGCAGTGCTGCAACTGTGTTATTTCAATGCTTGATTGAGAGAATAAAGCCTCTTCAACCCGCTCACGGCTCTGTGTGTTATGTGGTGGCCACCACACAAAGGCTAGTGAGGCCAGTCCACTGCTCATCCGGGTAGTGACACTGGTGATGCAGACACTGGTTATTGTTATAGTGGACTACCTATCAAGGTGGAGGTAGAGTTTGTGCCCGACATCAGGATGGCCAAAGTTGTTAGCATCCTCAAAGAAATCTTTCAGAGAGAAGGACTGCCCAAAGAACTCATCACAGACAACAGAGTCCAACTTGTCTGCAGAGAGATGAAATAGTTTTTGAGCGACAACAACATACATCAGTTGAAGGCCGCACTGTATCATTCTCAGGCCAATGGACTGGTGGAGTGGACCAATAGGTTTATCAAGGGGGCAATTCAACTGGCCAAGGCACCTGGCATGGACCTCTTCAATACGGTAAAAGATGCAGTTTCAGCCCATCGCTTGGCTCTGAATGCTACCTCCAAAGTCTCCCTGTTTCAGTTGTTGAGAGGGTGCAGAGCAGCTAACTCTCTAGTTCTGCATTGTTTGTCAAAAGTAAGGGAGGATGATGCCATAAACATGGATGAATTGGTCTGAAGGATGAGGAAAAGCAAGTCTTGCATGAAACTATGGAATGATAAAAGGAGAGCTGCCCAGAACAGTGACATTCAGGAAGGGGATTTAGTCAAAATAAAGTTGCCACATAAGGACCCCGTGACAGGATCCAGGTTCCGCAAACCCATCAGAGTGTGGCAAAGAGGGTCTAACCATGTGTGCACTGAAGATGGGAAGAGATGGAACTTGGAACGAGTAGCTCTATTTGAAAGGAGAACCAAAGTGTTGCATGACTTAGAGAGTCGGGAACAGGTACACAAGGACAAGTAGACCGCGGGTGACAATTCGATCAGTGACTTGCAGGAACCCGCCTGCGGCCATAGGTCAGAGAGCTTCATGGAGCAAGAAGTGACACGTCAGGTGGAATGCGAGCTACAAGAGGAATCGAGTGAGATGGTTGAGAGGGCGCAGCAAAGTTAGGGGGTCAGAGAAACCGTCCCCAATGACAAAGGAAAAGACCAGCAAGCGTTGCAGATTTTGTCCTGGAAAGCATTAAGCTGCTCAACAAAAGGAGATATGCAGAGACTAAGCATCACAAGATGTCGGGCACTGAAGTCTTGCGAGACTTGGAGCCCGAGGCACGCGACGCCGGCTCTGCAAGCTCCATCCTGAACGTGGGGATGGCACGGACCACACCGCAGCCACGACACTCCTCCTAAGACTATAGATGTTACTATGTTCCAGACTTTATACCCTTTAAGAACATGTCTACATTCACCCCATGTATATAGTTGATGGCAGTCATCACGCAGTGCTGCAACTGTGTTATTTCAATGCTTGATTGAGAGAATAAAGCCTCTTCAACCCGCCCAAGGCTCTGTGTGTTATGTGGTGGCCACAACACAAAGGCTAGTGAGGCCCGTCCACTGCTCATCCGGGTAGTGACACTGGTGATGCAGTCACCCGGACGTACGTGAACTGTCTTCTGTCTGTCCAGATGCTTGCTCTGCTCTCTTGCTTCAAGTATCCCATTCAAAGACTCTTTTTTTAAGTTTCATGTATTTTTTTTAGAATTTGTATACAACAAACAATAGGGAAACAATATCAAGGCATCCAGTGGAATAAGGTATTTGGGTCTGATAAGCCCAGCAAACACAAATACACATGGATTGCATAGTTCATTGCGAGTCATATCTGGGCAGATCTATACAAATCAATACAGCCCAGAATTCCTTGTATTCAATCTTTCTTCATTATCTTGCTCCTGTACAAATTTAGTCCATTACTGTTAGTTGGTGATTCATGGTAGCGGTGAAATAACTGTACACGTTTTGCATACATGAAAACTACCATGGTATACCTGTGGTTCCAATGTTTCAGTTTGTCACCGTTTGTTGCGGAGGTAATGCGGCAATATTAAGCAATGGAGATGGAAAGAGAGAGATAAAAATGGGTTTAAGGGGGGAAAATACAAGAAGGACGACAAGGAGAGGGCAAAGTGATTGGATCTTCTCTTAAGATAAGCAGTCCGAGGTGTTTTAATGTAACCTGGAAAGTAATAATATTGATATAATACATGACATCCTTCTACACACGCACAAAAAGCCTGCATACTGTTATTATTACAGACTAGTTGTGACATCACTACTGACCTGTAATTAAAAAAACGAGAGTTCTACTATTCTAATCAGTTATTATCACCAGTTTTTATAACCCTATGAGTGAAAGGGCGTTTCCCCATTGCACAGTTTTCCGGCCCATATGAGCCAGTATGGCTTGGAGAACACACAATGGCCCGAAAAGTGGCCAATGGGGGAGGCATATTCTATCCTGTTGTGCACTGCAGGCAGACCTGCCAACATGTCACTCCCATGATGAGAGGGAGAGCCAAAATGACACCCCTGGCTGATTGCCCTGGTACCAGCGGGGCTCTAAGCGCAGCACTCCCTGTCATCACTGGAGCACGCCCATGGTGAGTGGGAACACCGCACTGACAGCCCCGCTGCATGCAGGGTCCTAAGCGCGGTGCTCCCTCTCACCCGGGGAGTGCAGTGGTGAGAGGCCCTCCTCCAGCCAGGACCATTAAATCTTGTCCGAATCGCACCTGACCGACGCAGCCCAGGAACGGGGAAACCACTGCCCCCCATCTCCTCCTCCTCACCTTATTAAGATGGGGGAGATGGCTCCACCCCCTTACCGCATCTAAAGGGTGATAGTAGATTAATGGACCACACCATCTGGTTGTACCAGGTGTTATGGCCCGTAAACCTCATTAAATACTCTCTATGCACTTAGAACTTTACCTTGGTCTTCCGAGCCCGTAGCTCCCAGTATGGTCCTTGGGCTAGGTCTATAAATCCTAATTACGCTTCAGTTGTGATATCAAAATGTCTTCTGCTTGTGCCAGCACAGAGCACAGTTCCAGCTCCTGCAGCACTTAACTAAAGCTATGTCAAGATATTCAAATTCCTTTCTTGTACAATAGCTTTCTATGACACTTTACAGCCACTAACTGATAAGGAACTCTTTATGGTGGTATGTTCATTGTTATTGATTATTTTCAAGCCCAAAAGCGAAAATGTTTTTAGATGTGGTTTATGAAACGGCTTCAAGTACTTTTCTGCAATATATTAGAAATCTGTAAATTGTTTTTTTTTTTTTTAGCAAACATTTTCTACATTGATATCTCAGCAACTGGAAGATCTCTTGCAATACATTAAGCAGAGTCTGGGTATTAAAGGGGATGACAGCATATGACCATGAATTATTAGGAATTAAATATCCCTACCATACATAAAAGGGACATGCCAAGTCACCTAACTTGCAATATCCTTATCATTTATGGTAGGCAGTACTTTATCCCATATATTAATAATATTGCTCAATCAGTAAGTTGAACATATTATTATTTAAAATAAGGGAGATAAAGCTCCCTAATATGACTCTTGATGAGTCCAACCTGATCTTGGGTGTTAGATTTATTAGATGCTTTGTGGATGCGTCGTATCGGGGGAATGCATTTAGTTAGACAATATCAATCTTGAGTGTCAAGGGAAGTGTGGTGAGTGAAGTCTAATACAGTTTATGAACCTCTGTGCGGTTATGAGAGATGGATGCAGTATTTGGGTAGTGATCAAGAAAGGATTTTAGATTGAGCCATGTTTAGTTGAATTCTGCCAATGAATAGGGGTGGTTAGTTAAGGTGTTTTCGAGGCTATGTGTGAGGCAGCTTGGCTCTAGCACCTTGAAGCGTCTTGTGTGCTCTATGGAATTACCAATAATGATCTCAGAGCCAAATAACCGGACACACTCAAAGAATATGGCAAAGTACTACTTTATTGTCAGCTCATATAAAGTAGGGCAATCTGGCGAACAAAAAACTTTAGTCCACACACTAACACTTAAGCTTCCATTACACAGAGGCTTTTTACCTCAATGTACTTCAGCTATGACATCATCCTACATGGCAAACTTAAAAACCTATTAAAGGGAGGGATTGGTTAAGGGAACATGTCTATCTTTATATCATATACGTATTAGTAATATCACTGGAAGCCCCTTATCTTGTGGGCACGCCTTGAACCCCCTCTCAATACTTATAATACAGATTATAGCAGAATAACAGCAGCGTATTGGCCTGTGCAACATTGGATATCATGTTGCTACATAGACCCTCTGAATGGTTGGCATTCTCTCCCAACCTTGGACTTTCGGTTTGTTGGCAGCACGTATGCAAAATCGAAACTTTGGTGCAGAGAGCAAGGTCAGAATACTACCCACTTGCCCAATTAGTCCATCATCTCTCATGAGTCAAGCCCCAAGCCAAGGCTTCGTCTTTGTAGTTGACCTTGCAGGCTGTTCTCTGTTCTTGGACTTTCAAGGAAGTGTAGGTACACTATTATTTTTAAACAGGATGCATTATTAAAACAGTTAGTCAGGAATTGACAGTAATGAGTTATAAGAAACAGTTCAAATCAAATTCTTCATTCATTTCTCTGGGTGATAGTGTGTCCAATCGATCTATCCTGTTTACTAAAAAACTTCTATAACAAAGAACATTTATTGAGTTGATCGGTTTTTGTTAACACATGAGCGCTTTCAACATTTCACCTACGCGACATATTCCCAATTAGATCTTCAATAACTTTTTATTTTTATTTATGATTTTTTATTATATATGCATTTGACGTTCTTCTGCAGTTGTAGATACCACATGCGATACATCACCACATCCGCAACCATTATTTCTCCACAAATTCTTTTAGTTATCACATCTTCTAGCAAGTCTATTAGACTAAATAGTCTGTAGTGCAAACATTACTCCAAGTTGCACATTACTATTCTTCACTCGATATGACACCTACCAGTCTCAGTGTTGGACACTGATCGTTTCACGGTCCGTAATTTTTTGGATTGCTTAAATTCCTAATTATGTCAGAATTTATGATACACCTCGTATTTAAATAAGTTTTATCATCACTGATTCCACTTTTATGTTTATGTGCTGTTTATTACTTATTTCGGTGCCCCTCACAATATGGCGCCCATAACATGGACATGCGTCCATGTTGAGTGTGGCGGTTACCCCAGCAACCGGAGCCTCGCTCCCATAGCAATGCTTCGTGTTTACTTAGTCAGAAGATAGCAGATGACAATGAGTAAGCGTGAGATAGCTTCTATGTTACATAGAAGGTAAGAGACATTAGCAGAGACAGGACCGATCAGGATTCCGGAATTGGATTACATTTCAATCAAGTAACGCTTCTTTGTTTGCATAGGTGTTACGCTCACCTGGCTCCCACAGAGGCATCGATCTGAACTGGACAGCTGTGGTCTCCACCAATGTGACGCGTAGGGCTGAGATGATGGACTGGACTGGCCCAACTAACTTTGTTTGCTTGGCCCGTAGGAATATTCTTCTGCAAATGGAGAAAGGGAATTAACCACCCGTGGAGTTGAGCGTAAATCCCCCCACCCCCGCTGTTCTCCCCACTGATCACCTTTGATGTCCCCTCTTATAGTCTCACCTGATGGTTTGAAAAGATGAGCTCTCCATCCTGCATTGAGCGCAGGGGCGCGTAGATAACCAGTTGCTTGAGTGGCTCGAAGGAATTGGTAAGTTCCAGAACAATATTGACTCCGAGATTCCCGGCAAGACGCCGTAAGAATGTAATTTGTAAGAGTTCAAATGCCTGACTTTCACTCTTGTCCGATTCCTTGCAGGTTGCACTTGACCCTAGTGAAGAGTTCCTCGTGGCAACCGGTAAAACTCTGGTAAGGATTTGTATTATCCAACACAGTTCGATAAAATAATGTCAATATGTAACCTGTTGCTTTCTCCCTTATCAGGCGCTGAGCGAAAGTATGAAGTCTCGGGGAATAATGCCTCTGGCGGTAAAATCAGGTAAATCTATTGTGGTGAGGAGGGTTCCCCTTGTTAGTCCCTTTGTTTCACCTTGCTGTCCTTTTGTTTCCCCTTGGGGGCCGGGGTTTGGCAAAGATGCAGTGGAAGCTGCGCCGACCCGAGAAGAGGAATAGTACCCCCAGTGGCAAAATCATATAAGTCTATGGGGGGAGTAACTAATATTCCTCTGTGTATTCCCTTGGCTCACTTTGCGGTTCTTGTCTTCTCCTTAGGTGCCGGAGTGCGGCGGGAACATGCAGAGGATGCGGTGGAATGTGAAGATGCTGCGAAGGCCGATGAGTTCAGCGCGGTGCTGCAGCAGGCGAGGCGACGCGCATAAATAGCTTCTTTCATCCAGCTCGAAGGCGCGATGGATCGGGAATTCAGGTAAGGATCAAATGTATTGGTCTTGTTCTAACCTTTTCTCCTTCTTTCTCCCTTTTTCTAGGAGCTCCAAACTCGAGGCGGGCGTGGCAGAAGGCTGGATGCAGACTCGCAGGAATGGTGAGCGTTACGCTGCTGGATGCAGAATAACGCGAAGCGTGTGCTGCTCTTCGGGCGTGGTTTAAATAGCTTCCCAAGTAGTCCCAGGTAAGTATTCCTCCCCAGCCCCACCCAAGTAAAAAAAATAGTCCCTAAGTAAAGTAGTCCCTTCCAAGCCTCCTTTGGCTTGGAGCTCTTGCAGCGTGGTCTGCATCAGGTAAGTTTTAATAAGTTTGCAGCATGGTCTGCATCAGGTAAATTTCTATCTATGAGCCTGGCGCCTATGGCGCCATGACTGACTCTCCATATGAGCGTGGCACCATAGGCACCAGGACTGGACCCAAATAGCCCCTAGCAGGGGTTGTTGGGCTTGCTTGGGATAACTTGATGCCTGCTTCCGGGGTTGCTGGACTTGGTCTGGGTCCCCGGGGGTAGGCATCATGACAATAGGTCTACGTTTGTGTCGGAATCACAGCGGTGACCCCGCACATTGATCCGCAAGGAATTGCGTTCCTATACATCATTTTAAAGGTCAGATCCTCACGCACAATTACGGTTTACATGATAGAGCCACCACCATGCATGTGCTCACAAATTAATAGCCTATCTAGTATCAGGCACAACATTAGTACCTTTTCATTTCACTATCATGATAAATAGATGTAGTACACCCACTCTGGAAACATGATTATTTTTACACAAAGAGCACGCATTTACTAGTGTATGCATGCCACTACAAACACTAAGTGTCAGATTTAGCAAGGTGATAACCATACGTTGAATGTGATAACAAAGTGGAATATTGTGGTGAAACTTATGAAGAATGTTTGTTTTTTTCTCTATTTTCCGTGTATGTTCTATCTTTATGTATGTGGGTACCCTGTTTGTCACAATGCATTTTTTCCAATTTGTCATGTTTTTCAGTTTGTCACTTTTTTCATCATTTTTTTAATACATTTTTTTCAATTTGTCATTTGCTTTTGGTCACATTTATGAATGATCTGATGTCTGTTATGTAATTTGGCTATTATGTTGATTAGACAAGGCCCTTATGAAGGACTACCTAGGCCGAAATGCATTGGCCACTTAATGATGTTTGCTTATAGAAAAACAACAGTACAACAATATTTGAAGATTAACAAATAAATTATACAACCTATGAATCAAACATTTTCTAACTGGATTATTGAGACGTTGTAATATTTGAAGAATCCCGATGGGATATAAGGGTGTGCGGCCCACACCGCAGGCAACAATGCCTAGGTCTTTTTTCACATAGTTTATTTCCTTTGTGCTGACACACGGTAGCACAAGTTAGTGGGCTGCACCCCAGAAGCAGTACTATTGTACTAAAATACTCATTTTGAAATCAAGATAACTAGCAGTGCCCGCTCAATCCCCAGCTTTCTCTCTTATCTTCTTGACCCCCTTTGTGCCTTGCAATTATTGCTTGATATAGCCTCCTTGATCCCAGGCCAACAGTCTCCCCTTTATTCCTCACACAAAGCACCTCCTGACTCTGCAGCCCTGTTCTCTCTCTGAGGTAGCTTGATTGGTTTCAACACGAGTCCGACGTCCATCTTTCCATCATGGCCACCTTAGTCATGCTATGCTTCCTTCTGCAGCATGCCTCTATATGTCTCATGTACCCTGCGTTTTTGCCTATGTACTTTCACTTTGTCTCTATTCACTAACTTCTTTGATGCACATGATTTCTTCGGATTTGATTACGTTACTCCAGTTGTATCTTCATTCTTTAGGCATTTCCATGTCGTTTTATTGCATCTTTGTGTCTTTCCTTCATGACGTCACTCTGCCCTTGTCCGATTTCACTTATAGCTCTTTGATATGCAATGGTGTGTGCAGACACCCTTCTATGCTTTCAATGGGAGGGCACATTCAATACAGTTGTCTGAGTGCATCTCGTCTCTCATACACTCAATGCGGTATTGGGACCATACCCGTTGTCCCACATAGTGCTCTTCTCCTGCTGTTTCAATATAATGAAGGTGAGGGGGCGGGAGCTATGGATGATGTGTCCCCGTGCTCCTCTACACAGCCTTCGCTCAACAAGCCTTTGAAGGGATGAGTATTGTCGTCTTTCCGATTAGACGTAATCATCTGTATTGCCGCTCTCAGAAGTATGTTTGAAAGATTGTTGTGTTAAACATGGTATGCGTGATTCTCACTCAACGAGCTCAGCATAAGCATAGAAACTGGCAACAAAGGAGTTGGGTCAGTTTTAAAAATTGCCATGATGTAACTAAATATTTCGGACCAGTATTTAATGATTTGTGGGGAGTAAAAAACATGGTATCCAATGTTAAAGTTGCCGGGGGAAAAGTCGTGAGGTAGAGACATTTCCCCCAATTTGCACTCCCATGAAAATTAAGTGCGTTCTCCAAATATTCTAGTACCGGAGTTAGAATAGAAATGAATACCTGTCCTAGACTATGTGAGGGAAGGCCTTTAGGGATTTAGAGAAACAAGCCATTTACCTGGTAACTTTTTCCCAGGGGACATTTTCACATAGAACCAAAAACATGTGTTTGAGAGCTCCTATTGCATCTGGTTTGTTGCAGTTCCAGCATATTAGGTCTGCTTTATAATGCCCCTATGCATTTGGTCTTGGGACCAACACACTCTGTGGAGCAGTAAGAAGAAAGTTTGGGATGATTTGCTTGCAGACTTCGATGCCTGAGTGAATGGCCCTGAAGTGACAGTTAAGAGATTTCCTGCTAGTGTATGGATGTGCATGTTTGGTCTCTGCCTATGTACTTACCTACTGAAGATGACAACTTACCTGCCAGCTGTCCTCCTACAATTAATGAATGACTTGAGTCCCATAACATCATTTTTCTTTTCTTTTACCCTATTTACTGCCCAATATATGCAGGGGGAGCTCCCTGCAGCTCCCTCCACACCCCCACCTCAATTTAGACCCCAACCCAACCCCACCTATATTTTCGCTAAAATGCAAAAAACCCATGTTATGGGATTCGCAGCAATAGGATTCACTGTTTTGGTGTGATACCGCCTGAGGTCTGGGTCATAGAGTCTTCACTTTCCTTCATTAGCAGCAAGGTCATTTGCTGGTATGAGCCTTATACAGGCCTTTGCTTTCCATGAGGGTGCTATTGAATTCATCAATTGATCCTCTCCTGGATCATACAGAGCCTTTGCATTGGTTTGACCTGTCAGATTGGTGATTTCAATTGGCGGTTGAGGATTTTCTGCTTTCTTAGGCTGGATGAACCCGTAGGCCATTTTGATTCCAGCGGCTTCCGCTTGGCACCACTCGCTTGCAGCTCCTCATCAGCTACGGTGGCACTACTCTCTGCAACCGGTGCTGAAACTGGTGGTATGAATCTGATGCGATCAGCAGAGATTCCTGCTAGCATACCCGATCCTGCAGTTTTGCATTTCACCTAATATTTCTCTCGGTTTTAGCGCGTGGCTTGGGGACTTGCCTGACGATTCCCAACATGGATCCCTGCTGACATATATCAACTAGAGGCACTTGTTTTTCATGCCGAGGGCCTGATCACGAGTTGGGCGGTATCTCAGCTGGGATGCCACCCAAGTATATTAGCGTTAGAGACCACCTGTCTAGATTGTATTACCGCAGGATCACACTTTGGCACTAACTGTTAATCCCCATTTGACCCAATGGGGAATTTTCTATGTAATTAAAGTGCAATAATACCGCCTGTGGTAATTGCGCTGAAAATGGGCATTTATTTCAGCGAATTTACTCCCAGCTCAAAGCTGGGGGTAAATAAACCAGACTCATGATAGGGCCAGCACTTCGGCGGTAATACCATTACTGCTGCATTTAAGGGCTACTGCACAACTCACAATGAAGCCGTTGCTAGTGTTTTCAATCAGGATATTTCCCTTACCGCTGATTACCTTTTCTAAGTGTCCCCCCTTTACATACAAGAGTCAGTGAAGACTATAATTATAATTGTTCTTTTATAACGTGATTAATAGCAGATCGGGATTCGAACACGTGCAGTACTGCCTTGGCTTGCTTCCAAGACAAACGCCTTACAGCTGAGCTATCCCCCTCACCATTTCCTGCTTTGCTCTTGTTCCATGAGTATCTGCTGTTATGCCCCACTTCACTGGAATGCATTTATAAGTGATCAATATATTTGTGAGGAGAGGGTAAAAGTACATCAGCATAAACAGTGTCTACTGAGCCTATGTCTTCTGAGTCTACGTATAGGTCTCCCAGATTGGGATGGGGCAAGCAGTTAGAGGGGGACTCGGTAGCTTCCATCCTGTACCCTTCTGGGTAGCTCGCGCCTCTCGTGGTAATGGCTGGATAGGCCAGCTTTCCTGGTCCTAGCAGTGCAAAACAAATGCACAGAGCAGAAAAGGGGACACCCTGGCAATCAGGAGTAGTCCTCTACCTTATTGTGATTCAGTAGCAACGACAACAGCAACCAATTGCAGTACCAGAAAGTTCAAGTTTAGGATTACACCATTGATCAATTTAGCATATTTTATTATGACACTGAACAGTATGTGTACAACAAACAGACTTTTTTATTGACAAAATGCAAATTGGAATGGTAGCAAGACGCATGCAAGAGTGTCGCGCTGTTTGTGGTCTGTGTCACAGTCCAGTACTATTATGCATCTTCTGTATGCAACTTGCGACTCTATGCTGATTCACTTGGGCCTTATTACAGAAACATTACATATTGAAATTGACGTGGTTTATATAATATGGTGCTCGGTCTATGATTGTTGTGAGGTTGATAGAAGTACCGTGGAGTTGAGTAATACTAACTTATCTTAAACACATCACTTTGACATTAGAGTAATTTAGGCTACATGCACATTCAATTACCATTATTATAATATTTGATGGATACTCTTTTCACATGGCAACAAAAGTTCTTGGGGTTCACTACCATACAATCTCAGATACTATTGCTCGTGGCAAGCAAAAAGGACCTCATACCCAGCTTATGGTAAAGGAGAGGGCACTTATTTGGCTACAATGCTCTTATTTGCATTGATAAGGTATTTATTTATTTAATTTATTTATTTTTACATTTATAGCAGCGCACCAAACCCTGAGGCATCAGGTGCTAGTTACAGTGAGCACAAAGTGAACATTCTTAAAGGGCTGAGCCACTCATACAGGTTACAAAGCAAGCACATAGTCTGGCGAAGCTGCTACTCATGTTATGGGGGCGGGCTACATCAGGTATACAGACAGGCAAGGAAAAATAAAGTAGGTGTTCAGTCTGGCGAAGCCATGCCTCATGGTACGGGGGGCTACATCAGGTATACAGATGGGTAAGGCAATATCAGATATACAGACAAGTAAAGCAAAATCAGGTAGGTGTACAGTCTAAGAGGTAGCCATGCCTCCTGGTACATGGGGCTACATCAGGTATTCAGACGGGCAGAAGGCAGAATCAGGTGGGTAGCAGAAAAGTGAAATACATATTCAGCAATTGTGTGCGGGTCTGGTAGGGGACAGATGCAAATGTGTTGGGATACAGCTGCAAGGTGCAAAGATGTTAGGATCCAAATTACACTTCCAGCAACATACAGCTAGGTCATAATATTTAAGTAGCTAGTGAAGTAAAATTACAGCAGAAGGTCGACAGGTAGATAGGCTGCGAGTGACAAACATTTGCAGCACAATGCTGGTAGGATGCAGTGCCGTGCGGCAGTTATGAGGTGGGGAATAAAGCATATGATGGGCGCTGCATAACACGCATCTGAGACAGAGGATGATTTAATAGTCAATAGACCGTATCAAGGAAAGACGGTGTTTGGTGCGGGCAAGGACAACACATATTTTGGAAGTAACAGCGCGGGTTGCATCAGTAAGACAGTCAATGGAAGAGATAGAAGGTCACATGAGTGGGCGGGGTCCAATGGTAGGAACCAAAACTGCATGACATATTTGACAGTAACAGCGTGGCCTCCATCAGCAAGACAGTCATTTGCAAAAATATTAGGTCTAGGGTGTGGGCAGTCTCCAATTGCGGAAACAGACACAATATTGAAAGTTGTGAGGGACATAAAGCGGGCAGCATTGGCTAAACTGCAAGTTTCAACACAAGCGAGTGCCTGAGGTAATTAATGAAAGCATTAGCCAGCGTGTTTGACAGGAAACAAAGGGCAGCGTGCGCGGGAGCATAGATACAGCGCAGGGCTGGTCTGAAAGCAGGCTGCAGCGGGAAGTGGCTGTCAGCCATGTCACGATACAGCTGGGACACGCTGTGAGCTTGACAACTTCCGGGCGGAAGTATGCAGGTGGTACACTCAAATGATGGGCAATCATATAGTCAGATGGCACCAGAGTGCGGTGTACCGACATAGTGGGAGGTGTGTATGAGGTGCTAGGGGGCCTCTTACCTGGAGTGTGGGTTAGGTAGTCAGGAATCAAAAGCAGCAGGTTCGCCAGAACCGAAGTAGAGCTGACGTCTCCCATAGGTGGCAGGACCAAATCGTTTGAATCTATCATACCGGCATCCACGGCCAGACAAGCCCAGACAGGCCACAGGGGCCTTATAGCCGGACCTTGCAGCTGGGCCGGTTTCACCTCCCAGGTCCAGGGAGGCTTTCCATATGTGGGAAGCGGCATTCCAATCGTGGTGTTGTTTCTTCCAGTGTACCAGTGAAGGTGTGTTGCTGGAGGAGGTCTCCGTGGCGGCGGCCATTTTAGCAGGGGGAGCTTCCTCTTGGGTTTAATCAGGCAGCAAAGTGTGCATCTGCTACTGGATCAGTGGAATGGATCCCATCAGAGTGCAGAGTGGCATCTTAGCCCCTTGCTACTACTATCCCTCCTCTTACTCTTGTCTTAATTATTTTGGTGTTTCTCCACTACTGTGCCCCACCTCAATTTACTGACTTTCCTGTACCTCTAGATGTATCCATTTTTTGGACACTGTCCCTTTATTTCTTCTGATATTTTCTGAGAACTGTGTACATGCCTCAAGAAATTATTTGAAACATGCTTTTTATTTGTGATAATTAATTGTCCCTGCAGCAAAAAATACATGAATGGAAAAGCAAGTTAACTACCAACTCTGATTGACAAAGCACATATAGCATATTTTTCTTCATGATAGGCAACGTGCCCCTCTTTCAGACCCCTATAATGGCCACTGTATCCAGAACACTGCAGCTTTATAACTTTGGTCCTCAACCATACCTCAACTGCTATGAAAAAGTCTCATTATTGCTATTAATTTTTAAAATGTGCCATACAGGTACCAGTACTCAAATGCTTCCATACACTCCCACGCAAGTCCATTGGGAAATAGATTTTCAGATCTGAATCCTTATCATTATTATTATTATTATTATTATTATTATTATTATTATTATTATTATTATTATTTCCTTACGATTGTATAAGGTGCACCGTTCATGGGGGTAAATGAGGCAATGGTGCTACGCATAATGGCAATTGTTAGTTTAATGCATATAATGATGAAGTGTTACTTGGTGCTGATGAATGGCCACTGGAGACCAAAAAAAGTCATTGGGCCTCATTAGGAGGGTGGAGGCCGCGGAATGAATGGTGCCGTTAAGGTACCGACACGTTCATTCTGGGCCGCCACATTACGGGTTTCCTCGTGGGTGGTGGAATGCACATCTGGTCCAGACCACACGTGCATACCGCCACCCGCGAGCAAACCAGGATGCTAACAACGGACTCGTCATTAACGTGTCCGTTGTTAGCATCCTCCCCATTCCCATTAAGCCCTACGGGGGCTCAAATGGGAATGGGGATGTACCGGGTCCGGTTCCCGAGAATGGGAATTACCGGACCCGCTAAAGTCGGCATGGCCCGGTAATTCCCTATTTTTGGGACCCGGAACCCGGTTTGGGAGTAGCCATGCCGGTAAGAATGGCATGGCTACCTCCAAACTCCTAATGAGGCTCATTGACTCTGCGATCATGTAATTTGTAGATTGAGGACAAGTCCCACTCAAATAATTATGCTGAGAAAAGTCACATTTAATGTCATACCAAAGAGAAAGCCCATCTTACACGTGTTTCATGCCAAGGCACTATCTCAGGGCAATGGCAGAAACTGGTAGAAAGTTTATCTATGTCACAGGAATGTTAACAGTGGTCATGGAGAAACAATACAGTGCAAGAATTCCGACCACTGCTATCCTTTTGGGGACGAGGATATATTTTCCATTAGCGCCCGGGTTGGAGGAGCCAGCCAATCAGGTTGCTCGGTTTGCAGGATGAATCTCACAATCCAAGCCCACGTTCTGAGCAACCAGAAGGCTGCTCACGCCGGCCCGGCCATCTTTACCCCAAACTCCCCTTCACTCGGTCTCCAATTCCCTTCACTACTCACCCTCCCCTGACCCCACGTACCTGATTCCTTTGGCAGTGGCGCCACTGCCGCCGCCACTCCAGCCTCTTGGGCCACCGTGGAAATGGAAGAGGTGCTCTGCATTCAACCCCATCTCCCATCTCCATGGCAACCATCTGATGTAAGTATTTTGTTTGAATGAACGGGACGCTGTGACTGTGTCCCGTTCATTGCATCAAAATTCATTGCTGTCAACACCCCAGGTTTTTGGAGGGAAAACTTGGGGTGTTAAAAGTAATAAACCTCAATCAGGTGGCCCGAATCCGGTGGTAATGGTGCCGGGGCCCATCATTAAGGCCCAAGCGCAACCCGTGGCAGTTGCCATCCGATCCTGCCTACCGGGTCAGAGTCCAAAATCTATAATATGGCGAATGATGACACGAGCCTGATCTGTTTAATTGAAATACACAACATTCCAAATGTATTTGGAGCGCTGTCAGAGTGGAGGTGTGGTGAACGATGCAAGAATGCATTGTAATTACCTTCAATTTCACACTAATTGTCACTTCTCATGGCTTCTCTGCAGCATCATTTTGTAAACTCTTATGCACATTTTTCTGTCATCTCGTCAAGCTGTGACTATTTAAATCATTCACTGCTGCCATAGTTTCTCTATGTCATAATACATATGTAATTGCTGATTGTTAACCAGCCCAGAAATTAATGTGAATCGATCAGAAGGTTACTGTAAAGCTGCTATCAAGCATCAAGGACAGATGAATGAAGGAGAGAGGGGCAACCACTGGGCTGAAGGATATGAACTCAATGTAAAGGCGGAGATACATGTACACACCCAGAGCACTGTGCATGTGAAAGGGTCTGTGGATCAGGGGTGTTGCTAGGTCTGGAAAAGATCTGGGGCTACGCTAATGTCGGGAATGTCAGGACTCTGGGCTAGGTAGCCTTTTGGGTGTAGGCCCTGGGCTTCTATGCTGGGCTACAACCAAAAGACCCGGGGTATAGCCCCCTCAGCCCCCCACTAGCAACACCTTTCCTGCGGATGAGTACTCCACAGTGTGCATTTTCCCAGCAAGAGCCACTGAATCGGTGAAGACAGGCGAACCCTTTGCTTGATGTTACTGTCAATACATGCCACGTGAACACAAAACAGCACCTGCGAAAATAGGTCTACTTCAGTTCAAGGGGAGATGATATGATATGATATTTCATTCATATCGCGCTCATGCACAAGTGTTTCAGAGCGCGACCAAGCAAAGGGAGGGGAAGAGGGGAGAACAAAAATAGCGATCTTACCTGGCCCAGTGACATTAAGAACGTGCAAGTGCATGGAAAAGGGAAAAGGGGCAAAGTGCGTGAAAGGGAGAAATGGAAAGTGTGGAACAGAGGAGAGAAAAGAATACATAATAAGTGAAATAAGTGCAGTGAAAAATGGTAGTGCAGCCAGACATGTGGCAAGTGCATGATTAGTTAGATAGGGCATATGGCCAGATGGTTTGTGTTAGTTTCTTATGTAATACTAAAGGCACTTTTGCTGTTCATCCATCCACCCATAACAAAATGGAGGATCTTGGCATTCACCTTCTCCTGGCTTGCTGTTGTTATTTAGCTCCATGTTCTTCAACTCCTCTGTAACCTTCCAATCCATTACCCTAAGCCAGGGGTCGGCAACGTGCAGCTGTCCAGTTGTTTTGGCCTGTGTCTGCCCTTCATAGACTATGCTGTCCAGGGCCGATAGGAGCTGTAATTTAAAGCATCTGGAGAGCCAAAGGTTGCAAACCCTGATAAGTAGCCCATCCGGTCATCCACAAGCCTCAATCGATGGGTGTCTGGGAGTGATGAAAGGGATGAAGAGCTGACACCATTGTCCAGCCAGGTTATATTGCATCCTGCTGGGCAGTGGCTAATAGGAAATGTGGGCCAATAGCATGCATTCAACCAAGTGAAGCACAGTGCAGTCTGATATGCGTACCCTGTGCTGTCGCCTGCAATGAATAAGACAGAATACACCTAGGCATAAATTCCCGTTATCGCCTGAACAAAGTTGAAAATAGCGAGGCAGAAAAGGCCGAATTTTTGTAATCAAATTTTTCGATGTATTGGCACCTTTTAGATTGGGGCCGGGTAAGGGAATACATTGCGGGTAGGGGTGTGTGGGGTCTCCCCCCTTATTTAAAATGGAAAAAAGTGCAACAGAAAAAAAGGCATTTTCTTAATTCGATTAAAACTAAATCGTTTTTTTCGGCCTCATTATTTATTTTTCGGTATTATAACGTAGACCCGAATTCCCACTGGGTTTCTTTGTTGAGTGAGATAGAGTGCCCTCTGGGAACTTCTTATTCTGCCTCCTGAGAGAAAGGGCTTGCATTCTGGCATGAGGAAATAGTAATGCAAGGCTCTCGCCTGTCATTAGAGGCTCCACTGCCTTCCTTTGAAGCTTTTATCAAGTGATAAAGCCCTGCCCTCAAGAGTTCTCCATTCCTCCATGTACCCAATCCTTCCGACCCGTAAAAAGGTTTTTAGAAAGCAGTGCACTGGCGGACACAGCGTTGCACAGCAGGCAGCAGTCCTACTAAAACTCACCCCTCATCTCAAAGAAAAAAAAAGATTCTTGCTTCACGTTGAATGTTAAAACGTACCCATTTCCCTTCCCCCCGACCTAATTATCTGCTCCAATTGTAATATGCAAATCTGTCCAATCTCATTCAATGCCGACCCTTCCTCTTCCATCTTGCATCCTTACCAGTCATCCTGCCCCCTGCCATTTCATGCCCGCAATTGCCAAATTGCTATATACGAGGCTGTTACACATGTCAACTAAATAAAACATGTATGGTTGTCCCTAACAAATCGTCCGCATAAGACATGTAATGACTCTGACTGTGCATATTAGTCTGGACCTGGCCGCAGAGGGGCATATGTGGGCTACATCGTGCATACACATGGAGCATCCATGCATGTAAGGCTGCGGCTGACATTTTATGACAGCGCCCGTGTCTTTCGGCTTTCATAGGGCACATGGTGGCAGTAGATGCACATATGAGGCTGCATGTATAATCTACTAGAGGCAGACATGTTGATTTTGTCAAAGCTTTGCACAGATACTGCAACCTGTGTATATATATTGCTAATGACCATGTAACTAAGTAACTAAGCTTTGTACTGTAACAAGTGGCACGATGTCCTCGGGCTGTTGTGCGCTATATAAATACGAATAAAACAAAACAAACACAGTGCTCGAGAGGACGTTGGCAGTCTTTCCATATTTATTTCTATTATTTTCTGCAATATTGCTTCTTCTCTCCATTATTTCCATTCCTGTCATTTTCTCTTTCTCTCTCTCTCCCTTCTTTCTTAAGTCTCTTGCAACCCCTTCCATTTACTGACTGCCCAAAAATAAATCGGGCAATGAGGTATATTGTTACCATGGCATGTTGCTGGCTTTAATCGGCCCGTGAGGCTTAAGGAATTCCTACATGACATAATCTTTCCATAAGGGACAATCTCGACATACACGTCTTGATATTTGGAATATTTCTACACATGGTGGGCTGGGTAGATGCCACCGTCCTCAAAGGAGGACTCGGGCATCGTGCCCAGAGATACACCTGAAAATGATTGCACATTGGAGGCAGGATATCAAGTGTATTAAAATGTAACAAAGTTAACCTTGTCATACTTAACTTTCTTTACAACTGTACAAAACTGATTACCTGGCAGAACATTATTGAATACTGGATGAGAACAGTGGAAGTTTCCTCTTGTAATGTTGTCTGTCTGAGGTGACTCCCTCGTCCATCCCTCAACCTCGCTTGACCCCAACCATTTTTCTTCCACTTCATCCTAACTTCCCCAATCAACCTGTACCCATCATCCACTCAGCCATGTGTCATGTCGTCCTGCCTCTCCTCCATCTTCAATCTCTCCCTTTCAACAAGATTCTTCTCAGCCTGCTAGAATGTTGTTAATAACAATCACAATGCTTTCTTTTCTCACTTTTTTCCTTTTTTTATTGATTGTGTTAAATATACCTTGAGATACAAAGGACAATATGAAAATTATGGAAATGTTTTTCACCGTGAGATTATTTGATTTTTGATCTATCCATGTAAGGTTTACATGTTTATATGTAAACACCAGTTATTGCTTTTTTGAAATATGATTGAAATACAAATCCCTATGATACATGAACAACAACTCTAATGTGAATTATTTAAAAAGTAATTCATTAACAATTGGGTATTTCTCCCGCAAAGACCGCAAACAAACATTTGACCTGCAAATATCCAATTAACTAGTGTTTGTCAGTTGACAAAAACCTAGAGTGTGCAGGGGACGCGAGTGTTCCACAGCCCGTGAACATCGTTTCCCTCCTATCGCTCCTTCTCCATCTCACAAAACTCATGTCTCCTACTTCGGCTTCTACTACCACCCCTCTGCTGAACACACAAAGGTCTTCTCCTCTTCCCATTCCCCTCCTTTACCCCGCTAGCCTCAGAACGCATCACCATCTGCCTCAAATCCACCTATCACTTGATGGCTCCACACTTCCTAATGTTAAACTCCTTAATGATGGTAGTTATCTTTGTTACAGTCTCCAATGTGAATCCCACTCTCCCAAATCCCATTTCTTCCATCCCATCCCCCTCTTTCCGTCACACATGTCTCACACCCTTGGGATCCTCTTCAATTGAGACCCTAAACTCAATAATTTTTATCACGCCCACAGCCACTACATCCAGAAACAATGTTCCCAGCATTAGGAAGATATACCCCACACCACTTGGAAAAAACTCTCTAAACTGCCACTCATACATTTGACTTCTGCTCAAATGTACTCATTGGTCTTCCTCACAACTCATTTACACCATCTACATTCACTCTTTCTCACTACTTGATCCCTTCTACTGGAATGCTTTACTCTGGCCCTCAAAGACATTCCATCAGTGTAAGTGTTGAACACCAGGCTCATGTTCCACTTATTAGCTGGGAAAAATGCATGTGCAACCCTCCCATCACCCCTCCTCCACTCACCTCAGCCTCTTTAACCCAGTAACATAACACACACATGTATGTATACATAATGTACCTGCTACTCAGCCTGTGCACAAACATGTCTTCCAGTCATTGTCTCCAGTCTATTTTCCTATATATCCCTCCCCCACCACCCGGTCCCCTCTAATCCAAATAGCCAATGTAACCTATAAAGGCACATTACCTGAGGATCTTTAATGTATGCTCTGCACATAAAGTCTGCTTGAAATTGTATCCTTATGTGAAGAACTGGTTGGTCAAAGAAGTCTTAGTTCATTTACAGAGGACTTGCTGCTTTTTAATACTCGTCCAATGCAGAAGTCTCTTGACCAGGTTCGAAGTTCATGTGATCTGGCCCATCTTAAATTGGCAAATTCCTGTGGTCTAGTGCCTCTTACTTGGAGTGAGCTGCAGCTAGACTGCTGACTCAGACCTTAAATGAGAAGACCATTTATGTGACACCATAGTTGTCCAAATTCCTCAGTGAGGGAATGTTTGCTGAGTACCACTGTGATCATAGGTGGAATTGCTGTAGTATCCCAAACATAGCTGGGGCAGGATGGGATCACTGCGTGTGTGTAGAACCACAAGTTTAGTCCAACAATGCCTGTGCTTGGCTGTCACTAGGCAGCCCCAAATTAAATGATTAGATTTGAAAACCCTGTACTCTGTAACACAATGGGCCTCATTACGAATATGGAGGTATGGCTACCCCCATACCAGGTACCGGGTCCGTGTTCCTGGAATAGGGAATTACCGGGCCATTCTGACCTTGAAGGGCCCGGTAATTCCCTTTCCCGGGACCCGGACCAGTGCATCCTCATTCCAATTTGAGCCCCCATAGGCTCAAATGGGAATGGGGAGGATGCTAACAATGCTAACAACGGGCCCGTTAATGACAGTTGTTAGCATCCTGGTCTGCTAGCGGGTCCCGCTAAGGACGCCTGGTTTTACGAGACGTCCTTAGCGGGACCCGCGAGTAGACCTCGTAATGAGGCAGTAGAGGGTGAATGGCACCGGCAGCTCTACCGGCACTGTTAGCCCTCTGCCGCCTGGGTCGTAATGAGAGTCGTAATGAGGCCCAATGACTAATGAGACATTTGATTTTAATTTTAAGTAATTTTGTCCAGGATTCTGTTCTTGCCTCCCAGAGTGAAAAAATGCTGTAGATTTAGGAGATAATGTTGATGCAAAAACGTTGCTGTACTTATGTTGTTTATTTAAAATGCATGGGGCTGTTTAGAAAGCACATTTCTCCTAACTACCCATCCCCAACGGCACGTCTTCTGAAGCTAGATGCCCTAACCTCCAATGATTTTTCCTAGAACCAAGACATCACCAGGTTTTTGCAATATATCTCAGAATGTTGCTCATCTGTTTGTGCCATTTTTAAAATACATTTATTTTTTCTCAATTTGCTCTTCGAACCTCAAGAAAGGACGATTTTGTGTTAGGGTGCTACCCTTATCAGTTTATATAAAGCATTTATTTAAGTTGTAGCTTCATTAATTCTAGCAGGTTGGTAAATTTGCAAAAATGTATCAACGCCCGAATTTTTTCTTTTTCTATCAATACTTTACTAAGGAAAAAATAATGAAATATAAAACGGATTGGATAGTATTGTAATATGCAGTTGAACACTAGTGGGCGCACCCTGCCAGTATTAAAACCGGATCTAGTGCAAACTCAACTATAGAACATTTATCGGCTTTCAAATGAAAACGCCTTGAATTCAATTAGTTAAATATTTGCTGGCTTTGAAAGGATGTCATAATCAATGAAGTCCCCTATTTAAAAAAAAATATTTGACACAGTGTGTGGTATTTCAGCCATATATATCTTTCTCCTGAAACCTGGATAATCCTCCTCATAGCCGTCATGTACCTACAGCCCATCCCATATGAAATCTGTTCAGATATGATTGTGGCACACAACAGTTAAAGAGAAATAATAGAAAGGATCACACAATCCTCAAAGTAATCATCAAATTCATTTGTATTGTCCCAAAAAGTCAGAAACAGATGGAAAAGTGTCCCCTGACTCTTATCATATACCCATCAAGCCTCTGGTTGGATATATGTCATCTAGTTCTCAACATTAGGGTCCAGAACTTCTGAAATATCCATTTCTGTCACACAAATCTTAAAGTTACTTCTTAACATGTGCACAATACTGTGAAAATTATCTTCTGCCACTTTGCAGGATCAATTACCAGATTGTATTCTTTAACCGAGACTAGTTGACCTCTGTCAGTAACATGAAGTACATGAGAAGGATAAAACACCCTACATTACTGTTATTATGACATGTTGGATTGTTTGAGCCTACGATAGAAGCGCAGACTCCTGACTGCACAGCAGAGTCCTGGTTTCCAGCTCTCGCCTTTACAAGGCAGCCCTTCGGTTCACGGCCGTAAATCTTGCTACACTTCTTGCTAGTGAGCCGGAACAGCGATTTAACATACGGCTGTCTTAAGTGATTTAAAGACACAGTTGCTTTAATGAATTAATTGGCACTAGTTTCGAATTGGAAATTAGAAGAAAGAGAATAATTTCCTTTCTGAGAGTAACAGGCATCCACTATGTGAAGCGCCATTGTTGGAAGCATTCACCACGGGATCTACTCCATCACACCGGTTTACCAGCCCCTGAATGTTTGAGAGGAGGTGAACAGATTTAAGGATCTCCTGCCACACACCGCTCACTTTTGGTTTTTTTACCAAGAGACAACGCCAAAGTCGGCGATTGTTCTCCTGTCCTGAAGAAGGTTAAACACTAAAGTCAATACACGAGGGGACTGTCTTTTCCTCGTATGAAAACTTAACCGAAACATGTTGACAACAGTTTTAAAAAAAAACCCGAAAACCAACAGAGGGGCACATTGTAAAATAACTGAGTGTTGAACTTGCAATTGACTGATTCACTATTTGTGGTATATACAAAGTATCACCTTGTTTTATTCAATTTTTGCAAATATGATTATTGGATGAGTGATGAATGAATGGTTCTGGGTGGGATGTATTGTATTTGGTTTGTAGAGCCGATTTTTTCATGACATGTGTATTTGGATAATAAACAAAAAACTATTTTGATTAAAATAATAGTTATTTGTCATCTCTGGTCTAGTTGGCCTCATTCCTTATTGTATTGCAACAGAGCACTGTACAGGCCAATGATCCAAACATACATAGCGAGAATTTAACAAGTCTGCTTATAAACATTAGTAAATTCATCACAGACCAATGTACAATGGAGATGTGCACAAGATAGCCACGATCGAGAATACTCAAATGTGTTGTTAGAAGAGCCAGGTCTTCAGTTCTTTCCTAAATTAAAGAAGACTTGCGCCAGTTTGGATAGTCACCTGGCTGGAGTTCCAGATGACAAGAATGTCACAAGAGAAGCACTGTTTCTTAATGTTCTCTTTATACGCCCATCTAGCTTCCAGGCTGGAAATTATGTGACTCTAGGAAAACTGTCTACTGCACGATGTTTTATGTTTGACTGGCAGATAGTTTGGTGCACTGGCAGTGGTTCCCTTGTTGGTGAGGCACATGGACTTGAGCCATCCCAAAACCAGGCCAGGGAGCCAGTGTGAACTGTACCGGAGCCTCGTCACCACTTGAAGTTTTGGCGTATACTGCATGGAGTGTACACAGACATGGAGGAATGTCGGAATAAGATTTATTATATTCAATTTAACAGATACCCAGGGGATATGAATGAGGCCTCTGCCACTCCTTCACTTCTCCTGTCTCTGCAACCGTCATCTTCTCTCTCCCCGCATTCTGGAGTGGAACCCCTCATTCCTACATTCTATCGTTCTACATGATACTGCACATCCTCTTTCCTTCACGCTAAAGTCCCTTCTGGTAACTCTGCTATTGCCATTAAGTGCCTTGGTCTTCAATAGCTCCTCCCAAACCTTGATGTGACTGCTGAAGTTGCTGCAAAAGTACCTGAATCTTCTGACGAGGAAAGTTACTCCTCTCTCTTTGCATCTCCTCCACCTTTCTCCATTCACCATTCCCTGTCACAACCATAACTCTTTCATTGTTCCACACTCTTCCAACCTTTGTTCTCACATGTTTAAACCCTTCCACTACTTAAATCAATTTGGACTACTGATACCCATTGTCCCTCAGGACCACTGGTATGTGGATCCCAACACAACATCCAACCTGTGAAATGTTTGTTTTTTTTGGAATTCCTGTTATCCTGCAGTATTGTATTGCTCAATTGCCTCTTCCTAACATTGTCTTCCACCTCATCAAGCTCCATTCTCATACCAGTCACTTCACCCATCCAACCCAGAAATAGTTTGGGGTTGGCTTTCCTCCCCCTGCTTAGTTCAAAGAGGGACACCCCAGTTGTGCTATGCAACATGATCCTATGAGCCACGACTGTCCTCTTCACAACTTCCTTTAAATCTCTCCCATTAGACTGTGCCCACCTGATCGCTTTCTTTATCACTCTATTGTACTGCTCCACAATGCTATTGTTCTGGGGTTGATATATGGTGCTGGTTTTGTTTTTAATGAATCTTTCCTTAAGGTACTCCTCTATTTCCCAGGATTTAAATTGTGATCCATTATCAGTCAATATATCCTCAGGATAACCCTCACGACCACACAGCTCTTCCAGGAAATCAATCACTCTTTTCGTGGTCACATTCGGAGTCATCATCAATTCTGCCCATCTTGTTAAAACATCAATAACAACAATGCAAAAGGTCTGACAGCTCTCACTCAACACAGATCCCAGTACATCAATAGCTATATTTTTTCAGGGTCCCTCCGCTATGTCTTTCAGGACCATAGGATACTTCTCACTCATACACACTTGATTACAGTTAGTACAAAGGATACAGTTTCTGATGCTTTTTTCAATCTGCACGTCGCAACCCGGCCACCAATCAGTATTTCTTATTCTGCGTTTCGTTTTCACAATTCCTTGATGTATCACCTTCTCCCTGATTCTCTCAAGTGGTATCAACTTATCTCCTCTAATCAAATAGCGATTTTGAGTAAATAGTTCATCTCTCACATTCCAGAATCCTTCTATTCCTGCTTCTCACATTTCTTTTACAGACAAATCCCCTTCCTCCAGGCCTTTGACCACCATCTTCATTTTAACATCTTTAGTCATCTCTTCACACCACTCTTGCTTTCATATTGAGGAGTCAAATATTTCACATATCATCTACTGTTCCTCCTCATTATCCTTAGAGTCTTCATTGTTTGTCATTCTTCACAGGCAGTCCGCTGCATAGTTTCTCACACCCGGGATATTCATTATCAAAAAGTTGAATTCTTGTAGCCTGGAAACCTATCTTCTTATCCTGCCTGATACTTTGTCAAGGACCTTAGTTGAAAATACTTCAACTAGCGGTTTGTGATCGATCTGTAGCTCAAATTTGATTCCCCACACAAAGCTCCTAAACTTGTCTGCTGCCCACCTGATGGCAAGAGCTTCTTTTTCTATTGTTGCATATGCTTTTTCTGCTCCTTTCAGCAAACAAGATGCAAATGCTATTACATACTCTTTCCTTTCATCGATATGCATCAAAACAGCACCCAATCCTTCATTGCTTGCATCAGTCATGATCACTGTGCGTCTCCATCGCACATAATTTCTTAATGCTGGTGCTGTCTTCAAAGCATTTTTAATGTATTGAAATTCATCCTCACATCCTGCATCCGACATGAATTTCTTATTCATTTTCATCATACTCCGTAGAGCAACTGTGTGGTGCGCAAATCCGCGTATAAACTTAGAGTAATATTCGGCCATACCTAAAAATGTCCTGACCTGTTCCTTGCAGGTCAGAGTGACCATGCGTGTCTTCTATTGCATCTCCTAAATCTTTCGTAGGTGTGATTTCATCCTTTGATATTATATATCCAAAGTATTCAATTTCCTTCCTATTTTTCTTCGATTTTGCTCTGCTGACTGTCATTCATACATCGTGCAACTTCTTAAACACCTTCTCCAATCTTCTATTATGATCTTCCTCTTTGTCAGCGTATATCAAGATATCATCTTGGAAAAAATGACACCTTCCTCTCGATAAAATATTTGATACATTATTTTTTGGAACAGTGAGGCTGCTGATATTAAACCATACAGCACTCTGTGGTATTGGTACAGGCCCTCTAGTGTGATGAATGCAGTTAAATGCTTCAACACCTTATTCAGTTTTACTTGATGATAGGTAGCAGTAAAATCAAGTGTTGAGAATATTTTTGAAAAACCCATTGTCGAAATCAATACCTGAATGTTAGGTACAGGTTGTCTTTCAAGAATCACACACTTATTTAACTCTCTTAAGTCAATACATACCCTTACTTTTACTGAGCTGTTTCTCACCATTACCAGCAGGGAGACGCATTCCGATGCATCAGTTCTTTCTATTATTCCTTGTTCTTCCAATTTACTGAGTTCCAACTTCACCTCATCCCTCATGGATATCGGAACACCTCATAATTTCTGTGCCACTGGTTTGCACCCTTGTTTCAGTACAATGCGATATGTGAATCCTTTCACACACCAAATCTCATCTCTAAATATTTCAGTTTTGATTTTTCCTTTGTTAATTTCAGGGGAATCAATCAAGAAAACTGATTCTGCTGCATTCGTATCTAGGTGAACTTTAAGTAATTTCTGATGTGTCCAGCTGTGTAGCAGAGATTATCCTTTCTTTGAGACATATATGTGTCCTTCAGCCCATCCGTCTTTGAATCCTAATGTTGCCTTGAATCATCCAATTAGGTCATTCTTTAAGCCACAATATGCAGTTGTCATGTATCACTCTGGTCCACAATTTCTCCACACTACTTCTGGGATGAGTGTGTATTTGGCTCCTGAGTCTACCATCATAATACAAGTTTCCCAGTGTGTTCAACTTATTTGGCCCTCTGTAGAACCATCTCTAAAGGTGGGTCATCTTCGGTCCACAGTTTCTCTCGTACTTTGCAACTATTACATTCTAGCAGAAATTGATCTCTCAATCTTTCTTCCAATTGTTGATTGAAATTGCATGTCCTGGCCAGCTTCCTAAGAGCTATGGGCCCTCATTACGACCCTGGCGGAATCCGCGGTGCTAAATGCACCGCGGAGCATGGCGGAAAGCCGCCGATAGCGCCATGGGGGTTGGCGGATTTACCACCCCATGCCGACCTTGGCGGAGCGGTAAATCCCCAATCCCCATTTTACCCTTCCCCATTCCCATTCTTGCCCCATAGGGTATAATGGGAGTGGGGAAGGAGTTAATTACGCCGCCGTAAAGTACGGCGGCGTAATTAACAACGAGGTCCCTTAGCGCCATGGTTTTCTCCGCCCGGTAAAACCAGGCGGAGAAAACCTCCATGGCGCTAGGGGAACTCGTAGTACGGCGGACGGGTCCGCCGCGATTACCGCTGGCGGTATCCCACTCCGCCAGGGTCGTAATGAGGGCCATGGTGTATTGTTCAACACTTTCTCCATCCTCCTGTATTCTCTTTCCAAACTTGTAATGTTCTAAAATAGTACTTAGTTTCTTCTCATAGTGTTTGTTCATCTTTAATATTGATTTCCCATATGCATTCATATCCCCACGCTCAGTAACCATCAGATCAGGCAGGTCCTCAAATTTCTCTTGGCCAGCTGGCCCTAAACAACAATGTAAGAATAATTATGTTTTTCTTTCAACACTGTAATTGGTGCCATAAAACCACATTGGAATAGTGCTCAAATATGTTTAGCCATCTTTTCCAGGGCAATGCAGGTTCACTAACTTCAGGTAGGAACATTGCAGGTGGAGGGACACTGTGCATGGCCATGTCTCCTGCTCCAATGACATTGGCCGTTATGGTATAATCATGGTGGCAGAGGTCCACCTAAGTGCTAGGCGATATGCTATATGTTTTTAAAAATATATATTATGTACATGTCAGAATCTTAAATACTCTCTGTTATTTGCCTTGTATTCTTTGCCTGGTATCTTCTTGTTTGCTCTGTGTTCTTTTTTAATTTTCATGCAAGAAAAAGGATATTCAGGCACTCGCACGAGGAAGAGTATGATGTCCTTATGTGAAGGCCCTTGCTGTGCCTGGCCTTTCAAAATGGCTGCACGTTGCGTGAGGAATCCAACATAGCAAGGTCCTTTTTTCTAACATTTCCCAACTGTCTGAGCGGTGCAATGGGTTTTCTGACAAAAGGCTATCCTTGACACGCTGTGCAGCGTGCACAGCTTTACTTATTGTCCCGCAGGGATTATGGCTTGGGACCTCTCACCTGTCTGTTCCGTAAACCACTGCTGCTCCTTCTGCGTAATGCTGGCTCGACATATCACTGTAGAAGATTTCGTCACCACTTGATGTATCGGCAGATACTGCATGGAGTGTACACAGACACGGAGGAACGTCGGAATAAGATTTATTATATTAAAGTAAGTTAACAGATACCAGGGGAATATGAATGATATCTCTGCCACTCCACTTCTCTCGTCTCTGCAACCTCCGTCTTCTCTCTCACCATGTTCTGGAGTGGAATCTCTCATTCCTGCATTCTATCGTTCTACATGATACTACATCTTTGTAAGCCCACCTAGCTTCCAGGCTGGTAATTATCTTACTGTAGGAAGACTGTGAACTGCTTGATGTTTTTAGTTTGTCTGTCAGGTAGTTTGGTGCACTGGCAATGGTTCCCTTGTGGGTGAAGCACGTGGTTTTGAGCCATTTCAAAACCCGGATAGGGAGCCAGTGTAAACTGTGCAAGGTGGGAGTGAGGCGGCCAGACTTCCCAGAGCTGCTGATGATTCGAACTACAGAATGGTGGACCACTTTGAGGGGTGCCAAGTGAGCAGCAGGGAGCCCTCCGAGGAGGATGGCACTAGCCCCCTATAAGACAATGTGGCTGATCACTTCCTGCATCATTTCCCTTGAATAGTGTCAGGGCATCTATTTCACATTGGTGACAGATCACTAGAGTTTTGCTGCAAAGCCCCATCAAATCATTGTGTCTATCTTATTTCGTATAACATAAAATTAGGGATTAGCCAAATCAACGGACAGAGCCATTTTGATATTCGTAATACATAAAGTGAAGCTCTACCCATATCGAGGATTTCTCATTTTGGGATTTACCACCTATGCAAAGAAGGGGTTTCAAACTACAATAAAGTCTCAGGATGGCGAATGGGGGCCTGATTCACAGAGCGTTTTCCAGTGGGATTGTGCCATTATAAAATGCTTCTGTAAAACTGGGGCCTAGTTTAACAAATTTCCACAACAGCTCCAATACCCAGCATAAATGTGCCTTTTTTAGCAGCATAGCAGTCTTCCATCCCAATAGCTTTCTATTTGATTTAATATATAACGGTGTAGCCCTGAAATTATACCCAATTTTCTAGGCTTGTGGGACAGTGCCTGACAGATGTCCAGCATGTGGCTTTGGTGGTGACGCATCACCAAATTGGCACACAATCACAAGAACGTTTTCTTGACCTTCCTTAAGTGAAAACCTGAACTTGTTTATGTTGTGTCACCTTTTTGCTAAAGTCAGCCCTTGAACGTCTAAGTAAAAGCACTTCCCAACCATCAATCATAACTGCAGCTAACCTCATTTAGAGTTCCTCGAAGTGTGTTAATGAAGGCAGCTATTTAATTATTTCAAATGTGCCTGCTGGAGTAACAGTTGGAAAATGTTGCAGTAGTTACCTGTTTGCCTACTTTTACGGGCTTTGTTATTATCTGGGCAGTATTGTGCTATGGATTTTCACCTTCAGTCATTACATTTACAGCATACAGAAACCTGAGGGGTTCTGCAGGATTAAGGTTTCACTGTCACAAGGGTATTACACCATCATGAAGAATCCGTATTTCAGAAATATTGCATGTTTTACGCCCAAAATTCAGCATGTCATTTGTATTAAAAAATATAAAAATGCTCTTCCATCCTAATTTGCGCATGGGAATTGTCAGGGCTGTGGGATGTGAAGGTGCTGTAAAGATGCACAGCTTCTTTAAGTGTGACACATATAATTCAATCGTTTGGGGAAATATTGTGCAGACCAACCAAGTGATTAGGCCGACTCATCCTGGAAAACATGGTAGCCAGTCAAGCAAGGAAGAGATTACGCGAATCATCCTGGAAAACATGGTAGCCAGTCAAGCAAGGAAGAGATTAGGCGAATCATCCTGGAAAACATGGTAGCCAGTGAAGCAAGGAAGAGATAAGGCGACTCATCCTGGAAAACAGCCAGTCAAGCAAGGAAGAGAATAGGCGACACATCCTGGAAACCAATGTAGCCAGTCAAGCAAGGAAGAGATTACGCGAATCATCCTGGAAAACATGGTAGCCAGTCAAGCAAGGAAGAGATTAGGCGAATCATCCTGGAAAACATGGTAGCCAGTCAAGCAAGGAAGAGATTACGCGAATCATCCTGGAAAACATGGTAGCCAGTCAAGCAAGGAAGAGATTAGGCGAATCATCCTGGAAACCAAGGTAGCCAGTCAAGCAAGGAAGAGATTAGGTGACTCATCCTGGAAAACATGGTAGCCAGTCAAGCAAGGAAGAGATTAGGCGACTCATCCTGGATAACAGCCAGTCAAGCAAGGAAGAGAATAGGCGACACATCCTGGAAACCAAGGTAGCCAGTCAAGCAAGGAAGAGATTAGGCGACTCATCCTGGAAAAGATGGTAGCCAGTCAAGCAAAGAAGCGTTGAATATATTGAACAGTAGGCTAAGTAGCTTTGGTAGTAGCTCAACTTGATACCAGCCCCATTTAGTCATGATTGACTGTGTGTCTGGAAATAGGATAATGAGGCAGAAAGGCATAACTGACTTGAATACTTACCTGTAATCTGGTCTTCCTCGTCATAGTCCTTGCACAGTTAATGAGAGGCATATACCAAAGAGGCACAATCCCTGCTGCCCTCTCCAAAAAGTAAAAGGAGAACTAATAAATGAGGTATTGCAATTTATTTTCACAGTAGCAACATTCATTTCCATGATCATTACAGAACTGATATTGTCAAAGAAATTCAGCATATTTTTTAATGAATTACGAACACAAAAAATGATTGCCTTTTATCGCATGCTGTGGTACATGGAAACATAAAGCATTGCTCTTCAACGAGATAGCAAATTATCTGCTTATCCTGGATGGCCCTGCATTTTTGTAGGCTTGGCTTACCTGCCTGATGTCTTCCTCGAAGCCCCTACTTCATGTTCAGCCAATAGATGAGACCAGGGTTTAATTGGAAATCGCATCCCACCACGACTGAGCCTCGACATATTTTTTTAATTCGGCCTTCAGGTGGGTCCTTGCTGGAGCCCACACACTTGGATAGTTCTCCCTCGCCCCCGACAGTGAGGCTGATCCTTCAATGTATGGAGTTACTGAAGCACATAATGAAACAGTCTGAAACAGTAACTGTGCTCTGATAATACAGAGTGTTCTTAAAAGGAAAATATGCATTTTTTTAACTGTCTGAGAGAAGATGTTTTCAGATTTTTGTAATTAGAAGAGAATATTTTCCATGTTTTTACTATGGACTGGAATGCTGACCCTGGCAAATGTGGGCCTTTGTTGTTGCCCAGCGTGTTACACACAGATTGCTGCAGAAGGCACATTGACCCCTCGAGCTATCTTAGTGGGAAGACATATTCTAACTTGTTGTTCTGCTCCAGGCCCTTTAACACTCCAACAGATCTATAAAATAGGGATTGTAACCTGCAATGATCTTCTTTTTTTGTTTGTTAAATTTGAATACTTTTATGTTATTACATTTTCTTGACTATTGGTTATATTTAGTTTAACACATTTTCTCCCTTTTAAGAGCAATTTTGTGGTGGATCAGGGTTGTCCAATTCCATGCTTTGCGGGCCAGAAGTCTGACAGGTTTTCACAATATCCCTCATTAATATTCATGAGAAAATGAGACCAATGTAAAACATCCTTGAACATAGAGAGCCTTTTGTATTTGAGCTACAATAAATGAATGAGAATGATGAATAGTAGATTGGCTGAACTTAGCTTAGCCGTAGCCTACATCCTCAACACCGTTCTATCCCGAATGGTGTTGACATGGTGTCTTACCTGTTTTCGTAAGTTAAAGAAATCATTGATACAAATTTTAAGATTCATAAAAAAGGAATTGTGGATTGCCACGGTGAATGAGAAGTCTAGGAACCAACCAATAATATAACAAACTAATGTGCAATTTAATGTAAAGCTTGCGCTTTAATGAGCAGATTTGTGGAATAATGTGCAGGAGTTGGCTGATTGTAAAAATAGCCTTTCATTCTGGGAGTATATGAGTCGGAGGGGCCTAGGTGGAGGTATTAAACCAAACCACTCCTATACTAGTCCAGATATGGGCTGAGTATTTAGAGTCACACGTTTCACGTGGCATTAATACAGCATATTTTGGCTACTGCCCGGAAGTCATTTTATCACCTTGCCCTGGAAGCAACCACTGTTGTTTTTAATCATTGTCTAACCACACTGATAATTCCAGTTTATTGGAAAGGTAGCCTCTTGGGGCTTATTTATTAGAGGGGGCTGCAGGATGAGACATTGGCTCATTGATTAATTTCATTGATTGATAGCTCAGCAAGGTCTTCCCCAGACCGATACTTTCCGAATTGGAAACCTAGGCGAAGACTAGAAATAAATCAAATTCCTTCAACTTAAGTAGGCTATGGAATCAGTAAATCAAGCCGCTGTGTCTGTAGTAAATATATACACTATCAAGTCCTTGCATCAATTATGTCAACGATTTGTAGATTACTCTGCAGCCTTCGATCTCACTCACGCTCTCTTAAGACTGAAACTCAGAAAACGTCAAATGAATGCATCGCTCCTCCCACTGTTCATTGACTCTGACTATTGGATGAAGACTTATTCAGGTGCTGACAGTCTCTATCCGGCTGATGATGGTGGATAACGACTGCATTGATGAGATTTGTAAAGCAAACTCCCAACGACTCTATTAGGTTTGGTTGTTGAAGTTTACTTAGATGAGGCTATTATTCACGGGTCAACGACTGAGAAAAATCATGTGAAGGACCAGATAAGCCCTAAAAGGACCCTAAAAGGGAGCTGACCGATTGTTTGTCTAAACTGCCTCGATGAGCTCTCCCATTAATTCTAAGCTTCACACGTTATGTGCCTTGTATTGTGACAGAACTGGGCATTGAACGGCCGATTCACTCTAAAGCTAGTTGAAGGTGTGCATGGGCAAACCGTTGTAGGCATTTTACTAAAGACACACCGGTCAATAATCAGTTTAAGATTAATGTCACAAAGACTGAGGTCCTCATTAGGAAGTCGGGCGTAACCAGCCGGTGCTACTGGCGGGTTGCCACCTACCTCGTAACACCGTTTATGCCGCTGAATATTTCAGTGCCACTGGGATAATACACCAGCTTGGGATGTCAGGCGGCGGAAAATGTAAGTCCCCATTCCCATGGAGTCCTATTGGACTCCATGGGTATGGGGTCATGGAAGCACTGGAACCTTTGCTAACGGTGCAAGTGCTTCAGTGAAAACCATGCCTGCAGCGGCCAGTGCTCCCGGCAGGTCACACCTGCCAGGAGCACCGCCCCCTACAGACATTTGGTTAGTCAGGTTGTCTGGAAAGGGCGCTGGTACATTGCAACCGGTACCCTTATTTTCCGGACCGCCAGGCTTGTAATGAGGCCCTGGGAGTGCAGGTACCGGCATTAACTGGGCCTGGAGTACAGCGCAGGGGCAACACGCATAGCAACACAGGTTTGAATTCCGGTCTAGCGCTTAGAAACTGGTTTCCAGTGTTAAGTGTGTTATAAATGAACAATTATAATTATAACTGGCCGTACATGCAGAAGCTTTATCTCGAAGACCAAATTAGCCAGTCATGACTTCTATAACCTTTGAGTTTGGAACTGGGTGCCAGCTTTACACCGTGATGTATGCCTGCATTGCTCGTGCTTTAATCTGCTTCCACGTACTACGCACATGGAGCTGGGCTTGTGCTCTGACAGAAATGTACATTTTCACTAAAGCCTGTTGTCACGTCACCATGGCCACATGTTGCTTGATTCACTGTCGACACCTACCGTGATTCTACCATGATAAAGTGGATCCCTGTGGGTGCTGATGTGCAACAGCCTGCCCTAACATCCGTAGATTCCGGCTGTGGCAAAGAAGCTAAATAACACGGACATGGAGATGGCTGAAAAAAATACGCCACAGTCTGTCAACATGTGAATCGATTGATCGTGTTTACACAAAGTGCCTCATCACGAGTTGTGCGGTAGCCCCGCGTGCTATTTCCGCTGGGGCTATTAGCGCTACTGCCAAATCCCCAGCGCTATTAGCGCCAGATCAAGGGTTTGGTGGAACGGTTGGTTCCCATTCCCCATTGGGCCCATTCGGGAATTCCTCATTCCCCATTCGGACCAATGGGGAATTTTCACGCTAAATCTTCAAATTTGCTGCAGATTTGCTTAGAGCTGGGGGCAAATCCGCCAAGCCCATGATCTACCATCGCATTTAAGGGTTACCGCCAGACTCGTGATGAGGTCCAAAGTATCTGTTCCCTTTACATTTCTGCACACGCTAAAATGCACGGGGACAGTGAAAGCCGTTCTGAAAATACGGCTCTTAAATGGACGGGTTAGGGAACCTGGTGAGCTGATGTCTTTCTTTTTGTCTCTCTGTACAATTAAATCATTGTAATTAATCGAGAATATCTTAAGACTTTTGTCAGCCAATACCAATACATACATACTGCTGGTGTATACGTTGACAAGCTTCTCGGGGGAAGGTGGGAAAAGTTATCCGTAATAAACAATTCCTGCAGTTGAAATTGGATTTGCTGTGCGACACTGTGAAATAAATCCTTATTGTCCGGATTCCGGTCATGGCACAGAAGTGAGGGAGTTTTTATTTGCCGATCACGAGCCTGAATAGAAAACTCCGCGCATCTCTCTTTCTGGGCTGTTCCACTTTAGCGAGTCCTATTATTCTGCTGCGCGGTGACTCACCATGTGACTGAGTCCATTTCGCTTACAGCAGGCTTTCCTTCGGGAACGCCAGAATGCGTGAGGTTGTCACAATATTTCTAAACTGTCGGAGAATGGCCGCTTTGCAGGTGGTAGATAAACCTTTGTCCTGCGTTCACTTGGCGAAAAGAGGTTTTTTAACATAGCAGCTCAGTGTACAAATGCAGTTTTGATAGCCTGCCAGTTGGGTGGATTGTGCACACAGCAGAATGCTTACTGCAATGCATTCAGCCCTATATTGGCTGGTGAAAGGATAAAGGCTAAAACACTGGGTTTTCACGGCAGCAACCATACCTTCGAATACAATTTATTGCTATGACATACCAGTGAATCGTGTGCAAAAAAAAATAATCAAACCATATATTCATTGCTGCATTTAGGGCAAGGATCTGCAACTTTTAGCTCTCCATATATTTTGGACTATGACTCCCATGATACCTTGCCATTGACTGTTGGCTATGGTTGATGGGAGTTGCAGTCCAAAACACCTGGAGAGTCAAAGATCGCAGACCCCCGATTTAGGAGTGCCAGTTAGTAACATCCTAAAACATCACCAGCTCTTAGATATCTCAAAAGATACAATAATGCCCGTTGACATTTTACTGAATGCTTTAACTGGGTGAAGTACTCTGACATTTGGCATGTAGGACCTTGTGTCCCATCACCTGGCAACCTTCATACCACCAGTATGTGCAGCAGGCCACTCAAACTCATCAATATCAATGACTCCAAACCCAACTGTGCTACCGCTGGATTTGGGTATTCTTCGCTGCCACCACACCTACCTTACAATGTCCCACAGCCATTCTGGAGTTGTGGAAGAGTAGCTTTCTGCCAGGGATTGAGCAGGTCTCAGAAACCCCTCTTCCTTCCTTAAAGATCTCAGCAGCCATACATACTCGCTTAGATTTAGATTTAAATCAGGTTGTTGCTTCAATTCGAAACTTTCCACCAAAAATAAACGGCGTGCGGATACCATGGTTTTCGTACGCTGATGAAATTATGATGCTAGACTTCACACAAATTGGCTTATAGTGCTCGATGAGTGCTCTAAACGAATATGCCGTCAATAATGCTATGGATATAAATATAGCTAAGTCTAAAATCATGTCCCTGGGCAAGAAGACAATGACAAAGAGCAAACATGTGTGGCATGTAAAAATCATTCCCCTCGAAAGAGTAATTGAATACACTTCTCTGGGGTTTCCCATAAATATTAACCTTAGATTGATATTTTATGGAGAGAGGGCTATTGCTAAAACTTGGAAAAATGGTTGACACTCAAGCACTATATAGCGCATTGTGGTGGATATAACATTGAGGGCCCTCTTGAGATGTACCCCTCAAGATGGACTGGTGGCCCTTAAATACACGCAAGTATGCTGGTTGGAAATATTTGAGGGCATACTATTGTGATCTGTGATTAATGTACCAAACTCTGTGCCAGTCAAGGCTCTGAGATTGGCATTTGGGGTAACTTCAATAATGACAACTTGGCGGTTCAAAAAACGTTATTATAAGCGAAAGTTATGAAGGACAGTCAAAACACCAATCAGTTATTTTTGTCAATGGGAAGAAGTGTTTGCAGCGCAGACAAAAACATCTTTATTACTGAACTAAAAAAAACTGCAGGCAAATGTATAGAAGCACTGGATCTGGAGCCATATATTTTAAGCAGTGATCCCAGTTTCAAAACTAAGATGAAAAATAAATCCAGATGTTGGGACAGGTCGATAAATGTGGATAAGATTTCTTGGAAAGCCAGGCACATAGAATATTCACCACAAAGCTTTACATGGTATATACTGTGTGGCTACCTGACTAAGTTATGCATGATGCAACTAAAACGTTTCACATTATATCTGCAACTAAATCTGTTACCAACTATGGACTATATTGGCTCATGGCAAAACACTCCTCTTGAAGCATGTTTATGTAGATTGTCTAATAAGGAGACTGAGAGTAGTCGCCATATCTCGACCAATTGTTCAAAAATGAAAGAAGGCTATAACAGGGCTTATGTCAATTTTGTGACAAATATTGAGGATAATGCTGAGGACCAATTTGGGTCAACTCTAGTTGTGGCAAATTCGATAGTGATAGTAGCAGCAGCTTTTAACATATGGAAGGAAGTACTGAAGAAATATTAAATAAATAGAATATGTATTTTGAATTTTTTAATTCTTATCCACCAATGATCATTTTAATGCATTTATATATCTTACCGTATTATAAGGATAAAAAAGCAAAATTGAAGAGTAGTTTTACCTATATATTAGATTAGATTATGTAAACAGATAAATTGGAAATTTCCTTCTTTTTACTGTTCTTAAATATTGTTTTTGTTTATTTTTGCACAAACACATTTTATAAAACATACTCTCTTATCAAGCATCAGTTGCCCTCTCTGTGCCACCATCACCCTAAGAAAATATATGGCTAAGATATAACATCTTGTCCAGAGATTTTCTTGGGTCCCTGCAAACACACCATTGACATTTTTGCTGATGCCGTCTGTCTAAACTCATTTACATCACTTTAAATACTGTCACTGTGCTCTAAAAAGCTTACAAAAACACATATTGACAAAGTCAATAGGCAAGACTTTATAAGTGAAGTGCATTGAGTAGTGTTCAGTTGAGATTTCTGAATTAACGCGGATTGATCTATGGTTTGCCAGATTTTGCATAGAATTTGGAAATGTGTGTGGTGCATATTGTACAGTTGCACAGATATATATATTATATATTCAGTAAAAACACTTTGTTAAAGGGACGTTATGGTTAAGTTGCGCTACTAAAAACCTATGAAATTCAGTGAAAAAACTTTGTTAAAGGGACGTTATGGTTCAAAGTAAAACCGAAAAACCCCTGAAATTCGGCAGTTATGGTAACATAAGCAACCATAACTCGCGCCACTGTGCACTGCTAACACTAACACCCAGGACATCAAAGATGACATCACAAATGTGAAATACGAATAGATAGAAGTAAAACAGGTTTAAAAGTAAGTGATATGAAAAAAGTCAATGTCCACATTAAAATGTAAATTTCTCCTTGCTGTAAAAACATAAATGAACACGTTCTTTTCTAAATGACAAGTTTTATAAGAAAAATAGTCACATACAAAAGAATGTACGCGCCTGTGTGAATTATGATAATATATAATCTAAGAATTCGAAGTTGAGTTAATAAACAACAAATCAGTTAGAAAAGAAATGAAGATTAGAAAGTAAATATTTAATTATAGATATATCAATGGTATTACTAATTTACATAAAGTTTAATTATAAGTCTTGTGAGACAGGCATGGTGACAAGAGAGACACAGACTCAGAAAGTAAGTTTCGGGGTTGGTGCAATACCAAACTGGCCCTAACTACAAAGGGATGTTTCCCTGAAATGATGCTTCTAAGGGCCGTTGATGCCTGAAAGGCCAAATAAAAAGTTGTTCTGTGTCTAAACCTATGCTTGCACTCACTCTATAAAAAAATGTGTAAGGGTTTCTTTGTTCAAAATCAAAATGGTGTGGTTCAACTAAAAATAGGAAAACCAGGGTTGGTTTTTGGTGGCCTTCCGGCCGAGCATGATTTCATGATCACAAAATGAGTTTAGATAACAGGGGTGCTTGTAGGACCTTCGCCACAGGGTCTGGACATGGCCAACAATGAGCAGCTTGCTTTACTCCTGCTCCATGGAAACACGACTCCCTTGCTACGCTGTAACCCTCCAGCCACACCGGGTCAGCATCTCTGCATCCTGAACTCCTGCGGTCCTTTCAGGCTTCCTGTGGTGCAGCTTCCACGTTCCAACCAGCATCATCAGCTCGTTCATTCCCATGTGAGAATTCAAGTCTTTTATAACTGAACACAGTCAAGTGGAGTCAGTTTTGAATGCTTACAAATGGCTAACTCTGTCTGACTCTAGACGTGGGATGGTTTTCTCTCAAGTAGGTTTCCCTTACTTTCTCCATGTTATTCCTATGGGAAATCATTATTGCTCCTAGTCACCTCTTCTTCGTCCCAGTGTTATGTGGAAATGGGGAAGGGAAGTTGGAAGGTGTGTTGGGATATCCCATAAAAACTGAGGGAGTGTGGTTTGAGGTGTGATGTGAAAAAGGGGGAGTACCTTGTCTTGCCCTTGGATGTTCTCTGCCCAATCCCTTGTGACCCTCCACTCAGGTGATCCTCCCTTAATTGCCCACCCCATGGTCGCGGTCCAAAAGCGATAGCCCTCCCCTGGCCACTTGAATAGAGGATCCCGGGGTGTAGTTCAGAGAACACTGCCAGGTTTCTCACAGTCTGTATATTTCAAATGAAGCGTTGTGAGAAACCTGAAGGTGTCTCCTTGTCTAAACCTCGAGGATCTGTCATCCATGAGGCCAGGACACAGCCATCACTATCACTATTGGATTCAGTTCCTGAGGGTGGACCAGTAAGGGAGGATGACCTGGAAGAGGGGTCCTCTGAAAGTGGGTGTGGGACACCAATGGGTGAGATGCGGTATCCCCTTCCTGGTACACCTTTTCCCCATCCTCTTACAGAGGACATTTCAAACCACTGCCCCCCTTTATAACACTTTCGCGCAACAAAAAGGACAACGGACTAACACCAGAGCCATTTACCTGACATGTCCCAATACAAGGGTCAGGCAAAGTCAGGCAATTGGTTAGAATCACACACACCTGGCAGCCCTTTGCCTTCCCCACAGGAATAAAAGGTGGAGCCAGAGAGCACAGTACGAGCAAGGCAAGTACAGCAGACACCACAACGAGACATCTACCACACAGCAGTTCAAAAGAAGGAGAAAGGGTGGCGAGGAGAGAAGTGACCTTGCCCTTTTTGTTCCATGCCTGCAGAACCTTCCTGGTAGAGACCCTAAGACTGCAAACAATAGCAAAGGTGTCCTGCAGCAGATGTCAACGGTACACAGGGCAAGCCTATGCCGATAAGCAGGAGCGAGGGAAATTCCCATGCCCGTGGTACCGGCAATAACTTCAGAGGGGCAACAGCCAAGCAGTTCATCACAGCCAGTGAGTCGAGGGGAGAACCGATAAGAACCAGGCTGTGTTGAGTAAGAATCGCCAAGTAGCAAATTTTGAACCAAAGCTGATGAACTTTGAATGAACTGTAAAAAGTGTGAATGGGAGACCAGCGGCAGAGGGAAACCAGCACCATGTGGGTGCTAACTCATGAGACTCTAGTCCAGCCCCTTATAAGAGAAACTACAAGTACCAGAAGGCCATAGGAAGGCCAGCGAAATAGGTCAAAGTGGTCATACAGAGGGTCAACCAAAATCCCTGTACAGTCGAAAGACTTTGATCTACAAGCAGTATGAGAAATGGTAAGTGAATCCCAAAATGAAAGTGAACATTAAGAAACCAAGGTAATTGAATCTCGTTAAAAACAGAGGGGTCCAAGCCTGACCTAGGGAGATCCAGGGGTGAAGCCAGCACCGGAGAAGATAAAAGAGGGAGATACAGGAATGGTCCATGCACAGAAGAGGGGGACCAAGGGGTGAAGTTGTCACCCTACGTAAAACTGTGAAAAACAATTAAGAAGGGTCGGCTCCCACAAGGGAGGGATCCAGGGGCGTACCTATCACCCAGTGAACATTGGGACGGCCTTTGATTTGTTAAAGGAACTTTTGTTTTTGTTGTTTGAATATATCAGGCCTGAAGGCAAGAGACTTTTTAAGGAAACAAGGCTTGGCCATTGACGGTCCTGAGAACAGCCATCGGAACTGTCGTCTCGTGCTGGAGAGGCCTGAGACCGTATTGTGCTCCAAGTCTCGTGCTGGAGAGTCCCGAGACAGTACTGTGCTCCAAGCTCCCATCTTATTCCATGTCCAACATGTGGGGAAGGGAGACTCAGGCTACCGCATCCTGACATATTATTTAAGAACATTTCTTTCTTTTCTTGAGAACTATCCAACACCCCTTTTTATATTAGCTGTGAGGTTTGGCAATTGGTTTCTTAGTATAAGTCCTTTTGTTCTGACACGACACCACTGCGCCTGCCTTATTTTTAATTTGATGGTTGACACTTGCTCCCATCTTAGATTTAGGTTTAGATAAGGCGTTTTGCCAACCTGCACACAGCATTAATTGTTCAATAAACACCCTTGAACTGTGATCACTTGTGTCTGTTTTACTTGTTGTCACTATGAGTTCCTAACAGCATCTATAGCATAGAGTAGGTATAATGAATTGGCCTGGAGTACATGCTTAATCCAGTTCCTTAAAGTACATGCTATTTGGTCCAAATCTGCCCGTGTTTTTCACTCTACGGCTGTTCACTTTTTCTCTATGGAAATAAAATGTGACTAGGCTGAAAACAGCATTTTAATGTTTTTTTTCCATTACGTTTTCATTTTCTAATGAGAAATCTCTATTTTTCTAGTGACTAAATCTAAGAGCAACTACCCTCAACACTTTAGCTAATTAAAATCACCTAGAATACCTTTTTCCCGTTTAGTAATGATAGTTTTTGACTGCATATATTACACTAATTGTTTATTGAATGTTGTATATATGTACATTCAGCGAAAACACTTTAATTGCAGGGGCATTAAGCTGAGCAATACATTGTGACAAAACATTTGAAATTCAGGGAAAAAACGTTATTTGCAGGGACAATAAGGTGAGCAATAAATAGTTTTTAAAAAACTTTGGTTGCAGGGATGTTGAGATAAAAATGTAACACAACAAAATCCCTGTAATTCGTTAGGCAAAGCCACCTTAACTTGCTGCCCCCTGCTGTAGAGCATATTACCACAATGTTGACATCAGAGACAACCTTGGGGCCCAATAGCCATGGTTTTCAGCCCTGTATATTTTAATACACTAGGTTTCTTTCAAGACCACTCACCATGGCCTTTGGCTGTGACCGCTGTACATGTTGCACCAATACGTTTCTTTGGGGCCACTGAGGGGGGCCACTGGCAAAAATATCCATTTCCCCCTGCCTAGTAGATGTGATCACAACAGATGTCCCCCAATTTATTATTTTCCCTCTGTTTTCATTCCCCCGATAATCCCCCAATAATGACTGTTGTAATCTTGCACTCCTCCTCTGCCTCATTACTTTTCCCTGGGACCCCCAACCCACCTCAGTTGATATTTACCTCCTCAGCCCTTTACCATTACTCAATTTCTCCCTTTGCTTCGTGTGCCACATTTTTTGTTACCGAGTGCATCTTATCTCGCCAGATTCCCCCAGTGCTCCCCCGATAATGCAGCAACTTCTGAACTGTAACTGGCTCCCCAGACCACTCCCAACTCGCCAAATTCACATGGTTTCCTTCTACTCACTTCCCATCTCGAGCTTGATGCAATTTCAACCCTTCTCATTCTCCAAATTGCTTTTTTTGTACTTTTTGTTTTCGCATTCCCCCGATATTACTGTGGTTATAGCTTGCATTGTCAAATATTTTAACAACTACTGAATGGAATAACCTCAGACCCCTCCCGGAAATCTGTGCCCAAGATGTTTCGTACCTGATCAGATTCCATTCAGAGGTTTTTGTTGTGCGCTGCGCGGACATTTGGACATGTTGTCTATGGGGAAATGAATGGGGGATGATCAAAAACAGCGTTTTTTTGCTTTCTTAATAACTTTTTAATTTTTTAACAAATCTTTCCCAAACCGTTCAGTCGGGGAGGGTACGGGGGAGCGGTGGGACACATTTTATGTTTAACAAATAACAGCCAATTCTGTCATGCGAGTCAAAATGTATTAGCAATTAAATGTTTGGATTTCCTATGACTCATGCTACACCCCTTAATTAAAGTGTGGCGACCGCAGTGAATGATGAAATCTCCTACCCCTTGTCGCTCAGCCCATGAGCACATACATTCAGAAATGAAAAAACCCACCAGTTTTAGTTTTTTTGTCTGATGCTAGAGATAACTGGGGTTATAACGTGAATAACCACTGCTAGCGAAAAACAAAAAGTGGAAAAATGCCATTTTGAGAGGGGAAATGATGCAATGGCATAAGGATAGAGGTAGGGAGTGGGAAATAGGGCACCATGTGAAATTTTGGAGTTGGGGGGGTTGTAGACCAAGTTCAGAGGTTGAACGCTTTCTCATAGCTGCAGTTATTTGGCGGGATAACCAGGGTTGTAAAAGAGGACCCGATCGCGAATGACAATGTGTCACACGATACAACAAGTGTTGGGGAATGAGAGAGGACTGGGGAGGAAAAGAGGACTTGGCGGGAGCATGCAAAGAGGAGGGGGCACTTGATGAGTGCCTGGGAGGGCAGGGAACAGTTTCAATGTTTCATGCTTTATATGGGTAACCAGAGTTATTTGCGGGTGCCTAACGATAACCACAGTTATTTGTAGTACATTGTCCATGTAACCACGGTTATGGGGGAAAAGTCAGCAAAAAAAGAGAGTTAAAAAACGGAATTAATACCAAAAAAACAGAATTTTACAGCGACAGTAAGAGGGAAATGGGTGTGGCAGAAGGTATGGCTACTGGGTTACTTTAAGAAACCAAAGTGGACACAGCTGAAGCCCTAGGTGAGTGGGCCAGAAGTTTTTTAAAATATACACTCCCCAAGTCCTCTTTTCCTTTGCAGTTGGTGAGCAGGTGCAAGGGGATCTAGGTCCTACTCAAGCAGCTCTCCAGCCTCTTTTCCTGTGCAGTTGGTGAGCAAGTGCAAGTGGATCAAGGTCCCGTGGCCTAACCCTCACCCACCTTATTAGCCCGGCCTCTTCCTTTCTGTTCTTAACTCTTAGATTAAGGGCGTCACTCGCAGATGGCAAAACAAGCAATTCCTGTTTGGACCTGTTCGGACCCAGGACCAGACCCTCTTCCCCTTTTAACATCAGGTAAGCTCGCTTGTATATGTGTTTCACTCTTCTCTCCAAAAAGCCCATCCCTACTATCACCACTCATCGCTAACTATGCCGCTCACCAACAACATCATAGACAGCGCATCACAGCAACCTCACTCAGGTCAGCATACACCTCAGCACCACTCCAGCACCTGCCACTACACAAAAACTGATGCTTTCCAATGTCTGCTCAGCAATCAAACATGCAGCTGACATCGTCAGCCTCATCACCACACATGACTTGGATGCCATATTCATTACTGAGACCTGGATGACATCCACCTCCACCCGCATACTAGATGTCCTCTGAAAGAGCAAACGAAATATCAAGGCTTAGTATCACCAAAAATTAAATATGCCAGTCACGAGTTCAGAAGTGCATATGCAATTTGTTAATAGGCAGATACAGATAGCTATCTGGCTCTCGGCGCCTCGCAGTGTGTACCAGCAGACACTGTGAAGGGAGAGAGTGCTGGACATTACAAAGTATGTGTCTTTTATACACAATCCCGTTACATCGTCTAGCCCTTCTCCAAGTTAAAAACTGGCTAGAGTTCATACCCAGTTCACATTGCTAATCCAAAATCAAATAACTATACATTGTACAATGTTTTTCTTAAACACTAGACATATTTGTCTGTGCACAAAATCCAATGTTAGCATCTGTTTTTCAAGCTTAAAGTAATTCCAGTTTCAAGAATAACGACAATGGATTTCTACAAAGGCACATAGTTTTAGATATTCAGTATTCAGTTTAACTATTTGAACAAGGATGAAGTTATTGGTGCAGACAACATCTAAATTGAGGTTCAGTTCAGCTCCTGACAGCAGGCCCTGTCACAGTAAAAAAAAAGAAAAAACCTATTGTGTAATTTTAGTGCTTTTTCATTTTCATTGCATCAATGTAACAAAGATTGAAAATGGTCTAGAATAATCCAGCACCATTCAAGGAGAAGAAAATACAGTGCAAGGTAGGTTTTTTAGTTTTAAAAAAAAATAAAGAGCAGCAAAACATTTAGGGGGGAGCACGAGATAGCAATGCTTTTGCACAGTGTGTGTAATACAGCCCGCGTACGTGGCTCACAGATCGGTTAACACTTTATCCCAGGGGGCTCATTTTACATCTATTGCTCCATAGCCGGGGCAGTCTTAAAACTGAGGAACCGTGTTTATGTTGGTATGCCTGAAAACAATAAACACGAGGCTGGATTAAGCAAGCCACGTGCTGCGCCTGGCTATGCATCCTTTTGTGCAAACATCGCTTGGGAGCTAGTCAGGATGTTCATCGTGGTGCCAAACAGCTGTGACCTTCGTTAATCCTGTCAGCATGGCTCCACACAGAAGAGTGCAAATGTAAAAAGGGCCGCGGCGCCCACCGGGGGCGCAGCCTGTAACTGCACCTGCACTGGCGACTGCTTGAAGCAGCCCCTTTACCACTCTCCTGGTGTGCAGTGCACACGTGCAACCGCCCGCGTGGTGCACACAAAGAGGGCCTGATTGCCCGTGTGCAGGCTTTGTGTTAACACCTGAACACAGGCAGTCAGATTCTCGGATTGGCAAAATGGGGCACGTGCAACTATCCACAAGGGATCGCCCCCCTATACCCCCAACCACCTCCACGCACACTATGGTCCTACTTCTGACAAATAAGCATGCACCAGCATCCTGCTGCTGTGCAGGCAACGAAATGTGGACATTTGCATGTAGGGAACAGTTTGCTGATGAGGCCCCAGGAGTCACCATGTCACCAACTAGTGGAAAACCAACTAGGAAGACATAGCATGAAGTGACAGAATAACGGTAGCGCCCCCTACCCCACTCAAATATCTCTGTGTATTGCCAGTTTCACAGAGACCCTGCTTGTAAACATCTCTGTGATAACGGAGCAGACAGACTCCTCGATTTCGCTAAACATATAACCTAAAATTCAGGCCTCATTAATTCTGTAATACAAAAACCTTTGAGGTACGGACCCGGTCTCCTAGAAGAGAGAGAACTGTTCCTGTGCACTCAGAGTTAATGTTTATGTATGTTTCACTGTTGGGGGAAAAAGAAGGGATGTTGCGTAGTACACAAAGTTTGTGAGCATGCGCGAGCCTTGTTCCGGCTCGCGCATGCGCTTTGTTAATAAAGGAGGTCCCAGAAAGGCAGTTGCCGCTGGGACCCCGTACCAGCAACACGCGCCCCGTGTCTCTCTCCGGAGTGCATGTGTGTATGCGTGTGGGGGACTGGGGGTCTCACCTGATATCCAACAGTGGGCATATTTTTCAGATCTGCGGTAGTCCTAAGGGAATACTCCCTCCTCCCCCACACTTGGCTCTTGAAAGACCTCATTTAAGACTTTTTAAAGCAAATCCCGTCAAGTTGTTCGATCTGCTCTCAGGAGCTGTAACAAGAGGGACACACGTGACATGAGCTTCTTTTATTCTGTTTCTGTTGGGCAGGCATGGCGCCTTTTTTGGTCCAGATGTTTTGACACGTTGCTTGAAGTGGGATATGCCAGTGTGCTTTGCGCTTTTTGTGGATTGGTGTGAAATGTTCTTTACAAATCTAATGCTCGGCGACGCTTCTGAACAAATACATGTGAGCAAGTAAGCAGAGCGCTGCTAGGGGACGGACTTATTTCTCTTGGCGTGCTCTGACCATAAAATGGAAGCCTTTCAACAGGGACGTCATTTCACCAAAATGCCAGGAGTAGCGGAAGTGATATCACACGACCCTTGATCCCTGATGACATCACAGGAAGTGATGTCATTTGACCCCACCCGAAGTGATATCACGGGAAGCGATGGAACATGACCTTTCACCCATTGACAAAACAGGAAGTGGCATCACATAGAAAAATATGGTTACGATATCACTATAATGTCATGTACATTTCAAACAAGAATGGATTGGCATATGTATCGTTAAGCTCAGTGTGTATAGGCCCATATTACCAAATGACTGTGAATGCAAGCAGACGTCCATGACCAAATGATAATGATGTGTTATTATGTAGCACTTATGCTTAAGCGCTTTATATAGAAAAAATATACACCCAATATCACCCAACCTGTGTTGGTACTCATTTATCGCCCTCAGAAGGATGAAAGGATGAGTTGAGGCGTTTAAGAACAGACTAAATCAGTTACTCACCCCCTCAAGAGTGCCTGAAATAAATCTTTAATGAGTCTAGCAATTATTGTATAGAATTCCAGAAAGACACATTATTTGGTATTCCCATTCTTTCTTATTTAGGGTCAGTGCTGAAAGTGATAGACTTGTGGCACTCCTGTTCTTATTTTTCTTCTTTTTTTAAGAGGCCTGAACAAGAAAGCCAGCCACTCCAGAAGTAAAGAGCCACATGGTGGTGGCCACAGCCCAGGAGCTTGCATTACAAGAAAAGAAAAAGAAAAAAAAAACGGTCTTCTTTTTTTTTAAAGGTCGCAAGGGAGACCCTAGAGGTCGCAAGGGAGACCTCAGAGATCACTGTTGCGACCTCTGGCGACCCCTAAATGACGTCCCTGCCTTTCAAAGCTTTGCTTTGCCGTACTTGGTATCCCCTCGGTGCTGAGTAGTCCTAGCATTCTTTTCAATATATATAGGGAGACGCTAAGTGACCAGAGTTTCAAAATGATGCAGATGGCAACTAGGTGGGTTTTTATTTGGATCGGGGTCTGGCTACCAACAGTGCATATATTCAGTCTGTTTTTAAATGGCTTGAACTTTGGATGGCCCAAAACCTGCTTAAGGCAAGCCAGGAATGTAGTGTGTGGCTTCTGTTACGGCACCTTTAAGTCCTTATTAACTTACCTGATTTTATATTAGGGAAATGTATTATTAAGTTTCAATCTCTAGTTAAATCATTGGGCATGACCTTCGATTCTAATCTCTTTCTATGGTACCTCAAATGAATCTTGCATCGAAAAAATAAAACTATTTCTTAATGATGCTTAGATAAATCAGGTCTTTTCTTTCAGAGCATCATTGCTCCATTCTGGCTCGAGCCTTAGTGGGATCTAGGCTCTTGCGTCCCTCTATATGCAGGGTCTACTGCATCCCTCTATATGCAGGGTCTACGTGTCCCTCTATATGCAGGGTCTACTGCGTCCCTCTATATGCAGGGTCTACTGCGTCCCTCTATATGCGGGCTCTACTGTTTCCCTCTATATGCAGGATCTACTATGTCACTCTGTATGCAGGATCAACTGAATCCCTCTATATGCAGGATCTACTGCATCCCTCTAAATGCAGGATCTACTGCGTCCCACTATATTCAGTGTCTACTGCGTCCCTCTATATGCGGGGTCTACTGCTTCCCTCTATATGCAGGATCTACTACGTCCCTCTGTATGCAGGATCTACTGCATCCCTCTATATGCAGGATCTACTGCATCCCTCTATATGCAGGATCTACTGCGTCCCACTATATGCAGGGTCTACTGCGTCCCTCTATATGCAGGGTCTACTGCGTCCCTCTATATGCGGGGTCTACTGCATCCCTCTATATGCAGGGTATACTGTGTCCCTCTGTATGCAGGATCTACTGCATCCTTCTATATGCAGGATCTACTGCATCCCTCTATATGCAGGGTCTACTGCGTCCCTCTATATGCGGGGTCTACTGTGTCCCTATATATGCAGGGTCTACTGCATCACTCTATATGCAGGATCTACTGCACCCCTCTATATGCAGGGTCTACTGCATCCCTCTATATGCAGGATCTACTGCGCCCCTCTATATCCGGGGTCTACTGCATCCCTCTATATGCAGGGTCTACTGAGTCCCTCTATATGCAGTGTCTACTGCATCACTCTATATGCAGGGTCTACTGCGTCCCTCTATATGCGGGGTCTACTGCGTCCCACTATATGCAGTGTCTACTGCGTCCCTCTATATGCGGGGTCTACTGCTTCCCTCTATATGCAGGATCTACTACGTCCCTCTGTATGCAGGATCTACTGCATCCCTCTATATGCAGGATCTACTGCATCCCTCTATATGCAGGATCTACTGCGTCCCACTATATCCGGGGTCTACTGCGTCCCTCTATATGCAGGGTCTACTGCGTCCCTCTATATGCAGGGTCTACTGCATCACTCTATATGCAGGGTCTACTGCGTCCCTCTATATGCGGGGTCTACTGCATCCCTCTATATGCAGGATCTACAGCATCCCTCTATATGCAGGGTCTAGTGCATCCCGCTATATGCAGGATCTACAGCGTCCCTCTATATGCAGGATCTACTGCGCCCCTCTATATCCGGGGTCTACTGCATCCCTCTATATGCAGGGTCTACTGCGTCCCTCTATATGCAGGGTCTACTGCATCACTCCATATGCAGGGTCTACTGCGTCCCTCTATATGCGGGGTCTACTGCATCCCTCTATATGCAGGGTCTACTGCGTCCCTCTATATGCAGGGTCTACTGCATCCCTCTATATGTAGGATCTACTGCGTCCCTCTATATGCAGGATGTATTGCGTCCCTCTATATGCAGGATGTATTGCGTCCCACTATTTGCAGGGTATACTGCATCCCTCTATATGCAGGGTCTACTGCGTCCCTCTATATGCGTGGTCTACTGCATCCCTCTATATGCAGGATCTACTGCATCCCTCTATATGCAGGGTGTACTGTGTCCCTCTATATGCAGGGTCGACTGTGTCCCTCTATATGCAGGGTCTACTGCATCCCTCTATATGTAGGATCTACTGCGTCCCTCTATATGAAGGATCTACTGCGTCCCTCTATATGCAGGTTCTACTGCGTCCCTCAATTTGCGGTGTCTACTGCATCCCTCTATATGCAGGATCTATTGTGTCCCACTATATGCAGGGTCTACTGCGTCCCTCAATTTGCGGTGTCTACTGCATCCCTCTATATGCAGGATCTACTGTGTCCCTCTATATTCAGGGTCTACTGCGTCCCTCTATATGCAGGGTCTACTGCATCCCTCTATATGTGGGGTCTACTGCATTCTTCTATATGCGGGATCTACTGTGCCCCTCTATATGCAGGGTCTACTGTGTCCCTCTATATGCAGGGACTACTGCGTCCCTCTATATGCGGGGTCTACTGCATCCCTTTATATGCAGGATATACTGTGTCCCTCTATTTGCAGGATCTACTGCATCGCTCTATATGCGGGGTCTACTGCATCCCTCTATATGCAGAATCTACTGTGTCCCTCTATATGCAGGGTCTACTGCGTCCCTCTATATGTGGGGTCTACTGCATCCCTCTATATGCGGGATCTACTGCGTCCCTCTATATGCAGGATCTACTGCATCCCTCTATATGCGGGGTCTACTACTTCGCTCAATATGCGGGGTCTACTGCATCCCTCTATATGCAGGATCTACTGCGTCCCACTATATGCAGGGTCTACTGCGTCCCACTATATGCAGGGTCTACTGCGTCCCTCTATATGCAGCATCTACTACATCCCTCTATATGCAGGGTCTACTGCATCCCTGTATATGCAGGATCTACTGCATCCCTCTATGTGCGGGGTCTACTGCATCCCTCTATGTGCAGGGTCTACTGCATCCCTCTATATGCAGGGTCTAATGCGTCCCTCTATATGCAGGATCTACTGCGTCCCTCTATAAGCAGGGTCTACTACATCCCTCTATATGCAGAATCTACTTTGTCCCTCTATATGCAGGGTCTACTGCATCCCTCTATATGCAGGGTCTACTGCATCCCTCTATATGCAGGGTCTACTGCATCCCTCTATATGCAGGATCTACTGCATCTCTCTATATGCGGGGTCTACTGCTTCCCTCAATATGCGGGGTCTACTGCATCCCTCTATATGCAGGATCTACTGCGTCCCACTATATGCAGGGTCTACTGCGTCCCACTATATGCAGGGTCTACTGCATCCCTCTATATGCAGAGTCTACTGCATCCCTCTATATGCAGGGTCTAATGCATCCCTCTATATGCAGCATCTACTACATCCTCTATATGCAGGGTCTAATGCATCCCTCTATATGCAGCATCTACTACATCCTCTATATGCAGGGTCTACTGCATCCCTCTATATGCAGAGTCTACTGCATCCCTCTATATGCAGGGTCTAATGCGTCCCTCTATATGCAGGATCTACTACGTCCCTCTATATGCAGGGTCTACTGCGTCCCTCTATAAGCAGGGTCTACTGCATCCCTCTATATGCAGAATCTACTTTGTCCCTCTATATGCAGGGTCTACTGCATCCCTCTATATGCAGGGTCTACTGCATCCCTCTATATGCAGAATCTACTTTGTCCCTCTATGTGCGGGGTCTACTGCATCCCTCTATATGCAGGGTCTACTGCATCCCTCTATATGCAGGGTCTAATGCGTCCCTCTATATGCAGGATCTACTACGTCCCTCTATATGCAGGGTCTACTGCGTCCCTCTATAAGCAGGGTCTACTGCATCCCTCTATATGCAGAATCTACTTTGTCCCTCTATATGCAGGGTCTACTGCATCCCTCTATATGCAGGGTCTACTGCATCCCTCTATATGCAGAATCTACTTTGTCCCTCTATATGCAGGGTCTACTGCATCCCTCTATATGCAGGGTCTACTGCATCCCTCTATATGCAGAATCTACTTTGTCCCTCTATATGCAGGGTCTACTCCATCCCTCTATATGCAGGGTCTACTGCATCCCTCTATATGCAGAATCTACTTTGTCCCTCTATATGCAGGGTCGACTGCATCCCTCTATATGCAGGGTCTACTTTGTCCTCTATTAATAAACTTCAGATTTTGCAGAACTCTATGTTGGCTAGGATTGTCATTAATAAGGCCTCATATTTTCCCAGTCTTTCGGAGACTACATGGGTTACCACTTAATTTCTTTTAAACTGCTCACACTGGCTCGTACAACTCTATATGGCTGTTCTCCTCTTTACTTTAAGCAACGAGTCACGTGGTTGGCATCTTCTAAACCACAACGCTCCGCTACTGTACATTTATTTTTACTCATCCTTCGGAGCGTATCAGAGCATCTGGCATCTCTAGAGCTGTGCTGACAGATCATTGGTCGAATCGTCCAACACTTCATCGCTGTAAAATGGACTGCCTCACCGCATTTCGTTGAAAACTGAAATCTTCCCGGTTCTAAATGGAGAGTTCTGCTGGCTATGGGGTTCATGATTGCTGTGCGGTTCGAGCACCGAAACCTGTCGGTAGTAGTGCCTCTCAGAGCACAAATGGACACAGAAACTGTTGGCATTTGCACTGGTGCTTTGGTCATGCCTGGACATGCTTACATCTCTCATGAGACGATACGAGCAAAAGCTAGCAAAGCCGGCCTTTGATTGAATGCGGTATTGCTAATGCTATTTTCTTGTGAAATGTGGATGGATTTTCAAATTCAATTCTTAAAAACAAATCTTGCATGAATATATTTATATTAACTGCAAGTCTGCCAGATTTTGGGATGATTTGGAGTTCAGCATACCCCCAACATACTCAAAGTTCTGGGGAAGCTTTTCTTTACACACATAGCAGTAAGCAGACATTCCTCCAGGTGTGCCCCCATGTCCGTGCCAGTGTCTGGGGGCAGCTTCCTCCTGCTGCTGCCAGGACAAGTAAGCCTAGCTGGATGGGCAGGGGTTTCGGTAAAAAAATGATACACTGCCCTCATTGCGGCATCCCCCGCAAAGGTCTTAAAAATATGCCGTTAGGGCGGGGACACCCGAATAGTTCGGAAGCCTCAGGCACTCACAGATATTCACTGGTTGCCCGAATCTTGAGGAACCGGCCCCTGAGTATTCTCGGCCGCTTCCCTAATGATTTTCATGTAACCTTTCTTTAGTTAAGAAACTACTTTCCTGAAAACAGTCAATTTTAACCCACCTTTAGCTGCTTCATGGCCATTTTATTTTGTAACCTTGCCAATACAGGGTGTTTTATCATTGCCATTTCATCATATCATGGTTTATAATGAAGCTTTTATAAGTATAACATAGGTTCTATGATCATAGGTCTGTAGCCAATGAACAGCTATGTTGTATGGCATGTATTATTACTGCACAGTAATTTCATTATTGATTAACTCATGCATCCTGAACTAAATTGGTATAGGATTGGGCCTATAATCCAGTTTAGACCGCTTTTTTTATTGGGTCCACCTGTGGCCTACACCCACACCGATCAAGTGCAGTGAAGGCACATTAGATACCCTCAATCACCCTAACGGTAGCTCCTTACCGTGGTTTAACCACATCAAATATATTATGCAACACACTGAAACTGACATGATTGATCACACTGGAAGAAATATGAGAAATCGCTTGGCAGAGTGGTATAACTCTCTTTCGCTGAATAACATGCTTACTAGCAGTTTACTGGCACCTTACATAGATGTAAAAGAGATAACTGAGACAGAAAAATATATGTACCAGATTAAAGAACCTGATCAGTGCTCTCTGAGGTTTAAATTAGGAGAAGGCATACTTCCTCTCACAACATTCACCAGGAAGTTGGAAGTTGGCGGGAGCCCAATGTGCCCATTTTGCCACATGCTGAAGGAAACCATGTCCCCCTTTCTGTTCATATGCCCAACATACACATGCATTAGACAGAAACACCGGACACTATGCCTAATCAATCATGGCAGAGGGGATATCTGCTCTGCAGCGTTATTCTCCAACAGAATGGAGCATGAGGAAATCGTAGTGGCTGTGGATGACTTCCTAACTAGAACCTGGTATTATAGGAGCAAACCTGTTACTGATGGTCAGCAAATCCAAACATCAGAATAAAAACATGACCCACTGCACTGGGATACACCAAATATACCCAAAGTGTGGGTGTAAACCCATGTGCACTACATGGGTACTTCTGCCCATCGTTGCAGACATTATAACAATAATAGTTTTGTGATCATCATTCGAAGTAGATCAAACACTAATGCATTCTATTCTGGGCGTCAAGTATCTATTATTGGCAATCTCTTGCACTCACCCTCTGCACTAAGTGGTCTCAGGACCCATAACAAGTATAGGTGATCCTAAATATTCGAGATGTTTTGATTGTCTAGTCTAAGGTTGGGATATGTAACATGATCTCTCCAGTATAGAATATGATTGAAATAGTGAGCGCCTGTGAATAGCTTAGCACAACATCCCACGGATTGTACTGCAGTTTGACGCAGGTAATGATGCATTTTATGTCATATTTTTATCTGCCCCAACTTATGAAAGTTACCATTGATTATCAAGATAGATGTGTTTTGCACGTTTGCGCTCAACACTGATAGAAAGTAGACAGAGTATATCGTTTTTACAAATGATTTTATTCCTCTCACATATCATTTACTCTTTTTTATCATTCAATGCTACTTATATATTATGGAATACTTTCTTTTTATGCACAATCATGAAGTCATCTAAATGAATTCTTATCTTCTAATGTTGTAACTTGTTTTAAATGTATTGACTGTAACCTTCTATGCTTTTATGACATATTTTTGAATAAAGCTTGGTTCATGATTAAAATGTCCTCAGAGATGACTTCCTTGCTGAAAAAAGAAGAGGAACATACATTATTATAACAAAAAACGTTTAGATATTAGATATTACTGATCACAAATACCAAACACCGGTCCGGAGTCAACGGACACAACATCATGCAATGGGCTATATGGGGAAATCTGCTATAGATTTTGACTGCAGCTTCATTAATGTGTTCACAGATTCATACAAGTGTTTTACAGTCACAATAATGACATACGCTGTGGTTGCAAAATGACTGCGAATGCTGGCATATATTTTGAGGGTAACTTTATTAAATGATTTACGGTGGCAATGCTGGCATACGTTGTGGACAAAGGCATCATGAACATGTTGCCCAATTCTTCCGTGTACTCTTGGTGAAGTGGCATTTGCTGGATTTTTTAATGCATTACCTTAGAAAACGAGTTGTAAAATGTATGGCTTTTTAAACCCTTTTTCTCATCAATGGTGCTGTAAAATGCACCATTTCAACAGCTTATTTAAAGCATGGTATGGTGTGAGAACCACCCGATTCCCCCTTCATTACTCAGGGATCGCTTGCGACGCTTGGTCGCTCATGCTAATTCATGCAAGAAGTTAATGCCTCTGCATACAAGATATTCATCTGCTGCCACTGACCTTAAATCCTTTAAAATGCCAATTCCCCCTGAAGAGGTGTCCAACTCTGGCACCAAAAGCTGCCTCCACTACTGATATGACATGCAAATAATGTACCTGCCACACGGAGTGGCGGCTGGGAGATGTGTGTACCATGGACCAGGCGGTGTCCCCCTTGCTACTATAATGGGTGTAAGAGGAAAGAATGTATTAAACATCCTTTATCTTTCAGCGAGTTCAGCGTGAAGCAGGCCCCTGGCAGCGTGACCATCAGGAGCATAACACATGAGTGGTGGCCCAGGCCAGCCTGGCCGTCTGTGGTGAAGCATATGCTTCTTTGAGGAGCTTGTGGCCGGGCCCCTCAGCAGGCTTTGCACGGGGGCTCATTTTGCACTATGCCACAGCTTACATTTCTCTGAATTTGTGCTCTGCCAAGTCAACAGTTTCAAATCCATGTTGTCCTTTGCCAGATTGCATCTGGCATCCTCTCCATTTACTGAAGATTGCCATCCCACCCACAGTACTTCCCACAGGTCTCCCAGTGGTCACAATCCTTTTCTCACCATGCGTGTTCCTAGTGTCAGAGGTGCTGCAGCTGGACTCCTCTCTCTGCCAACCTGGCAGCATCACGCTCTCCAACAATGTGTCTGGTTTGTGTCCCATGGTAACTAGCGCTCTGCCTGGTCCTATGCACTTTCCCCATGTTCTATCCTAGCTCACTGGGTGCAGTGCCCCTCAGCTAAGCTGAAAGCCACACATCTCACATTGGCCCCGGGCATTCCCACAATCTGTACTGAGTGAAAGTGGTTTCTTGCCTATTATGTAGCAACTTCCATTTGCCTTTCTCGTTCCCAGTGAAAAGATCTTTTTCTAAAGATCTTTTCACTGAAAGGTCGCTTTAGAACACACAGAGCGCTCTTTCTAAAGCAAACTGTCACGCCCCTGCCGCACACTAGTGCGTACAGGGGCTGACAGGCTCTGCGGGACCGGAAGAGCAGGTCCAGGAGTACAAGTAAGTGTGTAGGTGCGTGTGTGTGGGTGTGTGTGTTGTGAGAATGCATTTGTTTTGGTTTGCGGGAGTGGGGCCTGGGGGAGAGAGATGGGGGTTTGTGCGTGTTGGAGTGTGTGTTGTGTGTATTTGTTTTGGTTTAGGGAGCTGGGGGTAGAGGAGCGTGTGGGGGGCTGGGAATGAAATCCTGAGGGTGGTGGTGGGTGGAAGGGGCTGGCGTTGAAATCCCACGGAGAGGGTAGGGGTTTGAGGGGAAGATCAATGGGGGACTCGTGCAGTGAAAACCCCCGAATATTTTTTTTTTTTAAAAAGCGGGAAAATCGCATTTTAAAGGTCTCAGGAGAAAAAGACCTTTACAATTACGGTTTTCCGATCAAACGAAAATCGGTCAAAGTAAATCGGTCTTTTTCTCTTGAGACATTTGAAAAAAGGGCAATTTACAAAGAAGCACATTTCTGACAGTGACGCATCGCTTGTGAGACGGTCCCTGCATGGAAACACAGATTGTCCTGGTGAACTAATGGGTATGCCAGCCTGGCAGTTCATACATTACCTCAACAAAAAGGGTACACGCGTGTTTACCATACCATTTCATGTCCTTCCAGCAATGTGGTGGTACGTGCTTGAACATTTTGCACATATGTGAGGAGGTGATGTCTGGCAGATAATTAGTAGATCTTCATGTGAAAGAAATGTCATGCGATCTCCAGCAGTGCAGGGCCGCGTCGTTTGATACTGACATTTAGAATGCTGTATGTATTTATTTATTTATTTATTTATGTATGTATGTATTTATACAACACCACATGGAAATCAAATTGCTTCCAGGATGCCCTGTTAGGGGCAAAGTGAAGGACAAGGTGGAAGAAACAATGGGAAAGCATTACATTCGTGAGTAAAGGGGTTATATCTTACATAGTGAACTAAGACTCGTGTTGGGGTTTACAAGTTCCTTCTCTGTAAATTGGTTTCATCAGCTTTAAGTGCAAGTATTAGCTTGAACAGCGTTCTTATTTTTACATGGTAACCACATCATTGAAGAGTGCTGTTTTAGGTGCTTTTCTTAATTGCAGGTGTTTTGGGTATTCCTTCTGGCTCAGGGGTATGGATTTGAACCTACTTGGCCAGCATCTTTCCTTTGTGTTGTAGATTATGAAGAGGGAAAGATTAGGGTTTATTTTTGCACTGGGAAGTTCCTTGTAGGTCTGTATTTTATGAAGGCGTTGCCCAGGTCTATGGATCAATTATTCCAGTGGGCCTTCTGGGTGATGTGTAAGAGTTCAGAGATTACTTTGGATTCCATTTTGTAGATACAATGAAATTGTTGAGTCATTGGGCCTCATTACGAGTAGGGTGGCAAGGGATACTGGGCACCGGTAAGGAGACCGGTGCCGGTAATCCCTTACCACCCTACTACGAGTTCCCTTAGCAGGTCCCTCCTTTAACGCCTGGTCTGTCCAGGCGTTATGGATGGGACCCGTTAAGGGAAATCAGAGCCAATAACGGTACCACAATTTGCGGTACCGTTATTAGCACCTTCCCCATTCCCATTGAGCCCTATGGGGGCTCAAATGGGAATGGGGAATGCTTTGGTGAATGGGGACTTACCGGTCCCGCCAAGGTCAGACTGGACCAGTAAGTCCCCATCTCACCAAACCGGACACGGTACCGTTATTGGTGGTAGTCATGGCACAAATAGCGCCATGACTACCACCAACCTCGTAATGTGGGCCATTGTCTCTGGAGGATAGCTCAGGGACAACATGCTCCCTTTGGAAGCAAGAGGACACGGAGCACCACTGGTTTGATAACTGGGTCTGCACTTTGAAACCTCTGGGTATTAATCGTGTTACAAATAACCTATCCTATCATAGGAAATGCACATACAGACTTTTACAATAGTCCAGCTGTGAGAGGAAGAGGGTGTTCCTAACCTTTGCTTTGTGTGTTAAATTCAGGGACATGAATTTTCGTATTCAACGCATGCGCTTGGTTTATAAAAGTGCTAGCAAGCCACTCCAGAGTCGAGCAGCACACCAAGGTACTTGGTGTCCTTTCACAGTGGTGAGGCTTACCAAGAGAACAGGACGAGGTGAAAGGTCGGGCATCCACTGTGGTGATTCCAACAGGGAGGATTTCTGAGTTTGCCTCATTCCGCCAAAGATCATACATCCCATACACACGCTATCAATCCCATCAGGGGTGAGATTTTTTCATGATTGTCAAGTGGGTTCCTTTCACGTTTGAAAACTCTTCGAATGAAGGGCTCTGTTGCCTGATGTAGGAGTGGATCAAGTAAGGGTTGATATCAGGGAGACCTGGGCTCTGTTGCCTGATGTAGGAGTGGATCAAGTAAGGGTTGATATCAGGGAGACCTGGGCTCTGGTTGCCTGATGTCGGAGTGGATCAAGTAAGGGTTGATATCAGGGAGACCTGGGCTCTGGTTGCCTGAATTCGGAGTGGATCAAGTAAGGGTTGATATCAGGGAGACCTGGGCTCTGGTTGCCTGATGTAGGAGTGGATCAAGTAAGGGTTGATATCAGGGAGACCTGGGCTCTGGTTGCCTGATGTAGGAGTGGATCAAGTAAGCATTGATATCAGGGAGACCTGGGCTCTGGTTACCTGATGTAGGAGTGGATCAAGTAAGGGTTTATATCAGGGAGACCGGCATGTGACGTTATGGGCAGAGGATGGAACATGCATTGTCTCTCTTGCTCTTTGCAACATCCGATGTTTATCTCCGGAGTGTCATCAAACATCAGGGCTTGTATCTCTGATCCTGGCAACTGGAGCCTTGCGGGAGCTCTCATGAGAGTGCAGATGTGTATACTGCTGTCATGTGACACCATGGACGCATCTACTGTGTGCGTCTTGCCGGCACGGGGCTCCCAGTGCAATGGCAGTAACAGACCATTTCCTCTCTTTCGGGAAACCCCGTCGGTTGATACTGTTTGAAGTTGGTGTGCCTGTAAGCAGATGAAAGGAGACTTGTCCAAACTGTGAAGACAGAGCAGACGTCAGATTTCCCAGCAGACAGCCCTTTCAATGCCACTTAAGGGCATGACTGGGCACAGCACACACGCCCGGGTCCGCGTGGCAAGCATAGTGCGATTCGTGTTGGGTAATGGTTCTGTTGTAGTGACCAATGCACAGCCCCCCCCTCCTGTTGCATTGGAGTACATGGTCCTCCACCCAATCCCTGCTGTGTACCATTCCCCGTGATATGACACAGACATCTCCCAAGGGCATGCCCTCCAAGTCATGTGGTGCATGGCATACTTCAGGTCTGCCAATAATGCCCTTTGCCCAGTGTGAATTGATGCCCCCGCCTCCCGGCTGTCAGGTTCTCCGGCACTTTCTCATATGGTGGTGGATGACAGCATCACTCTGTGATGTTGCACCCGGTGCTTCGGTGCCTAGAGTTCAGTAGAGAAGCGTTCTCACCGGAGCACCGAGGATGAGGAGGGGAGGATCGCTCTGTGGCAACGCGCAGGTCTTGGAAACAAGACCACAGTGTTATAAATAACTTGCACTTCCTCAATTGAATGAAACTAGCGCCTAGATACCTATGGGTTATGTGCGCTCCAAATAAATGCACATTTAAAAAAAGTGTTTTACAGAAAAATGCAAAATTATACATACTCTTTACACAGGGCGCATTGCACTTTCACATTGTGCAAAATCCCGTTGACAAACTATTACATAATGTGGCCCCCCGTAAAGCATGGGTCGACAGGATCCGATCAGTGCAGCATCATGCAGTGATGCTAGTCTTCCACCTAAAAAAGAAACCGTATTAAGTCTACAGTGAAAACACTTCAACAGTACATAAAAGTCACAAAGTCCTGCAGTGTCCCGGTAAGATGTTCTAGAATACCTGCACTGACAGCCCCCTCACTAGGCCCCACCAGGAACTTGAATTTGTCCAGGTTGCAATGCATCAAATAATTCAAGTGACCAAAAGAAGAGAGAAAGGGCTCAGGAGTACTGGGCTCCAAACTATGGAACATCATTTACCTGGTCTCGGGAGGATAGCTCAGGGGCAATGTGCTCACCTTGGATGCAAGATGACGTGGAGCAACACAGGTTCGATTCCCCGTGTCCGCTCTTATAAACCTCTGGGTATTAAGCATGCTATAAATAACCTATCATATCTAGCTACGAGAAACCAACCTAGCTACCTCACAACCAGATAGATGCTGGCAACACTACTTTTTAAGGAGGCTTTCAAGCCCCCAAGGATTGTGAAACCGTGGAGATGTGGTGAATGATAAAGAGCTCTTGGCTGGACTCTAAACCGTCGACCCCCTACAATATCCTGAGCAGTTATCTCATGCTACTGCCTTCAAATGAATATCTAACAGTGTATCCAAACTAGACAAGCCAAGGGATCCCCTCCTACCATTCCCAACTAACCTCGACGCCATTATATCTCGGTCCGCCTCCCAGTCCCAGCGCGCATCTTCTGTGCTTCGTCTTGGGGTCAGTTGTAAACTGAATATTTGTTGATGATTTTTACATACAAAGCCTCTTGTAGTGATGTTCAATATGAAATAAATGGCATCTTGGATATTTTGGCTATTTCGAGCATACTGTATGCTGCTTTTGAACACAGAAAAAAACATTTTCTTCAAAAAACAATACACAGCTGAGTATAATCATTCAGCTTCAGCTAGCCTGGAGAACAAGTAGCACAGTAAATAGGCACATTTCCCATTTAAGGGCCTGTTATTTAAAGGGTGGCCATAAGACAGAGGATTTTGGGCCTCATACATATGGCGCTAAGTGCAAAAGTGGCAATATGGAACTACCACCACTTTTAGCTCTCTGTTGAATTAAGGCTTACAGAACATAGGTGCTAATTGCGCCGGCGGAATTATCCCGGGGGAAATTCCACCAGCGGTATTACCGCTATAACCCAGCGCTCATTCCGCTGGTGCTAATTCTGCCAGAGGAATTAGCAGCAGAAATACAAACGGTAACTCCACTGCATTACAAGTGGAAATACAGCTGAAAAAATGACAAACATGGGCGATACCTCTGCCAGAAACTGGGTGCAGTGTTGCATCCTGGTGAGGAAAACAAACCCACAGGTGCACCCAATGGACTGAAACAGGGTATGTAAGGGGCACACCTTCCCCAAACTCACTTCCAGCACCATGCAGCCCATTCCTACTCTACATTGACCTAGAGTGGATAGCACTCCAGAAGCAAATAAGGACAGGAAGATGCGTGGCAAGGAGCCTGCCCATTCCCAGAGTCAGACCACCACCCTGGCCACTGACAGATGCACATTTGATAATGCCATATAGCCTCAACCAGCATCAATAGCAGACCTCCTCAACCTTAGTCTCGTGAGGATAGCTCAGGGGCAACGTGCTCACCTTGGAAGCAAAACGACACAGAGCAACACAGCTTCGATCCCCGGGTCCACACTTAGAAATCTCTGGGCATTAAGCACTTTATAAATAACCTATCATATCATATCCAGCCTGACATTGAGAGTGCCATCAGTGTACAAACAGCCATACCACTACTACTGAAGCTGGTATCAGCACTGCACTTTTGTGCCATAGACACATATAAGCACACTATTGGCAGGCTGCATGGCATGTCGCAACCAATATTTTCAAAAGTGCTGGGACATGTGCTGGATGTAGTACTTAAGCATGTGCACCGGAACCCCTGCAGAGGTGCATACCACGAAGGCCATATTTTACACCACTGCCCACTTCCCCAATGTAATAGCAGCTCTAGACGGCACACATGTGGCATCGGTGACACCCCAGGTATCAGTGTGTGTGTTTTGAAATAGGAAACAATACTATTCCCTGAATGTACAATGTACATGCAATGCAGACCTCACAGTGACCCACTGCTATGCCTGTTTTCTGGGATCAAGTCACGATGCCATGGCACTATGGAACAGCATCCTGTCTCCATACATGGATACCCACAGAGGCCAGCACACTTGGAACCTGGGTATGTATCCACAAATGTGAATGTGGAAGTGAATTTTTGAGGGGATGGGGGGGTGCCAAAGATACACCATGCACATGCAGACGGATAATTCCTGGGGCAGGATCCACATAGCCTCACAAACACCCAATGCCATGACCCATCCTCACTACAGCAGTCGGGTTGCAGGGACCACAAGTCCCAGAATTGATAGCAATCCACAACTGAAATTGCATTTTTGTGTTGGAGCATTCCGTCTGACATCCCTCAGATTTGATGAAGGGCACAGGTGGTCACCCATGGAAGCAGAAAGGAATGCACCACACCATTCCCAGTAGCACACACCAATCAGAGGACATACAATACACCAATCAAACACACTTCCATAGGCACATATCAAATACAACACAATGACCAAGAAAAAGGCAGCACATGCCACAATATGCCAAGTACTCATTGGGATGTTCAGGGATGATTTGGGAATGCAGACTATGGGAGTACATACATATGCTGCAGAGCATGAAGGGCACAAGTCACTGGGCACTGTCAAATGTAAGGGAAACACACAGTAAAAAATAATTTTTTATGGGGGGGTTCCCCCAAACCCCCTTTTTCTTTATTAAAAAATATTTTTTAAGCAACCAAAACTAAAAATATATAAATAAATCAATAAATAAATAAATTCGACCTTTTTTTTTCGACCATTTATTTTCGAGCAAATGACCGAACACCTTCCGACAGCACTCCTGCTGGGGCCAGATATCACAGCTTTGCACTTGTGTAAAAAAAGCAGAGCAAATTAATTTTCACCAATTTCGCTGCTTAGTTAATTGGAAATGAAGCAAACAGGTTTAGCCCCAATTTGCATTATCAAGAAATGTTTTAAAGAGGGCAAAGAGGAAACAGACCGTTTCTTGTTCACTATTTTTGCTGAGTAACACGAGAAGAAGTGTAGTAAACCAGATTTCTCCCCTGGTGCTAATAGTGATTATATGACAAATAGTTTGCTCCATTCTGAATTATCAAAGCATTTGCTCACCTTCTAGACCTGCTTGATAATCTGGCCCCTGGCGGAATCCCCAGGCGGATTCCAGCTGTGCAAGCGTGAGGACGCATGCCACCTAGGGGAAATGGGACCCTTTGTTGGCCCACTCCATTTAATGGGACCAGATCTGCTGCTAGTAGGGTCATTATGGTGCCTGCCAGGGCTCACCCATTAGTGGTGTCCTGGGCGCACCTAGTATTGTATTTCCCTAAAACTGCATCTAGGTTTGTGTGACTGCAAAGAAGGCAATTAATGGCTTTTCTCTTCTTTTGGTTCCTCCCTGCAACAGGCAGTCTATCCAATGAGAATGACCTGCAAACCCAATCCCAGGAAGCTTTGGTCATTTAGATTGACTGAAACCTGTGTTGTTTTGCCCTTTATGCATACGTGGTGGGGGTAATCCACACAAGGCAGCATCACGTAGGGGGTGTTACATGCCACATTCGGCTGTTTTGCTGACTGCTCACCTCTTTTGGAGAGTGCAGCTCTTCTCAGCAGGGCGGTTAGACTTTTAAAGGGAACAGTGGCGCTGTCAATCGGTTAGTGGAGGGGTACAGCACCGTCGACAGAATGCGTGAACACCCGAGGGCATTTTCTCCCAATCAGCAGAATGCAAGCATCACTTTCTGCTGCCTCGGCTTTCACCCAGTGGATGGCTTTTTAGTTAACAGCTCCAGTCTGAAACCTCATCCGCGGGCTTTTCAGCCACTCAGATTGCGTGGAGAACCCAGTTGGGCTTTTCAGCCACTCAGATTGCGTGGAAGACCCACGTTGGGCTTTTCAGCCACTCAGATTGCGTGGAGGACCCACGTTGGGCTTTTCAGCACCTCAGATTGCGTGGAGCACCAACGTTGCTTGCATGCTGTGTTCATTTGTAAGAGATTCTTCCTAGAAGCACGATTCCCAAGAATGGCAGTAAAATCCCTCCACAGATATAGTTTTCGATCTATCCCTCTTGGAATTAACAGCCATTCTCAGAGGATCTAAAATGTTTTATAAGAGAGTGTTGCAGTCTTTTTCTGTCGTTAAAGATAACAGTAACACACATTCCTGGCATGGATGATAAACTATTTAAAGGAACAGAGTTGGTCATGTCAACAGAGTTTTTCTTCACCTTTAATAGTACACTACTGGCCCTTGTTTTCCATTTCAGCATAGAGGCCAATGATTGAATGTCTATGGCGCCTGCCCCTCCTCAGAACCTCTCGCCTTCCTTTGCCATACAGTTTATTGTTTTAGCCCAGCCATACAGGCCTTTAAGAACTAACCCAAAAGTTGTAATGCAATGCTAATAGTTTTTTTTTTATATCACGTGACTGGACTCTGGCACTATGGTTGAAAGTTATTGCAGGATGATTTTCTATTGGGTGTCAATTAAAGGTATTCTTAAAATCGGGAGTGGTGATACAGAGCTCTCTCTGTTTGGTCTCTGAATCTCTGGGCATTCCATTCCTATAACAAACACCGTGTACCCCATGACCAGCCATATTCAAGTCCATAGCGCACAATCCCATTAGAGCAATCCACTAATCAATAGGATTATCTCACTAACAATATTGAAAATGTTTACTCTCTCTCATGCTCTTTGCAAACAAGAGCCCTTAACTCTCCCTTTTTTCATTTCAGCTTAACCTAAAATAGCTGAAACTTTCCAACGAGGCCTAGAACATTGGTAGCTTCATTTTAATATCAAGAATCCGTTGTATTTTATCAGCAGCAGAGCTCTGGATTCTTTTTTTTTAAAATCACACATAGAGCTATGAATGTGCGTGTAGGGCATTGTGCAAACGATAGGCATCATCACGTCTTAGGCACTAACTCAGGAGAGTCCGCTTATTATAAAGGGATTGGCACAGGATCACCTGTATATTGTCAGGAGAATAGCGCTGAAGGGAGCCTGTGCTTTATCCTGAGCAGGATTTCCAGTTAATCTGGGTATTATCAGTTACAGAGTTTAGATGAGTCTGAATATTAACAGCACATTCATATACTTATAGCGCAGAGCCTTGCAAAGACTGACCATTTTAATTCATTTTGGTAATTTTCAACAACACAGTAGTTCACTGTTTTAACAGAGCTCGGATTGAGTCTGTGTGTGATCAAGAGCAGAGTATTGAGTGATTGCTTGCATCGTGAAGAGCTGTGCCAGTCTGTGCTTTCTACCTATGCTTGGCTGCAAATGGCAAGTGTCACTTCTTCTTGCTCCATACCTGATGAGCATAATGCCGGCCACCAGGGGTGTTGCTAGGTCTAGAAAAGATCAGGGGTTCACAAATGTTGGGATTGTGGTGACTCGGGGCTAGCTAGCCTTTTGGTTGTAGACCCTGAGATTCTATCCGGGGCTATAACCAAGCGACCCGGGGCTATAGCCCCCTAAGCTCCCCCTTGCAACGCCTCTGCCAGCTACCATTTTATTTCTTTGGCGCATAGGACTGCAGCTTCGAGAAGTCCTTGCAGAGGATACCCAGTGCCAAAAAAGCACCAGGGAAAGAGCTAGTGGAGAATGCGAATGGAATGAAAAACTGTGCTAGCTAGACTGGCAATACAAACGCTCTGTGCAAGGAAGACACACCCTCTGACATTGACATTTTGTTTAGTGGGCCACCATTATGAACAGTCGGTGGACCCACGTATGACAAGGGGCCGGGGTGTAAAGCCTGTTTTATGTGTTTTGCTGTCTGTAACCCAGTCCAGGGGGAAATTGATGATGCAAAGGACCACTCAAGGATGAAGGTGGAAGATAAAGGAGGGCAGAATCGACATGGCAGTGTGGGTTGTTCGGGTGAGGTCAACGGAGCGGAAGAGGGATCAAGAGACCAGGTGGAGGAAAGATGGTGAAGCTGAGCGTGGAGGAAACCTAGGACAGTGTGTGCAAGCTGAGGTGTTGGTTGATCAGATCAAGGGATACTTGGGTGTAACATTGCTTGTAAGGTGAGTGATTGAGACTAAGGGGGAGTGTAGAGGCCATGATTGAGAGTGGTTGGAAAAGGTGAGTGTGAGAATCAAAGGAGGGTGACGGTGGGAAAATGTGTTGAAGGAGTGTAGTGTAGTGTACTGGCAGAGAGAAGGATAAAGTAGTGGAGAGTAGTTGCACGATAGAGTAGGAAAGAGTAGTGGACAGTAGTGGGATTAGAGTAGTCGGTGGAGAGATTAGTGAAGAGCAGTGAAGAGCAGTGAGTGAGAAGAATAGTAGAGAGTAGTGGGAGTGGAGACTAGAGAGAGGGTTGGAGTATATATCAGAGGGTAGAAGTAAGGAGCAGAGAAGAGAGAAGGAAACATTGGAGGGACAGAAGAGAGGGAGTCAGCTTCAAGGGAGATACAGTGGGAGGAAGAGCAGGGAGGTGAAAGGATAATGGAAAGGAGAGAGAGATTCGGGCAAGGAGTGTCATGGAGTGAGAGAGAAGGGAGGAAAAGTGTAACCTGCGTAATTTGGGGGCAAGAGCCCAGTCGTAAAAAAAACCATTACTGTTCTTCTGGGATCCCTGGATGGGATCCACCTAGTAATTCAAAGAAGGAACCAGTTAGAGAAGGTGTTCAACTTTAATCCGCCACGACTGGCCAGTGAGTTTATATATAGTAGGGATGACTCACCTCTAGTTTCTATCTTGGGGTTTAGGGGTGCCTGTGCTAGGGATGCAAAAGACCACGAGAGACGAGACAGACAACCTTTTGTGAGCCCCTTCTCCAAAATGTTAATAAAATCCACAGCGCCTTCTACTAGAGTTGGTGTGTTTTTGAGGATATATGTGACACGCATCTGGATATGAGACAAACAAACAATGAGTGGGCAGTAGCTGATTCATGGAAGGATTATATGGGTGCGCTCCCAACATCTGTTATCACATTTATACATCATCACATGACTGGGCTGCCAGTGAAGCAAATACATGCGAAGAACCCAGAGCCGGTGGAGGGAAGAGGGGCTGATGTGCAACTGTCCCTCTTTAACCACGGATTTAAAACAAAAAGGAAACATAAAAGACACTTATACTTGTGGATTAGAATACATGGTAAATTTATAAACATCTATTTATCCATTGTGTTTTTTGGCACTACGCATGAATGCTACTCTGGAACTGGAAACATGCATGTGCGTTTGGAAGTTTCTTGTATCTTCCAATATGAAATTGTACTTCTTTAACCAAGTGAGTATCTAGTTCTTCTTGGATTTGTTGGCCTATTCCCAGTGCCTTGGTAATGGTATGTTCCATCAAGTCTCAGCTACAGTGTGTGGCTATTTCACTAGATCCTTTCCTATACTCCATATCATCGAGGAATAGGGCGGGCTCATTTTTCACTACTAGTCCGGCCGGTATAATGTTAGCCTTCAAACACTCACAGTGCAGACATTTTGTCTTAGGTTTCAATAGGTCTTCCACTGTAGGTTGCGAAGTTAGGGGTTGGTGAGTGCCTGTAGGGTTGAACAGTGATGGTCCTCTTATAACTTCCAAGATTTGTGCTTCTGTGGGCTACAATTTCAGACACTGGGTATACTCGAGCGTTGCTACTAATGTTGGGGGCCAGGGAGCAAACTATAGTAGGATTACATGGCTGGGCTCCCAACATCTGTTATCACATTTATGCATCATCACATGACTGGACTACCAGTGAAACAAATACATGCGAAGAACCCAGAGCTGCTGATTCATAGCTTCAGCTGCACGTTTTAACAGATCATGCTAAAAAACTGTGCTTTCTGCAGAGCCTTATAGATAGGTGGATATAATACAGAAATGCAAATTGACTCTGGATCTAAACATATGACGTGCATATAAAGGGAGGGTGGTGTAGTCCTGACTCCTACAAACAAATGTCATTGAGATTGAAATGAGATTTAAGAGTAAGATTACAAAATAATGTTCCATACAAATGCTAAATAATGCATGGATCACACTCAAAGCAGGCATTGCAGAGAGGAGGGTGGGATATCCAAAGGGTATAGTGCGGAGTTGTAGATGGGTAACTATCAACAACTGGACTATATACCACTGTGGGATTCCATGGGACACCTGGTAGAGGGATACCGGAGCCTCAGCAGGTCTTGCTCGTATCCCGCTGACTCCAAACCCCCATCTCTCAGCTATCACTGCAACCCTTGGCGTGCACCTAAGATGTAGATAGATAAGCTCTAACAGAATGGAACCTTGCTTTGATTCATTGCCTCACACGATTGGGGTTCAGAACACTTGCTCATGTGGTTGATCGCTCTCCTTTGATGGCAAATGTAAGAAAAGAAACAATCAGCGTCTGGTAACGATTTCAGTGAGAAGCAGCACAATAGCCATTACTGCGTCGCTAAGTCCCACGAGAGCCAGGGAAAACCAGAGCTGGGCCTTCGAGAGGACCATATGTGTCATGACCACCATCTGTAGGATTCTGACGAGGGAGGTTGGTCATGCTGTGTCATGTTTAGAAGCATGCTTACATTGCAGAAGCCACAGCATGTCGACGGGATTCTTAGGCAGTTCGCACATGGACGAATGTGACTTCCTTCCTACAGTAGTACAGTGAGTGCAAGAACTAACAGCTAATCAATACTTTTTTTGTTTAATTAACTTTTTCAAAAATGTTTGGCTCCATGCTTCGCTATTGAGTGCCATGCTAGTGCATTAGTATGGAGGCTTGGTGGTAATGTCTGGAATACGCACCAAATGCATGTAAATAAAGCAACTCCTTGATATTCCTTGCTTTAATTGGGCCACACTGTTAGCCAGGCATGAGATCATGATTGGGTCACACTGTTAGCCAGACATCAGTTCATGATTGGGTCACACTGTTAGCCAGACATCAGTTCATGATTGGGTCACACTGTTAGCCAGACATCAGTTCATGATTGGGTCACACTGTTAGCCAGACATGAGATTATCATTGGGTCACAATGTTAGCCAGACATCAGTTCATGATTGGGTCACACTCTTAGCCAGACATGAGATTATCATTGGGTCACACTGTTAGCCAGACATCAGTTCATGATTGGGTCACACTGTTAGCCAGACATCAGTTCATGATTGGGTCACACTCTTAGCCAGACATCAGTTCCTGATTGGGTCACACTCCTAGCCAGACATGAGATTATCATTGGGGCACACTGTTAGCCAGACATCAGTTCATGATTGGGTCACACTGTTAGCCAGACATGAGATTATCATTGGGTCACACTGTTAGCCAGACATCAGTTCATGATTGGGTCACACTGTTAGCCAGACATGAGATTATCACTGCGTCTCAAGTTAGCCAGACATGAGCTCACAATTGGGTCACACTTTTAGCCAGACATCCGTTCATGATTGGGTCACACTGTTAGCCAGACATCAGTTCATGATTGGGTCACACTGTAAGCCAGACACAAGAGCATAAACCTGACTTGTACGTTAGCCACTGGCTTCTTTGAGAAAGCAATACAGTTGATATTTCACTAAATGTTACCCCTTGATCACTGTTGTTCTAATGAAATACGACAGTAACATAGAATTCCGCAGCTAATCGCATGGAGGAAACAGGTCTTATGCCAGGAAACGCAGGAATGGTATCAGCAGAGGGAAATTAGTCATGCCATTGCGAAAGGCACACTAACCCTTAGTACACAGTCATGTGGGTAGCATGTTCAAATCCACTCAGCTCTGTAGGCCATCTGCTCTGCAATGCATCTGCATCTGCATGGATGTGGAGCATTGCTGCTCTCTCATGTAGCCTTACTAATACCTGTATTGGGCCAACTGTTGGCTTTTCCAATCCATGTTTTCCTAAGCCCGGTGAAGAATGAGTTATTGAAAATTAAATGGCATGAATGAAGCGTGAAGCCATTGTGTGCTTTCCAGGTTGTATGCACTGCTATGTGCGCCCCTAACAATAAACTGCACACAGTTCTCACAGCAGACAGTGATGGATACATTCCTTTTCTGTGCATGCCTAGCTGAGCAGGTGTTGCAAGAGATTATGCAATCACTTGGCTAATGCAGTTGTTACTATATGAAGTCCACATGTTGTTATCTGGCACTTTATCATCTGGACCGCTCTGTTAACATGCACCTGCCATTGCCATTAATAGTAGCATTCCGAATAACACAGTTCAGAAGTCTAGATACACGAGCATTTCAGATGGTAGAGTCCAGGCACTGGAGCAGATAGCTGGGATGCTTTCCTGGCTCACAACCATCCAGAATACAGCAATTCACTAATCTGGCATCGTTTCTTGCCCAGCCCCATGGATTCCCAATGGAGGCAGATAGCAAAGCTGTTAGTCTAGGGCAGTGGTCTTCAAACTTTTTTGACCTGAGCCCCCACCTGAGCAAAATTTGGGCAGGCTGGGCCCCCCCAAAAGTGCCAGATGGGCAGTATATAGAAATGGCTATGAACATTTGTGAGCCATCACTGCTCCTTACTCCTAGTACAGACCCTAGGCTCTCCCCACCCTGCTCCCACCACTATCCCAGTGATCCTGCCCATCCTGCTCCCACCACAGTCCCATAACACAAGCATACACGCATCTTATTTAAATAAAACATAAATCACCATAAACGTACCTTCTGTTTAAAGTCAACTCACATTCTTGAGACAGCTCCTTGAAGCCGCAGTAACATTTCAGGGGCACTCTGTACAAGACCAATTTACATCACATTACATTGCACGTAAAAACATGTAGCGCAGCAGGCTAGACATTTTGGAATTAATAGGGTCTGCTGTGCACATTTTCACTAAGAAAATATGCAGAAAAGGTTACATGTCGTCACATCCAGGAAACCATTAGAACTGTTGCAAGCAAACTGCCAGTAAACATGACTCCGTCATCGCATAATGATTCCCCAATCCGGACATGCTGTCTCTGCTTGCAGCTGTTTCAAAAGCATGTGGTAGTTCTTTGAAGAATAAATCCATTCCATTAAAGGCTCTTTGAAAGCTGTCCAAAGGTTAGTGAAGAAACAATTATGTAGCACTTTTCAGAGCTGGTTGAAATCCCTCACTCCTTCTCCACTGGAGTCTTGGCATGGGGGCTTCGGGACCGGAGGCCATTAGGAAGTGCATTACCCGCGTGACCGCATAAATAATGCTGCCGCCCTCTTCTTCCGCAAGACATGAATATTTCACTTCTCAGGAGAAACTTGCTTCTAGCATTCGGAGCTTTAAAAAGGCAACGTTGCCTCATCAGCTCGCATTATTTCTTACAGGGCTTTATATCGAGCTTAGTGCGCCGAGATTAAAAAAAAAATTTTGGCAGAGGGTTCCTGGAAACTTAGAAGTGAGCCTGGAGTTAGGAGTCTTAGGTGATGTGTAGGAATTAGTGTCCCTTCCCCAAAATTAGGAGTTATATAATCGCCTTGTGACAAACTATACCTCTTTATAAGTCATACGTTGACTTCTGCCTGACGCTCAAACATGGTTAACCCAGTGTCTGTGTAGGAGATCTCCCAGCCGGTTTCTAGAGCCCTGAGTGTTTAGCTTTTTTGCTCAGCCTTCTTGCTTTCTGAAGAATTCTAACCCTGTGCAATTAAGCAATAATCTTACGTGATCTGTTTAAGAGGACATTCCTGCTTCTTATTGTTTCAACACCTCTAATGAAAGGTGAATGGCCTGTAGGTGCATGCCTGCTGTGACAGAATGCCATCTGTGATGGTGGTATTGCCCAAACTTGTTCAAATATTAGTGATAAGGATGTTGGTAAGCCTGCCTCTGGGAGTGAGCTCTGCTAATAATGCTCACTGTCATAAAGCTCCATGCCAAAAGGTGCACACATGTACCTCTGCTGTTACTGTTTACTGACATCCACCAGCAGCTGCCTTGTTGTGGCAACAGCACAAGGGTCACATCTAAATTCCTGTGCCTAGCCTCCTGGGAACCAAAGTTCCAATGACAAGGGTCTGACTTTTTCCTTAAGTAGCCCTGATCTAAATTATACAATTGTGGAATACCAGGTTCTGGGGGCAGTTTGATCAGTAACTAAATATTCGCCTTGTTGGTTTTCAACATGGTGGCTACTGGGATTACACAATTATATAGCCACAATCAATTGATGTTAATATATTGCCAGCTTGGTGGGCAATAACTCATTCATGACAGGGCCTGGTGTGCATTTAGTTTTCTGGCCTAGTTTCCTCCAAAGCAACTATTTTAAATCACACCATGGTGCTAATGACTGTAGAACATGTGAGGTAGGCAGTCAGAGGAAGGGGGCAGGGCCACAGTAGCCCAGGTCAGCACTACAGTCCACAGTGGGGTGCAACCATCTTACATTTTCTTTGGGTCCCCAAAGTTCTTTCCCCTTCCCAAATCCTAGTGACAAAGCAATCTTGGTATGAAATAACCATGCAAGAAGATTTTGAAACAGCAGTCAGAATGTGACCCATTATGTAAGGCAAGAGGGGTGCCAATCCACTCTGGTACTTTATTTATATAAGTGTGGGGGGTTGGGGGCTCTCAGGTGGGACCCTCCCCTTAATTGATTCATCTTTGACCACTTGAAGAAAGATTAATCTGGAACCTGGTTGGGAGTACAGTCAGCTCCAAAGTGCTCTGCCACATAGATGAAGACCCCGATCTCCAAGGAAGAGGCAAGTTCTTCCCCTAACCATACCAAGGAAATATTTGGGTTGACTGTTGCTTGACAAGACCTGCAGCTGAAACCACTGGTAGCCTGGACCTGCTCACTGGATGTGCAAGTCCTGTCTACATACCTCCCAGGCTGGGATCTCAGAAGGAGGATTTACCTTGTTATTGGAGACCCTTGATGGGGTCTCCCCCCACATCCAAAAGTCAAGCACCAGTTCTTCCAACTGCAAACCATTTTCAAACCGGCTCAAACTCTTCAAGTTGCCTTTTGAGCTGCTCCATGCACTCGCAGCTGCCTTTCACACTTGCTGCGTAGCTATCGAACAACTGACTCAACCAATCTCCTATTAAAACTCCACCATTTTCTGATCACAGTTGAAGAATGGCATCACATTGTAGGGCCCTTTTGAGCTGACTCGACCAGTTCGAGATACTGACTCAACCCATCATCGCCTGGTTTCTTCATCCAAATTCGAGCCGATCATCACTACAAGACTGAACCACATCTTTTGATACTCTGAGGTGACTCAATTGTCTCGATAGCCACAATCCCGTGGGAACAACTAACTCAAAACGCATTTACGCTGACTCAAGCTGCTTAAAGCGCCTAAAACTCCACCTCAATGCTTTTCAGCATCAAAGACAAGCATTACAAGATATTTGAAGTGTCCTGTTACCCTGGACTGTATTTAAAGACATATGTGACTTGTGAGAACCCACTCTCTACCGATTTTGAAGACATATTCAATAATTTTGACAATAACTGCTACTGCCAGTGTCTGTGCAGCCTTGTTTTAAAACCGTAGTGGTCCCTTTATTCCAAAGGCGGCATTCTCTGTGTTTTCCTTATCAGAGGTGGGTTAAACATTTCTTTAAAATAGTTGTTTGTATTGTTATTCTTATGGGACCGTGAATGGGCATTCTTATATTCTGCTACCACAGTACCATTGCTGTTTGGTCTGCTTGTGTACTAGCTCACACTCCTCCTGAAGTGTACAGCCTGGCCTTGGCCTATGCTATCCAAAGAGGCGATTAGAATGACTCTCTGTTTAGGAGTAGTGTAGAACTGAGAAGGAGGTTTATTCTCTGCTCTTCCCTATTTTCCTGCAGAGCAGTATTCATTCCGTCACCTGCCGTGTACTGTATTTCTTTGTTCCCATGCATAAAACTGTCTGTGCTATACAATTTAGTATAGAAATCGAAGTGGATGTAACTTTCATGGTTTAAAATCTGTGACCACGTGATCCGATATTGTGGTTGTGTGGAGGTCGTGGGATATCTTTCTTGCAGTAAGAATGGCACATATTGGAACAAAAGGAGTCTGGGATGGAGAGCAAAGCTGCCACATTCTAAATGTCACGGAAAAGAAAGTGCAAGCAATTGTAGGAGTGCAGAAGTAAGGCTCGGACACAATGGTGGCATATTTTTGGGTATAAACTTTGATCAAGAAAGGGTTGGAACAATGCCTCTCTGTCCCTAAAGCTACGAGGGGTTCCTCTGCCTCAAAAAACACTAGTGAAATTGTTCAAAACTAAAATGTCTCTCACTGTCATGTCTCAAAAGCCTACCTCTGTCCCTAAGATTAATAATTTAAAGCAACTGTGCAGGGATAATCTCGTCCCAAAGTAAAGTGTTCATGGTATTTCCGACCAACAGTTAAGTTCTCAGTCTCTTGAAAAAAACAATGTTTAGAAATATAAGATTCCAAGGCTAGGGTCATGCTCCTTTCCCCTAGACGTCTTCTTGTTCAACTTCCCTTCTTTTTGGGATCCTGAGCCCCACATAGGTTTAGGTAAATGTCAGTGGGCAATTCACGAGTATATGCTTCTTGGATTAACAGTTCTTTAGCCCTCTTGGCACACATCCCCACCAAGCATAGGATTCATTCTAATTAGTCCTTCCAAGTTATTGACCCAGTTATTCTCAGACTCAAACAAATTTGTCCTCTTCAGTTGTAGGGTTCTTGTCCCTCTTATTCTCAACCTCTCATGTGGGTGTTGGTCCCAGACTCGCATTAATTCTGAATGGCTTGGTTTACTCTCCTGCCAAGCAACTGTCCTTTCATGGACTGTCTCTCCTTCTCTCACAGAGTCCCAGACCCTCTTAGTCTCCATTACTTTAGACTTTCATCTCTCATATTGGTGCAGGTCCCATACTCGAAATGTAGTGTTGTATCCGCTTGGTTTACTCCCCTGCCAAGCATACAATTCTTCCTTATTTGCTTCTTCTACAATCAGCAATTCTCCACTCTGCTGTATCTGATACTCTTGATATCCTTGCCCCTGTCATGAGAATCCGCCTGAAGCCCAAATCTAAGTGCAACTCCTGATACGACTCAGACCTCGTCACTCTAAAACGCAAGTGCAGGGTAGCCGAGAGGAGATGGCGTGCTTCATGTACATCATCTGGCAAACTGGCCTGCCGCCTCCTCCTAAGGCAATACCGGCTCTCTGTCCTAACCAAGCAGAGAGCTCATATCCAAGCTCGCGTCTCTGCGGTATGAAACAACTCGGCTGAACTCTTTAAAATCTGCAAGGAACTGGCCAATCCCGCAGCAGTCTCTACCTCTCATGTCCCTTCCCAGGCCCTCTGCACGGCACTGGCTTCTCACTTCATCTCTTAAACTCAGGACATCCTGTCCTCACTCTCCTCCTATGACATCCTAAAATTCATCACATAATCTCAAAAAATGGAACCCCATGCACAAAAGACTTGTACATTTGTGATACTCCACTAAGAGCTGCACTGTCTAAGAATTGAGCTGTATGTCACCCGCAGAGTGGAAATTGGGTGTCTCTTCAAAAATGCTCTCTTTCTCATAGATTATGCATGCATGTGGATTGATTAAAGAAGGGCAGTCTTGGGGGATTGGTTTCAATTAACTTTGAATGCCTCATGCGCAGCTCCCTCTGTAACTCTTGTAACAAAGTAGTGAAGGCATGGTCTCACTGACATTATAGAGACTGTTCTGCTCCAAGGGGGAGCCAGCCTTTGTGGGAGCCCTAAGTTTAACTCCTTAAGTGCTAAGGGTGAGTATGGACTCTCCTGGTTGCAGGACATTGTGAGCCCCACATCACCACTGTAATGTATGTAAGGTGATCTCATATAGTGCTCTTCTGCCAATAGGGTTGGCTTCGCTGTGCACGGCTCTGTAAGAAAAGAGGGCAGCTGTGTTAGTTGGATAGCAGAAAGGAGGCTACAGATATGTCGATATGAAAATCTAAATGTTGTTTGTGGTTGGTACCGACCGGGCAGGTTGGCCATATGGGCAGCCCTTGGATTGTGAAGTGAAAAATGTATAGCATGGATGTTGATAGAGGATGGATACAGTCTGAACTGTTAAGTACACTAGACATAGAAGGTCATCTGAAGGAGTTTGGGAGGTCAAAGGACGGAAGATTTTAGTAGTGAGGAGTTAGATGAGGGATGAGGAGTTTGCCGGGGGTGAGGGTGTTGTCACTCCTTGGCTCTTGGTGGTAGATTTCACTGAGATTAAAGGAAGAGTGTCTCACAACAGAGGTTGCATGAGTCTGATTGGTTTCCCGCAGATGATAGTGCCAAGAGTTTAGAAAAAGCTTGCCGTAAATTAGCACATTTTTGGTGCACATTTTTTTCTTGTTGTTGAAAATTTGGTTTTATTGGAGTTTTACAATTATGACATTATTCAAAAAAGAATGCAAACATTGGTATATATCAAAGTGAGGTCACAACTTTTGCCCCCCCCCAACCCACCTCCCACACCCGCCACCCCCATCCCATGCCATGGTTTAATGGTCGATAACAACAACAGGGTCCAGCACATCATCTGAAGATGCAATGCGAGCATACGGTTGCTTCCGAAAGAAAGACGGTGCTCAAAAAACAAGGTCCAACATATAAAAGGCACATTTCCTGTAACAATCGATCTCTTCCCACTCCAAGGGGGTCGCCCCGATAGTATTGTTCCCATCGAGAGGACCGTCTGAGCTGATTACTTATGCCTCAGGCTATTTTCCCATATTTATCCAAAAATGGCAGCCATAGGGCCTCGATGTTAGATTTGGATTCATCGATCAGGTGGGTAAGATACTCCATATCATAGATTGCCCGTGTTTTCTCTACCCACTCCCCCTCCCCAGGAGGTCAGGGTGATTTCCATTTTTGGGCCCAGCAGCATCTAGCCGCGACTAGAATGACCTGCAACATATGGTCGTGTTTCACCTTGGGGCCCCCCTCAACCTCAATGCCGAACAACACCAGCCAGGGGGACAGAGTTCTCACCATTCCGTCCACTCCTCTTATCCATGACAGGACCTCACTCCAGTAGGTCTGTGCCACATGGCACTTCCACCACATATGGACATAATCCCCCTTTTCAACGTGGCATTTCCAGCAGTGGGGGTCATAGCCTTTTCTCATTCTGGCTATCCTCTGTGGGGGGTAGTGCCATCTGTGTATCAACTTCAGGGCCTGGTGGTGGGATTAGGGTGCAGTTGTGGAACGGTGTGCCTGCCTACAAATCTTGGTCCATCTTTTTTCCGTTATGGGGGTGCCTAAATCCTTCCCCCATTGTACTTGGGAAGATGGGGGGTCCCGTGGGGTAGAGAACAACAAAAAGCTATAAAGCTGTAATATCACCCCCTTGGTACCTTTATTATGTGGTATGAGGAATTTCTCAAAATCGGTTAGGTCCCGCCTGAGTGTGTCACCCCATCTGCTCTCGGTAAGGGCATCCTTAAGCTGTAGGTATCGAAAGGGGGAGAGATTAGGGAGGCCCAGGGCGTCCTTCAGGTCACCTAGAGATATAAACGCCCCATCCACCCAAAGCTGTCCGGCCCTACAAAGACCCACCTCGTACCATTGCTGGCAGGCTAGTGGTTCGTTGATCCCATCCCAAAGTGGCAGAGCCCAGATGAAGCTCAAAGGTGAGGGCCACGTCGTGAGCCATCTTGGGTAACCCCCTTCCTTCCAAATAGACCACAGCACTCCCAGCACTGGATGTTTTAGAACCCTTCTCGGATTAGATGTATTGGGGACTCATAGCCACTCGTCCAATGTGACCGGCGAGAAGAGTGTTTTATCCAGTGTTACCCATTGTTTCTTTGGGCCGGTCGTCAGATGATCAACAAGGACGCGCAATTGTGACGCCTTATAATAAGTGTTTAGATCTGAGAAATTAACTCCACCCTCATCCTTGGGTCTAGTGAGAGTGTCATAAGCAATCCTGTGGGATTTACCGGCCCATAGATAGCGGAGAAGGTCCCGCTTGATCTCTAGGAGAAATGAGCTCGGTATCTGGGTTGGCAGCATTTGAAACAGATATAAGAATTTCGGGAGGATTACCATTTTGATGGAGTTGAGGCGAGCCATCCATGAGAGGCCGGATTTTGACCAGCGTCCCAGGTCGTGTTTGATTGACCTCCATAGGGGCGGGTAGTTTACCTTAAAGAGATCTTCTAGGTGTGATGGAATTCGGATCCCCAGGTGAGAGAGTCCCTCTGTTTGTTTAAAAAATGGGAGGTTATCTTTGTATTGTCCCTCGGTCTCGTTGAGCTGGCCTGCCGGGAAAACCACTGATTTATCTACATTGACCTTATAGCCTGCCAGGGAACCATATCGCTCCAGACTATTCAACACCTCTGGGACTGATTGGGATGGTTTAGAGAGGTACAGGAGGACATCGTCGGCAAACAGGGTTATTTTGTAGTCAGTTCCCCCTATTTTAACACCCTGGATCTGATCATTAGTCCTGATTGCTATGGCCGAGGGTTCCATCACCAGGGCGTATATGAGGGGAGACAGTGGGCATCCCTGTCTTGTGCCTCTCTCTAAAGGAAAGGACTCCGACTCTCCTCCATTGACCACCACTTTGGCGGAAGTGCGGGAGTAAAGGGCCGTCATCCATCCCCGCCACCTGGGTCCCATCCCCAAGGACAGAACCCCCTCCATGAAGGCCCAGCTCACCCTGTCAAACGCCTTCTCCGCGTCTAGAGACAAGAGAAGAGCACCATCGGATTTCACTCCATTTGAGCTCAGTATGTGCAGGGTTTTGCGCATGCTGTCTGCTCCTTGTCCATTTACTACAAAGCCTACCTGATCGGGATGGATCAGTCGGGGGAGACACCTTTCTAGACGTGTCGCCAGGATCCTGGTGAAGATCTTGGCATCTGTGTTCAGAAGCGAGATGGGCCTGTATGAGCCACACTTCGCTGGGTCTCTGCCCGGCTTAGGGATAACTGTGATTATGGCCTGCAGGAATGTCGGTCGAACGGTTTCTAAGGTTTTGATTTGGTTAAATAATTTGGTCAGGGGTTGGGTTAATTCGGACTGAAATTGTTTATAGAAATCCGCTGTGTACCCATCTTCTCCCGGGGTCTTGCCTATTTTAAGCTTTTTGATGGCGTCTTCCACCTCCTCCTCTGTTATCTCTGTGTCTAGTGTCTCCCTCTCTAGGTCTGTGAGCTTGGGTAGGGGGTAGTCTTCAAGATATTTTAGAATTTCATCCAGTGATTCACCCTCTTGTTTAGTGTAAAGGGCCTTATATAAGGCCGCAAATGATTCGGCTATATGTTCAGTTTTTATCTGGGCGTTACCTGCCCCGTCCTTGACCTTTTCTATGTGTCTGCCCGCCCTGTTTCCCCTCAGCCTATGTGCCAGAAGAGTTCCAACCCTGTCGCCCCTCTCATAGTATCTCTGCTTCGTGTATCTCATTTTCTTAACTACCTCTCCAATCAGGATTGTATGCAGAGCTTGTCTCTTCTCTCTCATTTAATTCAGGAGGTTTTCGCGGTCTATGTTTCCCTTGGTGAGCTGTGCCATCATGGCCCGCAGGTCTTCCCGGATTCTGGATTCTATCAGGGCCCTCTCTTGCTTCTTGCTCGAACCCTCTGCGATGAGGAGACCCCTGAAGGTGGCCTTCGCTGCCTCCGAAACTGTAACCATTGGGACTTCCCCTGTGTCGTTTGATAACAAGAAGAAGGCTTCTATTTTATTCTTAAGGAATTCCCTAAACACCTGGTCCCTCATGAGGGTGTCGTTACAGCGCCACCTACGTGATTTCACGGTGGCTTGCAGCCGCCATTCCATAACGAGGAGTTCATGATCCAAATAGGTCACAGATTCAACCGTGGGGTTTCCAACCTCTCCCCCTCCCTCCTCCGACAACAGCAGCAAATCAATTCTGGTATATGTTTGGTGGGGAGGGCAGAAGAACGTGTAACCCCCAGGGGTTTGCCAGCATTTGCGCCATACGTCAACCCAGTAGTACTCTTGTAGGAGGTCCCTCAGGGCGAGATTATCTTTTGTGGGGGCTTTCGGTCCCGTCCCTTTAGCCGACCACCAGTCAAGATGGGGGTCTGTAATGAGATTGAAGTCTCCGCCCAGGATTGTGGCTCCCTCGGCCCACCCGTCCATGACCCCAAGAACCTTGTGGATAAACTTGACTTGGCCGGTATTGGGCGTGTACAGGGTGGCTAGTGTGACTCGTGTGCCCTGGGCTGACCCCTTGATCGCAAGAAATCTACCTCCAAAGCCCCTTTTCATCTCTACATCAGTGAGATGCAGCGATTTACCCAAGAGGATACCCACTCCCTCCTTCTTTGAGGATTTGTGCAAGGCCCAGAAGTTTCTACCTATCTCCTTTCCTTTGATCGTTGACTCGGTCCCCCTTCTATAGCGGGTTTCTTGTAGGAAGAGGGCCAGTAATTTCTGTTTGCGGAATAAGTTACTTGTGAGAGACCGCTTGTTTTGCGAGTTGAGACCTTTCACGTTGAGCGTACCGATCTGACCTTCAACCATGGTCGTCGCTATCCTTGCCCTGTAAAGCCTCAGTCAGTGCCCCCGTTATCATCCGTAGACTTGAACCCCAGAACCATGGCATGGCGTTCCCTATTTCTTTCCCCTGGCCCGTCCCCTCGCCCCTCCCCGGTTCCCCATTTCCCTTACCCATTTTGGTAGGCGTCCGTCTCCATCGCCGACATACATCGGGTTTAGTCAACGAACCACCAGGGCCGCTGCCTGGGCCCCGAGAGAGAAATAGTGTGGATCGTACCCTCCAGGTTATACCTATAGGAACATTATACAAGGTTAGTCGGAGTGCAATCCTTCTACAAGACCTCCCCCGCCCCAGCCCCCTATACTCCCGCTGCGTGTCTTGTGTCTCATAGGGGCAAGATCCCACCATGAACTAGCTACCAGTGTGAATCAGGGGAGTTCTCGAAGGTCTCGGGGGACGCACCTGGTCCCCTTCTGACAACTGAGAACACCACCACTCCGTGTTTCAGACAGGTGGGACCCGAAACCTTCAACCATCAATTTCGGCATAAGCCTCGCCAACCATGATAACATCACAATACAACATAACACGCCCCCAAACATGGAGGGGTCCATGGGGGCCATGCGGGAAAATGCAATACAATACAATAACATCACATTTCTTAACTTTCTCCCCTTCTCTCTTAATCATTCGGATCCATCGCGCGGGCCTTGGCGTCAACAAAAGTGGAATGAATGTTTCTCCCCAATTCGCCGACGCCCACGGAGGGCGAGTGAGCGAGTGAACCACAACAGGTCGGCACTGCGTTCCTTTTAACTTCTCCTCTATCTGATAATCATGCAGGTCCTCCACATCCCTCCGAGGGGTGCCTGGTTTTTCTGAATTTCCGGGTGCCCTTCACTTTGTGTTTCCCCTGGCCGAGGTCAGGGCCCAGTGGGACATGGCTCGGGCATCCGTCGGATCCGCCGTTCTCCCCTGATGGCCCGGGGGGAACCCCGATCAGTTCGTTGATGCCTCTCTGGATGTCCTCTTCTGTAACGAGCTGAAAGTTTTCCCCTTGCCATTCAAAGGATAGATGGAATGGGTGTCCCCAGCGGTACCGGACCCCCTTCTCCTGCAGCCACCTAGTGATCGGACTGCATTTTTTCCTCATTTGTAGCGTGAGGGCGGATAGGTCCTGGTAGATTGCCACCCTGGAGTTGTCGTATTTTATCTCTCTTAGAGTTCTAGCTCTTTCAAGTATTTTTGCTTTGTCTCTGTGATAGTGGAACTTCGCAAGCACGGAGCGTGGGCCCCTACTGCCTCCGCCAGCTCGATGAACCCTATCAATCAGGATAGTTTCCCCAGAGTCAATTCCCAAGACCATCCTAATGATCTCCTGCACTTTGCCCTCCAGGCCGGTCTGGGTCTCCCCCTCCACCTCCGTCAGGCCGAAGAATCGCAGGTTACATCTCCGTTCACGATTTTCCATGTCATCCACTTTGAGGCAGAGTTCCCCCTCGCACCGCTGCATCTCTTTAAACCTTGCCTCCATCTGGGTCTCCAAGAAGACGGTGGACACCTGGTTATTCTCTACCCCCTCCATTCTGTCCTCCAACGTGGAGACCTTGGTGGTGAGGTCAGCTAGCTTGGCTCCCATGTCCGTTCTCATCCCCCTGATTTCGTCTAAGATTGTCTGTATATTGTTCTGCATGGTGTTCATATCGTGGGTTGGCGTAGGTGGGGAGCTGATCTCCATCTCTTGTTTTCGGGGAGTGAATTGGTATCCTGCCAGGGTTTCTTTCCAACTCATGAGGGTGTCTCCACCTCTAAATCTTCGTGGTTTCCTAATGTTCCTTGAGGTCTCCCCCGGTTCAGTACCAACTCCGATGAGGTGTGGTGGTTAGGACGGGCGGGTCGGGCCCCAACCCCCCCCACAGCCAGTACTCACGGTTACTCCGACGTGGGGCCGGTGGGTGCATTCAAAGGTCGCCGGGGTGGTAGTCGCTGTGGATGGCAAGTAGTAGGCCCCTAAATAGGGTGGTGAACCCCACGATGGGCCCTGCACTCTGCCGAGGGGCCCAGGCGCGCTCCCGCGTCGGCCCGGGCCTATTAGGTGTAGGCCTCTGAGGGTTGTGTCGCAGCAGCAGTCGGGGGGAGTCCCTATGGTAGTTGTTGCAAAGATGTTCCCCACCGCCGGGGCGAGAAGAGGAAGTGGTCCTGGTTAGCTCCTGCGACGGGTCGAGATACACAGACGCGTGTGCGGCAGGCCTGGATCTGACCGCGGAGGCCCGGGGCGTACTGTCGTCCAAAACTGCCGCAGCGGGAGCCGAGGGTGGTCTCGTCGGACAAGGGCTCTGGTTTCCGAGGGGCTCCCACGAGCTTTCAGCGATGCCGGCAGAGGCGCGGGGTCTCGATTCCTCAGATTGATCCCCGCACAGCGCCCATCTGCGGGGAGGAGGGGCCCGGCCACGGAGCTTCACCTCGTGCGCGGCACAGGCCTGGAGGGGGGAGGGGAAGAACGGAAGCTCCAAGCCAAATATCTCGGGGACCCAGAGCTCGGGAAGGTATCGCCGGAATCCCCAGGAGTTCCCCCACCTGGGTTCAGCCTTTGTAGGAGGATAACGTTCCTTTTATCGCAGTTTACTCCACAAATCTCTCGGGGCTTCAGGGGAGCCGATCGATCAGGCAGCCATCACGCCTGTGCCCCCTGGTGGCCTCCTGGTGCACAGTTTTTAGTCGGTTGCTATTATTTTTCATTTCTTTCAAAGTGGCTGGTTAAAAAGCAAAGTTTTGGGCTGTTTTCTGAAAATCAGTTGGTTCACCACAGGTGCCAAAGTTTGCAAGTCCCTATAAACTGAGATGCCCTGATCCATCCACTGCCTTCAAAGGAAGCCCTCCATAGAATGCACAAGGAGTATTTTCGGATTACTGTGAATTGATCAAAATAAATTGACCTACACATTTTTTGTGTTAGAGTTTTTTTTAAAAATAATGGGGGGTTGGAGGACCCACACCCCCTCTCACTTCCCCTACATTAACCTATTCCTTTACCCCACCCACATCTATATATTTAATATAAATTAACCAAATTACCTATCAAATTCACCCATTCTGAGTAGGTCCATTTTGTATTCGATCAATTTGGGTATTGCCATATTTTCATGTCATAATGGATTTTGTACACCCTTGTATTAAAAATGACCTGCTAATTACAGAGGCAAGCAGTGCTCTGTATGTCTATTTATTTGAAGGATAGGGATGCCAATGTCTATCAGAAATGACTCACAATAACACATTTACGGATGGCGGAGGCATTCCCCAGAAGTGTGCCTGTACAATAGCACAAATATGAGAATAAGGGATGAGCTAGTATATGATGGTGTGAACAAAGTGGGACATAGACCAGGGACAAATAAAAAAAAAACACACAACAACAATATAAGAAACAGATGACTTACACATATAACATTACCTAGGGGAGCAAGTGCTTCACAGATATAGAAAATTACATTATTGCATTGTTACACAACCCTGAAGGGAGTGGTTGGGTCAGGTAGGGAGAATAGGGAGAAGGCAGATGAGCTCCATCTTCGGCAAGTAAATGACATTTAAGCCAGATGGGATGGCATAGATTGTGCTGAGCAGTAACCAAGGAAGCAGGGTGATATGGGAGAAAGAGCAGAAGCAAATGGTGGCACAAGGGAGAAAGGGACTTTGAAGTTGAGTGCCAGAAGCAATGTGAGGGAATGAGATGGGGAGTAAACATTGATACAGCCATACAGGTACAGTGGACAAACACCATTGATAACTTTGTAGACTGTGTAGACTTTTTAGACTAGGAGAAAGAATTACAAATGCAGCTGTTGTTTATAGATGGCCAACCAACATGGTGTTGGTAGGAAGAAGTGGGGGAAGGTGTGGTTAGGTTGTAGAGAGTGCAGGTGGCACAGGTTGAGGACTTTGTCTAGAAGAGGAAAGAGTAAAGAGGAATGCTCCTGAGTAGGTCTGAGCAGTACTCAAGTTTGCTGAGCATAAGGGTGGAAATAAGAGTTTTCATAGAGTAGGTAGTAGAACGTGGGGACATATTCTGAATTTAGGTATGGTTAATCAGAGCAGCAAAGGTCATTGTAGTAACACATGTTTGCAGTCAGAGGTCATTTTTAAACACAACTTCAAGGTTGTGAGCCTTCGGCAACGGAGCAATACGGTCAGGCAGGAAGGAGATAGGTGAGAGTAAGGGTGGGATGGGGTTGAAAGCCAGGCGAAAAATGACTTTCATTTTTGAAGAGTTTGGCATGAGGCAATGGAAAGCCATTCAGTGATGATTGCATTGTGACAGTTGGTAAGCTGTTCCAAGATGGCTGCAGCGAAGAAGGGAGAAGTAAAAGTAAATTGAGTGTTAGCAACAAAAAGGTGATACTGAGAGGCAAAGCAACGATAAATCCTGAGGAAGAGCTTTAGAGGTTTAAAAGCAGAGCTCCAAGGACTAATCCTTGGGGAACACAAACAGAGAGAAGGTTGGAGTCAGAGGTGTACACATTTCAGGAGATTTCAAAAGGAGACACCTCCCCAGTAGGACACAATCCAGCAGAGAGCAGATTTGCCAAACGTTAGGTTGTGGAGACTAAGGAGGACAGAAGAGTGGTAAAATTTGTCTAAAGCAACTGAGACGTCCAAAAGGAAGAGTGTAATAATTTGTTTGGAGTAGTGAGCACTAAGAGAAAAAGTTGGAAACATGCATGCGTACAGTCTTGGTGGAATATTTACTATGGAAGCCAGCCTCAAGTGGATCTCCAAGGCTATTATTCTCAAGGCATTTAAGGATGCGGTTGAGGACCACCTGCTCAAGGACCCTTGAAACATTGGGAAGTAAGAAAAGTGGGTTTCTTCAAAAGTGGGGGGAAGTTGCAAAGGCAGAAGGCAGGGAAGAGAGCATAAATAGAAAACAGGTCGATAGCAGCAGAAGATGGATTGGTGCTGTAAAGGATGGTGATAATTCAGTGGGAGAGGTAGGAGAGAAGCAGTGGAGAGTAGAAAGTATAGGTGGAGGTGGTGTTGGACAGAATGATGGTGGGGAAGGGGAGATAGAGGAAGGCTGTTATTGTTATTATTATTATTATTATTATTATTATTATTATTATTATTATTATTATTATTATTATATGCTTATTTACTGAATGCAAACCTATCTTCAGAAAGTAAAAAAGTGCTTTACAGAGTAATAGGGGGAACAACAGTAATGAGGGAGTTAGTAACGAGGGATATAGTAGGAGCTGGGACAGAGTGATGAGCGGGTGGAGTAGTGACAATCCCCAGACATGGGCAACAGTCAGCTAGCACCAGCTAAAAGTATGAGCAACCAGGGCTTAGCATAGAAGAGGGTGCAGTACCTGCAGGTGGAAAGGACAGGGGACACAGCAGGAGGCTATACAAGAGGGGCTGAATGCTTGTAAGGCCACGGGGACCAGCAAAGGTGGAGGGGCAATTACAAGAGGAAAGGGCACAGTACGGCCCCAAAAGTCTAGTCTGCTGGGAGAGCAGGGGTGAATTCCTAGGTGTGGGGGAGGAGCAAGCCCTTGAAAAGAAAGGTATTGTGCTCTGTGTCACAATGTGAGAGTCATACATTTTAGAGATTTTAGAGTAAAGGTAGTGAGCAAAATAATTATCAAAGAGGGAGGATGCTACATATATTGGCTTGGGAGATCTGAGCAAAGCTTGCTGGATAGATGAAAAATTGCTTGAGTGATTTTGCTAAGGGATGTGATTATGTTTGTGAAGCAGGAGGATTTGGCAGAGTCCAGTGCAGAGGCAAGGGCAACAAGGGAATTTATGTGGGCTAAGAATGGGCTTGAGGAGAATTATTGGCATCAGTGTCTAAGTGGTGACACATGTTTGTTTTGCGGTTCTGGACCTCAGAAGTGATCAAGAAGTTAGGACTTGACTAGGAAGGTGCGGATGTGTCTGTGGGATGCAGTTGCTCGAAGGCAGATATCAGTGCATAGTCATAGTCAGAAAAGTATGTTTAATGCAAGGGGCATAAATAGGGTAGCCAGACAGGAGAGAGGTCCTCCCATCATCATGGTATGGGCCAACAGAGTCCTGCCTGAATATCCTGTTGGTCATTGAAAAGGGCAGAGGAGGAGTAAAGGATGAAGCAACAGAGATGTTAAAGCAAGCAATGGAATGATCACAGGGGTGGGGAGTAGTCGATTCATAGGTTAGAAGAAAAAAGCGAAGTAGAACGAAAGACACCAGCAAAGAGTTCCCAGAGTCGGCCGGCTGGTCATACAGAGAGAGTAAAAGGAGTGGTTAGATGGGGGGCGGCTAAGTTCAAGGTGCATGGCTGCATGGCTACAGAGGGCTTGGGAATGTTAAAGTCACCTAGAAAGACACTGGGAACGTCAGCAGGAAGTGACTCAATGGGAAGGCTCTGGTCAGATAAGGAGTAGTTAAGAGGGCCAGAACAGAAAGAGAAGTAGGAGGAAGGAGTGGTATAGTGAAGTATTCAAAAGAGGAAGAGGTTCTACCAGAGGTTGGCGGGGGGCAATGGTGAGAACCTTGGTGATAAGGAAACCCACTCCACCCCGCTTCCCAACAGGTCAGGGAGAGTGGGAGAAAGTAGTGTGGAGCGTAGACCAAGGTTCTGTAATAGTAAAAAGACTTGTGTAGGGATTGTGCATTCCAAAGTGTAGCGTGTTGTCATTGAAGGCTAAGGGGGATGCTTGGGCCACCCCTACATCCTGAGGATTCAAGCTGATCATTGCAGCTAGTTCAAAGGGGACGTAGCGAGTGGAGAAGGCAGGACAAAACCATCCATTGAGAAGCACTAGCTTGCTGTGAGGGGACACTACATCTCTACCCTGCAAAACATGTGGCTGCCCGGTGGCTGGACCAGTCAGGCACATCTCTACGCATAAGGGTGTTTTTTAGATAAGCATACGTAGTTTTCTTACAGTGTATAACACTGAGTGATTAAGAAAAATAAATTTACCTTGGTTTAATTCATTGCTATACAACCCTATTTATTTCCTACTAATCTGTGACTTATACTCTGGTCGTACATCACACTCTTTATTATTTTCTGATACAAGCATTTCCACACAAGTAACATATTCTAACAGTTTTGCCCGCACAGGGTTGCACGCATTATATGGAGTGCAGCAGCAGAAGGCCGGCCAAGCAGCATAGTGACATTAATAGTCATCACAATGTACTCAACTCATGCTCACTCGCTGGATAGGTAGCTCACCGAGTTAGGTGCTTGTTGCTGAGATCTGTATTCAGAGGGCTGATCACATCTTCTCGTCAAAGACCAGCTCAGTTTCTGATTCTTCCGGCGATGATGCATTGTTTTCCATTCAAATTGCTAAGAATCACACTGGCGCTGTGAAGTAAGGTAGCAAGCATTATCTTAAAACAGAGGCATGAAAGCACGTTTGTTTTATTTTTACCATGGCCCACGCACAGTGCCGTTTGCATATTGAATGATTAATATAACTAAGCTAATTACTGGTAAAATACGCATTCAACAATGTATGCAGAAGTCTTTTGCTGTGGCAGTGCACAGCAATCACAGTGGGGTGCGTGTGTGTGCGTGCGCATGCGCGTGTGTGGGGCACCTTTTAATGGTTTGATAAGGGCACTGCAGTCTTATTCTGCCGGGCTACTGGTGGCATCCGATTCTAACCAAGCCTGGACCTAATCCCTGGGCAGAGCTAGCAGCTGCTGCTTTTGTACTAAAGAGAACATGTGTTATGCATGATTTGAAGTAGGAAGCCGCCTTGTTTCGTTATGTGTAGGCTTAGCTCCTGGTGATCCTAGATCATGCACCCACATACCAGCTTTGTAATATACCATGATCTACAACGTGGGCCCTATGATGCAGTTATCAACAACTACTAATTCCCGAAGCTACACTTCTCCGTTTGAGAGAGGCTGCTGATCTCTACAATGGTCTGTTTGGCGGGGGTGCCTGCAGGCCATTAAGCCGGGGCTTGTCAAGGGGGCGTGGCCTAATGATTAGACAGGCGAACACCACTGTTAGGCCACGCCCCCTTGATGGGCCCCAGCTCGTTTTGCAGCCCCGCTTAAGGTAATGGTTACACACCAATAGTATTTAAAGCATGCATCAGAGTTTCTTCTGGGCATGTTAACATAAGTCACTAGACTAGTTGTCATAGTCTTTTTAGAAGTGTGTTTATATGTTGGAGGTGCAGAATATAGAGAATAATACAAAAATATGTTATGAGAAGGTCCAATGCAGACCACTTCATTTTAGAAGTAATACTGATTTGCCTAAGGTTTGCACTCTTTGTACCCTTTCACCATGTCACATATGGGCAACACATTATCTATATGTTCCCTGCTCAGGTGTATTCCCAGTGTTAAAGCAGAGTGAGCACACGAATTTGCAGCATGTTTTTTGCATGGGACATTTACCGCATAGATAAGTAGTACTACATTATGTAAATAGGTGCCATTTACCGGATGAAATACTTTATATGCACCTTATGTTGCAAACATCCCCTCTCAGCTCCTAAATAGGGGTTGATTAGAAAGTAGAAGATATTTAAAATGCCACCTCATTTTTACCATTACCATATGTTCAGAATGAAACGCTTTAGTACAGTGGGTAGGCCAGGGCGTGAACTCATTTCTCTGTGTGTCTAAATGTCACGCGTCACCTCACTCACGTGTCCTCAGGAGCCACAATGATTCTGAGCTTGTGTTTTTCTTGTGTAGAGGGGGTCTGCTCCCTTTTTTAATGTCCAAGATCAGTTATCAACTTATGGAAATATTGGCACAAAATGGGCAATGATTTAAAGACTTTACTTCAAGCGTTTTTTTTAAAAAACTCACAATGATATAGAGAGCACAAGTAGGACAACAATGGGCTCAGAGAAAAGGAGGCAAAGTCGTGAAAGGGAGGCGGAATCATGAAAGGGAGACTGAGTCGTAAAAGGGAGACGGAGTCGTGAAAGGGAGACTGAGTCGTAAAAGGGAGGTGGAGTCGTGAAAGGGAGACTGAGTCGTAAAAGGGAGGCGGAGTCGTGAAAGGGAGGCGGGGTCGTGAAAGGGAGGCAGGGCCGTGAAAGGGAGGCAGAATCGTGAAAGGGAGGCAGAGTCTTGGAAAAGGGAGACGGGGTAATGAGACGGAGGCAGAGGCAGGCGTAGAATAAAGTATTTTTACTTTTGCCACATATATCAGAAAAAAAAGAAAATATGCAACACGCTATCTTCAGATAAGGCAACATTACAATATATAAAATACAGTAAAATATAAACATTACCATATCAACCAGGACTCAATTTAGCAGAGATGAAAATACCACAGAGCTGATTTCCACCCACACATGCCGATTAATAGGCATCAGAAATTCAGAAGTATGTAATAGGTCACTGATATTGCAATAATAAACATTAATAGCTGCATAGAGGAAGGTGAAGGGAGGATACAGCACTGGATGGAGTGAAGCATGGCTTTTGCCAATGCTTGAGTTTATGTACAAGGGATGTACGCCCGTGGCTCAGGGATACTCTGATTGCAGAGATCGGCGAGTAAGCCAAAAGGCGTCCAATGCGATCAAATTTGGGCTGTCTCATCCGTTCATTATTCTGGGGTCGATAAAATGGGCGCCATTGAGTTTGCCGATGCTAACAACTGGTGTTAAGATGACTTGAAACAGTGGCAGGAGGCAGGAGATACATAAAACGTATTGAAGTCACGGGATGATCCGTGATGAATCCTACACAAGGGAGGCTACGGTACTGAAATCAATAGAAATAATTCAGTGTAACACAATGAAATATAACATAGATATCGAATTTAATATGGCATTGTCAGGCCTGGTACTTGGAGTATTTGTTATGTTATGTTTAATATTTATAATGTGCGCCAGATCCAGAGGTATCAGGGCGCAACAGTTACAAGATAGTGCAAAGATTAGTTACAGGGGGTCAAAGTGTGGAGCATAAGTTACCGAGCAGGTTGCAGCTAGGGATGAACGTTGTTAATCATAGTTCCGTTTTTGTTTTTGTTTTAGTTTTTGAGAGGCGCTTGTACAGTGTAACACGGCATTCCAACCACACAAAGTATCACTACCTTGCAAGTTAGTCCCCTGTGTTAGACTGCACGAGTGGTAACCATGCTCAATCTCGACTCGAGACCCCAAATTTGTTAAGGATTTCAATCAGGCGACACACACCTTGGTCTCGGCCTAGTATGTAGCGCACAACTGAGATGCTTTTCTCCCTATTTTATACAGATTCAATTTGAGATGGTACACAACTCGTATCACACCCCCTTTTCAAATACCCTGGGTCACAATGGACCATTAACTAGGCAGGCTGGTAAAATGCAATATTTATTCATTATTTTTTTTTAAACTTTATTTTTGGTATTTTCAACTGCTTTTACAATAATTTATTTATAAAAATATTCAAAAGAAATGATACAATTTTTAATATGGGGCAGCAATCACCAATGGGGTGATAATTACAATGAGAATGTAAGCAATGCACTTGGTTTAACCTTCTAGTGGAACATATACAAAACACCAGAGAATAGGAGCACTTTTTGATTTAAGAAAGATAGCACCTAAGTTAGGATTTCCCCCTGCAATGTTCCCTCAACCCACAAATAATTGAATTCTGAGTGGATAGACAGAAACAGCAGGTAATCAGGAATACAAGGCAGAAAACTGAATCCAAATCCGACCTTCCCTCACCAAATAAGAGTAGAAAACAGATTTTAAACCCCTTGCAATGTTATGAAATGAAACTCAGAAATTGACAAATAAATAATTAATGTGCAGTGAAAACTCTAAGGCAAATACAATTTCTCACTAAAGCAATAATGCACAGACACTAACAATCACAAGCAATTGATTACCAAGAGCATACAATTGAAAACTGAGTGGAAAGTTTAAAACATGGTGCAGCCAAATGGCACGTGTAAAAGTTGCATTTTCTTAATTCCGTTTTAAATTACCCAAACGGTTTTTAATAAAAACGGGTGAAATACTCTGATTTGGAGTGCGGTCTTTGGGTTGGATGTTAGCTATATATCACAGGGACACTCTAGTGTTGATAATAGGTCTCTAGCTATGAAACTGGATGAGTTATGCAAGATAAAAAAGGTTTGCTTTGAGCAAAATGAAGCCGTGAAATAGGAAAGGAAATCAGTTGTGACAAGAACAGTTTTACTTTAAACTAGAGTATTCAGACTAGACCACCAAAGATGGACACAGTAAGATCTAAGGTTGATTCGCGAATTCAACCTTGTCACCCCAGCACCCAACCCTGGCGGAAACCAGTCCGATCACTCGAAATGGGACTAATGGTTTAGGATTACACAAGACAAAATTGAAAAGAAATGGCGCTAGTACTTTAGAAAGTCACGGGCAGGGTGCACATATATTTCTAACAGTTTTAACAAGTTATTAGGATAAGGATAGGATAGCTTAGAGAATGGGATAAGGACAAAGGCGAGACAAGATAGGTTATGGGTTTCTATGGATCAGGGATTATACTCACAGTCCACTTTTCGTTTTGAGATTTTTGGACTGTCAAGGGTTCTGGTCACTACACGGCAGCACGCCTGGCAAAGAAAACAGCTGGGCCGTTCTGGTCACCAGATGGCAAGGACAGCAGAATGGCAATTCTGGTCACTGGATGGCATAGGTACCGCTGGATGCAGTCAGTGGGCAAGCAGTTAGTGGGCAGCAAGCCAGGCTGGTTCAGGATGCTTCCTAAAAGAATACCACAGCGTTCCTCTTTTAATTGGAGATTAGCGGGTTTTCAGAGTTGAGGCCTTGCAGGGAATAGGATCAGCAATGCTTGGGTTTTGCATTGGGCTCTGGAGTAGGGTCAGCAATGCTTTGGCCTTGTAGTGGGGTCTGGAATCTGGATGGAGCAGATCAGGAACGCAGCGCAGGAACTTCAGGAAGAGTGTGTGTCTAGAGTCTGGTCAGGGACTCTTTATATAATGCAAAGTGACATCATCAACTATATGGCTGGGCCGGCTTAACTAAGCACGCCTCTAAACAACTGGATTGGACAATCAATGTTGGCTGCCACCCCTAGGAGGTACTCAGTTTAGGAGGTTGCATTTTATGATGTAAAAGGACTTCCCACAGACCTTTTTGCCAAAAATAAGCCATAACAGAATTTACACATTTGTACAGATGTTGCTTATTAATAAATTACATAATCAGGTCACATATTTTATGTAGAGCACAGCCGTCCAATCCTGAAGTCCGTGAGACATCATTTCGCCCTTGTAATCATTTTTGGTCATTTTGAGTATGAAAGATTCGGCCTAAAATTCCATAACTTTATACACATTTGTGGATTATCATAAGGTATGTAAGTATAAACATTTGCATTGGCAACATGGATACTTTTCTTATAATTTGCAATACTTTGCATTTCTGTTCCCAAGGTGTCAGTGACTTCTACAAGGTCTCAAATTATAAAACACAACATCACTTTTAAACTGCGAAATTTTTACATTTTTAAAAAGGCTTGCTGCAGAGATAAAAGTCTTTAAAGTTTATTTATTAAATAGTCTTTGGAAGCAAATGGCAATCCTTTGTCCATCACTGGACCATTTTGTTTCTCTTCAGCTGCCACCAACTGTCATTTCCTTCAGAGCAAGGTGGGGGATATCCAACTCAATTAAAGGTTTATTGCCCCTCCCCACTTCAAACTTCCTTGCCCTTTTAGAGCTTGCAAACTCCAGCCCAGGTAGTTTAAAAACGTTTATTTTCTTATTTTGGGTCCGGAATTAAAACAAACTAGTGGAATAAAATAGCCCATGTGTGTATTATCACCAGCAACAAAGCCCCTTCACATTGCTACATAAGGCAAGCCTTCATTCAACAGATTACTTTTAAACAGGCATTTTTCTCCTTCAGTTTGCAAAACCCATTTTAATACACATGTGGTGAAAAGCAGGAATTTCATTTTAAATTCGGTTTTGCATCTCCCTCAGATTCCCACACTGTCCTGCAGCTATAGTTATTTTCTTGAATGCAGGAGTTTGGTCTGAAGCACAGATGCATTGAAGCTGACATGGCTCAGATAGCTGGAGTTCCTTTGAACCACTGAGCTTTGATACTTTTGTAAAGAAATGAACGCGTTTCCCTGTGTGGGAAAAGTGAAGCGCCTTGTTGATATTTCTCAGAGTTGGCTTGACAGGGCCTGTCATTCAGAAATCATGCTTGGTTTTGCTGAAGCATAATGGGGATGTGAATGTGCATGGCAGGGCCTTATTAATCATAGTGCTTTAAGGAAGAGCAGATAAAAATAGCTTCAGCAGCATTATTTTAAAGGTGAAAAGCTTCCTTTTCAATGGGGACTTTGGGATTGCAGCAAGGCAACACTGATTTTTCACTTTATTCCATTTGTATATGTAAGAACACACTGGCAAGCTCCCTTAGTGTGTCCCCTTGTTCCACTTATACGTCTTTATTTTTTCAGGCCTCACATTATCTATAATATAGCTTTCACGCCCCGACTGGGGGGTGGACATGAGGATTAACAGCTCGCCAGCCTGAGCTTTGGTAGGCCTGAGCGAAGTGAAGCCCTCAGCTGGGGCTTTGGGCCATTAAATCCCATGTCCGCTCCCTCCCTCCAGCTGGGGCATGAAAGCCATTTGCACCCTGGGAATAACCGGGGTGTGGATAGTTTTTTTTTTTTCATCCAACGGGAGATGAGCACTGCGAGAGCCCCTCTGCGGTCAGAGAAAAAAAAATGCCCACCGCCATTGAAATGGAAAAGGGACTAGGGCTCTGGTGCCGCATGTAAGTTGTGGTGGGGGGAAGGGGAATTGGGGTTTTCTAACGTGGGGAGGCAACAGGGAGACACTCCCTGTTTCATCCCCATGTTAACAAAATAATAAAAAAGGAAAAAAGAGCCAACCGGGAAGAGCCTCAAGTGGCTGAAACAGCAGATAGGGATTGTGTATTCTCGCCTGTTGTTCCAGCCACCTGATTGGCTGAGCGCCCTTCCCCGGAAGTGAATATATTTGTTAGACTCCATTGAGTTTTTATTTCAGGAATATGCTGAAAACACTGAGCACAATCTGGCAGCTTCTGACGGATGACCAAAGAAAATGTGAGGTGTGCCGCGAAACTGCACATCACGCCATTCACTACAGCAGAATGGAGCTGTGCCTTCATGAGCATGAATTGATGCTGGGGCATCGAGTAACAGGTTTTGAAAATGCAGGGAACCTTACAGAAGAAACTCAAGTCATAGAAGACAAAAAGAAAAGTAGAATTTGGGATGATGCATAAGAATTCTACCCACCACATGCATCAGACATTTCTGACCTGAGTTGTTAAGTAGAAGCAGAGACTTTGATGCTGAAAAAGTATTGCTGGGCCCATCCATGCTGCTGCACCTCCATTTCTGCTCAGGTTTGTTACACCTTTGTGTATCTTGCAGGTTGTTTCACAATAACTTGTGATTTATGGCTAACCATCTTATGTTGTAAGGATGGTCAATGCATTTCCTACTGTTGTTACTCATGCGCCTACCCAGTGCATTGTATATTCATTGTATATAGAAACCTGAATTACTATTTCACATCACCCTATCTCAATAGTCCTATAACATTTGTATTTGTATTTTATTTGTATTTTATTTATTTGTATAGCGCAAACCAGGCCCGGAGGCTACCGGGCGCATATCTTAGAAACAGTAGTTAGATAACAGTATGACATTTCAGGTAACATTTAAATTGAACATAGTAATCAAACACATTGGTAGTTTGGACAGAAATACATAGGTCATCAAGTTTTCAGAGTGCAGCTTGGTCATCAGTTGTGACTACCCAGCGTTTGGCTTTGTGTTTGAATAGATTCAGGAAAGGAAGGTTTGTGATAGTAAGAGGGACAGAGTTCCACAATTTAGCTGCCAGACCTGAATATTAATATGTTAATAATATTGATCCCGGTTCTGTGGTCTCATGCTATTAATTAGATGTATACTGAAGACCTACTTGCTGAGGATGGTGATTCTTAAGCATTTGTCCAGCTGATCAGTTGACATATTCTGGTGAGACAGTTATAACGCCAGATCTCTGTGCCAACCAAAGAGTTCCGAATTGGAAGAGTTTGTTTTCTATGAGCTACTGCAGAGCCGTCATTCACTTGGAGAAGTGCTCAGATTGTTTTTAGCCAAATACGAAGCAAGCAGTATGGTCATGCCCATGCTATAATGTACTTTTTGTAGGAGGGGTGCTTCAGAGCCTGGACTACAGGTGGTTGAGGGGTTCTACGTTATTTCGCCACAGTATTTTTCATCGCAGGTTTTTTCATCGCCGTTTTTTTCTCGAAAAACTCATCATTTTTTTTTTGGGGGGGTTACCCTCACAAGCCCCCCTTTTTTTATTCCCTCACACCCACAACCATATATTTAATTTTTTAACCCCCCCCAAAAAAAAGATGATTTTTTTTAAAAATAAAAACGGCGATGAAAAAACACGTGATGAAAAATACTGCGGTGAAATGCGTGTATACCGGTTGAGGGATATGAGACAAGCTATGACTGCTGCTCTGATCAATGTTCTATCCTATTATGAATAGTAAACATGGGGCGGGCTAAGGCATGATGCGGCTCTGCCTCATAGATGAAAAGGATGAAAGGGGGCATAGCTGGTAAAGCCCATATTTGGGACGATGCATGAAAGATATTTGCGATATGTGATATTAAAGATATCAGCTATTAGATGCTTCTAATATTAATAAATACATGTCGCCTGATAACCTGGCTGATTTCAAGCCGATTTCATGATTGTGTTTTGCAAATGTACCATGCTATTGACAAACAGTTTTCCCCTTTGGTTTATTTTTACTTTTCATCTTGATCTAGAGTATGAGTTCAATGTCATACCCATTGGGATATTAAAGAAACAGTTCATGGAATTATTTGCACCGAAAAACGGGGATTTTGTGCCATTCTGCCTGCAAATCCCTGGTTAACAAATCAGGATTTGCGGGCAGAATGGCGCACAAATCCCCTTTTTCAGCGCAAATGATTCCATGAATCAGCCCCTAAGTGCATTTTGGATGTTTCGTTGTCCTGTTTTGTGATTTGAATAATTCTTTAATAAAAAGATTTAATACAAAATAAAAAATATGCTAATGATATTAATTACAAGGTAATGTTTATCTCTCTGGAGTGGCTTACCTCAGTACTGGACACAAAACAACATAGGTGGCCCACTACTAATGTTAGTTACTAATGGTCACCAAGCATGAAATATATTTTGCGGTGAGGATATCCGATGAGTTCAGTTTAGTAAGGAGGAATTTAGGAACAGTGAAAGAGGAGTACTTTGTGGAAAAATATGTCTACCTTATTCACACTTTGCACAGTTTCTACCATATTTTCCCACAAAGTACTCCCCTTTCACTGTTCCTAAATTCCTCCCTACTAAACTGAACTCATCAGATAGCCTCACCCCAAAATCTATTTAATTTTCGGTGACCTTCCCCTACTCTTCATGACTTGTGCTCCCCCAGATTGAGTAGACAGTTGTGGCAGGAGTGGATTCTCTCATGCCAAGTTATTTGTAGAGTTTTGCAATGAGACAGATAACTGAACCCTCCATATTTTGCCCATATCGCTCTTTTACCATGGCTTAAAAGTCATTTTAATCAGAATGTGCTACTGCGCGCTTTGTATTGTCCAAGCAGTGTCACAAGGGATATCTGTAATTTGACAAGCAATGCATTCTGTTTCCTTTCCAAGTACAAGGGGCAATTAGCCGTGGACGAGCTGATTTTAATTCTTCAAATATTGAAGAGTCTGGATGGGTGGAGAGATATGGGAATAGGCAGTCTGGTTTTATTGATGGGAGCCACATGAGACCTGCCTAAGTGAATATTCTTGTAGAGTGCCATGCAGAGTCCATTGCATAAGTCCATTAATGGTATTAATGCATCATCTCGATTACCTTGCATGTTTTCTATAATAAATCACCTTGGATGTAATCTGTCATGATGTTTCCAACTCCCGCCGGTCTGCTTGAATTGAAAGGGAATAATGCTGTTCCGAGTTGAAGAATGATCGTTTTGTGTCGTTTTATGATTTCAGAATTATGGTTTGGAGACCGAAAATCTGCGAACGCTCTCTCATAAGCTGAACGCCTCGGCCAAAAATCTACAAAACTTTATAACGGGTAGACGGAGGAGTGGCCACTATGATGGCAGAGCCTCCAGACGACTGCCAAATGACTTTCTTACCTCTGTGGTTGACCTCATTGGTGCTGCCAAGAATTTACTGGCCTGGTTGGACAGGTAATTTACAAGCATTTGTTATTTGAATTATGCACCATGCAAATCTTGTTGTGTGTACGGTTAACTCCCTTTTTCTCTTCAACTCCTTCCACAACGCTTCTGCTTTTTAAACCCAGAAATCCATACGGGTGTCTTGATTTTTCTAAATGCTGTAGCTTCCTACAATGATTTAATCCTAATGGAATATGGACGTCATAATCCATTACTATGACCTCACAGCCGGGAAATATGGCCTCTTTGGCTCTCTGATGCATGGGGATTGAATGAGGGTGACATTAGAAGTAGGTGTGGGAGGGTTTCACGACCTCAGGTACTTATTTTTGGCCGAGGTTGTCTATGAGTCCCTCTCGTGCCTCTCGTCTACCTTTTTCACACCCTGTTCATCTGGTCAATGGGGACAGTACTGTGCGCTGCACTGGAATGCTCAAGTGGCATGCACAAAATTAATGTTTACCTATTTTTTTAAATCTACATTAGGGTTCGTTTTAGCTCAGTGTTTGAGTGACATCATGGGCAAATCTATAATCACTCTGGGGCGGGGGATCGGTTCGCCACTGATATACCACCTTTGTATAGGTGGTGTCTCCTTCAACACCCAAGTCCTGAACTCTGCCTGCTCCCCTCTTGCCCTTGAGTTATACTCTTCCATGCCCCAATTCCCTCTAAACCTACCACGCCGGTGCACCTCGCTGTAGACCATCTCCAAATCAACTATGAATCCTGTTCCCTCTGCGCAAGCTACCTTCTCTGCATTCTTGTCATGCCGTGACACTTTGCAGGGGGCTCCGAATACTACCCATCACCCGCACTGAGACAATACATCTGTAACTTATGTCAGACCACTGTCATGTGGGACAATATAGTGTATTGATGTGTTCGTCTGAAAAAAGACAGCATCGCAGAGATCGCATCTCCAAAAGCAAGGCATCCCACAGCATTGGATCCTGGACAGAGAATCTTCTTTCTGGTTTTTGTTTGTAGTTGTAGCGTGGAGTCTACATTTGCTTTAAATGGGCTAAACCAAGATTTCTGCTGTGCAGATAAGGCCAGAATTTGGCTTCTAAATAGCGCATAATACAACTGTAATCCTCATTACGAGTTTGGCAGTGCTGTAAAAATGTTGCAGTATGCCCGGTTGACTCTTTTTGGTGGTAAGAGATTAACAGTCTCGTTTGCTGCACTGCCTAACTTCGAGCTTGTCGGTGAAGTGGAGGAGATCCAACCAGCATGTTCCCGGAGGGCTTTCCTCCACCTTCTCACTTAAAAGTGGAGGGTTTACCAAAGGACAGAATTAGCACCTGTAGTAAATCCTCTGAATCCCTCACGGAGTCCTGGGGGCTCTAAGAATGGGGACTGACTCTGCCGGAGTCCTGGGGGCTCTAAGAATGGGGACTGACTCTGCTGGAGTCCTGGGGGCTCTAAGAATGGGGACTGACTCTGCCGGAGTCCTGGGGGCTCTAAGAATGGGGACTGACTCTGCCGGAGTCCTGGGGGTTCTAAGAATGGGGACTAACTCTGCCGTGCCGCTAGCCCTAATCTCTTGGATTCTGCCGTTTGCAAGTGGCAGTTTAAGATGCATGAGTGTGGAATAACGCAAACTCATAATGATTTCCTTTGTGGGCAAGTGAACTCGAGTCACAAAACTGTAAAGGCAATATAGCAGGTAATACGAATGCAAGGCAGATCACTTCAAAAGCGAGTGATGGAATCTCGCTCTCTGAGACACTCACAAGTCGCACTGCCCCATTTTGCACCCACTCCAATTATTCCAGTTTGTCAGCTGGAGCACCAATGTAAATTTCATTAGCACAATGACGCTCAGAACTAATAACAGATCCAACAACAACCTGGTGTTGGTCTGACCGAATAAAAAGGAGCCACACATTGCGGTTGACAGAGCCTAAACTTAACTTAGGCCAGGAGGATAGCTTAGGGGCAATGTGTTTGTCTTGGAAGCAATACCACGCAAAGAAACACAGGTTTCAATCCCGGTCCTGCACTTACAGACTGCTTGTCGATATTAAGTGTATAATAAAAAATACATTAATTATTATTGCTTGTTTATTTTTAAAAAGCACATTTTGCCACTGTTTCAATTTGAGCATTTATTCTCAAAACAGAGTATCAAGGATGTTGTACCTTTTCACTGATGAGGCCCAACAAAGCCGAAACATGTTTGGGATGCTATGGTCTCGTGCAGAAGGGATGTGACCAAGCAGTTCGTACTGGACTGACCCATTTGGGGTGGGCCCAAGCCTGATTTTCATATGGTCTTTCCCCTTTTGTAATGTCTTCTCAGGTGAGGAACGCTGGTCTGGAGGGTTGCCCAGAGTAATGCCAGAGGTTCATATTAATTTGAAACCTTCCAGCCATCACCTCCTTAGTTTTGCTTTACCTTTCCATCATACAGAACATTTTATGCAAAAGCCCCTGATGGAGCGTCCAAAAAGATTAGTTTCCATAAGAAGTAACTATGTCTAACAGTAGAACTTCAGTCTTGGCAGAATTAAGTGTCAGGCCCCTATGTCTCGTCTAGTTGCTCACCTCGTCCCCTCCACTGGACACTCTGGGAAAACACTGACCAGAGCCACGGGCAAGCAAATCAAGCTGTGTGTCACCTGCACGATCGCCCATTTACATGGACTATTCTGTTGCATCAATGCCTTTTCAATCTTCCTCCCTTGAGCTGGTTTGTTCTGCTGCTTACAATTGTTCCAGGAAAACCCACCAATAGAAGTTATATTAGCCATGTGGATGGGAGGATTATTCAAGGGATAGCTTGTATCCGCTCAAGCTCTAATGAAGCCAATCATTGTTGCCTTCTCAATGAGTTCACATTTCTTCAATGAATTGGCATGAGGAGAGCAATACTTGGGATTATACCTTAAGTCTCTCAGTTGAGCGTCCAAGGGGGCTCATTGTGAAAATGGATGGTCAGGAAAAAAGTGTCAGAAACGGAATTACTGTCATTTTTACCAGACTGTTATACTACAAGCTGTATCTTTATGTGGAGGGCATACCAACGGCTCTTTGCAGGTGGTATTAAAACGGGAGGAATTACTGTGGAATTAGCACCCAGGTAATACTTCCAAACTCCCCATGGAATCCTACGGACTTTGTATTTGGGATTTACCAACGCCATTCTGCGCCTTGGAATCGGACGGATTTTGCCTGATTACAAGTGTCAGTAACCATAATCAAGTTTGGCAATAATTCCTCCAGAACACATAATGAGCGCCAGCGTCATACTTATAACGTTTCATTCTTGAACATCATTTCAGTTTATGGCCCATATTCATACTCTGGTCTTAGGAATGCTTTTCTGTTATGGGCAGGTTTTAGTGCAGGGACCCTTCTCATCCTCTATACGTCCTGGCCGATTTTTGGGCACTAGGCACATTGCACAAAGATCGGTAAACAAAGGTCACTGTTGAACCTCAGGAGGAAGAAACTTTGGAACTGTGGATGAAGAAAAAGCAAAACAGTTCAATAGACATTCAAGAAGCATTGCAACACAAAGAGTGGCATAACACAACACGTGGTGTACCCACTGCCAGCCATTTGGATGGGCCCCCTCCCCCAAGTTTGACAACAAAGCATGGGGGGTGCCACACTCAGTGCCGGCCTGGACCACCACGCATGCACAATGTGCATGATGATCATGCTGCTGCAGTGACACACTGCACAAGGTGAAAGATGCAATTTTTTGTTTTGATGAACCTTAAATCTGTCACCTAGCGTAAAAACAAGGGGGCTGTGCCTAGCTTCTGAGTCCTAACACCCAAATGTACCAGTCAACCCTGTGTGTGGCCAGTAAAGTTACACACAGTAATGATTCCATAAAAAATGTTCATGCAGGCTCTGTCAGTATATGCTTGTATCCCCATGTACGAACATTCTCTCATTGGCTTTGCACTCAATGGCATTAAACATGTACTGCCACAGGAAGACAACATAGTATTGCTGCTGCACAAATGCTTGCCTAACCTCTGCCCCATCGTGCAAGAATACTCCTCATGTTAACTTTGCCCTCAACACCAGTAAAACATGCAATGTTACAATAAGGAACCCTTTCCTTGTTTGGCTGCAGAAATGCCTCAACCACTACCCACCATGTAACAACACACATCATGTTGACTTTGTCATTAGCACCAGTAAAACATGGCATTGTAAGAACACATTTACTTGCTGACTGCACAAGTGCCCCCACTCATCCCATGTAAGAACACACATCATATTGGCCTTGCCCCTTATGTGAATATAAAATGCCAGTCTAACCACATAATAACTTATGCTTACTTAACCATAGATGCCCAGAAAAAGATGCCATGCCACTTTAAGAAATAGCTAGACTGCCTGAAATAAAATAAAATACCAGACTGAACATGTAATAAAACAGATCACACTTGCTTTATCACAGATTCCCAGTACAACATGGCATGCCACAGTAAGACATTTCTAAGCTGGCTGCACCCAAGTGCTAGTCTAGTGATGCAAAATGTCCAGTCTGCCTGCCCCAGTTGTGCCATAAACCCCCGAATCCAAACTCTCCTCCATCTAATACCATTTATCAAGTTGGCTTTGCCCAAAAATAGCAGTAAAATATGTAAGAAAATGTTCCAATGCCCCTTGCCCGGGCCCCAGTCTTGAACGCACACATTCACACCCATTCACCCACCAGCCACCCACACAGGTTGAAGGAGGTGTAAAGATTTCCCATACAGAGTGACTGAGCATTGCATGAGCCCACCCCTGAGAACATCTTTTGATTAATGGGTTAAAATGGTGCATTACAGAGCACACTTTTTGTGAAAATTGTTTAAGAAGCCAGACAGTTTGCAATTGGTTTTGTAGGTTACTCCAATCCAAACACCCAATAGATGCAATTCACCAACAGTCCACAGGAGCCTTTCCCAACACATTTTCATAATGCCTTTACCCACAACCTATGCCAGTATGTATGCCAGTATAGAACCATTTTAAAGCTAGCTGTGCCTATACATGTCCATGATGGCTGCAGAAATACATGCCAGAATTCCCATAGAAGAACATACTCATGTTCGCATTGCACATAATGCCAGTAATGATACTATAAGAGAACATGTCAAGCCTGGCTCTGTCAATATATGGCAGTGTCCCCATGTAGGAGAATACACCAGTTGGTTTTGCCATTCAAAAGGCCACGCCACAATAAAATATTTAGTCCAAACTGGCTGCACCAAAAGGCCAGTCTGGCCACATAAAACTTATCATGCTTACTTTATTACAAAAGCTAATAAAGACATGCCATGACACTGTAAATAATAGCTAGACTGGCTGAATTAAAATGCTTGCCTAGCCGCATAACACATATCATACTTGCTTTAACATAGATGCCAAGTATAAAATGCCATGCCACAAATAAGAAATTGCTAGACTGACTGCACCAGAATGCCAGTCTAACCACCTAATAACTTTTATCATGCTGCGTTTTCATAGGTGACCATTGAAAATGTCACGTCACAGTACAAAATGGCTAGAGTGGCTGACCCAAAATGCAAGTCTAGCTATATAGTATCAAATATCATTGTTGCTTTATCATGGATGGAAAATGCAACAGAAGTGAGAGAGAACCCGTGCTTGCCAGTCTCTCACCCCACACCCCACCTTCCAAAATCAATTCCTCAGCAACCGACCCAGAACAAACACACACACACACCCATACACCTGCTCATTCTCTCACACCAGTCATCCATATATCATATGCTCACTCATTCACATATTCATTACATAATACATAAAGCACCCTTGCATGCACGCACAAATACAAATATAAATCATAAACATCCAACACCCATGCACACACTTTCAAAAAAGATTAATTTTTTCGTGCCTGCTGCCCAAATCCATCTTCTCTGAGGGACTCCAGGTCTCCAGCCTGCGTGCTCCACCTGGCCAGACAGAAAACAAGAAGCAGAGAGAGCTTCCTGGTTCCTGCTTGTTGCGGTGGATGGGAGGGAGCCAAAGGCTACCCTCATGCTGCGCTGGAACCAGAACATTTCTTTCTGAAGTCGGAGTGCATGCACTAGGTTCCAGAGACCTTCCAGACACTTTGAATTTCAACCACCAAAGTCACTGGGATGAGGATCTTAATATCCTCTTCATTGGATTGTGTAAACCATACATAAAGGGGCTGTTTCTCTTCCCTTATCCTTAGACCCCAACAAGTGCAAACCAATGATGCAAAATACCAAAATACCAAAATAGATTACCACATCTCTCCAGCCTTATCCTCTCTATATTGATGGCCTGCATCACAATATAATGAAATCAAATCCCTATGTATCCCCATCACAATTGCTTCAGAAAATGGTCTTCACTTCTTCTCATATAAATTACCCTATGTTCCCTTTACCTAACCCACCCATGACCGCCTCTTGAATAAATCTTGACTGGCCAGTTGTGCATTTGTAGTTCTCGTCTTAAGACTCCAGGACCATATGTCTTTTTTAATCACAATCATAGCTGACCAATTTATTGTTTCGTCAAGTCATGGTAGGCTAGCTTTTCCAATAATAAGGTCACTCTGGACATCTCTTTGCCTTCTGATGAATGTATCTATAAAATATATCTAATTTCGGAAGGTTTTGTGGTGAAACGTCTCCTTCTCTAAACCACCCTCACGACAACCTCACCAAAAATAAATGTGTGACAAGAAACAGGCTGTTGTTTATCTGAATATTCTGTCTGATTTAAAATATTAAATCAAAATGAATGGTGCCCCCCTAACTTTATATGCTGGGGAAGTCCCCCAAATATTCCACACAAATACAGGCAGATTGTCTACAGAAAAGAAACACAACCTACCTGCTATTATCTTACTAATGTTTTGATACAAAATGCACACAAAATCTATTTGTATAAAATCACATCTGAAGAACTTTTCTACACACAAATATAGATTATTCTCCTATAAGAAAATTCAAATTATCATTGCATGTCAGCTTGACATTTCAAAGAACCAACATTTGTTTAATATACAATGCACAACGCACTTACATTTCTCTGACATCATCAACAAGTGTTGGCATCAAAGAAAAACATTAGATTCACAAACAACGTTCTCATTCTTTGGCTAATTTTATTCTAAGGGTTGGTCATTAGCACTCTGTGAGCGGGAGCAACCAATCAGGTTGGTCGGATCCTGGGCTGAATCCCACAATCTAAGGCCACGTTCTGAGCAACCTACTGGTTGCTTCTCTTGCCCTTCCATCTTCCCTCACCCTCCCTTTGCTTAACATCATTTCCCCCGTCCCTCCCACCCCCACTTACGTGACGGCTGTGGTGGTGGTAGCGCGCCACTGTTACTCCATATTCCTTCTTCCTGCCACCATGGAAATGGAAGAGGGGCTCTGCTTGGAGCCTCATCTTCCAGGTCCATGGCGGCCATCTCTACACCGTCTTTTCTATGAATGAGCTGGATGCTGCCAGGGGTCCCCTTAATTCATAGAAAAAACACCGCTCCCAGCACCCCGGGTTACCGGATTGGCAACGTGGGGTGCTAATGGCGTTAATAACGCATTGCACGGTCTACACCCGGGGGTAACATCTGGTGCCCTCATCAAACACACGCTGCTGGGCCGTCCCCCCGATATAGCCAGTGAAATGGGTTTTTAATGCCATAATGTTGATTTCTAATTTGAACATAAACAGAAAAATACTGGGTAGTGTATGTTAAAGGGTCACACAAGCATGAGAATGCAAATTTTGGAATAGAAAATGGAATCTCCACTTTATGTTTCTTGGCATTAGGAGACTGCTTAATGCAAAGATCTTTCATTTCTGCACAATGCTATTTGGAAAAATGCCATTGCTTTAAATTGACATGATTTTCTTGGGAGTAAAGATGATTAACTAACCTCCATCCTGTTATGCGAGAAGGGTCTAAAGCTCTATTAAGGACATCTATTTTCAGGTAAACTATAGTTTTCATAGGTCAAGAAATCTATCAATGGCTGCAAATCTGGGAATTGCTGTGTACAACATGTCACAAATCCATATATAAATTGCCCATGAAAAAACTCGGGGATTAATGATTATTTAGGCTACTGTAAAGAATAATATGTCCTGTGCGATCGCAACTTCTGGTGCATCCTATTTTAAATATACTTCCACAAATATTCTCTTACAGGCGCTGCATTTCATGGCACAGCTTGTAAAGGATCTCCCGCTTGTTCTTGTGTCCTATATCTAAATGCACAGGGGTTATTTTACTTACTCTTGGTTTCTCTTTCAAAGGCCCAGGACAGGTAAGAACATCAGCAGATTCAGGCAGCTCTGCCAAGTAAGCTATGCTTCCAGTCCATGCCCTGCTTTCAAAATGCCTCTCAGAAAATCTGGTTCTGTCTTGTGAAAAGTTTCTGAATTTGTCTGACTGTAAAAATGGCCGTTCTAAGGAGGATTCCATCAGGTACATCCAGATGCAACCCAATCAGCACTGTCGGACATGCTTCCTTCCTCTGCAGTTTTCTCCAAGAACACTCCCAATTTTCTTTGTGTTTGTCCTTAAATTTGATAATCTCCATGACACTACTTTTTCTGATTGGCACGGGGCCTACAAGGAGTTCTCTTTGGATACTAAGGGCCCCATTACAAGGTTGGCAGAAACAATCCGGCGGGATGCCACCAACCCCGTAACACCAACTCCAGCGCCTGACTTCCCGGTGCCACCAGGACATTACATGTCCCAGCAGCGCTTGAAGTCAGGTGCTGTATTTTGTAACACCTCATTCCCATAGAGTCCCGTCAGACTCTATGGGAGTGGGGAGACGGAAGCACTGGCACCATTGATAATGGTCCTGGTGTTTCCGTGAAAAGTCTGCCTACCGGGGCTGCTGCACCCGGTGGGTCAGACTCGTAGTGTGGTGGTCGGGAAACAAGGGTGCCGGTAATCTTACCGGCACCCTTGTTTCCGGAACGCCACACTCGTAGTGAGGCCCTAAGACTCTCAAATATCCTCCCTTTTATTTTGATGGGTCCTTTCTATTTTGCCATGCAACAAGGGGGCCAAGGTTCCTGTCTCCCCTCCAGAATATTGATCAAAATGAATTTAAATATTTATTTCCCTTATAATTTCTGGCATGGTCTGCACATTTTTAAGGCCTATATTTGCAGTCATATTGGACATCTGCTGAGGAAAATGTTGTTTTATGATATTAACATTATGGGGATGAAAAACTATGCACAATGCACCTTATTTAGTGCAATGCACTATCCTTGTAATAAATAAACTTCACAGCCCACCTGGTCATAGCAACAAGTGACCACCTCAATGGTGCACGCTGCACTCTAGAAATTCTAAACATGATGATAATAATATGGCAGGGTGGGGCCCATGGTGCGGCTGGCAGGGGGTGCAAGATTGGCCCCACAAGCAGCAAATGTGGCTAAATACTAGAGGAGAGTGGGTGGCAAGAAGGCACTGCTGGTGAGGAACTCATTCAGCTCTCCTTATAACATCACCCATTGCTTTCTTTGCTTCTCAATTCGTTGTGTCTTAATGCAATGCAAAAACAAGATATTTCACATTAAGTGTTCACATTATGAACTGAAATTAGATCAAAACATGACATAGTCAATATCAAAAATGAATACATCAATTTGAAGTAAAGTCATTCTGTGTAAGCGGGTGCAGGTGACTGTTAAGGGCCTCATTACAACCCAGGCGGTAAGTTACCGCCTGGGTCGTACCTTTACCACCATGGCGTAAACTACGTCGGCGCTGTTTACGCTGCCGTAAACCCCTTACCGCCTGGGTCGAATTGAGGCCCTATGTGATGATTGGCCCTCATCTGCAAAGTACTCATTATTCATTATTCTCCTATAGAAGTTTACCTTGCTGGGAAGTTGTTTGTCTGTCATGCATCGTAACAGTCATATCCATTCTGCAAGCATTTGGAGAGGATGTGTTGTTTTGTGGCAAATTGTTTTCACAGTGATGTAGTGCTACTAGGGATCTGGTGAAGACTGAGTAGGAATTCTCATGTTGTTCAGAATTAAATACCATTCAAAACATGTTACGTACGAGAACCCTATCCATGTACTGTGAAACACGTGCACATGTCTAGGGTGCGTCACTGTACATTTCAGAAGCTATCTAGTAAAGAAGTATTTTAAGTGCACACTGCGCTGTGGGAAGAATAGACACCTGAGCAGGAAATCACCAGTCAGGGTGTTGGCTGAATTTGGATCACACCATGTGCCTATCTGTCAGAGCCACAAATAGTATTTCTCTGGTATGCCATATGATTTTACATAAAACACGGCAACATTTCAACATCTGCCATATGTTTACATGAATAAGGTGTCTAAGACAGGAAAACATACCTTCTTTCACTCTTCTTCTTACACCAGATGCTTTCTGCAAGGCAGCCATCCGTTAGAGAACCTATCGCTGTAATATGCTTCTCTCATATGGAAATAGAGGTACAGGTGTTTGCAGCGTTATTGACACAAATTAGTGATGTATTCAGCACTTCCAATTAGGCGGATATCTGCATATCTGTCGGTCTATCCGTACCGGGGCTGGTGAGAAAGGGAGACTAAAAAACAATTAGCCATTGCTGAAATGATAACTCTGTGAAACATCACTATATTAAATAAGGGTGTAAACACAAAAAATGGCCTACAATTACAACTTACTCTTTCCTGACCCTCACATATTTTCAAGTTAAAAAATAAAGCTGAAATATCATTTTCAAAAATAAAGTCTTCATGTGCCGGCGGGGATAATGTTCATTTAAACAGGAGTGTCTTGGCAAACAATGGGATGGCCCGTAACGAGAATATAAAATTCCTTCATTACAAGTAGTGTGTACAATATCAATTGAAAGCAATGGGAGATACTATAAACAAATATATTTAAACATCTTGTTTGTGTTTTTGGGAGTATAATTGCAAGGGCGGTCATTGTAAGGGAAATGCTCTTTTCTGCTTTACTGAGAAGGGAATTATGGGAGACGGGTACTGGCACAGACCCCGCTCACACTTAGTGCCTCATTTTGAGATTGGCAATAAAGGTAAAATCCTGTGGTATATATAAACTCAGAATTCCAATATGATATACTAATGCTTCTAAGGTACAATACAGATGATACCAACAATAACTGTAAACTAAATAGTTTCACACACTGCCAAGTATATCTTGGCAAGAAAACCTTCACAACAGTAGGCATAATCTACCACACTGGTGCCACAAACACTTCAGGCAATTATACTGCATATGTTAAAAAAAAGTGGTTGGTTTGGCTTATGTATTAGTGGGGAGCATATAAAGAACTGCATGCGATAATTATTCATGCAATCACTACATTAGATCAGATGGTATTTTTAAAATAGGTTGCATTTCAAATATAGTTATTTATTGCCACTATACTCACAAGGAGGTTAAAATGTCCAGTATACATTTAGTGAGTGTAAAGAGTATAGGAAATTAAGAAACGCTTATTGCATAATGACTAATGTAGCCTTGAGAAAGCGGTTGGAAGTATGAAAGGCATGGGTTATTTGCCTCTTTTTTTGGGTTATTAATGTATGAAGAGTAGGCACCTGCCCCCTCTGTTGTTCTGCTGTGATATATAATGTTTATGTTACAAGTTTTCACCAGGAGATTTTTGAGCAAGGCCTTTCAGATTTGCATCCCGTGGATCTAATGCAAGGGCTTCAGTGGGGGTGGGGGTGTGGGGACTGAGAGGGGCAACATGCTGGCTTGAACTGCAGCTTGCGGGGTGAGGGCTGGGCAATACACTCCCCTTCACTTTCCGCTCACTCATAGAGCGAGTGAGCGAGCACCTTCTCTCTCTTTCAGGAGATTAGCCAACTCCTGATGCAGCTGCAGTGTTTGCCACGCCTTCTGATTCGGCCGGGCGCAAAATGGGAGAAGGGCATTCTCTCTGGGGCCTGTGTGGACCTAGGGCACCATGCTGACCTGAGGGTCCCAGACCAGCAGGACCTGTAGTACTGTGATCACACAGTGTTGACCTGCAGGTCAGGGCCTCATGACCGTGATCGCACCGGGGACCCGCAGGCCTGAAATGAGAGACAGAGAGACATTCCATTCTTGGAGTCTGCCGCCATTCCGACGCACGTGTGTGCTGCACCTCCTTTTATCAGCATCATATACTTAAGAGGGCCACACCACAGTGGGTGTGTGTAATGTTTTTCAATTACACTGAAAGGGGGGATTTTCATTTTGTTATTTTACTTTTGCACGCTATTGTTTAAGGTGTAAATTCCCAAAATAAGATAGTGGCAACAAATTCATTTTGTGGATTAATATTTGATGTTCGTATAATTGTGTGTAATGTTTTCAAATGCACAAATTAATTTGCATATTGTAAATTGTGCATTCTCGCCAGCTGTTAAACTGTGGTCGTGTAGAAGACAGTTGCAGAATGTAGCTTGACATTGACTATCCGGATGCCAACTTCCACATCCATGGGATCAGTGCCAATACAGGGGAGCGTGGTCTTAGTTCTCTTAGCTAAAGTAAGACTCAATTAGCTTCCACTCTTATTTCAGTTGCCATGTTGATTTTTGTTTTGATAAAGTTGTAAATGTGTCAAGTCGTTTGTAGAGGAGGTTGTGGGTATTGGTGGGAGCAGTGTGTGGCTTTGGCTTTTGAGCATGACTGGGCCCTTGTGCTTTGATCAGAAAGATAGACAGGCACAGACAGGGACCCGCACGAATAGCACACACACCGTTTGTTTGGGGAGACAGTTTGGACACGTTTGTTAACAAGAATATGTGACTTATGCTTAGCACAATAATCAAACTTAATCAACTTCCCTATTCTAACCGCTAATCAAATTTCAGAGCACATCTAATGACATTGCAAAAACCTCTCAATCCAGCTCCAACCTTAGAGGTAGGGGTTGATGCATGGCTCCTGTCACGGGGAAACCCTCTTCACACCAAGGGTGAGATTCCAGGAGATGCAGAATCCCCCTTCTTTAATCTACCGTCCCCTTGGTCTGCTCCAAACACCCCTCCAACCCTTCCCTCTGTTTGGATGCAAGTACAGCGTTCCAGTTAGGCAAAAAGGTTCAGTCTGAGAAAAACCTATTAGCACGTACCATCAGTGGAGCAGACTGAGGTTTGTGCTGCAGAAGGCGCATATGTTGTTTTAGTTAGGTTTGACACATATTGGATACTCACCTATAGCAACACAGAAATAACAACACATGTATTAATGTTATGATTGCAGAGTTTATGTATAGGGCAGCATTGTAGGCCCTGTGTTTAGTTGTCGTATCCCTAATTACGTTCTGTAGTGAGATGTGTGGGTAGAGCTGAAACAGGTAGAAGATGGAGTCAGAAAGGTATTGTAGTAGATGCGAGGTCAGTGTGTTAACATGGCAGAAGTGTCGCCATATTGAATGTTAAGGCCTAGTACACGATGAATAGAATAGAACACAGGTAAGTGGTGGGGAGTTCTAAACACCAGCCTTAAGTTTTAAAGAGCTGAACTTCTTTATAGCTCAGTGACAAGGCAACTAAATAGTGAAGGCTTTGCTGAGTCTGTCTCTGAGCCGAAGTCAAGACTCTCTCTAATTGTTATAATCACACCAGTATATTCTTTGTACATCCCACTGCCATATGCTATTACCTCTCAGTACAGCTTTCCTTTATGAACTGAAGTAGGAGAATATGAAAGGGGCCTCATTCATCACATGCGCATCAATCGCCTCGAGTACTCCGCATTGTGCGGGGAAAGCATTTTGTATTTATGTATTCCTTTTCCTCTCTGTGGCATCGGTGTTGTTCACGGGTTGTCGCACCAGAGCCCACCATGTGCACTGTGTATAATCGGCAATCATAGGACTGAACGATTCTCTGCTTTATTAAGATATTACAAATTCCGGCAGAAGCTGCTGAATATTCCTTTCCTCCTAACGATGCTTAAGAAAACCTGAAAGAAGCGCGGGCGCTAGTTGCGCCTCTTCTCTCCTTGTGCACTGTTTCGCTCGCCGTAGCTGGCCATATTTCTGTCCAATTCCGCTGGTCATTCACCCTTTCTGGAGGTGACGGATCACGGCAGTGGCAACGCACTGCGAGCCTTGCTGTCACAACTGTGTTAAAGAGGTGGGCTCTGTGTGCCACTTGTAACTGTCATTAACCTAGAAAATAAATTAGGAATTAACTTAGAACCTCTTCTGCTGCATGCCAATATATTGTGGGCACATAGGAAACATGCCTCCTGTAAGCCATCTTTTATAGTTGGTACTCTCCACGTCGTCCATTACACACTTTATCTAAAAAAGGTTAACAAAAGTTGATAGCTGGTAAAAAAAAAAGGTACACTGGTTCACTGGATGTATTTTTTTCTATTTTGATGATCAAATCTATGGCAAGCAATGCTGCGTTCAGATCATTCCTGGGTTTGATAGAATTCTATGCAACATTTGTGGAGTACGTTTCAGCAAAATGTGCTGTGTTGGGAGACCCTTTGAGAGTGAGAATGGAGTTGGGGTGTGGTGGGTAATGAAGAATGGAAGGTGTTTAGGAGGATGAAAGAGGAAGTGGTTAATGCGCCCACTTTGCAGAGGTTTGTCCCCATGGCAGAGACAATCTTAATGGTGGATGCTTGTGGTCGTGGTTTGGGTGTGGTTCTTAGCCAATCTAGGAAGAGGCTGGCATACTATTGGGCTTCGAATTGTTTTAAAACCTATGCTATCAGGAGCTTGTGTATAGGCGCGTTATAAATGCCATATAATAATATCATATCATAAACCTTTGGCACATTTATTTTCAACAAGGGGGACTGGTTTGGCAATGTCAAGACTAGCTAGATGGTTGTCTGCAATGGTGCAATTTGTACCAGGTCATTGTCGTCATCATCAAACTTTATTTGGCCGTCAGACCATCAATGTACATCCTAATACAAAGCATTTCTTAATTTCCATAATACATCATACAACATGTCATTTTCTCAAAACAGGAAAAGGGAAAAAAAAAGACAAAGCTTTCCCGGCCCATGTCCGAGTTAATTCCCAAATGGCCTAAAACCTAGTGGTGTAAGGCTTGCACCAGATAGGGCGTAGTTGGTTATGGTCCATACAGGGGGGCAACCAATTCCCGGACTGGTGTGCTGATTAATTACAATCCCACTTATGGCAGTCCGACCATAACTCCCAGATCTTCCCTGGACAGGTTTGGCCACCCTCTAGTCCCAAAAAGCCATTTTTACAGAGTCGTAGGGGTTGATGTTGATATTGATATTTTACTTCTATCGCGTTCGTACACAAGTGTTTCAGAGCGCGGCAAGGCAAGGGAGGGGCACATGGAGAACAAAACAGCGATCTTACTAGGTCCAGTGACATTGAGAATGCGCAAGTGCATGTGAAAGGGGGAGGGGAAAAGTGCATGGAAGGGGGAGAAGTGGAAAGTGCGATGCAGAGGAGAAACAGATAAATAACAATAAATACATAATAAAGGCAACAAACAGTGGTAGTGCAGCCAGAAATTTGCAAGTGGTAGGTTTAAGGCAGCAGACAGGGTAGGTCTGATAAGTGCAGGAAGAAAAAGGGGGGGCTGTATGGGTACAGATACAGACCCCAGTGCAAGGGGTGGCCCGGAGGAAGTGCGGGAGGGTGGCAGGGTGAGCAGGTACCTGTGCCCAGAGGTCAGAGGATGGTCAGGTGAACGGTGCCAAGAGAGAACAGATCAGCAAGGGAGAGGGGGAGAGAAGGCAGAAGCAAAGAGGAAGGTCTTGAGGTGCTTCCGGAACCAGAGATGGTTCTCCTCAAGTTTTAGAGTGACAGGGAGGCTGTTCCAGAGGGAGGCCCCAGCCGAAGACAGAGATCTACCCCCTGCTCGTTTCTTTGAAAAACAACTGACCCTCACTGAACATTGTATAGCAGTCCGCCAAATCTTGTCTTGATAAATATGAAGAGCCCCTAATGGTACAAAGCCTGTGTAAGCATTTGTTCCGGAGCGCTGTAGAGGAGCAGCTGTGTGCTTCTGCAGGAGATCCTGCCCCCCACCTCCCATGTTTTAGAGACATGAAACCATGCCAGGCCTAACAACCACCATAATACCAGTACCGCAGCAAGTGTTTGAAAGATGATACCCATTCAGACAACCATACCGAATGTACCATCGACATGATGATACCCTGCAGGACTTCAAATCAGAAGGAGTGTGAAAAGAAGCCAACAAATTATTTAATGACATCATGAGAAGTTTGCACAATGTCTCGAGATGCGGGATAAAGATGATGTATAGATCCTGAAGAACCTAATGATGAAGTAAAGAATTGAGTGAGTTTTCTTAATGTAGACAAGGAAGATTACACTCCATAAAGTACTGCAGAAAACCTTCCGTTCAATAAAATATACAGTTGCTGAAACGCAAGATAGATTAAGTCATCATCGAATCTGGCTATGAGTAGAGAATAGAATGCAGCCGAATCTGCCATTGTATGGAAACTGGACATTGGCATTACGAATTTAGTAGGCCAGAACCTATGAAGCTGGAATAGAAAACTGTGTCGCAGCTGGAATAATCAGCTCATGAAGCTGAAGGGTAAGACTGCCTGGCCTAGAGTCAATATTCAAGAAGCACGGTCAGCTATCTATTCCGAAGAAGAACTAGTATGTAGAGGATGAACCTTTTTGCTTTAAGATACAAGGTAGAACACAAAGGATGCCAAACTTTAATTCATTTAGAGCATTTAAAAGCTGAAAAATGGACCAAATCACGGTCGCCCGTCACGTGAACCAAAGATGGAAATAGAGCTTGAACTTGAAGTCCTAGGCACAAGAGCAAGTGCCCTCCCTCCCGTGCATTCCCAAAGACAATGATATTCTTCAAGGCCAAGTACAAAGACAATTTCATGGGAGAAGGCATGTGCGATGAGATATGTTGGGCTAATTGGGTGGTGAGGTAGCTCCATGATCTACCTCCCTGCACCTGAGTCTTGGCTTACGTGCTGCTAAGTGAAACAAATGTTCCAGACATGGCACAAGTGTGCCAACCAATTATATTAGTCCATATAACAAAGGACATTATAGTTTGAAGACCAATGAGAACCTGCATCTAATGTTTCCAAAATTACATGTTTTTTAGAGGTAGGCATACGTTGACCACCTGATAATGGGCAGCCAATAACAATCCTAGTTCCTATAGAAAAGTATACTTAGATGGTTCCCTTAACCAGTCCCAACCCTTGATAGGCATTTCATTATTGCCACGTAGTATGATGTCACTCTGACGCATCATTGTTATAAAAAGTAAGTTTTTTGCAGAAATCGTTGAGAGACTTTGTGTACGTCCGTTGATGTTCATGTAACCTCCCTGTTTTAGATAATTGTTAATAAAACAGAACTTTGCCATCTTGCTGAGTTTGTTCTGTTATTTGGATTCAGAATTACTCTGGTGTGACCCCATCCATTATATGCATGTTCCTAAAGGGCCATAAACTCAGCACGTCCCTTGGTTCTCGCTTTTTGCAGACAATTTTGGTACCCTGTGCGGGAATACTATGGCACGACTTAGCCACCGCCTGCTCATTGAGGTTAGTCGTGGTTCTCCTTGGAACAGTGACTTCGTGCTCTGGGTAGCTTCACACTTGGCCCCTGAGTTTCCATTGTGCCAGGCTCACAGGCCTTCAAAACGGTGTGCTTTTCATAAGGACCGAGGACCTCGCTAGACCTGTTAGGCTGTAATGGATACTCTAACTGGTGCTGTGGATTATAGGTGTCTATGTTGATCTCGCAGGGTGCAATGCCCAAGGGGAATTTCATATGATCGGGATTATGTCCATAAACCTTTTCTTCAAAAGTCAGGGGCCGGATTGAACTGGGTTGGAGGGGCATTCCAGAGTTGGGTTAGGGTGCTCCATGGAAACATGTAAAGCACTAGAGGACTCTCCCTGGGGTCCTCCTCCTCCCCTCCCCTGTGCCTCTACCAGTGCCAATCGCAGGTTTTTTATAGTGGCCAGTTCGCTCAACAACCATTCACAGTTGCACCCGAGCAGTATGGGCCTCCTTAGCAATTGGATCGGGGGTGAATTGGGTGACCTGATTGATTAGTTTGGGAACCCTAAGCAGGGTTTGTCAAAGACAGGAGCTGGTTCCTGAGTGCATGGATGACATATTCTCACTCCAGGTACCATAGGTGAGGCTAGGGGAGAGCTTATCTTTGATCACATCATCCATCCCCATGATCATTGATTCCGGGGAACTCCGTACAGGGGTAGGGGGAAAATAGTCTTGTAAGGGACCGGGCTCAAGCAAAGCTGCAGAAAAACAAGCAAATGTTCACAGTAGATTGCTTAGGTGGCGGACCCCCTCTCTGGGGACCAAGAGAGAGACAGCCGGCGGGGGGGTTCAGCCAGGCTTCAGAGAAAGGAATCATTCACACAGGCTGATACTTAAGATTTGACTTTGAGAGTGTCCGTGCAGGCAGATTTTCAAGCAGTGGAGGCTCGGTCTTCTTTTGCTACTTCTTCCCAATTATTGTTTGCAAGGCTTGATTCAGGACCCAGGGCAAGCAAAACACCCTAGCTTCTAGGAACTTATATCCCATGCTGATCACCTACAACAGTTGCTATCCTTCCCTGGGCATCTTGATCGGACCCCAGGAAGTGCTGAATCTCTTTTACTAGGGAGGAAAACTCCCTGTGAAGTTAAAGGTACTGCTGTGTGTTTTCCCAGAGACAAGGTCAGTATCCCAGCCATGATCCAGTGGACATGTCCCCCTTTTTCTTCTCACGACTAATATCTTATGATCAGACTTGGATTCAGGGTGGTCTTGCAACACAGACTGGGAGGCAAGCTGTTTACAAAAGAGGAGTGGAGGATAGGGGGAGGAGGGTGGATGCTCTGGTGCCTCCATTGGAGAGTTCCAGATAGCAGGGCAACCCAGGACCTTCCACAACAATCCTCCAGCCCAGCTTGGTATCACTCTCACCTCACTTCCGCTTAGGTGGACTTCCAGAGGTGTAGCTTTTTCTTACTGTCCAGGAATTCAGTGCCCTGCTTATGTGGAAAACCCCTACGGCGTGAAACACCCCATTCCCTTGGGCCCCCGCGGGCTTGGACCCTGGCAGGCCTCTAGTGCAGATATCTTGAGGCAGGAAGCAGGGAGTATGGCCTCGTTCTCCAGTGCTCACAGTAATGGTGGCTCTTGAGGGACAATCATGACAGTGCCCTACACTGCAACACACCCCATGCCCTTGGGTCCCCCCGGGCTTTGGCCCTATTGGGCCCCTGGTGAAGATTTGTTGAGGCAGGCAGCAGGGGCTGTGGCCCAGTAATCTGGCGCTCTCAGTAACAGTGGCTCCCCAGGGACAATCACGGCAGCGCCCTGTGGTGCAAAACACCTCACACCCTTGGGTCCAGTGGCTGATTGTTTATCCAGGTTTCCAAGAAAGGGTACTGTAGAAATGGTTAAGGTATGTGATGTGTGGATAGCGCAGGCGGAATGCACTGTGAACAGTGCATTTTCCAAGAAGGTTGGTTGGATGGTATTGATGAACATGTGGAATTGAAGGAGGCTGTGATTAGACATGAGCTTGGATGGCATGCAGGGTAGGAGGTCAGTTCTCCATACTACAAGGTAAGAGATGATTTGAACTGTTCGGTTTGGAGTTTTGCAAGAGAAGAAAGGTTGATTCTGGCCTTTTCACTTCAGAGAGAGTTAGTTAAGCATGCTTGTGTGGCCACTTAAGAAAGAGTCTAACTAAACGAAGATTGAGGGCCAAGTTTACGTGCCCGTGTATGGATACCATGGATGGTACACAAAAAAACGGTTGGACGGGGAAGGAAAAGGTTACTTCAATTAGCAGTATGCAACTGCCATGGGAGGAGGGTACAAATGAGAAAGTCCGAGATGGACGCTAGATGAGGAAAAAGGTCTGGCCCTCTAATCAGGTGCCCCTGGCCCTTCCTTGGGTGGGAAGGAGGGGGATTGTTTTGGGGGTGACCTGGGTGTGCACAAGACTTAAAATGGGGCTTTGTATAGGAGGGGTAGAGACATTCAATCATTCTCTTTGTGCGGGGTGATAAATGTCCCCCACTGATGGTGGTAGCACCAATAGCCTATTGGTAGGCAACAAAAAGCACATGCGGCAACCACACAAAGGTTTTGTAAGTGGCTTGGAGAGGGAAATTAAATCTCTGTGGCCTTCCACAACATTTTATGATATCCCCAAGACAAGAAGTGGATACCAAGACACTGAATACTACAACCCAGTGCAAAATGGGTTTCTAGCACCTCAAGTGCGAGAAATTGACATCTTTCTCATTTTTATCTTTTTTTTAATCTCCACTATGTTTAGTTCATCTCATTAAAAGTTTTTTTTACCTAGACAACCGCCTGCTTTTGAGATTTAATTTCCCTCTCAAAGCCACTTACAAAACCTTTTTGCGGTTGCCGCATGTGCTTTTTGTTGCCTCCCAATAGACTATTGGTGCTACCACCATCAGTGAGGGACATTTATCACCCCACACAAAGAGAATCATTGAATGTCTCTACCCCTCCTATACAAAGCCCCATTTTAAGGCTTGTGCACACCCAGGTCACCCCCAAAACAATCCCCCTCCTTCCCACCCAAGGCAGGGCCAGGGGCACCTGATTAGAGGGCCAGATCTTTTTCCTTATCTAGCGTCCATCTCGGACATTCTCATTTGTACTATCCTCCCATGGCAGTTGCATACTGCTAATCGAAGTAACCTTTTCCTTCCCCGTCCAACCGTTTTTTTGTGTACCAATATATACCCCTACGGTTAGGGATGACATTTGTGTCATGATGCCTACCCCCAGGCATCTGGACCAAGCCCATCAGCCCCGGGAGCAGGCATCTAGACATTTATTAAAACCTCAGTAGCCCCGGCTAGGGGCTATCTCGTTTCAGTCCTGGCGCCTTAGGCGCCAGGCTCATAGTAGAATTCAGTCCTGGCGCCTATGGCGCCAGGCTCATAGTCATTACTTACCTCAGGCAGACCATGCTGCAAATGACTCCAATCCACCGTGAAGCCTGGAAGGGAATATTTTACTACAGGGACTATTTTTTACTCGGGTGTTGTTCTAGGGACTTCTTACCTGGGACTACTTTTGAGGCTATTTAAACCACGTCCGACCAGCAACACACGCTTTGCGTTATTCTGCATCCAGCAGCGTAACACTCACCGTGCCTGCAAGTCAGCATCCAGACCTCTGCCACGCCCGTCCTGAATCCGGAGCTCCTAGAGAAGAAGGAAAGTAGAGGCAAGGTTAGAAAACGAACTTTATTCCAGTTTCTCACCTGATTCCGGAATCATCACGTCTCAGCCAGCACCTAGAAAGGACATTCTTTCTACAAACGTCGCATCGCCAGCTGCAGCGCCGCAGCATACTCACCAGTCCTCATAGCACCTTTCGGTCCGGCGCTGCCTCCATCATTTCTTCACCGGGCTCCGGCATCTGTGGACAAAAGAAATAACCAGGTGAGCCGAAAGAGCCAACAAATACAATCTCTCTTGCCACCATAGACTTACCTGATTTACCACCGGAGGCATTATTCTTTAACTCTCCACATCTTCAAACGCCGCATCTGAAAACAGAGAGAAAACAACACGTTAAATACATGCATCATTTACCGGACAGCATCGGGTAATACAGACTCTTACCTGATCGCCATCTACCGCCACGAGACCATCTTTTCCCGAACTCCACTGCAAGATAAGCAAGGAATGGGACAAGAGTGAACATTGGACATATTGAACTCTATGAACTCTATACTTACTGGTCTTCGTCAGGAACCTCAGAGTCAACTCTCGTTCGGAACTCCCCAACGCCTTCTAACCAGTGAAGCAACTGGTATCTACGCGCCCCTGCAATCCACGCAGGATGGAGAGCTCATAGTTCAAGAATATAAGGTGAGAGTACTGGAAGGGGATTTCAGAAGTGATTAGTGGGGAGCACAGGGAGGTGCCATCACTAGAATCCAAGGGTGGCTAAATTCCTCTCTCCACTTTCAGGAGGAGGTAGGTTTATGTGTTCCTTGTTGTGTGAGTAATAAGTCGTTAAAGACTCAGAATGTGAAGTTGGGAAGTGTGAATGTTCTGGAGCAGACATGGTAGAAGGTAGCTATTGATTTTATGGGGCCCATGAGTTTTGGAAGGATATCCTAAGGTTATTATTTCAGATAATGGTGTTCAACTGGTATCACAGGAAATTAGTGAATATTTGGAGTTGTATTGAAAATCACTGCACTGTGTTGTATAATCCCAAGGCTAATGGTCGAGTAGAATATACCAATGGTATAATTAAAGAGCCCATTAAGTTATCATTTGCCAATAGTATGGATTGGAAGAAATGTGTGCACAAGACGATGAGAGCATTCATCGGTACCCCAAATGCACTGAGGGACTGGGGGGGGCTAACCCATTTGAGAAGATGAGGAAAATGCAATCTGATTTGTTTCCATATTGGTTGGCAGATGCAGGAGACATAGTGACAGAGGAAGGTGTTGTTGATGGGAGCCAGGCAGGTGTGGAAGATGTGGTGAGGGTGAAGAAGCCATTCAATGTACCGAAAGGCTGTTCTCAAAATGTTTATCTATAGAGTTAGTAAAGGTGGACAGAAGGCATGTGGTTACCAGTGATGGGAGGTGGTGGATCATGGACCGAGGCACCCTAAAGGAAAGAAACACACATGTACGGAGGGACATGAAGGTATTCTCTTTGAAGGGGGAGATGAATGGTACATGGTGGGGCGTGATGATGGTGGTGGCAGATTTAGTGAGGTGGGAATGTCTTCTTCTGATGGGTCCATCAGTAGAGGTGCAAGTGGGGGTCAGGACGATGTTCAGGAGGGTGCCCGTTGTGGTCATGATGAAGACTCATGGGAAGATGTTGGAAATGGAAGAGAAAACATGGGAAGTACGACAGGTCATGTGAGAAGGACACCTTTTAGGTTGGATGATTATGTAGTGTCTGAGTAGGTCATTGTAATTTATTTTATTGTGTGATTTTTAATTATCCATTATGATCACATTTACATTCCCCATACACATTATTGCGTAGGTATCCCTGTTATGTGTAAGATGGAACATATGTTGTATCTTTTGCCAGTGTAAACAATGACAGCCCAAAATTCCATGTTGGAATGTCATTGCAAGCAACCGTTCGCTAATGGCAGTTTGTCACAGCTCCTTGCGCTTGTGATCGGACCTGCGTTGTGATCTTATTTATTTGGAATAAATATTGGGAACATTTTAATGCTTTCAGGAAAACTGAGATTCCTATAAACATAAATCTGGTCTTGGAATCAATATGGCAGAAATATATTTGGGATTTATATATCATAATCCCACTCACAATGACCAACAGGATCTTGTGAAATTTGAAGACCTGATTAAAAAGTTTGTGCACACCCGGACCAGATGGGATCCCTAATATAGTTATGAAAGAAAATCCGCTCTTATGGGCAAAAATACTAACAAAATTATACCAGCTGATTATTCAATCCGGGAAAATACCGGACAACTGGCGCAAATCTGTATTAGTACCTGTCTTTAAAAGAAGGGACAGGTCTGAACCGGCAAATTACTGATTGCTGGCTGTGAATGATACTAGCTATAAAATATTTGCTACAGGGGTATTGAAAGAGCTTACCATATGGGTGGAAAATAAGTGCTTGCTAAACCCTTTCCAAACAGGATTGCGAAAAGCTCATAGTTCACTTATATATGTGCCCTTCAATACCCTATCGCTGAAACAGATAAAAGGAGTAGACCAAATCTATATTGCTGTTAAATAGATTTCTCTAAGGCTTTCGACCTAATCTCACGTCCAATACTATGGAAGAAATTAACAGCTTGGGGAATAAATCAATTTATTCTATACATTATACAACAACTCTATACAGATACATCCATGACTGTTTTATTGAATAAGATAGGCCACCATACCAACTATGTTAACACAAACTGTGGTGTGAAACAAGGATGTGTTTTTTCACCCATAGTGTACAACCTTTATACGGCCGATATACAGCAGATATTTTACTCAATAAACAACTACCCATCCAAGATAAATGGAACACATGTGCCATGGCTGTCCTATGCAGATATTATCTTGTTAGATCATACCCTACTCGGCCTTCAGTGATCATTGGATGCATCAGTTGCTTATGCCAATAGAAACACTATGACCATAAATACATCAAAATCTAAAATCGTGATCTTGGGGAAAAAGTGGTAAAAGATCTAAAGTAAAGAGGTGGAAATTAAAGGATGGAAGGCTGGAAAATGTAGATGAATATGTCTTATTGTGTTTCCCAATAAAGAACAACCCAGATGAGAAATACTATAAAATTCACATAACAGCGAAATGTTGGAAAAAGTGGATGTTATATCCATCATGGTGGATATAACATTCAGGGTCTCATAGAAATCTATCGAATGGCTATAACATCAGGGATCATGTATGTATGCATTGGAATCCCTACCACACAGAATGACGAAATGGCTAGATGGACTAGAAGAGAAGATATTGCGGACAGTCATGGATATGCCAAACACCATTCCCGTGGAGGCTTTAAGAGTTCAATTTGTAGTGTTGTCATTAAGATCTTCCTGGCAAGTGCAGAGGGCAATGTTATATATGAAATGTTGGCAAACTAATTCAAATCCAATAAACTATATAAACTATTAAGAGAAACCAACAGCTTGGTAAACAAGAATGCCTTCTTAATAGATCTGAAACATTCTTCAGAAACCTTTTTCGAAGAAGTGGGCATAGATAAAAATACGATTAAAACCAACCCAATCTTTGAGCAGAAATTAAAAATGAAGGCAAGACTTTGGGATAGGATAAATAACATTGATACCCTTCATACAAAACAAAGATATAAGGAATATTCTCACCAAGGTTTCCCTTTATACAAACCGCAGAGTTACTTGACTGAGCAATGTTCTCTAGAATTAAAATGCTTTATAATTTTTTAGGCTAAATTTGCTACCTTCTAGAGAACACTGCACAAATTGTAAAAAAAATGAAGATAGAAACAACATCTGCCGATTATGCCAAGCCGAAGTGGAAAGCAGCAGACATTTATTAACTGCATGTGAGTCCCTCACTGATTTCTACCACAAAGGTTATGGCCACTGTGTAACTCATTTAGATGATGCTATTGAAGATCAATTTTGGGCTACACTTGTGGGAGCAAAATCTATAGTTATCTCGGCTGCGGCCTGGGCAATCTGGAAAGAGACAAATAGGAGATTTATTCTTCAGACTAGAAATCCAAATGACCAAATCGGAAATCAGAGAGTCATTTTATTTGACATAGAAGAATTATGTCTTTTATTATGTTTTTTATCATAGAAAAAGTATGAAAATTGAGGATGATATGATATTTTATTGCTTGTTTTCTTTTCTTTGGTAAACGTGTTAAAAGTTTAAATTAAACTATGACACAATAAAAAAAAAGAAACAATTGAAAGAAACCTCCTTTATTACCCTCATTTATGGTGTGTGTTACGTTATACATTACAACATTATACTACTTAGTCGCTTGCTAACATGTTCCTCCCTGCGAACATGAGCGGTTCACAGTTTGCTGGGTGTTGGTTCAGAAATGGGAGTGCTGTTAAGTGACAACAACTGGTCTGTTGCAGTCTGTGTTTGGCTGACTGGAGTGTTTAGTGGAACATGGATGAGCAGCTTAGTGAGAAGGGTGGCTAGAGGACTCTACTAAAATAGGGCAGTGATAATCCTACATTGCAGTATATGTTGGACATGGTGGTTCGTGGGTCTCTACTACACTTCTGCACTTGTATAGGTTTGACCCTTGATGGTCAACATGACTCCACTACACCAGTGCAGCGGTGACCCCTGCACTTGCCAACAGTCCATATCACTACACATTTAAACTGTGGCATTGTCTCTGATTACCCTTAAGAAAACCATCATGTAAAAACCTGAAAGCATGCATACAATGTCTTTTTTTTGGATACATGCTTTTGAGCACCCCACTATTTTAGATGTATTTATAGCTTTGGACAATTTTGAATGATCACTATTCAATATATCTCTCTTGCTTCAGTGCTATATTCGGGTTGCTCATTAAGTGGACCGCCCGATCTCACACCTCCTCATATACATTCCAGCCCCACAACTATGGTCAAGAAACAGGCTTGTGTACAAAACAAAAGTGATATTTATTTAAATAGAGAAATTAAAGGTGGTCTATAGACGTTATGCAGGGAAAGTCATCACAATGTTCCACAGGAACAGGTAGCTTGTTTAAAGAAAATGAAATTAACTTGTCTGCTTTAATCTCATAATTTCTCACACATGCGTCAATTTACATAATAAAATATATATATGTATCAAACAGCCTGCGGTAGCGACCGTGTAGTTATGGTTAAGATGCCCAACCCATAGGAAGAGCACTTTTTGGGCAGCTTATAATTTTGGTGCCATTTGACGAATCCTCACCAATCTTTTAAAATACATTATATGGCCAACTCTGAATGATTATGCAAAGGTCGGTGCGGTTTCATCAAGGGGGACAAAGTTATAGGGGGGTCCTAAAACGTTTCAAATCCTCATAGACATGATGGAAAAAGAGTTTGCTCACGCCTTCAGCCAAAACTGCTGGATGGATTTGCACCAAACCTGCATGAGCAGTGATAGCCTGGTTCCTAAAGTGTGCTTTTGCAAATTTGGTGTAAATCCATCCAATAGTTTTTTTTTTTAAATGGCCAAACATAGGTCAAACAAACGTAGTGATATCTGGATCCGGTCTGTGGATTAATTTCCTGATTCAGAGTCCACAAACACCTCTGGACCAATTAGAGAGCAGCATAACGTTCTCTGACATCAAGCACGCACGCTGTCAATAATAAATGTGAGGCGCATCAAAACTTTTGAAACGGACCCCATTTTGGATATGCAGACTGCGCCTGTAATCGGTGAACACCCCGGTAAGAACATATTTAAAAACATAACATTACACTTGTCAAAACAATGAAACAATCCCTAGGGAGGTGAAGGGCGATTAAGATGAGACATGGCCATAAAAAGACAAAAATCTAGTGTTTTTTTCTTCCACGTAGTCCGCGAACATCTCAGTTGTTGGGGTACATTGCTGGGATGTTCGTGAACTTTGAGGACATTCATCCATATTTCTGCATCATAGAGTCGTTGAAAATCTTTTTTTGGGATGGTTGATAACTTTGGCGCCACTCAATGAAACTGCATATTTTAGATGCAACCACTAATAGTTCTGCAAAGTTTGGTGCTATTTTGCCAAGAGGGGGCACAATTAGAGGCGGGGTCCCAAAATATTTGGAAGGCTTATACATTTGGTGCCATTTGACGAATATACACAAAGATTATAGACCCAACCTTGAATGTTTGTTCAAAGTTTGCATGAATTTTGTCAAGTGGGGGCTAAATTATATGACTATGTGTTGTACATACATTTTGACACTTTTCAATAAATAAAACAGACTGATTTGAAGCAAACTCGTGGATGGAGCATTGCCAAGGCCCCAAGAGCATGGTTTTCGCAAATGTGTCAGTGTTTATTTTTTGAAAAGTGTTATAATGTAGGAACAAAAAATCGTGATATAACTTTGGTGAGTGAGGTATAGCCTGTGGCCATGGCCCATGACCTGGACATTCTGGCTACTGGTCATGTCCACGAGGGACTGGCAATGGGGTTAAAGTGGGCATGGCCACCAGGAACCGGCCGTGTGGGAAAGATTTTAGAAATAGGGATAGGTTTGAATGGGCAAAAAATGTCTGCTTGTGGCTACAGCCCGAAGTGCTGGATGAGATTGCAGCAAACCTGCATGAGGAGCACCAGCAAGGACCTCAACACATGGTTTTGCAAAGCTGTCCTGTGTTATATTTTTTCCAAAGTGTCAAAATGTAAGTACAAAAAATAGTGATATCTCCTGGCTCTGAGCAAGGACTAATGTGTACTCTGATTTGCTTATTCGGACATGTGACATGGCAAAGCCCTAGGTTTCATAGGGAAAAGAATTCTGCTTGCGGATACATCCTGAAGTGCTGTACTGGATTACAACAAACCTGCGCGAGGAGCATCAGCAAGGACCTGAAAGTATGCTTTTGCTAATCTGTCTTGTGTTTTATTTTTTTCCAAAGTTTCAAAATGTAAGTACAAAAAATAGTGATATAATTTTGGTGCCTGGACAGTGGGCCTGGCCCTCAGCAAGGAGGAATGCCTACCATGATTTACATATTGGGGCATGCAGCATGGCCAAAGTTCTAGGTTTAAATGGGAAAACCAATTCTGCTTGTGGTTGCAGCCCGATTTGCTGGATGGAATTGCAGAAAATGTACGTTAGGAGCACCAGCAAGGACCTGAAAAGCATGCTTTTCCAAATCTGTCCTGAGTTTAACTTTTTCAAAAGTGTCAAAACGTAAGTATAAAAAATAGTGATATAACTGTGCTGCCTGGGCAGTGGGTCTTTCCCTCTGCAAGTACAAATGTCTACTCTGATTTGCTAATTGGGGCATGTGATATGGCCATAGCCCATGCCCCCTGTATTTTGGAGATTGGCCATGGCTGCAAGCCATGAGCACTGTCCATTGGTCGCATTATGACGGTGTAGTGGACACTGAACTATGATGCAGGGTAGATGTAGTGGATAACAGAGGGATGTTGATGGGGCGGGGGCATGGGTGAGCCTCATGCCCTATCCAATTCCACCATGACTTGAATCCCCAGCATGCGCTGCTGATAACGACACACATCAGTATGCATTGCAAAAAATATGTTTGTTAAAGAATGTTTATAGTTCTTTCATATATGTTAAAAGAGGAATTATTAATAACTTATATACAATGATGTAACATCATGAAACATTGTCAAAACCTATGAAATTTCACTAAAAAAACATTGTTAAAGGAACATTGTGCTTAAGATCACTAATAAAAACCTATGAAATTCACTGAAAAAAACGTTGTTAAAGAGACATTATGGTTAAGATGCACTAATAAAAACCTATGAAATTCAGTGAAATTCAGCTGTTTTTTCACTGAATATAAATGTGAACAAGCTATACGTTAGCGCGAAATGCGCGTACAGGACTCAGTCCCTCTGATGTCTTGCTTTCTTTTGATGCATGGACTTTTGTTAATAAACTAATTCTGTGTCACCCGACCTGAAGTTAGCATCTTGTCTTGGTATCTCATGACCCGGAGTGCGGTCCACAATGCTCCTTGCAGTTGGTTTTCTTTGTTTTCATATATATGATTCTGTGTGATCAAGCAACAAGCTGTTGCGAAACACGTAATTGGCTTTTTATGTTCCTGCTGTGGGATCCACAATCAAGGACTGTATGCTGCCATAAGGACTGGATTCCATTCATTTTGTGCAATAGAGCGATTTGTGTTCTTTATATATGTATATATAAAGAACACAATACATATATAGTACACGGCCCACAGTGGTTTAGTTCTGGTTAAGTTGATAAACTCATAGGAGGAGCACTTTTTCAGTGACTTATAACTTCACCAAACTTTGCAAAAAAAGTATATGGCTGGCTCTGAATTTTTTCACCAAGTTGGGTGAGGTTTCGTGCTGGGCGAGCAAAGTTATAGGGAGGTCCCATTTTTTTTTCTCCATAGACGGAATGGGGAAAAACTTTGCGCACGGCTAGAGACCGAACGGCCGGACGGATTTTCACCAAATCTGCAGAAAGAGCAGTAGCTTGGGTCAGAAAGTGTCCTTTTGTGTGTTTGGTGGAAATCCGACCACTACTTTTGTTGCAAAGAACTGAAATGTTCATCCCAAAAAATTAGTGATATCTGGGACCGCTGCGCGAACCCATTTCCCGGTTCGCTCCGTGGACTGAAGTCTCATTGGCCTGCAGTACGCCATGATGTCAGTGAACATTGGACACAGCCGGTGGTTGGCTGGAGGGAAGCGTGCTGTGCGTCAAAGTTTTAGGGAAACTCTGCCATGGTGTATCGGAGGATAGTATTGTGGTGTGTGTGGCAAGGCTCTAAGCCATTGTGTTCATTGCTGGGCCTCTTGTATGTAGCAGTGTGTGCACTAAAATTAGTCATATTTGGCTCTGCTCCACTGTCCCATTTCCCTGTTCGCTGCATGGTCAACATTTTGATTGCACTGCAGTGTGAGGTGACGGGATGTGTGTCAAAAGTGTTCCATGATGGTGGCATGTTGTTTCGGACTACAATGTAGGGCCTGAAAAACATAGTGTATGGCATCTGGTGGTGGGAAAAAGGGATGGAAAGGGTGCAGGAGTGAAAAGTGCTTCATGTGATATATCTCATTAGAAGACGATGGTGGTGTGCCAGCGCTATCTGTGCATGCTCCGCCAATGCGCAGATACCACAACAAGCAGCAATCCTGTGTGGTCATTGCAGGCAGCCTTCGTTATGGCATGCCAGCTGCAGCAGCAATGATTTTCTGTGATGAGTGGTGGCAGGCACATTAGCAGAAGGGGAGTGCATTCCGCGAGACATGAGGATTTAGACATAGCGTGTACTATGGTGTGCTGTGTGAGATAAGTCCGTAGCCCCTTTGACGCATGGCTGCAGCCCTAGCACAGACAAATATGTCCACTGGTTGAAAAAGTATGTCCATTGGTTGAAAGTAGGTGACCCATTGTTGCTTTTTGTGTGTGGTTTGGCTGCAGTGCACACAATGTCGGTTGCATGGGTGTGGTGATTGGTAGAGCAACCTATAGTTGTCGGTGTATGGGTGGAGATGCTGCAGTGACCAGTCATGCAGTGTGTCCACTGGGTAAACTAACAGAATAGTTTACATATGGAAGAGGTCACAGAGCAACTAGTTCTTGTGTATGTGCTTGCGTAGTGTGCATTGCAGATCAGTAAGTGTTTCAGTGCATTACACACCATTGGTTCTATGCACGTACTAGAGTGTTGGGAGCAGGCCTGTTGTTGTGAAGATTGTCTTGTCTGGTTGGCATGCTTATAATGCTTTGTGATTGGAAGTGAGTAGCTGTGCCAAACACAGCAATATGTTTCTGCATTAGGGTAAGTGGAACACGTGTCCTTGCCTCCCTGCTTTATGGTGCAGTGGTTGGGTGGAAGTGCTGGTGCATATGTTGCCTTTGTGATTTCTGGCACATGCCTACATGGTCGCCTGCATGGCTCTGTTATGTTGTGGTGAGTGTGGCCAAGGCCTAAACTGTTGGGTGCATGGCCAAAAGCTGTAGGCCGTAGGCCCTGCACCCCACAGCCTAGGCCTTCATCACAGCAACCACAACATAATGCAGCAATGCAGTTGTCACTCTGCATGCATTTGAAGTTGGTGCGTAGCACACAATGGTTGCGGAGGACATTGTACACTTGGTAGAACAGCAAATATTAGCTGCTATACATACATTAGCATATGGTGTTCATATTGTCCCTGTTGGAGAATAGGGAGCCACATGTCACCATTTGTGTTTGCTATGGTTAGGCCTTTATAAGAACCTTGCTTGAGAAAGTGTTTGAACACATTGCACCATGAAAGGAAGTCATCAGCATCAGAAAGTTGCAATATGGAGAAAATATGGACAATATACACAGCCGTAGGCCAGCACCGAAGAGTGTAGGCATGCACCATAGCACGCCACCATAACGCAGACATCCAGTTTTAAGTATGCATGTCTCCAATGGTGGTGACATTCAAAAAATGGTTCTGCAGGACCTTGTAAACGTGGTAGAACAGCACAAGTGACCTGATATGCGTCCAGTACTATATGGTGGAGAATATGCCACCACCGTGGACATTAGGGAGGCACATGGCGCTAGTTGCGTTTGGCATGAGTTGCCCTTTGCACCACCCATCCTATGTTAGGTTTGTGGATTGTGGTATGTGGCAAACGTTCCCCATTATGTTGTGCTGGGTGTGGGTAAGGCCTAGACTATTGGGTACATGGCCAATGGCCATAGGCCATTGGCCATACACCCAAGAGCCTATCCCTTGATGACACCCAGCACACCATAATGCATCCATGCAGAGTTGCCTCTGCATCACTCCGAGCATGGTGACCTTTGAATAATGGGTGCAGAGAGCCTTTTACACTTGGTGGAACAACCAAAGTGAGGGGCTATGCGTTCACGAGCACATGGTGTAGGTCATTGCACGTGTTGCACATTAGGGAGCCACATGTTTGCATTTCCATTTCCCAAGGGATGCACTTTACAAGACCCTTGCTTGAGGAAGTATTTTAACATATTGCACCATGAAAGGACGTCATCAGCACCAGAAAGTTGCAATATGCACATTGTACATAGCCACTCGCATACCGTTCAGCACTGCCAACACAATGTGATGGAGCCATGCTTGCAAAGATGTGGCCACGGTGAAAGGTGGCAAGCTCAAGTGCAGATAGGGAATGCATTACACATGACATGAGCATTAAAATGAGGGGTGCACTAGGGTGTGCTGTGTGTGGTGAGGCCCTAGCGTCTTGGATGCATGGCTGTAGCCTCACACGAACAGCTATGTGGGTTGCTTGCAAGTACTCCTCAGATTGTTGTGTTTCGTGCGTGGTTTGTGAGTTGTGCATGCATTGTTGATTCCATGGGTGTGCTCATTGTTCGCACATGGTACATTTTCCAGTGCATGGCAGGAGCTTATGGAGTGAACAGTTCTGCCGTGTGCCCACTGAGTGCTGTGGTGAGAAAGTATGTGTGTACCAGTGCATAGGGTTCCACTGTATAGTGTATGTGCTTGAGTAGTGTGCATTGCGCAGATTACTAACTGCTGTACTGCACTTTGAAATATTGTATCATTGGAGTTGGTAGAGTGCTGGGAGGAAACAAAACTATGGGCCTCATTACCAGAATGGAGGTAGCCATGGTGCTATTAGTGCCATGGCTTCCTCCATACCGGGCTCTTCAATGAGGAATAACCAGGTAATTCCAACATTGGCGGACCCGGTAATTCCTCCTTGAAGGGACCATTCCCCATTCCCATTGAGCCCCTATAGGGCTCAATGGGAATGGGGAGGGAGCTAATAACGGGCATGTAAATAACATCCCATTATTAGCTCCCTGTTCCCCTCGCGGGACCCGGAAAGGATGTCTGGTTTTACCAGATGTCTATTTCGAGTCCCACAAAGGGAACCTTGTAATAGGCGCTCCCGTAATGAAGGGTGCTGGTCCCGTGGTCCCATACTGGTACCCTTAAGGGAGCGCCAGGGTCGTAATGAGGCCCTATGACTACCTGCAGTTCGTGGTGCTGGGTGCCGGTCTGGGTGGATGTGGATGCTGAAAGCGTGGATCGGTTTGGGGAGTGTGTAAAGGTACGTATGCAGTGCAGTGCAGAAATGATAGCGGAGGTCTTGGATGTGAATGCTACATGCGTGTGTGACTATTGAATACTACCTAATACAGAAGTCTTGCATATACAATAGTGGAAACAGAAAAAGGAGTGCCTCTGCTTTACTGGGGTGTGGCCCTCGCTGTAGCTGGGAAGGCTCACGTGCTACAATGTGCCCTTCTGAGCATGGTGCCTTTGCAAATGGAACTGTGGGGATTATCCAATCAGTTGTCAGGTGTGGTTCACAGGAAGGGGCGGTGATATATTTCCCCAAACCTCGATGCAGTGAGGTTGACAGAGATGGACAGAAGCAGAGTGCTGATCGTGGTTGATACCTTTGTGCAAGATCTGCACAGGTATGCCGTGGAAAGAGGCTTTGATACTAACTTTCAGTTGGAAGGAGTTAAGGCTTTTTGGGGCACAGTCTATGAGTGGGATGTCTGTGCCATGGTTCTCCTTTGTACATGTGTGGCCTCTGTCGGTACTGTAGATGTTGTGGTCGTACATTATGAAGCACTACATTTGGGGTACATGTCGTGCTCACATTTGCTCTGTAACCTCAAGAATTTGATGACAGCAGTGATGTAGATTTTTCCCACTGCCAAGGTGATTTGCTCCTCCAAGAGGTGCATGAGACCATGCTGGTGTAATTTGTCCACAGCCAGAGGTCGGGAGGTGTTTCATAAACAGAAGCATATGTGACTTTATGTGCAGTGCTGGGATGTTCTGCACCGACTTTGACAGCATTAACTAGCAAGATTTGCAGTGGTTCCAAGAAAATGGCATTTTTTTTACCTCCATTGGCAATGCTGTTTTGTTTGCCACTCTGCACGAAGTGTTGCAATCAATCCTGTAGAACTGTAAAGCGTTGATGTTCGGTCCGTACAAATGTCACGTTTACACTTACCCTCTCCCCCAAGCCCCCCTCTTCCTCCCTAGAACAAACACTCAATGGATTACACTGTATGTTCCTGCTTCCACATGCCACATCCAGCCATTTTTTGGATGGGAGCCATGGAAATTAAACTCTGGAGCGAAAGACACTGCTCTATAAGGTTGGTGGGCCTGGTGTGTACGCAAAAACTGTGCCAGAAGGTCTCTTTGCACAAAGAAGTGCAGAAGGCTATGGTGGAAGTGTGCAAGGTAAGGGGCAGGCAATCTGGGTGTGTGCATGAACTGTATGTATTTGTTTGCAGTTAGTAACATGCAAGCTGTGCTGCGTTTGCGTGATATTTTTGAAAAGTGTCCAGTAAGTGGGGTACTGCGGAAAACAAAAAACACCTTTGGAGTGTACACGGTAAGTGGCAGGCATTCTACTGTTTTGCATGCATTGTGTGTATGATATCATATGATGTGGAATTGTTTGCTATGGCATTCGTAATGTGCCTACACATGTCTAGCAAAGCGCAACGAGGCAAGGGAGAAGAAACAGAGGGGACATGCAAAGCCTGCTGGCAGCGTACATATGCCTCCATTGTCATTGTGTATAGGCCGGACAGCTGGGGTGTCCATAGGACACCTACCTTTTTCTTGATTGTGGTCATTGCAAACAAGGACTGTGTGCGCTGAGTCAGAACCCCATTTCAGGAAAAAAAGAATACCACAGAAACACTCAGCAACATTCTCATTATTACTGTTTACTTGTACACATGCATACACCCCATTAGGAAAGGGAAGGCGTAGCAGAAGTGGATACTTATTGTGGGTTCATGGGGATTTGCACAACTTGGTTGTGAGGGGAGGAAGAGATTGATGTATCACTATAACGTTTGTTTGTTTTGTTTGTTTGTTTATGGTTTTTGAGGGGATGGCGGGCTCCGACATGGGGAAGGAGTACACGTGCAGGTGTGCCAGTGCTGTTTCTTTTTGTACAAAATATATCCTTGTACGCAACCTTTAAAGAGGCACAATTGTTCTCCAATTTTTGCACTTTGACTTCCACGCTGTCCATTTCCCTATACACAGAGTTTCTTTCCTTTCCTATGCCCGTATGCTGTTGTGGAAGGGTTCCCGCTTGTACTGCCTTGCCTTCCTTTCCAATATGTTCTTTTACCGAAAAGAGAATGTGTTTGGTGTACATGCAGCAATATATATTACATAATTTACGGTTTACACTACTGTATGTACCAATGAATTTACCATAGAAAGTTATTTGGTCATGAGGGACAATTTCTTCCTGCCACTCTAAGGTGCTTGCCATTGCTGCATTAAAAAAAAGACACCTTATGCTTCTCTACTATTGCATACTGCAGCACCTGTGCAATTATTAGGCAAAGTTTAGTGTCCTTACTACAATGTAGTGACGTTCAGGTCTGAGCACTTTCCAGTCGTTACTCTGGCCGTTCGTTCTTTGTTCACCTTTACAGTAGCAGTGCAGTAAGATTGTTGAAGGCAGACATCACTTCTGTTGTTGATGCATTCTATCATGGTGTACTCCCTATGCGTTTGTTCTGCTTGCTTCATCAGTACACAATTTGCAAACCTACTATTATCCCTTGCAATTCTTGCACATGGTGCTGTTTGTCTATGTTTTTTGCGTTTGGTGATTGGTACCACTACGTAACAGAGCATCTGCCTTCCTCAGAAAGGTTGGATGCCACCCGATCTCTGCAAACAGATGCATAGTCTGCGACTGCTATCCACATTAACATGGTGCTAGCAGTTTCACTATGTTGCACAGTTCTTCTTTACAAACTAAGGGTATCCTGCTAAAAAAAATGAAATTCACTGACAAAAACTTTGTTAAAGGGACCTTATGGTTAAGTTGCAGTAGTAAAAACCTATGCAATTCAATGGACAAAAGTTACAGGGACGTTATGGTTACAGGTAAAACGGAAGAAAAAAAACAGAAATTCACCAGTTATGGTAAGCTAAGCAACCATAACTCGCGCTAGCCCTGTGCACTGCAAGGAATAACACCCATGACATCAAGGATGACATCCCAAATGTCATTCATGACATGACCGATGACATCACATGTGTGGCTCCCTCTTTCTTTGTTCAGTGACATATGTAAACCGGGTGCCTTTCTTCACTGGGAGTCAGGAACTAAAAGTGGGAAAGGTGCTATATTTGTTGACCTTACCCTTCTCATATGTTCTGACACTACTTCTGGGTTTTTCAGGATACATAATACTTCGAACTAAAGAATTTTCTAAGGAAACAGACTTTCTGAATGGGATGTTCACTCTATCTCTATCTCCTAGGAAAGGTAGCAAATTGGTGTTAACTTTTAACACATGCCAGTGACGATGTATTATTTGTTGAATGAGATTGGAATGAGTCCCAAAAGTGAGGAGACGAGTCTGATCAAATTCTTGTTTGTCGTCTTGTCTTACATTTGTTGTCAATAATGAATCCCGGGGGCCGTGGCCAGCTGACGAACGATGCGGACGTGAGTCTCTCCGGCTCCCGTGGCCGCCCAAAGTATCCTGTCTAAATATCCTGCTTTCCTGTGATATTTGCAAAGGCGTTTGTACCAGCTGATAGAGCACAACACAGAGATCCTCTTTACGCAGAGTCGGCCCTGAAACTGCGACCCTTGAGGGGGAATTCGAGACAAAAGCTGGGCGATTGTGGCGTGCCATTTCCCCGCCAAGATGTCCGTGGCCCACAGCCTGGCAGAGAGGAGAACGGAATAGGACACTGTAGGAGAGCGCGAAATGCAGATCTGAATAGCCGATGCCTGCCCTTCAGACCAGGTGGCAAATACCGTGAGTGCTGAACGTACTAGTATCGGCCTCAGTAAGCTACAGTTGTGCAGAGTGGCTGTGTGGCAGACTCCCTCTGGTCGATCGAGTCTCTGAGGAAGCGACAGAGTCGGAGACACCCAGACGGGATCCCTGCTGCCAGCTTTGACCAAGACACTGTACCGGAAAGAGGGAACAAACAGGACCCGGAGGCCCTCCCTGGAAGAGGCTGATGCCCGACTTGGACCCCCCTTTCACCCTCTCTCCCGCTGTGAGATTGTGCGGGCAACTGTGTGTTGTGGGGGACGGAAGGAGAGCTGGACCTCCCATGAAGCTCTGGTGCTGGGCCCGGATCCGCAGTGAAGAGGGTGGTGCTGGTGACAATGGTGGGGGCCACTGGGTGGACTCGGGCCCTGGCAGCTGCAGGTGCTGTGAGGGGGCATACCCCCGCGGACCCAAACCTAATGGGGATCTTTTCTTTTTCCTCTCCTTTGGGCCACTGTGCTGGCGAGAGATCCCTGACCAGCGAGCAACAGAACTGGGACACGGCAAAACACAGCAGGACAGCTGTGCAACAATGTGGGACACTTGCCTACGCTAGCGTGGATCTAGACTAGACAGACAACATGTGAGTAGAGCAACGCACCACCAAGCACAATTGTTACGAATCATAAGCCTGATATGGTACGCAAGTACAAACGGATAATGGAGCACTCAGAGAGAGGCATCGTAGCAACAGACTCACATGCCCTGCCTTGATAGGGTGCCATTGAATTAAACGCGGTGGAGAGGTAAGGCTGTGGCGAGAACACATCTGAAGACGTGCTATTGTGATTCTGCTCACTGGCGCCCAGTGTGAATAACGCGCCCGCTGCAATAAAAGATCCAAAGTTACAAGCTGCACCTGTGGGGTACACCTACCAATCCACTCTGAGTGCCAGAGAGTAACAGAGGAGCGTTCCTTTCCCCCTCTAGCATTAGCATCTGCAATTGCTTGAGCGTACACGCTAACACCTTGAAAAGCCAGGAAAGGAGATACGCTGTGGCCCTATGATCAGGAGAGCAAATGACTGTGATTATAACCGCTCTGTCATTCGCACCCATAGCAGCACTGGAAGGTACTAGGACACATATACCACCCCATAATTGAGTAGTACCATGAGGGAGAGCTGCACCCAAACTGTTACACTCACCTGGTATCCATGGGGATGCCACCCAGCCGGACTGCTCACTGGTATACTTCTCAGTGATTCCCAGATGTGGTCTGTGGGGAAGGTTCTGCCTGAAAATACAGGAGGGCTGTTTTCAAGACTGGCCGATCGAGGTAAATATCCTCCCTCCACCCTGTATGGTTTCAGCCCCTCTAGGCCCTCTCCTCACCTTGTGGTAGAACAGGACTGGCTCCAGGAGGGCTTTTGAAGTGGGTGCCAGGCCCTAGAGACCTGAGTCCTGATCCCACCTGGCCAATGGGCTTGCCAGTGTGGGTTTGGGACAAGGGTCGTGACAGCACTCCACCCTAAGGCCCCTCCCACAGTGTTCCTTCTGTCTGGCCCAGGTTTAGATGGGAAGTGCTGATGAAATTTCCTGATTAGACGTGTTGTGTGGATGTTCTCACTGGGCTCCCAGGATCTATCTTGTGGTCCGAATCCTTTCCAATCGATAATATAACTTGGACCTAGAGTATCCCAGGATATCTTTGACTTCGAATTCTGGTTCTCCATCAATAAGTATGGGCTTTGGTGGTGTCCCAATCCGCATACCCGGTTGCATTGGTTTCAAGAGGGACACATGAAATACCGGGTGGATTTGTAGATTAGGTGGTAAATCCAGTTTCCAGCTACTGGGTTGATAATTGCCTTGATGGTATAGGGTCCTAAGTATCAGGGATGAAAGGTCCGGGTTCCCTTGATGGGTACAAATTTAGCAGCTAACCAAACTTTGTCTCCTACTTGATAGTAAGAGGCTTTTTCCGGTGTTGGTCAGCGAATTTCTTTTGTTTTTCCTTGGCATGAATAAGATGTTCCTTCGCCTTTTTGAAATCCTGAATGATGGTTGTGTGTAGAGTCTTTACCGCTGGCATTTCGAAGTTGGCTGGAAGGTCTAGTTCAGAGGTACGTGGCTGTCTGCCACAAAGGGTATAGAAGAGCGTTTGTCCTGTGCTTGAATGCAAGGAATTGTTGTATGCATATTCAGCTATCCATAGTAAGTCTTTCCAATTCCTTTGTTCGTGGTGCAGCATGCACCGTAAATATTGCTCGAGCGTCTGATTGGTCCTCTCGGTTTTCCCGTCCATTTGGGGATGGTGACTGGTAGATAACCGAGCGTCAATCTGCACCATAGCACAACATTTTCTCCAAAAATTGGATACAAACTGGCTGCCTCGATCAGGGACCAGAACTGATGGGAAGCCACATAGCTTAACAACACCCTTCAGGAACACTTTTGCCAAAGTGGATGCGTCTGGGAGGCCTTTGAGAGGAATAAAGTGTGCCATCTTTGAGAATAAGTCCACAACTACAAGGATGGCGTTGAACCCTTGGCTGGGAGTTAGATCATTGATGTAGTCAAGGGAACGAGTATGCCATGGATTGGAAGGAATGTCCAATGGTTGTAGAAGACCAGATAGTTTTTGTTTTTGTGATTTATATTGTGTGCAGACACTGCAGGACTGAATATACTGAATGATGTCCTTACGCCAGGTAGGCCACCAAAAGTTCTGTTTCACCTTAGCTAGGGTTTTGGTGATCCCAGGGTGCCCTTCGATCAGTGAATCGTGATAACCTGAAATAATATGCTGTTGTAATTCCTTCTTGGGTACATATAGACGATCCCTAAAAAAGGGTAAATGGTCCTTGATGGAATATTGTTCTCCTTGAGTTTGCCATGCGAGGAAAGCTTCAGGATTCATTGTCCGTTGAATTTCTTTTCGTAGTTCTGCTTGTGTTAAGGCTGTCATGATACCCAAGAGTTTGCCTTCAGGTAAAATAGGTACTGGGTCTGGAGTTGTATATACCATTTCATCTATTCCCATATGAGATAAAGCATCCGCCTTTCTGTTTATGACCCCTGGTCGAAACGTGATTACATAATCATATTCGGCAAAGAAAAGGGCCCACCGCAATTGGCGAGAGGACTGGGCTTTGGCTGTTTTGCGATATTGCAGGTTTCGGTGGTCTGTGATGACTGTAATGGTGTGTCTAGCACCCAGAAGGTAGTGCCGCCAGACTTTAAAGGCGGATTTGATAGCCAGGAGTTCTTTGTCAGTGATGGCATAATTAATACCTGGAGGTGAGAACTTTTTTGACCAGACGACCACAGGATGTAGTTGGAAGTCTGAGATGAACCGGCAGTAGACGTTCATGCCCAGCATGCTTTGTACCCCTTTCAGAGACATCAGTGAAGGCCATTTCAAAATGGCGTCTGCCTAGTGCATGTCCATTCTGATGCCTCCTGGAGTAAGGATAAAACCAAGAAACTCTACTTCGGTGACATGAAAAAAGCATTTTTCAAACTTTGCAAACAAGCGATGTTGACGGAGCTTGGTGAGGACTCAACGAACATGCCTGACATGATCTTGTTTCAAGGCTGAGTACACTAAGATTTCGTCTGTGTACACTAGAGCACAAACGTCAATTAATTCCCTCAAGACGTCATTCATGAAGCATTGGAATGCCGCAGGAGCGTTGCATAACCCAAAGGACATGACTTGATATTCATACAAGCCGTACTTAGTACGGAAGGCAGTTTTCCATTCATCTCCGTTTCTGACTCGGACCAGGTGGCACGCTCCTCAAAGGTCCAATTTGGTATAAATCTGGGCATCTTTGACTTGGTCTAGCATCTCAGGGATAAGTGGCAAGAGGTAACGGTTCTTCACAGTGATCTGGTTCAATGCCTGGTAGTCAATACAGGTTTTCAAGTCCCCTTCCTTCTTAGGTACGAAAAACAAAGGACTAGCTGCTGGGGACTTCGATGGACGGATACATCCGTTTGCAAGGTACTGGTCTAAATAGGATTTCAAATGAAGGTTTTCTGGTTCTGTGAGAGCGTAGATCCTGCCGCAAGAGATTTGTGCGCCAGGAACAAGGTTGATCTGACAGTTATAGACCCTGTGCGGCGGCGATGCATTGGCTTGGTCCTTTCGGAATACATCCCGGAAATCGTGGTATTCATTTGGCAAGGTATTAGTTACTCCCAGGGTTGATACTGTCGCTCTGGGAGTCATGGGAATACAGACGTTGGGTTTCTCCTCTTGATAATAGCAGGCAGGGGAGCAGTCACTGGGGAAGGTTAATTTTCGTCCCTGACAGTCTATCAAAGGGTTGTGAGCAACCAACCATGGCATCCCTAGTATTAGCCAGAACTGAGGTGCCCTGATGAAATCAAACGAAATAGACTCCCAATGTCCATCCTGGCACAGCAAGGTTACCCCGCATGTGCACTGAGTTACTGGTCAAGAAGCGATTTCTGTCCCATCCACGGTGGTTACCTTGTCCATAGTTGGCTTGGAACACAAAGGAAGCCCCATCTCTGCTGCCAGTTCTTGATCAATATAATTTCCATCTGCTCCGCTGTCAATGTATGCTTCAACGGCATGCATCCTTGATGACCGTTGGTGGTTAATTAAGATCACTGGTATTGCAAAGTGAGAGGTCAGCAACTCTTTCTTCTCACTCGACAAACTGACCCTATGTTTGCCGAGCTTGGTAGTTTTCTGATTCCTTAACTTCATCCTTTTCTGTGGCCCCAACTATTCTTCTTCGGGGTTTTACTTGGCAGTCCTTCAGGAAATGTCCTGGTTTCCCACAATACAAACAAAGTTGTTGTTGTCTTCTTTTATCCTGCTCTTGTTTTGTTAATGGAGGCCGTATCTCTCCGATCTGCATGGGTTCTACAGCATTTTCAGGTACACGTGATGTGTTTTCCCTTGGTCGAACATACAAGGCCCGAGGGTCCGTTTTAGACCGGTCTGCTTTTCGGTCCTGCAACCAGCGGTATAGCTGCACGACCAAATTTATGAATTCAGTACAGTCTCTGGGAGGATCAACCACCTCGGCTAAGACGTCCTTTAATTCGCCTTGTAAGTCTCGATGGAATAACGTGGTTCTTTTGTTTTCTGGCCACCTAGCTTCGGCAACCAGTCTATTGAAGGTGGCAATGTACGTTAACAAGTCCTGATTGCCCTGTCCGAGGGATAAGAGTTCATTGTGTACTGCTTGTTCCTGGGTATGGCGAGCAAAACGTTTTTCCATTTCTCTCTGGAACCCCCCAAAGTCATGTAATAGAGGATCGTCATGGGTCACCAACGGCACCGACCAATCTGCTGCACTACCACTAAGGTATGATAAGACAAAAGCTACCCAAGCTTGGTTGTTTGCAAATGCTCCAGGCCTACAAAGAAAGTGAAGGCGACACTGATTTATGAATGCTGCATACTTCTGTGGGTCGCCTCAGAACCTTCCTGGTGGTGCCAGGGGAACTGGTCCAGGCAACGTGATCTGTACTGGAGTGGGGGTAGTGGATGGTAAGGTGGAGTTTTGCATCAGTGGAATGCTCCCAGGCAGAGGAGTCTGTCCTGCCTGTGATTGCAAGATCTGCCTACTGATCTCCTCAGTACGATCCTTGGTCACTAGTAGGTCTCTCCGGAGAGCATTAGTCTCTTGTCGGGCAGAATGAACCTCGGCACGAAGTTCCCCTAGTAATTGGGCCAATTGGTCAATTTCTGATGTCTCCATGGCGCCCAGGTGGAATTGTTATGGTAGGCTTTGCGTTCTGTTACACTCACCTGGTATCCACGGGGACGCCACCCAGCCGACTGCTCGCTGGTATACTTCTCAGTGATTCCCAGATGTGGTCTGCGGGGAACGTTCTGCCTGAAAATACAGGAGGGCTGTTTTCAAGACTGGCCAATCGAGGTAAATATCCTCCCTCCATCCTGTATGAGTTCAGCCCCTCTGGGCCCTCTCCTCACCTTGTGGTAGAATTAGGAATGCTCTCCGTCCTGCCTTCTTGGCAGGGGCACGTTGTCTTCCGTGGGCATGTGCGGTCCAGTTACTTCACTGACGCCGACCCGTTTGATGTCTTTCAGGTAGGTCTTATTGCTGTTCTTTCGTATTGTTGTTATTCCTGCATGCCTTTCTTTGTTTAATAATGTCTCTTTTCTCCCTTAGATATGCGGAGCTTCAGCGTGGCGAACTGGCTTTGTTGAGCCTCGTTGGTAACGCGTAATGAGATCTATAATGCGGTAAATAAGCGATATGAGCAGCGCTGCAATGTCTTGCCTTTGCTAACCTGTTTTCCTTCTTTTCTCGTAGGTCGAGGTATTCTTTTTGTCTCCCTGCAGGTTCTGCTTCTCCGGGGCTCGACACGGGTATAGTGGGTATAGCTGGACACGGTGAGCATCACGTTGCAAACTACAAAGTAACACGAATCGTGTTGTCTTGCTCGGGTGTGGTTTAAATAGCCCCAACAAAGTAGTCCAGGTAAAGTAGTCCCTAGGCCACCACACCCAAAAAACCTAGGAACCAAGCTATGTGGATGCCTCCATGTTGGCTGACAGTTTCAATAAAGTAGTTCCGAGAACACATGTCTTTCATGGTGTTTGAGCCTGGTGTCATAGGCCAGGACTGGCCCCAGGAGGGCTTTTGAAGTGGATGCCAGGCCCTAGAGACCCGAGTCCTGATCCCACCTGGCCAATGGGCTTGCCAGTGGGGGTTTGGGGCAAGGGTCATGACACAGACACTACGATTCGTGAAGTTACCCCTATACTAGACCAAGATTGGTCTGGAAACATCAGGTAAACGGGGCAGAAGTTGGTCTCTTAGGCTACAATGTGCTTGAGCATTGGAATTCTAGAGGCCTGCCACGAAAACACCAAGAAGGACCAAATGCAACCCGTAACTGAGCAACATACAAGGTAACATCCTTCTAAGTCAACCTGTGATACAGGCGGACACACTGTTATCGGCCATGGGCGTAATTTTAGGGGGGGACGGGGGTGTTTGTCCCCCCCAACTTTCATGGCACTCTATTTTGTCACCATTCATTTGAATGGGGCACCGTTTCTTCAGAGGACATGCCCCCCCAACATTTTCAGCAAAGTTTCTCCACTGTTATCGGCGACCATCCAAACACAGTATAGGAAAAGACAAATCCAAGAAGCTCACCACCCAAAGCAATATCGATCAATATAGCACATCTGCACGGAATATCCAGGCTGAGCAGGACCAGCTGGACGCAATGGTGGAGGCGAATACTCAATATCCCTGAAAGATGTCATGGCAGCGATTACGGACTCCCTGGCCTCCATGGAACAAAAGATGGATGGAATCAGCATGGACATCTCACTCTTCTGTCACGAACTGCAAAAGTTGACCACTCGCACTGGAGAAGCGGAACAGAGAATATCTGGAACGGAAGATGGATTGCACAACCTCGAGTTACAATTGGCTGGAGTCACGGCACATCTAAAAACCATGGAAGAAAGGGTGGACGACAGCGAAGGAAGGTCAAGACGTAATAATGTTCCAATACTGGGCCTGCCAGAGAAGGTTGAAGGGCAAAGCATGGAGTTATTCTTAGAACAATGGCTCATGGATATGTTTGAACCTATGTCGTTCTCCAATTTTTTTTCGATAGAATGTGCCCACTGAATGCCAACCGGAAGACCAGTGCCAGGTGCACCTCCACGTACTGTGATTCCAAAGCTATTGAACTATAGAGACCACAACACGGTGCTTCAAATGGCACACACCAAATGTACGCTAACCTACAATGGATCCAGAATCACTTTGTTCCTGGACTATACAAGGGAAGTACAGAAAGCCAGGCAATCCTTCGACCAGCCCAAAAGACAGCTACAGTCACTAAATGTAAAATATGGTCTATAAAATATAGCATAAAGGCACAATAATCCATTTTACAGACCCCAAAAATGTTAGGAAATGGGTGGACCAACACATAGAAGGAGAGTGAAGCTCGACACGAGGTACCAGAAACAGAAATAGGGAGCCGCGACCCCTGCCGGAAAGGAGACCGCCAACCCTGCGACCGCCAGAACATGAACCACTGCTGCAAGAAAGAGAGAACTAGTAGCCGGACAAATGGGAATCACCGCGACATGCTACACCGCACTTAAGGTGCAAGGGAAACCAGCGATGAAATAAACCCATAATGTTACTCTGTGCTGCACACGGATAGACGCACAAAGGGCGGTCAACACGGACGGTAAAGTTAGCCGTGAGTAAGATAGGCGGCTGAGGAAGGTGCCGCCCCCTGGGGAGTTTGTTGTTTAACTTGTAGTGTTTGGTTTTGACATAGTCGGAAGCAAGTGGCAGTTGTTCCCCGACGGTCATTCGGGCGACAGATGCTTTGAGTTGGAATGAAGTATGGGGTGGGGGATGGGAAGTGGGAAGTTTGTTGCAGTTTAGGTTACAATATGATTTTTGGAAAATGGAGAAATAAGAGGGTTCTAGCGGGGCAACTACAGAAACAGACAGCATGTTTCCAACACTCATATGTCATGGTTCCACGACATATCTTCACAAGACGACACTGCACCTACGCCATGGCTAGCGACACCTGCTTTTACGCACAATTAACTGATGGCTTCCCATAACAAAACCTCCCATACCTGAAGCTCCTAACATGGAACATCAATGGACTGGGCAGTAGCGTAAAGAGGAGACTAGTTTTACAGGTGCTGAACAGACACACACTGGATATAGTCTCCCTAACTGAGACACATCTGGTAGGCACGAACTGTAACTTTTTCAAACGTACTAACTATCGTACTGCTATACAGGCCGGTTTCACAATGGGCTCACGAGGGGTTCTGATTCTAGTACATAAAAGGCTTCCCTTTACCCTCGTGAAGGTGCATCAGGACACTAGTGACAGGCATACATACGTCACGGGTTCACTATGGAATAAAACTATCTCCCTGATGGTAGTCTACTCCCCTCCTACATTGCTCACATCACTGTTACAAGATGTCACGCGATATTGGTAAACGACACGGCCGACATACTGATTATCGCGGGGGACTTCAATGAGGTTATCGATGTCACCCTAGATCGCACACACCTGCGTGAGCAGAATCCAAATGCACACACCAAGCTCGCTACCTTCGTTGAAGCCTCAGGGCTTCGGGATGTGTGGCGCGATTTGAACCCTGGCAAAAGAGAATATTCATACCACTCGGGAGAACATGCATTGTTGTCATGGCTTGACTATTTTTGCCTGCCAGTAACTGCGATACACATGGCAACACGGGCACACTTTCTCCCAAGGGGCATCTCGGATCACTCCCCCTGCTCACAGAGATTGAGACTAAAACACCATGTCCGGCACCGATATGGCAGCTGAATAACTATTATTTAGGTTTACCGGAGCTAATTGAACATATGGAGTCAGCTACTAAATCATACTTCGATTTAAATGTAAGGTCAGCGTACAATGCAATAATGCTGTGGGAAGCATTCAAACCGGTACTATGGGGGGAAGTTATCTCCTGGACCACCGCCCAAAAGAAAGCCCAGCTGAAATCAGTAGAGGATGCAGAAGAAAAGGGAAAGAAGCCAGAGATAGCACATTTTACAGACGGGCAGCCACATACACACAGACCATTGGTCATTGCCCAGAAACAACTACAAACTACTGCGTTAGATAATGCCAGACAGGCTCACAATATAATGCAAGCCAGAATTTACAAAACTGGTGATAAAGCAGGGAAGATGCTGGCATGGATAGAACGGAGAGATGAAGGCCATAGTCAGGTGAGAGCGATCACGCCCGACAATGCTAGTCCGCTCCTCACAGATTGGAAGATTGCAGAAGAGTTCACCAAATACTATGCAGACTTGAATCGAGCCCCTGAGGCCCCTCACAGATACTGCTATTCTGGGAACCATCCCTCTTCCTTCCCTGAGTGCCGTACAAAAAGCCTCCCTGGAAAGTGACATTACAGAGGACGAGATACTGTCGGCAATGGCACAGCTCCAATCTGGGAAAGCACCGGGCCCGAATGGTTTCCCGGTTGAGACCTGGAAAATGGTAGGAGGCGCTGAGTTGGCTCCACATCTTTTAAATATGTATCAGCAAGCAAGATAACTAGTTTGAACCGCCACCATAATAGTTACACCGAAAGTGGGCATGCCTCTGAAAAAATGCAGTTCGTACAGACCGATATCCCTCATTAATGGTGAAGCAAAAATCCTGGCCGAGGTATTGGCCCTACTCCTGCAGCGATACACCCTGATCAGTGCGGTTTTATTCCTGAGAGATCCACAAGAATGAATATACGTAGACTGCACCTAGTAATCATCTGGACACCCTCTGGCGCTACTAGCGATAGATTTCGAAAAGGCATTTGATTCTGTTTATTGGGAGGCAGTATGGGAAATACTCTGCAGGATGGGGTTCGGTGACCAGTTCCTGGGTTGGGTACAGCTCCTATATAGCTCCGCAATTGCTAAAAATAGGGTGAATGGCTGGGCATCCTGACTTTTTGAGCTAGGGAGAGGGACGCAGCAGGGTTCCCCCCTGTCTGTGCTAATATTTGCATTGGCAATAGAGCCCCTGGCTGTCCTGCTGAGAGACACGCAAACATGGAATGGATTCCCTGGCCCATCAGGGTGGGAGAACCGAGTATCGCTTTATGCGGACGATCTACTCCTATACCTCAAACACCCTGAAGGTGCATGCCCGGTGGTGATACAAATCCTGAAACGCTACGAGGCCTTCAGCAGTCTCAGAGTAAACTGGACCAAATCAATCCTTTTTCCACTCAACGAATTGCCGGAGAGCATCCCAGAGGACTGCCCATACAAAGTGGAGCGAATTCACTTCCGATATCTGGGTATCCGGGTTACAAGAGACCTTGCAGACTACGCACCAGATAACCTGCAACCGATTATTGACAGATTCACAAGAGACATTCAGCACTGGATGTCCCTGCCCTTGACCCTACTGGGTCGGGCTGCACTTTTTAAAATGTTAACACTTCCCTGCTTCCTGTACATCCTGCAGAATGCCCCACTCTATATTCCATTGCGGGTGTTCAGGACGATAGAGAGTACACTTGGAAAACTCCTATGGGGTGGTGTGCATCCGAGGATAGCACTTCAGACACTTCAGCGTTCTATCTGGGAGGGAGGTATGGGCCTACCTAGGCTACAAAAATATTATTGGGCGAGCCAGATGTCTGTGGTGAATGACATACTCAACGCAGATTCATTGTTGCCACATGTGAGAGCATCAATGGCCATGCGTTTGTACCAGAAAATGCCAGCATCTCTCCCCCCGATGATGATGCTACAAACGCCCCAAATCTGGCCCAAAATTCATACCTTCGTATGCTGGCAAAATAGATTAATACCACTGCAACCATTATGGGAAAACAGACACCTCCTTGAAATTGATAAATTACCGAAATGGCCGGTCTGGGTGACCATTGGTATAAAAAAGGTGGGTGATGTGGTCATAGAAGGTAATATCACTCCCTTTGAAGACCTGTGATCAAAATGTTGTCTGCCTGTATCTGAGAGATATCACTACACACAACTCACTACAACAGCACCTGACAGCCCTATCCAACATGCTAGACTGTACCCCAATGGAAAGGAACATTGTCATGGAATGCATCCAATCTAAGGTGACTACAGTTATGTACAGTGCCATCACATCCTTTGCCACCCCTGAGCTAGCAAACCTTAAAACCAAGTGGGGAAATGAGGTGGGAACTATCATGCCAACAGGATTGGATAAAGATACTGATGTACCGACGCGAGACAGCCATTTCACACAGAATGCGGATGGTCCAGTTAAACATTTTACACAGAACTTATTACCCGAGGGTAGCCCTGTACAGCTGGGGCAAGATCGCAGAACCCAACTGCCTGCAATGCAGGGGCGAAGAAGGAACATTCTTCCACATATTGTGGAGCTGCCCACACATACAACACTTCTGGCAACAGTGCTGCGACATACTGTCAAAAGTCCTGAGCCGGTCGATCCCCTGCGATCCCAAAATGTTATTGTTAGGGGTGGAGAATGATTTTGAACTGTCACAGTATGAAAGACTGTGTTTCTCAACCGCCACTGTGGTGATTAAACAAAACATTGCCAGACTATGGGGCTCCCCAGTGCTACCAGATGTCGAACAATGGGTAACAGACATTCAGATATGCATGTCCATGGAACAGATAGTCTACAGAGCATGAGGATGCCCAGAGTAGGCCGATAAAATTTGGCAAAGGTGGGAAGATGCTATGTGAACTCAAGGAGACGGAAGAGGTAACAAGGACACAGGATTAAAGACACTGCTGAGACAAGGCTGGCAGAGTTTCAAACTCTGTGAAAGAACCGATAGAACCCAACGATGATGATAATAATAATGTTGTTATTATTAATGTTTGTTTCCCTTTGGCTGCGTGTTGATTGAACTTGGAGTGCTCTTTTACATTGTGTTATGTTTGAACAAAACCAATAAAATTGTGTTATAAAAATCTTTTTATAATAATGAATCCTGATATAGATTTCGTGCTTTGATACAGGTTCTTTCTAGAATTGTCTTGGGATATCGTTGTTCCAGGTAATTCCGCCCTGTGGTACATCACTCTTTGTCAAAAGTTTCCAGTTGTGTACAATTGCGGCGTATCCTTATGAACTCGCCATATGGTACACTCCATTTTAGGGTGGAAGGATGGTTGCTGTTGTCAAATATTGGTGTATTGGAGCCCGTTGGCTTGCAGTACAGCTCTGTTATTATTTCATCTAGATCATTTTTTACTACTACATCAAGATAGATCCTGGATTTTCTACTGTGCTTTTTAGTAAATTCCAAATTTAGCATGTTGCTGTTTAAGATCATGACAAATTCTTTCCAATCTTTTTCAGTACCTTTCCATAATATGAATAGGTTATATCTATAGCGCAGCCAGAGTAGGATCTTGTCATTGTGTTTCCTGTTCTTTTCTGTCCAGACAATTACATTTTCCCGCCAGCACATCAACAAATTGGCGTGGGCTGGGCAAGGGGGTACCCATGGCTGTGCCTTGTAGTTGGATGTAGTAGTCGTTGTTGAATAGAAATATGATTTTGGTCAGACACATATCGATCATATCTATGATCATTTCACTGTGTAGGGAATAGTTTAAGGACCTTGTGTCTAGAAAGTGTTTACATGCTCGTTTACCATCTGCATGTGGGATAGATGTATATAACGATAACGAGACAACACCCAAGGTAGCCAACATGTAGTCTGGTTCCCATGTCACATCATTAATTTTACTGAGGAAGTCTTTAGTGTCTCGGAGATATGATGGAAGCGTAAGTACCAGAGGGAGTAAAGTTTCATCAACGTACTTTGATTCATTTTCTAATAATGCTCTATTTAATGTCACTATCGGTGTTCCAGGTGGTTTATTTGCATTATTATGCAGTTTAGGCAGGAAGTAAATAGTTGCCATTTTTGGAAATTTGTTGAAAAGATAATCATAGTCATCTTGATCAAGAATGCCTTTTTCCATCCAGCTGCAGTGAGTAGTGAGTTTACAATCAATTTCAGATGTGGGAGCATGATCTAGTTTTGTGTAATAGCTGCAATTAGACAATTGTTGTCACATAGTCAGTTTTGTTTTGAAGGACTATGTTAGTTCCTTTGTCGGAGGCTTTTATGATGCGGTCTGGCAGGTCCACAAGTTTTTTCAAGATTTCCCTTTTTTTTTGGTGAAATTGTTCTTAAGGTGGACTTGCTGTCACCTGGCCTTCTTCATATCTTGTATGACTACATTTTGAAATGCTTCAATGTGGCCTCCTGATTGGAAAAGTGGGTTAAACCTGGACTTGTTCTTTAATTTACTTTTAGTTGGCCAGTTGGTACTTGTGCATAGTGAGTTCAAGTCAGCAGCTGGGGCCAAAGTGTCTGTTGAGGCTTCAGATTCTAGATGAGCCAGATCTAGCAAGGTGTTTAGATTCTCTATTTTCTATGCCTAACTACACCTCTTTTCATATTGCCAACAACACCATCACAGTTCAAAAGAAAGTCAAGACCTTGGGAGTAGTTCTTGATGAGGTACTCTCCATGAAACCCCATATTTCCAGCATAAAATCTACTTGTAGTATTATAAACAAGAGAATCAGATATATTCGACCATTCATATCGGAAGAGAACTGTGCTTTATTGTCCACTGCATTGATAAATTCAAGAATGGACTATTGTAATTGCCTCCTGGCGGGCACCACAGCCTCTAATATTCAATCCTTACAAGTGGCACAGAACAATGCCGTGCGTAATATCTTCAATCAGTCATGTCGCACACACATCTCTACTTTAGGAAAAGACTCCACTGGCTACCCGTTAAACACCGCATAACGCATAAGATGCTTACTACGACCCATAAATGCCTCAGTTTTAGCAGCCCAACCTATCTGTCATCCCGTATAGGCATCAAACCCAACGTGAAGAACCTTCGCTCTTCTTTGGCGGTCACTCTCAATTATCCCAAATTCAGGACAGCCAAATTTGGAGGCACAACACCGGATGCTCAGGGTCCCCTTTTGTGGAACACACTTCCAGCAGGTATACGGCAGATCCAGAGTTACACCGCGTTCAAACGTGCCGTCAAGACTCACTTATTCAACTTGGAATAATGTCCTGACCCATTTCTCCTTTTCCACTTTCTTGTTTGTCCTCGTCTTGTTTTGTTCTAGGTGCGCCCTGAGGCCCACGGGAATGTTGGCGCGTTACAAAAATTAAAATAAATAAATAAATAAAATAAATATTGCTACATGTGTTTTCCCTTCCAGATGACTAATGGCTTTGGGTTTGGGTGGATTGAAGCAAAAAAAAACATTTTGAGTCTGATCTTACGCATATATTGATCAAAGTCAATCCTATTATCAGCATTATCAAAATGATATAAAGATATATATGAAGAACACAAGTTCCCACAAACGTGGTGCACAAGCCTACAAATAGTGAGTACTCTAACAACAGTCACAGGATAGACCATGAAAAGTTTAGATAACTATTCAATCTTGGTCACTGTTTACAAATTACAAACCAGTATCTGAAGAATAGAAAACAATCATAAGAGCGCTCAGTATGTTTAAAGTGCAAAAATAGCTTTAATTTGTATTCACGCATAAATCAGCGATTAAAGTTCATTTTCAAACTAACATGGACTTGCAGAACAGTGTATGCCATCCTCAGTGTTCATCATCATGTCACGCATTCCATACCAAACACGGGAACTTCCTCAGGCAATATTACATCTTGTTACAACGGGCTGTTTTTTGTTACTATACACCTGTGAGACAGCTGATTTTCAAGTCATGTGTATCCTTGTTATCAAGTCTCAAACAAATGTGTAAAATGTGGCAGCTGTTTAAACCAGGCTGTAACTTCATTGAATAGATCATAGTTTGGTTGCCAACTGTTATTATTTATCTAAAATAGACAGACAACAACTTAAATATTAATGACGCATTAAAGTGTATATTCTCTCTCATATTATTTCTCCATATTATGCCATTTGGCCCGATTGCTCATCTTTCATCTCTAATTCTACCCCTGCAGTAATATCCTGCGTGGCTCGCTAAGGAAGGCAAAACCTAGAAGCTCTAAGTGCAGCCGCTCAATTAATTCATTACATTCAGCCCCAATGGGCTTTATTATGTATCTCAATTTTACTGTATATTACATCCATTAAGAACTTTAGCCCTGCCCAAGTAGGCTAAAACCTCATAAAGTGCTACATGCTGTGTGCTCAAACATCATAGATTAGTGCAAAATTGGCAAAACAACTTGTCTTCATCAAAAAAGTGCTACGGGGCCAGTGCCTATACCAGTTTACAAAAATATAAATATTTCAATGGATTGTTCTCATTTCTGTATGTACAAATAGAACAATTAATCTCTAACTACATATACATATTGCTACATATAAAACCAATTAATTATTTAACGTTTATATATTTCTAAAACCAATTTGATACATTCCCTTATCCAATTCATTAGAGCTTATTGTCACTGTTTAATATTCTTGTAGATGCACAGCCAATTATTTTATCTGAATTGTGTCCCATAGGTTTTTTTTGTATTGAATTGCATGATGAGTTTTGATTCCAATTTGCGCAATTTACATTCTCTATTACCTTTTCTTTTATGCGCAGGGACATGTGCTAATGCAAAATATCTGATAAGAGTTGCATCACTTTTGTGTTTTTCAGCAAACTGTACAGCTAAAGGATAATTGTCATCCTTACTGAAAATTGCTCGATAATGCTGTAAAATTCTAATCTTTAGCTGATAAATAGTGGAACCTATTGCACATTTTGCCACATTGACATGAGATATACCACATAATTAGTCAAACAATTGATTTTGTGTGTCATACGCCATTTCATTTGATACTTTATTCCTTAATTAACAACTTCTTTGGCTTCAACAAATCTACACATCTTACACTCATTACATTCTTCAAAGCCTCTCTCAGGCACTGTTATCCGCAACCAATTCTCTTTAGAACCAAAAGGTGTGAACATGCTGGGGTGATATTATATCTTAAAGTGACTTGGCTTTAGAAAAGGTAATTTGTGGGTTGGTCCCAAAACACTTTTCAGATCTTTATCTGCTTGAAAAATTGGAATATAGCTCTTGTTAGTTGTGACTGAAGACTATATCGACTGATACATCTTATACGTTCATTATCATCTCTCTTTTTCTTGACCCATAATAATTCTTGTCTCTCTCGGTCAACTTTTTTCTTTTATGTATTGGTCACACTTGGTCTCGAATAGCCTCTTTCTGGAATCACACTCCCATATTACATGCTTCTTCTTAGAAGTTTCCTTCTAGAGAGCAGTTTCTTTGGCCTGATCATCTAACCATACGGAATAGTATTGATGAATACCTTGGGATGATGGCCATGTAAAATTGAATCAGAGGCTATGGTTTTTCTATGCAATTTGCTACAGATTTTCTCCCAACACCACATGTATAAAATTGCATAGTTTAGGACTATACAGGACCCAATAGTCACCCTGCATGTCTGACGGCACAGCTGGTATTCAAACAAAAATACATTATGCTCCAAGCTAAATTTCAAGAGAGTTATAATCACCTCATTCTGTTGCTTGAAACTAATTGATCTAGAATAAAGAAAGAATTGACATGTCTTTAAACCATTATCATGTCATATTAAAGTATATATAGATATTACATTGAGTGAAACCAATATATAGTCAGACTACCACTTGAGTCCTTGTATTTTGATGAGCCAGAAGTATCTCTTATATACGAGTTTAAATCCTTTGCAAAGGGCTGTAGGAAAAGTCCAAATATTTTGATTCCTTTTCTAGCACTGATCCTCAAGAGCCTACCATTGGTCTCCCAGTGGGCATTTTATCATTCTTGTGGATTTTAGGAATAAAATTAAGTAGTGAAGGCACTGAATAGTCGCTTTTCATGTAAAGAATGTCATCACCTTTCCAAATAACTGCTATACTTAGATTCCTGCAAAATATAATCAATTTTGATTTGTTTTTTTCTAAATATCCAACATCAATTTGTGCATAACAACCAACATCACTTTATTGTCTCCCTACCACATTTAGATATTTAGTTCATGCCCAGACAACCACTCCCTGTCCATTGTCAGCCTGTCCTAGGACTATGGATGAGCCATTTTTCAATTTACTGATAGCTTCCTTCTGTTCTGTTGTCAAATTTGAAATTCTACAATGTGTAACTTCTGTTAATTTTCCGCAAATCTTGGATAACACATTCTTCGAAAACATCAATATTGTTGGATATTACTTGTGGATTAAAGGTCGATTTAGTTTTCAATCCACTTTCTTCCGTGAGATCTGTTGTAATTCCATACTTCATCTTAATTTTTTGGTCATCTAAATCTAGCTGGGAAGTTATCCCAACCTCATCTCCCAAAGTATCAAGGCAGATCAAATAATCTAAAAGGACTAGACTTCAGTGGAGGAGATGCCTGTACTCAGGAATTACTATATAACTTTGTCTGATTTATTTTTTTCAATTGAACTTTTCGCAAAAACTTAAATAAATCTATTCTTTTTTTATTGATTCGGCAGACAATCAACCTTTCAATTTAAACAATTACATACAAAAGACAATCTATTTTTGATAATAAAGTTGAAATAAATAGAATAGAAAGAACAGTGAATAATTTGTAGCATAGAGACAACAATCAGCAGATTATTGCAAACCATTGGATAAAAACGATTTTACATGTAAAATAAAATTAGCATACAGAAATATTCAATATTGATTGCTGTAAAAACATTCACATAAACAGTGATTTAACTATTTTGAAAAACTGCAGTAGTATTCAATGTTACTAAATAAAACATATTCTCATATAAGATTACAACAGAACGGCAGCATCAAATGATATTCGTACGGGGAACTTGAATTAATACTAGCAGGATTTGGCTCTTGCGAGTTCAATATGTTATTCAGAGATAATAGTCACAACTAAATCAACATCAAGTTATGACATTAGATTCAAATATTTTCTAGATTTAAGGCTTCTAGAAATGTTATTATTGCAATTCTGACAGTTATGCGATTAGTAGAGAAAATGTGCTGCCAAAGGATCTATTCTTGTCTGTGCAAATTCAGCATTTTGTGTAGATCAAAAGGTTAGACCCAACTCTGGAATTTCTTTTTCTGTCTCTGTAATGGACCTATCAAATATGTTGAAAACCCTGGCCTTTAATCCCTGTTTTGTCGACCTCTCCCTCTGCTCCTTTGTCCTCTCCCAAAACGAGTGATCTGACCCTGATAGGGAACTTCCCCTGCATTTCTTTCCTCTCCTGGTGGTTTTGTTGTACCTCCTCATCCTCCTCCAGGTGATCATCCCCTTGGCTTGCTCTCATTTCTGGTTTCGAGGTGGAGGAGCTTGAACTCCTCTTACAAAATAAGTCTTATTGGTCTGAATTCTGGGTCAGAGGATTCAACCTCTGATGAAATTGATTGTACTACAGGAATAACATTTGCATTTACAGTCTTCTTGCTCATTAACAATTGCTCTTTAATAGGTTCATCATATTTTCAGACAAAGGTATATATTCTTCATTGTTGATATTCCTTCTTGTGCTGTTGAAATACTTTTAGTTTTTCAATTTGTATCTCCCCTTCAAAGCATTCCAAATTTTCATCCATTTTGCCAACATTCTTTTTGCATTCATCAGCCTCTTTTGAATTGATTAGCTCTTCAAGCTTTTCTATTTCACAAGCCTTTCACAATCTTTTTTTTGCAAATTTAATAAGTATCTTCATCATGGTATCGTTCAAATATAATGAGTCTCTTCCATCATGTACCTTGATTGCGAATGATGGAGTCCAAAGATATCAAGATTGTTGGTTTCCCAAACGAGAGAGAAAACGACCTGAATGTGCAGCCACATGGCTTGCGCCCCTTTAACTGTCTTGTTGAAGAATGCGATTGATGAGTTGGGGGCCTTGGGCTTTCACTTAAAAGAATGTAAAACTCCACTAAAACTGGTCAAGGAGCAAGGCGCGATAGTAAGAAATTGAAGTGTGAGGGGGGTGCAAGTGGTTCCACCAGAGCCATGAAAGTCAGTAACACTGAAAGCCCTTTACAGGACGGCTGGCAAATGAAACCCTTCTGGGAAACGGCAGTGGCTCTGCAAGGCCCTGATTCTATAACGATTACCATATGTGGAAACAATAAAGAGTTGGAAAACAAAGGTGGGGTGCCGAGAGCACTCCTTCAGAATCCTAAGGTGGAAAAAGTGCAGTCTTAGGGCTGGTTAGCGAGAGCTCTAGTACCGGGAGCTTCTGATTAGAGTCGGCCCCTAATAGGACTTGGGCGGTTGGATATTGGCTCCTGGAATACTAGAGGTTTCTCTAATCTCCTCCAGGAAATCGACACAGCAGTGGCTAACCTGGATGTCATCTATTTACAGGAAACTTGGTTGAGAGAAACCCCATTATTCATCTTAACAAAGCAACTAAGAGAAACCTTGGAAGACCAAACTCAGGTCTGTTGACATTAATACGAAACGGATCCATAGAAAATGGTAAAGAAGTCATCAACCCCAACCCGAACATCCAGATTGTAATAATAAAACTACTGGATTTTGCTGCCAATAGGCAGTGTTGTTTGGCCCTCTTCAACCTCTATTGGAACCAGAACTCCACAGACTCAAGTAGTTCTGTTGAATGTGTGATGTTATGGATAGATCTGATGTATGTGGTTAATGATCTGTGGAGACCTAAATGTGGATTATATGTGCCGTGGTGTGGGGAATGAAGGGAGGACCAGCGTGGTGTCTAAGAAAAGGAGAGGCAAATGTCAGGAGTGGTTGGATGAAACAGCGCTGAGGGATTTACACGTGGTAAATGGCCAAGTCAAAGGAGATCTGACAGGGACACCCACATGACATTCGGGGGTAGCTTCTGCAAACCTGGATTATTTTTTCATCTCAAGTAATGTTTTGGCACGGGTGACCATGACCCAGCGGTCCTTTCCTGCTCTAGAAAGATCAAGAGAGGACAGGTCAAACCTGACCTCTGGAATCATAAGGCTGAATTAGAATCTGCAAGAAACAGACTGTGTTTTACTCCGGACCAAGTGCCTGATTTAAGAAGAAAACTGACAGCTTGGTACCAAATGCACACGGTTGGGGTGGAGGGGCGGAATATGAGCCTGTACTAGTCATTTTTGGGGAGACATTAAGAAGGGACAGTAAAACCCATTTTATGCACAAGCATTCCTTTGATGAAAAGTGGTTGAACAGAAACACCTCTTGTGTAGCGATCTTAGGATTTTAGGAGCCCTTCATTTTGCCACTAGGGGTCTGCCAATGAAGATAAGAAAGCAAAGGTATAGGAATACCACAACTCAATACTTAACCAAAATGACTCAGACACTATGTTGCAGGTGTTGGACCCACCAAAACTCTAGAAGCCTGTGTCAACTTCTGAATGGCAAGGCAATAGATAATGGCCTACTTTAGCTTAACCCAATAGCCGAGAACAGGTGGGTGGAGCATTTTGAAAAGCTATTTGCTAAGAAGGAGCAAATGAAAGTAGATCCCAGCCTTGAAAAGCATACCCAATGGTGGATTCACTTTACGCACAATAACAAAAGCTTTCAATTCCAGGACCTGATGGAATGACAAATGCCATGCTGAAGGAGGCTCCGGACGCCTGGGCTGATTTTTGCCTGATTTTGTTGAAGTAAATTACCCGGTATGGTAGAGTCCCAGTTTCATGGAAACAGGCAGTGGTCGTCCCTATTTCCAAGAAGGGGGATAGGGCGGCTCCAAACTTACTGCCCAATCACCCTTCTTGATGTTGTAGGAAAGATCTTTGCAGGAATTTTGCTTATGCGTCTGAAAGAATGGGTTGAGGAAAATGGGTCTTTTGACCCCAGGCACGGCTTTGTTAGTGGAGTCGTTTGTAGCCCAAGCGTACTCCTGATTAGCCTACTAAAGATAAAGACAATCAAGGGGCAAGGCAGGATCTATATGGTGTGTATAGATATGGAGTGTGCCTTCGAAATGCATTAGACAAGATGTACTATAGGCCAAAATGACAGCTATGTGATGTCCCATGGAGGTAGTGGCTGCAATCAGAGATTTGTATACTAGGACTACTCTGCAGGTCAGACTGGATCAGGCAGGTAACCTGACAGGGATGATTAATACCTACAGATGATTGAAGCAGGGCTGCCCTTTGGCACACATCCTATATAACATCTTCATTACAGTTATGAAAGAGGCCCTAGATCCCCCAAGATCTTGCCAGCCTAGGATAAATGGAACATCAGCAGGATGGCTCCTGTACGCCAATGATTTAGTCTTACTGGACAGGACTCCTATTGGCTTGCAGAGGAAGCTTGATGTGTTGCATAACTACGTAGACCAGACTGGTTTGAAAGTAGACACTGCAAAGACTGAAATACTTGTTCTGGGAAGCTTGAGGGGAAGGAGAAAGAAGAGACCCAGCTGGTATTTGGGAGGAAACCAAATGTGGGCCGTCCCTCCAATAGAACAGCTAGGGGCAATGATTAGTGCAAGTTCTTGCGAGAAGCCATGGCTGGAAAATGTAAATACCAAATTGTAACAGCTCACTGCGCAGGAAATTTTGAGCAGGAGGAAGTATGGAAAGTTCTCGCTCCTACCGATCATACATTTCTACAACCGAAACGTCATTTCAACTCTTAGTTATGCGGCAGAGACAGCTTTTGGGTTGCTTTGGGATGCTTGGAAGAAAATGGAAGGCCCCTCTTTTGGAAGTCGATTTTGTGACTTCCTAAAGCCATTCCTATTGATATTGTGAGACATAAACTGGGTCTCCTTTCCTTGCACGTGAGAGTAGTTTTGAAATTCCTGACGATTCTTACCAAGTTGTATACACCAGACTGCCAACCCCAATTTTTAATTCTAATGAAGAATAATGTGGGACTGTTTGATTGGCTGTTAGATTTGTGGCAATAATGATGCAAAGAAACACTATTCAACCTCAACATGTCAGTTGACACCTTGTGTAGAAATCTGCTGCTGGTGAAAAAGGCCTGCTTGGTGACTGACAGGAGCGAAACCGAAGCCCTATGGTCGAATTCATAGATTCATACACTGTAAAAGTCTCTTGTTGTGTCCCAAAACATAACACCTCCTTAACTGAAAAAGTTCCTGAATGCCAAATATAGGGATCTATTCCTCAGATCTCATTTGACTATACTACATACAAAAGTTACATTGTGTGGGTATGGGGGGATGCAAGGAGTTGACAGTTGTCGGTTATGTAAATCTCAACCAGTAACCTTAAAACATTTGATTATTTTTTGCCCAGAGTTGAGAGAACAGAGAACTCTCTAGTTGTATGAAAGTTTGAGCAAAAGCTTGGGGACAGATGCCAAGACATGGTGGGAGGATCTTTACGGGGGCTAATGTGAACCTTACACGGATCATGGTAACGTTTCTAGAGATGAACTTCTTGAAGAAATTCAGTGCAATAGGATCTTAATAAGAATAACCAATTTTTGATGGCTGCTCCTGTCACCTCATTCCTTTCCTTTTCTTCCCCTATTTCTCTTTTTCTTTGTGTTTAGTTAATCTTAAATTTTTGCTCATGTGATGAGAAATAATGTTAAATGATGTTAAATGACATAAGATTGTGATTTTAATACAAAAAAATAACAAAAGGACAAGATTTTTCTATCGGGAAAGAGATTCCCTTATTGGCAACCACCACCCCAATTCTCATGCCCCCAAGGAGGTTAGGAAAATATTTTTAGGGAGCCTATCTTTCATTTGGGGAGCTTTTTTTATTCTCTTTGAAATATTGCTTTTAAAGATAGGTCAAAATGGGCTCTCATGAGTTTCTAAAAGAACTCCTGGCCTGGCTCTCATGCCTCTTGGAAAGCACGTTTGCTCCAGGTTCAGTTGATTCAGGAGCCCTCAAAGGCAAGGTCCACTTTCTCAGATGGTATCAAGATCCAGCACTCCTCTAATAGGGACAGTTTGTCTTCTTCTCTGCAACATTTCCAGAGCCATAGTGTTCTCCTCCGTGCTGAAATGTCTCTGAAATTCCCACCTCATGTCATAATTATGTTACGTTATGTGATTGGCCAAGTTATTCAATTGGACTACCTCATAGTAAGACACTTTCATTGAATACACATGCCAAATATTCCTTGGATGATTATAATTTCTTTACTTGTGATCATCAGCAAATGATGGTGACCAAACCTACTCCTAAATACTTTACATGCAACACCATTTTTCCAATATATTTCAGGAAATCAATATGTGAACTAAATGAGGCTGGCGGTAGCTACCGCTGGTATTCATTTTTTTCCAGCGGCCAGAAATGGGCAATTACTGGGTCATTACAGCCTTGCTGGACCTGTTATTTGCCCATTCCTGGGCGCCGGAAAAAATGTATAATGGTGCCAGTGCATCCGACATGCTGTGCTCACGGGTACCTTTCATTCCGCCAGGTCAGGCCTTGCAGTTCCAGAATTATGAATAATATTTATTTTTACAGGTAGAGGCAATGGTAAATAACAAGTGCTGTTTACACCCAGAGAAATGTACATGCTTAGACTTGTCCTATAATTCAACCTGAAATCTCATGGTCAGCACATGAGTTAAATAAACAGCTGTTTGTGAGCCTTGATTAATGGTCAGTCAACATGGTTCTTTGGTTCTGCTCGCATTAGACAACACACGTGTTGGGCTTTATGATGATAGATGCTTCAACATGTCATGTTAAGTTGTCAGAACATGAAACCGGCTGTGGTATCTGTGGAATCGCTGGCAGAAGAAAGCTCTGCCAATCATCTTGTACTCTCCAATGCGAAATGTTACCATCCACAAGATGGCTGCCATGCTTCCTACATTCTGTTCACTATGCTCTGGTGGAGGAGCCTACAGTCATAGACTTCAAAAAAGATAATGCAATGCACTGCGATGCGTTACAACTTCCTTGTTGACGGTGTTGGGATGTAAGATCAGCTCCCAGCCCCTCCCAGATGATTTAGACTGCATAAAATATACTAATATACAGAAAATGCGCATGAGCGGGTAAAGGGGGTGGGGGAGTCCTGTGGATATAGGTGCATAGTGCAGGGCGTGTTCACTGTGGGAATTTACATAGATTTAAGGTAGAATAAGAACAGCTTTATAGAGTGCTAGGTAGATACACTGCATGAGCAGTCCATACATGGTGCCAATCCCTGTTCAATGACAAGAAACATAGAAGTAAAAAAGGTTGCCCTGAGTCATCGCAGGTTGTGTTGAAAACACAGAACAAGGAGGCCTCATGCCTAAATATCTTACCCCCACCACACACACATACACACAAATGTATCCTGTTAGAGCTTTGCATAATTAGAAAGGAATGTGAATGGCCTAATATGAGTAGGGCTACGGATGGTTGTGAAGAACAAACCCATGACACCAAGGGCAGAGGTCTTGAGCTGCCAAAACACAAGTTGAGATTTAGGACACCAGCAGGATAATCCCTAAGGTACTTCATCCCGTCTGAACTACCAAATGCTTGTGAGCAAACCATCTAAATCCTTCACAAATTAGATTGATTAGTTGGACTTGCAGGAAACCCAAGGCTTTCCCTCTGGAGGAGCAGCTGATTACAGAGGAGCAGAGGATACTGTCGGCTATGATTTGTACCAGGCAGAGCAAAGGATGATGCCAGTTCTTACAAGATTGCAACAGGGAGGCATGGTGGTGGCATCTTTGTGTCTGGGTTGAGAAAAAGGTTGCTTTATTCACAAGGACAAGAGTGACCTCGAAGTTATCCACTGAACTCATGTTGACAGCCATGTGCACATCACATGATTAGGCGTCAGGACAGGGCAGTGATTCTAACAGCAACCAAAGGTAAAAGATTGTCACCCTTGTGCTAAGAGGTTGGATTCAGAGAAAATGGGGCCAATGAATTGGGGGTCCATATGTAATCAGTAGTATGTAGTATGTATATATGTGGCAGCCAATGAGGGTGGGAGATTAACACTGTATATTGTGTGCATCTTAGATGACGGTTTGCAGTTATAACGTGCTGTTTCCTTTGCTGCAGTTAACTTATAATGCCCTCTCGCCATTTCCTTTTTGTATACACATAAAGATCTTGTTCTTCTCACAAAAGGATGCACCAAGCCTTCTTACTTAGAGGATTGTTATTTACTGTCTTTGTGTTGGGTTCTACCCTACAAAGTTGGTGACCTTGACTTGATCTCAGACTCCCCCGCAAGGACAGAGGATTCTGGGACACACATCTGGAGGGGCCGCACCCATCTGCAGTGACCAGTCCATTTGTGTGACCTTGGAGAGGTTTACAGGAGCCGTGTTTTCAGAATTCCTGTCTATTCTTTGGAGCGGGGCGCTGTCCCGGGATTGTGTAGGCCGTTGATGTGACCCTGTGACAGAGGATTTCAGGAAAGCACGTAGATGTACATGCACCATTTTGCACAGAAAAACAAGCAGAGTGTGGAAGAGGAGTGTGCGTGCTTGCAGAAGTGAGTAGTAGTGTGAGTGTAGTGTGCAGGGAATGGGTGCAAAGTTTGTAATACCACGAGGCATTATATATTGGTTAGTTTAGTTATTATATAGAGGACTGTGGTGTACCAGGACCCTTCCTGTTGCTAGGGAAGAAGACAGCACTCTGTAATGAAGGGAAATTCATGGATAGAGGCTCTGTATATTTAGAAGGGCCTGCAATCTCTCAGCTCAGCATAAGGAGGCAGCGAGAACTGATGCACAGGAGGTGTGGGAATGGAAAAGGTGTTTTAATTGTGATTGTATTGTCATTTGTTTTATGATGAGGAAGGGAGGCCGTGTTATCAGAATTCCTGTCTGTTCTATGGGCAGGGTGCTGTCCCCGGATATGTAGGCCGTTGATGTGAACCCACGACAGAGGATTGCAGGAAAGCACATAGATGTAAATGCACCTTTTTGTGGAGAAAAAAACTCATGGTGTGGAAGGGGAGTGTGAGTGCTTACAGAAGTGAGGAGTAGTGCAAGTCTAGTGGACAGGGAATGGGTGGAAAGTGTGGAAGACCATGTGGTATTGTATATAGGTTGGTTTAGTTATTATATAGAGGACTGTGCTGTAACGGGCCCCATCCTGTTTTTAGGGTAGAAGACAGTGCTGTGTGACAAAGGAAAATGCATGGTTAGAGGCTCCATATATTTAGTGGACCTGGGATCTCTCTATTCATCAAAAGGAGGGCACGAGAATGAAAAGTAGTTGTGGTAGAGGCCCCTTGTGGACCTGAGATCTCCCCCACCTGATGTACAGGAGGTGTGGGAATAGAAAAGTAGTACAGCAGGCCATTAAAGAGGCCTGACAGACAAAAAAAATATCTAGACTGACAAAATGCTCACTAGCTTCCAAGAGTTGAAATGTTTCATTTCCACTGCCCCTTCCTAGCAACCCCTGATTACACTTAAGAGTTCTATCTTTTTTCACACTCTGATGGTCAGATGTTTACATCAGTCTTGACACAACACAGCTCCATGGGTCATAAACCTCTTGGGTATCATAGCGATATGCTAGATTCCGTCATGTAAAGACAGTTCCCCTGTGAACATGAATTAGCTGCAGCTGCTTTTGCCATTGAGAAGTCAACCAAGATTACCATAGGTTGCTCAGTAACTCTGTATGTAGAACATGCAGTGTTTGTGATACTTGAGAGATTGAAGTCCACATTGACAGCAAGGAGGACTTCAGCACATGAAGTTATTATTTCCAGTACATCCATTCACATTGTTCATTGTAAGACAATAAACCCTTCTACCTTTTAAACAGAACCCATTACTGATAACGGCGATGTTCATGACTGTACCAAGTACAAAGGCCCGGACGATGACATACCTAAAGCATGAGATCCCGCCCTAGATGACGGCGAGGTTCTCTTTGTTGACTGGTCGTCGACTATTGACCAGGAGACAGGTCAGTGACATTCTGGGGCAGCAGTGGTCCATTTGGTTGATGGAGAGTATGAGGTCTTCATTCCATGAAGAATGATGTGGCATTATTCTGCCTAGGTGGCAGAACTAATTGCTGTTATTGAGGCACGAGAGGCTGCGCAGGGATGTCGAGTAACAATTTATTCGGCCTCAGCATATGTGACAACAATTGTGCACTTGGGATTGTTGAGGTGGATGAGAAGAGGGTTTTGAAAAGCCGATAGTTCTCCAGTACAGCATGTAGCCCTCTTAGACAGATTGATTAATGTTCTCTCATGGCCAAAGCTTGTCACAATCATCAAGTGTGCTGCTCATACAAATGGTGGGGACTTCGATCCCCTCAGTAACAAAGCAACTGACATGCTGCAAAATTGGCAGCATATTTACCAGTGTCAGCTATCCCTGAACGCACAACACTTGTCAGTATGCAATTGCAAATACAAGTCCTGTATCCTGCACTACCCATTACTGAAATTATAGAATTTCCGGGTCAAGTACCGCAAAGGGAGAAGCTACTGTGGCAGAGGAGGGGGTGTGCACAGTCTCCTACTGTTTGGAGTCAGGTTAGTACAGGGAAAGTGGTGATGCCTCAGGAATTGGTTTTAGTAGCATTTGACCAGCTGCACTACCCCTCGCATGTGTCCAAACTGCATATTGCTGCTGATATACAGGAGGAATGGTATGTGCCAAACATTCAGGAGTTACAGAATGTGTGCACATCAAACTGTACTGTCTGTCAGACATAAAGCACTGGGCAAAAATTGAGGACCCTGCAGAGCACATTGTCTTGCCCAAGTGGTCTGTTTTGAGACCTCCATATTGATTTTGCAGACATGGGAGAACGGTGCAATACCTTTGCTTTCTTATAGTTGTGGTTTGCAGCTTCTCCCATTGGATTGAGGCTGGACCATGTGCACATCCCAATTAAAAATCGGCTGCCAAAATTTTGGTGAGAGATGTTTTTTCCCGATGCAGTGTGTGAGTCTCTTAAAATCGATAACTGCACCCACTTCATTAATGAGCTGTTTAAAGAAATTGTGGCTAATTTAGGGATTAAATACAAGAAGTGCTCCATTTACCACCCCAAGGCCAATGGCCATTGGGAGAATGAATGGTCTATCGAAGGCTAAGTTATCTACACTGTTCATCATTCTGAAGAGAAGCTAGGTCCATTGCTTGCATCTGGTTCTTTTCAGTTTGATGACTCAGCCCTGCAAGGACCATCACATCTTCCCTCACGAGATAGTGATGGTGAAATGCATGCACACACCGTTATCAAGTGTGTGGAGTGCTTCCGATGCTCGCACGGCTGCGTCAATTCTAGGAGATACATTTAAATTGTATTTGACTGAGTTAAAAAAGAAAATTAAATGCCTTTTTCAACAGATAGCTCCACGACGAGCGGAAGGAGAAAACAACGCTGCACTGAATTCTGCGAGGTGGAGTGAGACGCACTATAACGGACCTTTCACGGTGTTGTATGCCACTCCATTTTCAGTCAAGGTAAAGGAACTGCAGTATTGGTTACACCTCTCTGAGGTCAGGAAGGCACCCCATACGTCACCTCCTTCTATGGGCATATTGTCTGAAAGTTTCTTGTGAATTACAATATGAAGAAAGAAACAGGATGTTTGGCTATTTGTTGATCTATTCAGTAGACTCAATATATGTGTGTACTTGTATGTTGTAATATCGATACGCTGCTATTTTTGTGTTTTACTTTTCCAAATGATATTACACAGTTTACGCTTCCTTTTTTCAATACATTTCAAAACATTGAAGTTGTTCTACAAGTACCACTGTACTAGGTTCATTTTTTTAATCTTGGCTGTGGGTTTCATTTCAGTATATTTTTGTATTTGTCAAGTGAGTTTATATGGTTAGGACATATAAAGGGAGGGTGCAGTATAGAGGATGTGTGAATAGTGTTGTTCTTTTATTTTGACTCTACAACACCCACTGAAGATGTTATGACTGCTGAAGTAAATTTCTAAACAACGCATATACAGGACACAGTATTATGGCAAAGTGTGTGTAAAAAGGGGAATGGATGATGAAAATGAGTATGCCCAATGTAACAGAGTTGTTTTTGATGCAATGTCTGATGTGCACCATCCAGAATTGAATAACATGTGGTACAGTCACATGTGCTCAGTGGGGAACTGTGAGCTGTTATGTCTGCTCCCTCATTCCCCACATGTCATGGACACCCAAAATGCTGGTACCCCAGGAGATGCCATCCTTGGAAGCCATTGTTTGGTCCATCTGCAGGTACGGTGTTAGTTTGCCTCTGCTTTATATACCTATCCGTTTTATCTTTTTCTACTTAAATTATTTTGTTTTTTTCCTTTTACGGTGCATGACCGCTGCGTGTGACTGTGTGTTTTTATTCTCACTTGCAACATTTCACTATTTATCTAAGCACATTTTATTTTTTCCTCTGCTTGCTTGATTTTATTATGTTCGATTTCTCATATGCAGCGACTGCGGGGGAAGGTTGCCTGGCCTTCACATTACCCTGGGGCTCGTTCCGACGAGTAGTCGTTCAATTGTTTCCTTGCTTGCATGCACCAGGCAGCAGTCTCTCTTCAGTCGCTGCTAGCCTGGAACCTGGGGGATTGCCCATTGTTTGACTCTTAAGTCAGTCGGGCGCTGTGTGCATCTCCCTGCAGGTACGGTGTTAGTTTGCCTCTGCTTTATATACCCTACTTGTAAGCACTTAGGTGTTACTGTTAATTTGAATAGCTAGTCTTCTATCCATTTTACCTTTTGCTCCTTAGATTGTTTTGTTTTGTTCCATTTACGGTCCATGACTGCTGTGCATGACCGCTGCGCATGACTGGGTGCTTTTATTCTCACTTGAAGCATTTCACTACTTAACTAAGCAAATACATTTTTCCCTCTGCTTGCTTGATTTTATTTTCTTAGTTTCTTTCCTTGTATGCTGTGACTGGGGGAAGGTTGCCTGGCCTTCATGTTACCCTGGGGGTTGTTCCAACAGGCAGTCTTTCTTTTGTTTCCTTGCTTGCATGCACCAGGCAGCAGTCTCTCTTCGATGGCTGCTAGCCTGTGACATGGGGTATGGGCCTCTGCGATAGGATGTGCATTTGTATGCAAGGGATGAGCCGGAGGCGCAGTGGGTGGGCGCAGCGGGCTTCCAACTTGCGCGCTGAGCTTGCGCCAAAGTTAAGCCTGTCTGTGCCCGTCTGTGTCTCGGCTGCCACGTGGGGTTCTCCTGCAAGGAGCTCGCTTGTAACACCGACTGTGCAGGGTTACACACGAACCCAGTTACTGAAAATTGCCCTCCTGGGTGAGATCCACTGTTTATGGATGCCTTTCTTGACTTTGCTGCAGACTTGCAGCTGAGGCATGCACACCTCATTATGTTTGCCGTTTTTAATCTTAAAGTCACAGATGTAGAGAACTCCAGGGTTCAATGCTTTTTGGCCGCTATGAAGGGGCTCTCCCTTCCCCAGTGGGTCAGAGAACGAACTCACTCTTTAGGCAACACCTTGGACCTGATTTTTTCACCAGAGGCCGAGGTGGCTGTCTCTACAGCTTTTCAAGTCCAGTGGTCTGACCACCTTGTTGTCCCTTTCATCTGGGCCATGGAGGGCACTGTTGTCCCTTTCATCTGGGCCATGAAGGGCACGCCATTGGTTAGACAGGTTAAATGAACCATGCAGCATGACTGGCGCTCTGTATCTAAAACCAACACGGTCTCATTTATACATGCCTGTCACTCAGGGCCGATGCCTATAGATATGAGTCAGCTAACTAGTACTCTAACTGAAGTCACTGATAAATGTGCCCTCTTAAAAAATCTAGGGTCTCTTGCCTCCAAACCAGCAGTGGTTTACAGATGAGCTCTGTGCCCTTTGCCTGCTACGCAGGCAGATGGAGCATAAATGGAGGAGTTCTTATACTCCCAGGGGCAAGCTTGCTTTATCTTAGGCCGCCTCCAAGTATCATCTAGCTATCGTCTGTGCCAAACGCATTTATTTTACGTCTCTTATCGAAGTTTCTGTGAACCACTCCAAGGAACTATTTAAAGTGGTTCAGAATCTCTCCACTATGTCACTGGCCCCAGTCCCTTCGTCTCAGACCCTCTGTGACTCCTTAGCCCATTTTGTTATGGACAAAATCAGCTGTAGTTGGTCGAATATTTCTGCTATTCACCCATCTCTTGTTGTTAACCTAGGGTCACCTAAGCCTCTACCCACATCCTCCTGGTCTGTGTTTCCCACTTTTTCTATTTCGTAGGTGATCACTGTTGTTATCAAACTGAGATTGTCATCCCCTCTTTACCCTATTCCTCTTTATCTTATTAGAGATATTCTTCCATACTTTGCTCATTTATTGACGGATGCTGTCAATACATCCTTTTCTACAGGAGTGAACCTGCAATCCCTCAAATTGGCAATGGTTATTCTGCTCTTGAAGAAACACTTGTTAGATCCTTTGGTCCCCTCTAACGTTTGGCCTATTTCTCTTCTTCCCTGTCCTATGAAACTTCTTCAGTCTTTGGTTTGTCCTTTACTCTCCAATTTCCTTGAGGAATCTTCTTTTGTTCACCCCTCACAGTCTGGTTTTTGACCTGGGAGTGGGACCCAGAGTGCCTTGGTCTCTGTCATGGATGACCTGGCACGGACTCAGGATGGGGGCGTGTCAGTGCTCTAATCTTATTGGACTTGCCTGCTGCCTTTGACAACATTGATCATGGAGTCCTTCTAGGCCGCCTGGCCAGGGCCAGCCTTTCAGGCAATGTCCTGTCCCGGTTTTCTTCTTTTTTTTCTGACCGCTGTCAAATTCTCTCACTCCTTTCTTCTCTGCAATGATGGCTATTTCTTGTGGTGTTCCTCAAGGGTCTGCCGTATCCCCGGTCACATCTACGTTCAGCCTCTAATCAAGCTGAAATTTTCTCACAGCTTCCTCTTCTATTCTTAAGCAGATGACACAAATCTAGGTCAGGCTGAATCTTTCCATCCTGAGTCTGCAGCCAGATTTCGTGTCTGTCTGGAGGCTGTAGGAGAATGGATGCATTCCACCTGGCTTAAACTGAATGGTGATACAACCAAGGTATGGTAGTGGTAGTGGGCACTCCTGCAGCGGTCAAGTCATCTCTGGGCCCCTTTCCTCAGCCACTTCCCATGGTTAAGGATCTGGGGGTTAAACTTACTTCATCCCTGTCCATGGAGGCACAGGTTGGCTCTGTGTGTCAGCGCAGCCACTTCCGGCTCAGGCTCCTACGACAGGTCATTCCCTATATTCCAGGGCTCCTTCGTGCCTCTGTTATCTCTGCTTTGGTTACGTCCCTGTTGGACTTTGCAACGCTCTTTACTTAGGCCATGCTGTCTATGTACTCCATTGTTTGCAAGTTATTCAGAACTCTGCATCACGGCTGGTGACTTCTAGGCCATGTGGCTGTCACATTTCCCCAGTTCTTCGTAAACTCCATTGGCTGTCGGTGGCCAAACATATTCAGTTCAAGGACCTTTGCCTGGTCCACCAGGCTTTTTATGTCCAGGGGGTGGAAAAATCTTATGGCTACATTTCTGCCTTATAATCCAAGTCGTACCTTGCAGTCAGCTAATGCCTGCTTGCTGATTGTCCCTCTGATGAGGTATAGTCCTGTTGGCGGCCGTTTTTTCTCAGTGGCTGCTGCAGTTCTCTGGAACTCCCTTCCTTCTTCTCTTCGTACTATCTCTGTTCATTTAACGTTTTGCAAATCTCTGAAAACATTTCTCTTTTAGGCTCTATCTCTCGTTGTTATGTAAGGAGCGCCAGGATGCCCTTGGGTGAACGTTGCGCTTAATAAATACAATACAATCCAAAATCAAACCTGGCACTGTGTCAGGTTCGTGGTTTGTTCCAGAGGCACAAGGTACACGTTGTATTGTTGATCAAGAATGAAAAGAAAATGTGCCAAAGAAGATAGTGCTCCTCAATGTAAGCAACGACCCATGCTGAATTTGGAGGGAGTGCTGTTTATGTCGGGAAAAGGCGACATTGAGCTCAGTGGCAGGGGGGATGGCAGGGTTTGGAGAAGAATTGATATGGAATAAGAACTGTTTCACAATATGGACCATGTATGTGTCAAAACTAACATGGATTGAGGCACGAGAAGCTCCAGTGAAAGTTTAAGTAGCTGAAGAATATGAGTTTTGCTTTCGAGGACATGGGACAGTTCCCATTGAGTATGACATAAAATTTAATAAAACATTGTTCATCCCAGACCTTGCTAAAGGAACAGCGGCTCTATGGATCGCTATTGAATATGTTGTCAGCAAGCCACCTGGTGCCTTCCTGCCTGCCGCTCTTTTTCACCACTTAGCAAGCGCAGCCCACCTGGTGCCTTCCTACTTGCCACTCTTTTTCACCACTTAGCAAGCCCCGCCCACCTGGTGCCTTCCTGCTTGCCACTCTTTTTCCCTACTTAAGGAGCCCTCCAGCCTCTTTTCCTTTGCAGGTGGGGAGCAGGTGCAAGTGGATCTAGGTCACCTGGCCTAAGCACCTCCCACCTTCTTAGCCCTGCTTCTTCCTTCCTGCTCTTAACTATTAGATCAAGGGCGTCTCTCGCTCGGGCATCCTAATTGAAGGGCAGACGAAGAAAACGGCAAATCCTGTTTGGACCTGTTCAGACCAGGAGGTCCCAGTGCTCAGCCCCCTGCTCAGACAGCAGGTAAGCATGAACCAACATGTGTAACTCCCTCTGTCCCCACAGGCCATCCCACCCCCTCTGGTCCCCCCGTGATGTTCCCTTGTGCCCCCACCATTCTCGCACACAGGTGTTGCCTGTTTTGCTTCATTCGTATACCCTGCTCCCCCCTCACCTCCCTCAAGCCTACTTCTGCAGGAGTCTGTCCTGACAAATTCTGGTTTCACCATCACCGTCTTGTGACCAATGCTGGATTTGACTTTTATGGACTTCATTCATTCACGGCGCGTCACCTTTTCTCAGCTCTCAAGTTGGACTTCCTTTGCATCTTGAACTCATGGTGGCCATGAATCATGCTGTTCCCATCTTCATCTTCTATCCTGGCTTGCAACATTATGTGTTACTATGGACTTCTGCAATTGTATTCACTCTCCCCTCTTGCTTCTCCACTCTTTTGACTGCTAACTCTCTGTTCTCTCCTCCTTTCCCTTTCATCTTTTCCTATCTCCTCCCCTTACTTTCTTCTATGGGCTTACTCTATCAGAATTGTCCCTGGACCTAGTATGACAGCAACTTCGTCTGTCTCCTCCTCCCTACCCTTACTGGTTTTTTCCTCCCCACTCCCCTCCAGCACAATCTGAATGTCGTCAGGCCTAGTATGAAAGTCGCTTGTTTTGTTCCTCCCATACTTTCCCCTACCATCCTGCACCCCTCTCCCTCACCTCTCGTTTTTCTCCGGGTCTAACAAAAATGTCATCAGGCCAAGTACGGTAGTCTCATGTCTGTTTCCATTTCCTTCCCATTCTCCCCCTCTGTTCCTTGTCTATGTCTTAGCTCTTGCACTATCTGAAATGTCGTTAGGCCAGGCCGAGTACGATAGTTAATTTCACATCCTTACTGTTCATTGCCTGTAAGAATGTCATTGTATTTTCCCTTGTTCCCTCCCTTGCCTTGAAGCGCTTTGAAACACATTGTGTATAGGCACTATATAAATAAACTATCATATCATATCATATCAAGCATATCTGCACCTCCCCCCATCCTGTGCATTGACTACATTGCGGCCAGCTATTCTTGTGGTGCCTGAAGCACATCTAACAATTGCACTGTCCCGAAACGCGTAGGATTTGTACACCAAAACCCTCATTGCTGTTTACATTTATTGTATACACACTACTACCACCAAGTGTATGTACATTTGGAGTTGGTTATGCAGCAGAAGGCTGCATTTATATGTCTTATATGGCTTTGAAATACAGGGTGAATTGAGAACAATATTGTTTTGCTAAACAGAGAGTCTTTTGCTCAGTGATCTAGCTATTTATTTTCTACACAAGACAAATTGTGTTTAAATGTTGATATATTACATTTCTGTTTCTTTGAATACATGTTGTTAAAAGTTAATAAGGGCTAGTAGAACCATTACAGGTTCACACACTGGGAGTGTGCACATTGGGTTCTGGACAATTCCTGCTCAGTCATTGTGGTGCAGTTTAATTCTGAGGGTTTGGGAGGCTACCCCATCTATCAACCAGCACCTCAGTTAAGATTTACAATGAATTTAATTTTTGAAGCAACCAATGAATTGGTGAAGTAGACTGAACAGTTGGACACTGAGAGTACAGTCCCTCCTTGGTATAAAGGTATTTAGTTTTGCCAGTGCAGAGCTCTTCACGCTACAGTTGCAGCTATGTTTTATCCTCTTTCCTAGAATGAAATACTTTGATAACTCAGTCAACGGCGCGTCACCTTTTCTCAGCTCTCAAGTTGGACTTCCTTTGCATCTTGAACTCATGGTGGCCATGAATCATGCTGTTCCCATCTTCATCTTCTATCCTGGCTTGCAACATTATGTGTTACTATGGACTTCTGCAATTGTATTCACTCTCCCCTCTTGCTTCTCCACTCTTTTGACTGCTAACTCTCTGTTCTCTCCTCCTTTCCCTTTCCCCTTTTCCTATCTCCTCCCCTTACTTTCTTCTATGGGCTTACTCTATCAGAATTGTCATAAACTCAAATATTCTTTGGCTTCTGAAAAGCCCCATGTTTTTGTGGCCCGCAGCATCAAAGCACTTCTAGTGCTTGAAGCTCAGATTTTCATGGGGTCTGTGAAACTGCTTCTTAACACCTCCCTCTGGGTCATCAGAGCATTAGGGGACATTATACGTTTGTTGGCAAACTGTCCTACCATTTCCGCCGCCTGATATTCTGCTATTTCCCGGTATATTCCAGGTGGTGGAAAGGGCGGTAAATTCCCATTTCATGGAGTCCAAAAGGACTCCATGGAGGGAATTTCTTTTATTACTGTGCTGGTAATACACACTTTATTTGGCTGGTGGGGGCCTGATTTACCTCCAGCTCTTGCCTGGAGGTAAATCAGGGAGCACCCACTTGCAAACCTCTAGTTTGGCGGTGCCGTAAATGTTCTGGTGGCAGAATTACTGTCACTTTTACTGGCACTTTTACCTCACCACCAAATTTATAATGACCCCTGTTGTTTTAAGAGGTGCAAATGGTTGCGATATGTAACGGGAGGGATGCAAAATGCTGCATGCTGTGTGACATAATGACATCGCCATATGGAAAAGATACATTGACTACATTATAATACTGTGGAAGGGAACCAATACAGAAGAAGAGGCATTCATGGACTGACTGAATAGGCATAGTGAAAGATGTTAATTATGATCTATAACCATTGGTCCTGAAAAAATGGACTTAGTACACAATACATTCTTATAAATTTGACCATTTTAATTTTCAAAATCAATAAAACACTACTAAAAAACTTGTTTAAAACACATACAATATAACCCAACATTTGGACCCACATGGTGGGTATAACAGCAACCTAATGGGATAAATTACATCACAATTAACAACATGTACATTTCAACAAACACATAACAATTACAATGCACTAGTATTTAAACAGAGTGTTGATTCACAAACAACCATATCCCAACATGTTTCAGTTCTTTATAGCTTCTCAATGCTTGAACTTTCTACAGGGGAAAAAAATGTTTTCACATAAGTTCTTCACACCATGTAATCCCGGGTAAAGAGCACAGCGATCCCAAATGAGGCCACCTCTAAGTGTAGCTTTAGTAGTGCTAATGTCGATGTCAATAACTTCAGACTTCTTCAATCAAGTCTATTTTAATGTATGGGTTCTCAAGGTACCCCTTCTAATTCCAAGATCTGCAAAACCAAGGCTTCACTGACGTTCACTTAGGAAACGCTTTAATGTTGATACTGAAGTACCAGTGTGTGCGTATTCTCATGCGTATTCTCATGACTACTTTCGTTGCAATAACAAAATAAGGATGGAGTCATATTTAATAAATGTATGGATCTGTATTCGGCTTTGAATGCATTCTGCCTTTTTTATTCGATTACATCTCGAATCCATTGTGCCTTTAAATACGTTTTAGAGTAAAGAGGGCTTTTTCTGACTTGCCATTGTGCTACTATAACAAGCTGTGTTAAATAATGAAATAGGCCTGTGTGTGTTTTCTCGCACAGAAGATGTCTGGGGCTAATATTGTCATGAACATGAAGGAGCTTTTCAGTAAACGCCAAATTAATTGAACCCCCTATTTATGTATTGTTTCTCTTCAACAGGTCTCCATTTGTCAGTGTGACAGAATACTCGCTCCTAAAAAACAACATTGTTCAACTGTGCCTGGAATTAACCACCATAGTGCAACAGGTGAGTAGCATTGTGCGCCGTCTCCTGCACAGTATTATTAGATGGCTGAGAATCCAGCAATCTTTATTTTTCTGGGGTTCAATGAAGAACACGCTAGGCTGAGTCACAAAAGGAAAGCAGCATTTACACCCACTTTATATATGTAGTTTACCTGTGAGTAAATGGTACCTCATAGAAGGGACCGGAAGTGCAAACTGCTCAAATGTCACTGGCACTTTCTTCACTCGTATGCTTCACTCATATGAACCCTAGGCATCCACAGTGGGCGTTAGAACTGTTTTTCTTTCTGTGAAACAAATCTATATTGTTTGCCATTGGAGCAGGTACTCATATGTCTTCTTACAATAGTGTGTGTTTGAAATGTTCCATACGCTAGCATAGGGCTTTAAGTGGGCTGTGGCCCAGCCGGGTTTGGATTTCAGCACTGAGAGTGGGCTCTGCTGGGGCCGGAAATGAATACCCACATTCTTCAGAATCTGCAGCCTCTGCTGTGGCGGGGATTATCCTTCGATGCAGGGGTGTTGCTAGGTCTGTAAAAGACCCGGGGCTAGGCTGATGTCGGAAATTTCAGGACTGGGGGCTAGCTGGCCTTTTGGGTGTAGCTCCCGAGATTCTATCCGGGGCTACAGCCAAAAGACCAGGGGCTATAGCCCTCTTAGCCCCCCCCCTAGCAACGCCTCTGCTTCGATGCATGATGGCGGCGAAACACAGATTGCTACATTAACACCTCACCCTTACTGGTCCCTGCAGAGTGCTGCTAGACAGATACTCTTTGCTTTGCAAACTGTACCTCCCCCCTTTGTGGGATGAGAAAGAGGTGTTTTCAATTGCCTTTTTTAGTAACACATTAGAGTGCAGATTTGTTTCTGTTTTGGGGGATGGGCTGCAATAGTGAATGTGGGTCCACATGTATATGTTGGTCTGGTGGAGGGAGCACTTCCCTGCATGTTACACACAGATCACTGAAGCAGGTAAATTAACCCCTCAAGCTATCTCACTGGGATGGGAATTTCTGTCTTGTAGCCCCTACAGCATTCCTCTGCAGCAGGCACCTTAACACCCTCCAAGTAGTTGTAATGACGTTTAGTTACATAGGCCCCATCGTTCATAATGGGTTCTTACTTACTTATGGTTCTAAGGCCATGCCCCCAAATAAATATTTTGGACTATTTCGTACTGCTCTTGGTTTCTCATCCCACTTAAAGCACTGCCACACATAGCACTATCTCTATGGCAAGATCTTCAGACAAGGCTGCTAATACAAAACTATGCGCTACCTGATTTAGCTTTCTGTAAAATCTCAAAAGTAATCTGTATTTCTTAATAAATGCATTTATTGATGAGTTCTTAGACCCCACATGTCACTTTCAGTGTTCTTCTAGACACCTAGATCAGGGTTGTCGACACTCCAGGCCTTGAGGACCATGTCAGATTTTCAGGATACCCCTTATTAATATTCATGAGATAAATTTGCATACAGTGATTCAAATGTATGCAATTTTCTTTTTAATGAGGAATGTAATGAAAACCCATCAGTTTTCCGGCCCTCGAGGCCTGGAGTTGGACCACCCTGACCTAGATGAAAGTGGCGATAAGGAAGAGATGGGGGAATATGCCTGAATAACAGTAAAACAGTACTTCGTGATTTGCAAAATTTAAAGTGGCCCTGCTTTATGATACTTGAATGTACTGGGCTGTATATACAGTAAACCTAACTGAGAAGTTAGCAACCTCTGTGGCAAAAAGAGGATACAGTAATAGGATAACATAGAAATATAGTGCTGCTTTCAGGTTGTTTCACTATTTGGTGGCTGTTGCTCTCATTGTTTTGTCTCTGTTGGACCGGGATCTGCAAATATTGGCTCTCAAGATGTTTTGGACTGCAAATTCCATCAATACTAGTCAGAATAGTGAATCGTGAGGCATAATGGGAGTCGTAGTCCAGGCCCTTGTTGTAGGATATCTGGTTGAAGCAGTTCTACGTGATAATGTCGCCTGGGAAAAAGTCACCTGGGGCCAGATTACAGAAACTTTGCACTGGTGCAAGTGCAAAGCGTGCACAGTATTAGCACTAGGGCAAAGTTTGCCCTGGTTTTAAAAACACTGGAACACATAAAAAAAAAACATTTCACCTTGACAAGTTCAGTTTGGCATATTTAAAGCACCAGGGACAAATTGCCCTAGTGCAAAAATGATGCATTTTCACTTCGTTTTTGCACCAGGGCAAACTTTGCCCCAGTGCTAATACGGAATGGTATTAGCATTAGGGCAAACTTTGCCATGATGCAAAAATGCATCAAAAATGTATCTTTTTAACACTAGGGCAATTTTAGCCCTGGTGCTTTTAATATGCCAAACTGCACTTGTTGAGGAGCAATGTTTTTTTAATGTGGCCCAGTGTTTTTAAAAACAGGGCAAACTTTGCCCTAGTGCTAATACTGTGCAAACGTTGCACTTGCTCTGGTGCAAGGTTTCTTTAATCTGGCTCCAGCAGGTAGGCAACCTTTTTTTCCTGCACCCCTAAAAGCCTTCCCCCACATATTCTAGGGTGGGTGTAATTTACCATTATATACTCCAGTCGTAGAATATTTAGTGAAAGTGCTTGATTTTCTTGGGAGTGCAAATATGGTGAAATGTGGGCCCCTAGTGCCCATTTCCCAGGCGACTCTATCACTGGGTACCGTGGAAGCGTACTGTTCTGCTTGTGCATTCCTTTGAAAATTGCAAGCTACGGAAAGCCTATGGTGGCATGTGAGTTTGTTTAGGATTTTTGGCCTTGTGACCAGTAGACCTTCTGGATGCACAGTACCTTGAAGTTTGCACTCTGCTCCGCTGGGAGTCAATGTAAGAACCGCAAGGTTGGTTTGGTGATGGGGGCCCATTTGAGGACTATGACTAAATCACAAGTTGCAGTTGGCTCCCATATTGGCAAAGGCGTCCATATAGAGGAGAAGGACCTGAATTCTGTTCTCTGTCACTTACAAGAAGGCACCTGGCCAGCACTGGAACATCCTGGTGGCATAAGTGAGCTGGCACATTGGTTTTTACACATGTTTTCACAGTACCAGCTGTATTAGTGATTTGCTCAAATGGCTATTTGTGCCAGTTTTATTGCATTGTGAACAAATTGCGCAATCAACAGCTGATTGGCATCTACTTCCATTTGTCACAATATATCCTGTTGTCTGCTAACACAAGGTGTCCAGCTGTTTTAATGATCCCCTGTGCCCTGTGTAAAAGGTCTTTTGCAAAGTGCATTCCTGCCAAGGACACAATCTCCAGGTAATAGGCCTTACAAACACCGAATGGTTGTTTACCTTCTGTTTATCAATCCACACAAAACCTTGGATACCCACTTTTGCGTCTAATACTTTACAGTTCACACATACTCTTACTTAACAAATTCTACACATTGCATTCTCCTCTTTTTTATTCTTTTGAACAATAGTACATCAATTTCAAAATCGTATCCCATTATTTAAAAGGTTTTTCAATCGTTACATAATTTTATCATTTTACAAAATAAATGGTTTACCGCCAACCCGTGTTCCACCTTTTCTTTTGCGTTTTCACCTCTATTTATAATTAAGTTTAATCATTCTTAATAAAAAGCCAATTTTATTTGATCCATTTTCATAGTAAATCAAAGTCTTATTATAACCATATAGTATGTAATATCTGCACACATTCTTTTAAAGTTTGTTCAAAGAATCCTAATTTCCATTAAGCATATATTTAAAACACATTTCAAACATACCATGTACCATACATTTATATTCTACAATATGAGGCTTTGTTTCTTCGGAATTCTTTCATTCCATACAATTTTGTAATTCATTTCTGCACAAATAAAATCCAAGATGAAGATATGTTTGTTCCCCATCATAGCACAGAATATTGTCATATCTCAACAGATGTAGTGAATAAGAGGCTTCTCAAGGGGGTCCTGAAAAAATATATACATAGCAACCATGTAGTTATGTTTAAGTTGTCTTCCGATATGAAGAGCATTTTTTCTGTAGCTTATAACTTTGGCGCTGTTCGACGAATCTGCATGAAACATTCCAAACAAATATAGACTCTACTCTGAATCTTTTTGAAAAGTTTGGTGCAGCTTCATCAAGGTTAGGGAACGTTATATGGTGGGTCCCAACATTTTAGAAATGTGTATTGACTTGAATGGGAAACATGTGTCAGTTGCACCTACAGCCCGAACCAATGCATAGATTTTCACCAGACATGCGCGAGGAGTGGCAGCCTGTCCCAAAAGTGTGCTTTTGCAAATTTGGTGTTAATCTATCCAGCAGATATTTTAGAAAGACAACATCAGGGCTATCTTGATGTATTCTTCGTTGGTGATGGTTAATAGCTAAATATTATCAGTGGACAGGCAGACAGCAAGGGAGCTGAAACCCTAAATGAGAATTTAGCAGCTATCAAGCACCCTGGGCCTATTTTCTCTGGCTGGTCCTGGTGTGGGATTTGTTATGATCAGGGCCAAGGAAAGAACAGCCCAATACCTGGCCACAGTCTATGCCATGGGCCCCCTTTTCACTGGACTTGTTCATAAAACGTTTCCTGTGAATAAACACATGAAATGGATGCAAGGGGTCTGGTACAGGTCAGGCATGAGTTTACTTTTCCTTGGGAATGATGATGCATTGTTTGGTGTGTTTGTACATTAAGAATCTTTAGGTTCAGTGTTACCTGGCATTGATTAAGAACGCATGCAGGAGGTTATTGGGGGCAGGGTTCACTTATTGTATTGCACTGTTGATGCAGTGATTGGTGTCTTTGTGCTTCTTCATTTTGCAGGCTAAGTGCCTTATTTACAAACATGTTATAACATGGGAAAGTCCCATTTAAATTTTTTTTGTAAATCAGGGCAGAGTGTTATTTTGCACTGATAATGTCAGAATGCTAAAAGATAGAGCATTTTACAGAGAAGAACAAATAATTATGTTATCATTTTTATTCCTCATAGACAGGACATCATATGCACCCTGCTTTGTATAACATGTGTGTGTAGTACATTGTTGTTGGCTTAACATATTTCATATCTTTGGGTCATGGGGAAAAATACAATAAAAATAAAAAAACAGAATAGTTGAAAAATAGTTTTTTGAAATCAGTAGCTATGCATTTTATCGGTTTAGTTCATGTTAAAAAGTAGTTAGATAACTAATGCCATATTTTAACTGTAATTTATTTAAGAAATAACATTTATAAGTACAAGTGAATATGTTTTACTTTATTCAATAATTAATTATAGTACTCGTTTATTTTGTGGAGTACTTTATGTTCCAAAGTAGTTAGATGCCTATTGGAATACTCAAACTGTAAAGTTACAAAGACTGTACGGTTCAGGTATAATTAAAATGAGTGGATATTGGTTCAAGGAATATTAAGAAGGCCTTTTGTATGGTTGCAGGTAATCATTGTTTTTTAGTAACAAAAGTGTTGTTACATTGAAATAAACCACGTGTGTGTTTAACACATGTGGTCTAGTGGTTGTTTTGACATCTGTATGGTATATTATGCCTACTGTGGCAAATGTTTTCCCGCCAAGGGACACTTGTGCATACAGGAAGCTGGGAAGTTTAAAGTGTTTTTTGTTCCATCTACTCTGTATCTTAGAAGCATTACTGTGACATATTTACATGTCTATTTTTATAGTTGATAGAATTTCTGAATTGTTAAATGGGCACAATATGGTATGACTTACATTATTTAGAAGTTGCTGAAATGGTCTACTATCACAATATAATATAGATTCAAAACACATGCCATACCAAACTTTTAACATTCAAATAAAATAGGCAACTGTGGTACAGCATATATGTGTTTCTCTTTTGTACCCTGCCATTGTCTACAGTTTTATACATGACATTTCGTGTTACAATCCAGTCGCAGTCTTGCCTAAGGGTTGACATTAGACTCGTGTATTGTTGAAGTTCCTGTGTTAATTGGCCCATCAGTTGAGAGCCTGATCTGTTTTCATCAAACAGTTCAGTTTACTTTTTACGGTTGCTTTAGCATGTTTAGTAAGTAACCAATTATTATGTTCTTTAGAATGTGTGCATATGTTGGGCTTGCTGATTCAATTTGTTTTAGAAGTTTTTTCTGTAGTGAATTGTGAAGTGACACAACATATTTGCATTCCCTATGCTGCTGAATGTGGTACAGCCTTCTATGTAACCTAATGTCTTTGACTGGTGTGAATTTTAGGAATCACCAAATACATTGATATATTTTCCTTCAAACAGCTCTCCATATCCAGTGTTAAAGACTCCTTGAAATCTAATGTGAATGAAGGCTAGCGTCAAGTTAGAAACCATGCTTATCCCATTCATTAAGAGAACTTTTACTTGTTGGGGAATTCTGCCGACTTCAAATGCAGCCATAGACCGTTTGTAATTCTCTAGTTTGATTTGATGCTCAACTAGATATATACACTAATAGGGAAGAGCAGAGGTTTGTAATTATTACAAGTACATGCTTTGATCTCATGGTGTAATCTATATTTGATTTGTTCAGAGACTTCCAGGTAACAGCTGAGTTTCTCATCATTTAACTGTGATTTGAGCACCGATCAATCTTTTTCAGATTGCTTGTATTGTACAATGGCCTTTTCTACCTCACTCATTGCTATTCCTCCTTCATTTTGAATAAGTAGGTCTCTGTGTGATTTTTGGCTACCTGCAAGGTATGGACACTCCATTCACTAGTTTCTTTACCCATTTTTTGTTCTTCTTAATGATGCTAATCTTCTAACATGTCTTTGTACTCTTTAATCTTCTCATTTGTAACACTGATTTTAGTTGCTTTAAACGAAGCTTGACATCTATCAAATACACCTAGTAATTTTTATTCTTTTCCCCAAGGTCTGAATAACTGTAGTATAGTCTTTCATGAGAATTCTTTGAGTCCTGCACATTTAAAAGATCGTTTTACATAGTAAATGAAACCTTTTTTTGAAAGTCTCACTAACATCCTTCACAATGTAAAACTGCATAACTCCCAGCTGTTTGATTTGGTGATATATTGTTTTGGGCATGTGGTATTGTGCTATTTGATAAAAACACATACTTTCCCCAAAAAATTACGTGTGTTTGGATAATACTTGTCATTAGGATTGGTCTTCAAGATGTCTTGGTGTCTTGGCTGTTTGGAATTTCTTCTGCAAGATTTTGGAACGATTTAAGAACTCTTTTCTGAGATGAAGCTGACCAAGGTTTGACAGAGAATATTTTCAGATTTTCTGTGCCCGTTTAACAATCAGATGCTTCATACAGCCCACGTTCTCTATCTGAGAGAAATATGATGCTGAAGCTGTATCGTTTTTGCGAAATGATTTTTCAGATGAAATGTGATCCCAGAGAGTTTTAGCTTTGTTTCCTCAGCTTTCGTGTTATAGGAAGTGATATATCTTGTCAACGCACTTGAATTCTCTATAATGTATTGAATGCATTGAATGTCTATACTAGCACTCCACATAGAAGCAATGATGGGATTGTAATAATGTTATCATTATGTACTTGGAGGCTCCACCTCTTTAGATATTATATGTGTTTTTAGAGACTTATCTGCAATGCTGTGTCTAATGTTAATTATTGTCAACAATCCCGATTTAGGCTTTCTTTGCAGGCATTGTTATTTGCAGTTGAAGGTGCCTTTCAATCATGTAATTAATTTCGGTGGAGTAGTTAAACTTTGAGAGTGTTACTTTTTTATTTTTTTATTTTAATCTTCATTTTTGTTTTTTGGTTGTAGATTGTTACCTTTGGATCTTGCAGCACATAATGTTGAATTCCATGCATTTTACCCTTTAAGTATGAGTACTCACGTGGCCAGAACATATCACACTACGAGTTAAGTACTCTAGCTGGACTTGGATAAACTTGCTCCAAATGATACTTGGATTCTGCCGATAAGTGTTAGGAGATGTCAAGTGTTTTTTCTCCCCTGAGGAATGCCCTGCAGTGGTTGCCTTATGGACTGAAACATGAAGGGTGGCATCATAATTTAGCACATCTTAAAGGTCAATATCGGTCGATAATTTATAGGGCCACGTCTGTCCCCCTTCTTAAATATCAGGATTAATACTGATCGATTCCAGGATGGGGGAGTAGGTCCCTGTCACTTATTAATAGTCACCACCGATCGCTTCCAGGAAGGGGGCATAGGTCCCTGGAACTTATTAATGGTCATTGAAAAGGCTAAAATGCTAAATGTATAGGTAACTGTCTTCTTTAGAATTTGATAGGCATATTTATATCAGATGGAATAAGAGGTGTGCGCGGCATACGAACAGTATCTAAGTTCCATCATTTACACAAGCCTCTATGATGTGTCTTTGTAGATGCGTAATTAGCAACCTTGTTCCATTGCAGAGTCCCTGTGATGGAACAAGTTTGCGTAGTAGCATAATTACAGCACCTACTTTCAGTTTTAGCTTGTGAGTAGGCATTCGCCCTTTAGCGTTTCTCTCTTTAGAGACTGAAATATTGAGCCAGTAATTAACTGTTCCTTGACACTGGAACCGCCGTGCCCTGTGTGAAGAGAAATGGGGGTGGAAAGAAGTAACTTTCTGAATTTTCGCAATACTGGAAGATGAAGCTGACCGCGTAGAACCATGCTCATTCTGTTTGTTAAAATTATAACTGTTGTTAAATTGGGAGGGCCCACAGAGGGGCACTTTTCCATTTGGACAGCAGAGGGTAACCTACCACTGATACATTGCATCATATAAATATTGTTATTTTGTCAATGTCAAAAATCGTTTTATGTGTGTTGTTTTGTTTGTAAAATTATAAGGTCTTTGGTATGTATAATAATAAAGAAAATGGATTTTGTTATAACACTCTCTCATGAGAACACTGTCTTTTGTGCTTTGGTGTCTAACAGCAGACATGAAACTACTTAACTGACTTTTGGTGTAAACAGATTTGGGGAATCCAATAAAACATTTAGTGTAGCACGTGCCTTTGTTTATGTATCTGCATCTTAAATATTTGCGGCACGTATATCGCTCACTAGAGTGCACCCATCTTCTTTATTTAAAGGGTTAACCTCCTCCCTTCACAGGTGCATACCCCTCTTCTGGGGTTCCAAGGCCTCACCATTTCCTCACTACAAGGGTTCATCTCTTCCTCACTGGACCACACCCCTCTTCTGGAGTTAAAGGGGTCACATCTTTCTCACTGGAGCACACCCTGCTTCTGGACTCAAGGGGTTCCCCATATCTGGTACCCAGCCCAGAGACATGTTCTATCTATAGATCTAACCCTAAGCCCTCACTATTCTACCATTGGTAGAGGCAAACCTTCAAATTGATTGGATAATTGCATTCCTAATCCAAGCCAGGGAAAGGAAGTCTTTAAAAGGATTGCCACCATTTTGGATTTCACTTTGTGTTTAATGCAGGACATTGTGTTAGTTAGTATATTTGCTCATCTCTTGTTTTCTGGCTGTTCTGCTGCAAGGGCAATTATTTGGGGGCTTCAGGAATTTGAAATGCCACCAACAGAGACAGGAAGACATCTAGAAAGTTCCCCACCTGGTAAAAATCCTTTGTCATTTGAAAAGTGGAAAGGACATATTTCCTCCTTAAATGCTGTATCTGCAGGGGAGAGAGAAAGGTGTTCTCCTTTACATGCATGGCTGCCAGGAAGGGGGTGGGGGGTGGAATGAGTTGGCTTCCCCCCTTCAAGGATGCACACCTGTTGTCTAAGTGGTTTCTCTGGATGTGCTAGTGTTTCCCCATAGCATATCTTTCTCTGAATCCCTAGTAGACATCGAGAATCTACTCCAGGTATTGGAGCTCTAAACATGATGCTTCCTGGGAGATGCAGTCCCAGTTGCCAAACAGGTGTTCTCTCAGGAAGTTCAGGAATAGTTCAGGAAGTGTCTGCCCAACACCCAGGTTCTGGTTTGGAGAGACTCTCTGATACAGTACTTTTGGGGAGAATTTTGGGGGGTTAGTCTGTAAATCCCCACTCCCACTCGTGCAATAATTTTTCTCTTTGCACTAGATAACACATCAAATGTTTAACTAGTTGAATTGTGGTGCATATCATATCATACCAGTCTTACCTTTAGACAGACAGTGGGCAGGATAAGGAGTTGGCCCTGTGACTTTGTCACTGTGCCATTCACCATCGCAATTAAATAATAATTTACTAAACACCCCCTACTCCTAGAGTTTCCATGTTTTCTTTCTGATATAATGTTAAAGATACAAGCTTTCCACAAAGGCCTCTGAGTCATTCTGATGGAGGCAATTTTGCAGTCTTGGGTTGTAATTACTTTATAGCTTGGAATGGGGGTACTGATTACATTATTAATGTTTTCATTTATGTCGAGTTGTTGGCCAGCATTGGGAAGTGGGAATATTCATATGTTGTGTAAGGGTGCAGAAGTAAGAATCGTGACACAATTATGATAGAAATAGTTATCATAAACTTTTATTTTTTTCAAAAAGAAAGGAAAGGGGGTTGGGGAAAGGCCTAACTGTCCCTAACTACTATGAGGGGTTGCCCTGCCTCAACAAAAGAATATTGTGGGCCCGTTCAGGATGTCTGTCAAACAAAAATGCTCACTGCCCTGTGTCTAAGATAATTTCTGTCCCTTATGCTCTCAGTCTGACTAAAGGGAAAGTAGGTGTCTTCTTCATTCCAGAAGGATGCCTCTGCCGTTCTGGATGCTGACACTAAGCACTGTTCTTCTGCATTGTTCACTGTTCACAAGTTCAACCAACCTAAAGATAACCTAGTTCCCCGCTCTCCTGGGTGAACTCTTCCTGGGTTCCTGGTTCCTATTATTCTCCAAAATAACATTCCACAAAAACCCTCCAGAGAATTCCTCTTCCCCAGTCCATAGCACAAAAATTGATCCTTCCCAGTCTCTTGTCAGATCTGGTTCACTAACCTGCCAGGCCTCACCGTAGACTTCTCCAATAGTTTATCAAGTCTGGTTTACTCACCTGCACACTTGATTTCCACAACTCTGTAGACTTTCAAAGATATTTGTGTTTTGGGCTCCAGCCCTCTGGTTATACTTCTTGTATTGAGGCGGTTCCTCAACCCTTATGCATTCCACCGGCGAGCTTTGCTGATTTTCATCTGGGTCCTAGACCCTGTTCCATTGTCTTGGTGGGATCCTCGCCCCTTCTTTAGCTAGCGTCCACTTGCACAGACCTGGTATACTTCCCTGCAAGGCACTGTCCCATCTACGTGCACTCCCAATGCTTGCATCCAACTGTATCCCCCTTTCGTTAATCTCTGGTGTCCTTTGGGACATGGTTATCTGCTTCACATAGTTTATTTTCAATTGTGTATTCTCTTCCTCACCTCTGTGCTCTTCAGGATGTTTTCATGTATTTTAAAAAGTTCCTTTCTCAATATGTCAAGAAGTTGTCTCCTCTCTTGGCTTCTCAACAACTCCAAGGGGGAATGACTTCCTTTCCCAGGTCACAAAGTTTTAACTTCTAGCAAGGCGAAGAAGGGGTATGGATCTTCCATGGCCCCTATTAGACTCACAGAATCTCAGGTCTTGAGTCTTTTACCTTGCCGTGCTCTCACAGTCCTCTCAACACTGGCATTATGAAGAAACACACAGATGTAATGTTCCAATTAGCGTTATCAGCTTCTTTCAACTCTTTCTCTACTGTAGGTAATGTACCTGTTTCACTACCCTGCCAGTATTTTTCCATGCTCTTTTACTTGTGTCCCAGACCCGTATATCGTGTCGGCTTTCTCAGTTCATTATACTCTGCAGACTTGGACTCCACTCGACACGATCTGCCTATTAGTAGACGTTCTCTCCTCTTCTTAGTTGGGTTTCAGACCCAGATGATTCCAATGTGCAGGACATCCTGTTTCTTGCCTGATAGTATCCGGTGTCCCAAATTTCTCCCATGGGTTTACTGTGCTCAGGGTGTATTTCTGGTTTCTCTGGTCAAGTATTTCTTCGGCTCCTGCGGCTTGCTGTCAGCATTGCCGGTCTGTCCAGCACTTCTCTGGTCCTCGTTCGGCGTCCCAGCTCCCTTGGCTGTCAGGAAGTGCCGCTTGCTTCTCCCCACCTCGTTTTGCCTCACCTGAACTCGTCTGGGCTCTCCCTGTCACTGTGATGCTGTCTTGTTCTGTCCTGCTTCTCCATCTTTGGTTGGTTTGCCGGCCGCCACACTCCCAATCTCTGCCAAGAGCAAGTTTTCCCTGCTCCACTCCTGCTTTGGTTTTGATTATGACTGGGCCAATGGGAAGATTACAACCACTAGACTGCTCCAATTTAATTTGGTAGGAGATCTGTATGTCTCCTTATTCCTTATTCCTTCCTCTTCATCTCACTTTTAGTCAGATAGTCCCTCACTGGATGATTTAGCTACCTCCTCGTCCCAGTGTTTATGAACTTTATTAGCAAGTCTCTATTTAGACAACCTGCCCTCCTCCTTATCTCAGTATTACGTAACTTGTCAGTCTGACAAAAACACAGGGGTGTGTCAAGGGAAGGTTGGAGGTCATGACTGTAGAAAGGTGGTAGAGATTTAAGGGAGCAATAGGGATAGCGTATTTTCTTTGAGTCGTCCACAATCTCATAGGGGTCTACCACCCCATGAGGTCCACCCATGATGTACCACCCACAGGGGGCTTACTGGGTAGTGGCCTCATCACCCTGGCCTCATGGGGAGGGGCTCCTCCCATGGAAGTTGTGACGATACCCTGGGATTCGTCACAGTTGGTATTTATAGCTTGTGACGTCATTTGGTTGTCATCACACTTATTGTTGCTGTATGAGCATATTATTAAGGGATCTGCTATACTGTGTATATTTTCTGCATTGATGTCCAAGGACAATTTAAATAATTCTGATTATTCATTGTCCTCAATGCTGTGACACATGCTTACTGTTTTTGTTCCTTGATTGTAAACATTTCTACACATACTTTGCATGGAATTTCAGCAGCAGTGTTTTGAAACGTTGCTATTCCTTTTTTGTATTTGTTGCAAAGAACGTTACTGGTTATAAAGTGTTGTTCGCAAATTTGTCAGTAAGTTGTGTTTTCTTGCTCTACTTCAGTACCATAGTATACATGTTTTAAGTGATGTATTTGTCTTAAGACTTCTTGGGCTTTGCCAGTTAGTAGAGCTTCATTTCTGTACTTGTAGAGCTGGACCTTGTAAAGTGTATGCCCAAAACTGTGCATTGTAGAGTGATGTGTTGCCAAGATATGTTTATAAAATGAACAGTGCTTTTGTAGGAAGGCTGTAATTCTTGGTATTGTTTGCCTTTTGGGCACCTTTGACAGTGGGCTTTCAGCTACCTAACACTGCTTGCTGGCAGCACTCATCAGAAGTCATGCAAACACTCACACATCACTGTTTAATTCCCAGATAGGCAGGAAGTGAGGATGGCCCAACCTTCCATCCAGGACTCCACCATTTTACACCATAATCTAACAGGAGTTACAGGTACCCACCCCATGTGCTAGTACTACGCACTCATGACCAACCGAAAGCAAGATACTGCTATCAAAGTCCAGTGCATGCTCTCATGGGGCAGTGACACACTCTTTTGTACTTTAATCTGCGTGTGTGCTTCTTATTATTTTCTACCCTTACCTCATTCTGTGTTTTTATTATTTCTCCCTGTAATGGATGAGGGACTATTAATAGTGGTCATCTTCATGTTTTGTGGTAGCCATTTATTCTTCTGCATTTGAGGTGCTTCAGAAATGGACACTGTCACGATTTAATTTAATAAAAGATTGTGTCACCCTCTTAAAGTGCCTGGTGTGCTAATAGATATAGGTTTGTTGGTGGAGCAGCATTACTGGTCTGGTAATGGGTGTGGGGCCTCTGTTAAAGCTGTTGCTTCACTTGGGTGTGTAACCTGTGTACTGCGCCATTACCTCAGTGATAATATACCCCCATGATGGGGGTGATTGCTTAAGTAGCAATAGGGGCAGTAATTTAACGTTATAGATGGACATTTTGTAGCCATGGGGTATACTACACTTATAGGATATTTAGTGATAGTTGTTAAATTATATATTGAATGAAGTACCCCGTGACATATGCTGTAGGGATGTTAGAAATTACTGAGAATATATGGGATGAAATAGGGGAGTTAATCGAAAAGCTAAAGCTACGGAATGACTTGGTGATTTGCAATATCCTTTTAAGTGTGGTAGGGGCAATTTCAATGCTTATAATATAGGGCTACGCACTGTCTTCACCTTTCATTCCTGGCCTGTGCTTAATGTAATGTAATAGATTTGATAGTTGTTGGTACATGTAATCAATGTAGAATTGGTATGCAGCTCAATACAGCACATCTAAAAATTGTTTTGTGCAGATAGATTCTTGCTCTCATGTCTTGGGGTTCAGGAGTGCACACACAATAATTATACTCTGTAAAGATGGATTTTAGAGAGTGTGTGGTCAGTACTAGCTTGCTCTTGAAGTATTTATTAAAGGGATGGAAGGTGGGGTTTTCAGAGGAGTTCATCTTCTATTTCCACGGTGACTTCGATGGAGGTAATCTGAGGAAAGTATTTATCCTCCATAAAAGGTAAGTTGAGAGTAAGTGGGTGGCATGGGTGGTTGGCAGAATGATGGGCTGGCAATGGGTGAGTATAGCACAATGGTTGTTAGGAGGTTGGACATAAGCAGCTGGCAGCTTGCTTTTCAATCTGGTATTAGATTGTTAAATCAATCTGGAATTTGGAGTGAGTAGATTGGCTGCTGTGTCCAATGAGGATGCTAAAGAGTGTAATGATTTGGTGATGTATGATGTCAAGGAGAAATTGCAAGTGAGTCTGTAAGTTAAGTGAGGGAGTGGGGTAGAAGGTGAAATTGTGTGTATAATGAGGAAATGGGAGTAGTGGGGGGACTGTGTGTGGTTAGTGAGGGAGTTGGATGCTGAGAGGTTTTGTGTGCGTAATGATGGATGGGTGATGCAGGGGAGTTGCTAGTTGAGTGGTGGCTTTAGAGTAGAAAGTGGAGATATGTTATCGAGATTGTAGGGGAATAGACTTTTCATGGAAAAGGTTACCGTTGTGAAATGCATAAAATATTCTTTTTGAAAAATGATTACTTAGTAATTTTGGTTTCTGTGGAAATTAAAAAGAATTACGTTTGTGAACATTGTAACACAAATATATATAGCAGAGGCATCCTCTGGTATGCTTTATTTAACACTACTTGTTTTGTCAATTTTAGAAAGCATTTCTGCAGTTTAAAATTCACATGTTAAATGCACAAATGAGTTGCACATTCTAATGTACATAAATGACATATATTGTTTGCTCCTGGTGAGGCTAGATGTGGTGTGATGTGCAAAATATAACTTTGACTGTACTTATGTTTTTTTTTAATGTATTAGTAGTTCGAAATGCTTTTTGTACTATTCCAGTTGTATTAGTGAAGAGGCTTGGATGTGTTTTTGTATTCTCTGAATGTTCTGTTCTATCATTTTGCAAATATCGACATTTCTAGTTTGTAGTTTAAATAATCTGAACATATGAAAATAAAATGTGCTATTATTTTACAAATTAATTTAAGGTGGTTTATATTTTGCACACAACAAAATCTGTTCTTAGTACAGTATGGAATGCTCTTTTTGTAGTTATATAACAGTGCATTACACACGTGAAAAACATAGCTTTATATTTGTACTGTATGTTGTTACTTGTGCTGGTGGAAATTGTGCTAATGCCCTATGTGATAACACATTTAACCCTTGCATTCAAAACTTTGCTCTATTAGTGCAAGTACATGCAAATAATGATAGCAGAAGGGATTTTAAATGCAATAGCAGAAACACCACTTATTTCCTAATTGTCTTTTATTTGTAGCTTAAAGACAGTGTTGTATTGGTATCCACTATTTATAATTTGGAAGAGATTGATTTTGGATACAGTAAAAATGCACAGTGCTAGTATATTCTACATTAGAAATGTATCTGCTATATTTTTTTTACATCCCATAGGATCTCTTCTTAGAGGCTTATGTCTCTGGATGCTAGAAAAAAACGTTTCTTAAAACCTGCCAGTCCTTATAGTGCCAAAATATAAAGTGCTAATGCTGGAGTTTTTACCACTTATTGGGAGAAAAACAGAGAGCCATGGCAATTAACGTCAACGTATATGCAAAAAAGGAAAGTCTGCAGTAACAAATAAAAACTTGAGAAGATATATTCCTTGCGTTTATCACGAGTGAAAGACAAATATATAAAAAAAACAAGATTTTACTTTGGTAGGACAGAAACACAGCTCATATGAAAAACGAGTAATTATTCTCTGAATAAGAACATATCAACAGAGAGAAACTCCAATATATAACAGTTGAACTAATCAAGACAGATGATGAAAATACAATTAGGTTCCTAGGAAGGTGTACAGCTCTTTGTCAAGATTTTGACCAATAGAATTTTTTGTCTCAAAATCTAAAATGCATTTAGTTTCTAGCAGACACAATTGTAACTCACAATCACCACCCTTGGTGATTTTTTTATTATATGAATGCTGAAAAAGCTAAAGCTTTGCAGTTGGCACTCATGCTTGTCCTGGAAATGCTCAGCCATTGGGTAAAAAGGATTTACATTCTTGATGGCTCCAATATGTTGTAAGATGTGCAATTTTAATTTCCCAATTGTGCTGCCAACATGGCATATTCCCACATAAACCACACATTCCAAATTGCAAGTAATTCTGGCATTTAAACACATCTCATGTCCCAGAATTGGATGTATGTAACAGTTTTTGGCATGTTGTCAAGCTTTGCATCTTGAGCACTTAAAAATCCTGGGCTAGTTTCACTAAGCTCATTTTCACCATGGCATAATTTTTTTGTTTGCATACAACTGGACACCAATGAGTCTTTCAAAGAATTGGACTTGCGAAAGGTGATGTTGACTCCCTCCCCAAGCATTGACGTGAGATGCTCATCCAGCTTTAAAACATGCCAATGGCAATGTAAAATGTGTCTAATAGACTTGGCATGTGTATCATATGTTATAACCAATCGTGTCTCATCATTACTTTCAGCACTGATATCAGTTGTAGACGAAATCAATAAGAAATCTCGATTTAGATTGCAAGGTTTCAAGTAAGCTTGCTCAATCACCTTCCTGGGATATTGCCTTTGCGCTCACAATCAAAGTCCTCTATATTGGATCAATTGTGTCTAATTCTAATAAATCCTCTACTTTAGGCTCTGACAAGGGTTGCTGGTGGCAAATAGAGGTGCATTCGAACTGGTAGATTTTCAATGAAGTTCCGTAATTTGTTCAACTCTATCTTGTTTTGCCTTGATGTCAAGAAAAACAACAGAATTGCAGCTATGAGTTTCCGTGAAACTTAAGTTCAGCTGATTCTCCTTCAGAATTATGTGACACATCCCTGGTTATTGTCATTAGGTCGATGGAGGGGAGACCCTTCACCATGAGGCCAGTGTGGTTAGGCCACTCCCCAATAGTCCCATTGGGGGTGGTACTCAGCAGGTGGATCTCATGTGGAGGGAAGCCCTTCATGGGACCAGTGAACGACTATCCTGGGAGAACATGGTACGGACCTCCTCCTTCCCTGTCCCCTCACTCCTCTATCCCCACTTACTCCTCTATAATTCCATACAAATCTGTGTATTGCTGCATAATAGGAGACGCTATCCACTTTGACCACACTGTGAAGAGGAAGAGTAAGAACTAACAAGTTGGAGTCACTCTTACAACTGACACAATGAATATTGGGCAAGGAGGGAAAGGCCTACCATGGAACCAACCTATGCGGGACAGTCAAACAAACTCAATCTCAATCATAAAAAAGGGAAGAAGGACAGTACGCAAGAGCAGATCCTAAATGGAGTAACCGACAGCTGGTGGGAAACTCATTTTAGAGAACAGGGGACACTGACGGAGCCCTGCTGAACACATGTGGTGTTCAGAGCTATCCTGGCTTGAGAATCAGAGGTTTGGGAGCAACCGTGAGACAGACCACGCGACTAAGGCAAGAGATTCAAGAAGAGAGGGACCAGACCTGGAAGTATGGCAAGGAGATGCAGAGAGAGCCGGAAGGTGTGTTGAAGCCCACAGCAGGCACAGACGGTCCTGCTAAGTCAGCCAAATCAGATGGTAATGCCACAAAAGGTACCAGGGTTACAGTGGCAGGTCGCAGGGATCATGAAGAGTGAAGAAGGGAGTTGGGGAAAGATGAGAAACCCCTTCTCCCTCGTTCCAGTCCCAGGGGAGAAATACAAAGTGGACATATGAGAAACAGTGCCTGAAAGATTAGTGCAGGTTAGTGTTTGAGCACAAGTGAGTAATGTGCTGTAAACTGTAACTGCTATTAGATGGCAGATTTCTGCATTATCTAGGGTTTTCTATGCAAACATTTTCTTGAGTGTACACTTTATGTAAAGTGTAGGCTATCTCTCTGTTTTGAATTGGAGTAACCGTGTGTATGGTTGGTCAATTCTTATTATAGGTTACTTTTGCTGTCTCTAAGGTTGAACACAATTAACTGGCATGTTGTCATGTTGCCATGAGTGGCATGGACGGGTGATGGTCCACATAACAAGTGAATAAGCGATGCTTAAGGAAATGATTACAAAAGCATGTTTTAGTGGTAGATGCAATGAAGAGATTCTGCACAGTTTAGTGGTGGTGATTGGTTTCACCATTGTGTGGTGATGGGGCTGGTGTATTGCCTTTGGACATTGTGGCCTGATTAGTGTCTTAGCTTGTGTACCTTCCAGATATATTGATGATGTCATTTCACTGTCACACATGTAGTAACAGGTGTTTGCAGATGCATGTTTGAATAATTCAACATACTGGTTGGTCTAGGATACATTTTGTTGATATAGTTTGTTGTCCCTGCTCTCCTGGAGAAAATCAGGGTACCGTGGTGTTTTCCAGAGAATTATGACATCCTGGAGCTGGTTAAGGGTGTGAATTTAGGTGCCATTAAATGCACTTGTTTCATACCAATAATGTCTTAAGATTCGAGAATACAGAGAGCTGTTCCTGTAATGGGGGACCTCGTCATTCTCTGAGAAACAAATAGCAGAATTAATTAGTGGACCTTCCTTCTTTGATTCAGTGTTGAATGACGGTAATCTATAAAGTAAAATTAGCAGAGAAAGTTCAGTACGCCTAAAAAGAAACAATTTTGCACAGAAATGCATTGTCATCTATTCAAAGAATACTTAAAAGGTAATATTATACCATTAGGCTTACAAATTAAGAATGAATCTTGCCTACTACTGAATAATTCTGAATAAAAAGTATCTTTTAGGCAGATAGCTACAAAGTGTAGCCGGGACCTGCTACTACTTACAATCACCACTGCCCAAAGTGAAATAGGAAAATGTGTATCGAAATTGAAAAAGCGGAATGCACTTTCCGGTCTGATACTCAGAAAGAGGTAGATGGATTTAAGACAGTGGCTACAGATAGAAAAATGCAAAAATGCAAAAAGCATTTGTTGAACTTCAAAAAATAAGTGATCTATCCCTATTTATTGGATCATTTTGTACCAAGACCACGGTGGTATCTGAGAGGTTTTCAGTATGAAAAAGGTAAACTAACAGACGTAAATAGGTGACATTTTCAGAAAAGTCATCATCTTACTTAGACTCAGAATCTGCCCATGCTTCAACATCGCATTAAGAGGGTCAAAAAAGTGAAGATCAGACATGCCCTTTTTTTTAGAAATGTGGCAGCCATGGAGGACGGGGTGTGAAAGATGGAGGAGGCCGGACAATGCTAGCATTACCCTATCCAGACACTCGACACAGGGGGTAGCAACGATAGCCTCTACATCTAGTACAGAGGCAGTCTTTGACCTATCTGATAAAGTGTCAACCAAAGCAGAATTGGACTTACTATAAAGGGGCTGTCGTTCGTGCCATCCAAAGTCCCCTCTGGATAACTTATCGAAACTGAAATGTTCCAATCTTTACGTAAGATCTGGTTGCATTTTTTTTCTTTATTCTGACGACAGACAGTGAATATCAGCAACAAGCGTCCTATTTAAAACTCTTTACACTTTTACCCCTTTAACAAAAGATTTACCTAAAGAGGTTTTGACTTTTGAAAGTGTGGTAATGCCGGGTTTTGAGAAAATGTTAGAACAGAAACCACACATCAGGTACAATCTTAATAAAGAAGACTTTTTAGCCATTAAAATTTTGAAGTCCAACAATTCCATAATGGTTAAACCTGTGATAAGGGGAGTGTAATTTCTATACAGAATACCTCTGAATAAGACTAGGAGGCATCTAGACAACTACACAATGCAGATCACTACATGGTGTTGCGTAATTATTCCACCATGGATTTACAAGGGGAAATTTGATCCCTTACAAAAGCGGCGTATAAGGAAGGTATCATTGACTCTAACCAATTGATTTCCTTAACTCCAAAAATCCAAAGATACCCGCCTTTTATATGTTGCCAGAAATGCACAAAGCACTACTGAGTCCACCAATTGTTTCAGCATGTGAGTCGATATTTGAGCCAGTTACTAAGTTTGTAGACTCTATTATCAGACCGTTATCCACTCACAGTCGATCTTATGTTTAGGATTCACGTGATATAATTAATCTTGTGGAAGATCTCACATTTGACAGCACAGAGGAATGGTTCCAGGAAATCAAGATCACATGGAAGCAAAGAAAAACACAAATAAAAGCAGTGTAGGCCAAGCCAGGAAATGTCTAAACAAGGAATCAGAGAAAAACGAACAGATCATGTCTGATGATTCAGAAGTTAATGATGGTCCTTATGAAACATTGACAAAGACATCCAGTTATTTTTAGATATTGGAAGATATAATGAAAGATGAATCCTTTGAGATGAGAGAAGCTGTGGAAAACATAGAAAGTAGTGGGCCTGGGGGGGGGGGGGGTAGAGCCACTTTAAAGATCACATATAGAAAACCTCAGGTAGACCCTCATTTTTGATAGCTGACTTGTTTGGCATGGATGGTCCCTTAAACCACACAAAGATCCCTCCTTTATGGATGATGAAGAACACAGGCATTGGCTATGTAGAACTGCTATTACAAACAGAACCCAACACCATGTACACTTGTAAATCTGAAAACATTGTTACAATGATACTGGAACATACTTGAGAGCTGCTGTGTATGGGCTGTGGAATTCCTACTATTGTCCTTAAAAGTCCAACCTGTGATTGGTAAGTAGGCGGAACAAGGGAAATCTTGTGGATTACTAGTACTGCTACGGGGAGCATTGTGAAACCTAAATCCAGAGTGGAAAAGAAGGTTGATCATAGTGATGAGGGAGAATGAGGTTGTTTGTCTGTCATGTTACGTACTAATCCTCATTTGAGATCCTGACCATGAGGAAGTCCATTTAAAACTACTTTCATGGAACTCCAGGGAAAATACATATTATTCAAGCAGCATAGAGAGGCATACTTTTTTTCAACAATTTGTCAGAATAATACTTCAGAAAACAGGGCTATATTTCCCTGTAATTATGGATGGATTTATCATGAAAGTGGCCTAGCAGCAGCAAATAACGTTCACATAAATGAGATCAAAAGCGAAAACGTGTTTCCTAGGCGTTAGCAGTGAACATTTAAGGAAAAATTAAATATGATTAAAAAAATATTGCTTGTAAATGTGTACGACCCCTAGGTTTGCAAATATTGAGACATATTATGAGTAGCATTACTGAATTGATCAATATTTATCTAAAATATAATGGAAATGGAACAGTCATCATATGGGGAGACTAATTCCTTTTGCGCTGACACAAGGATGATTTGTTTACACACTAAGATATATAACATTTCCAAATCTCATATGCAAAGAAAGGGCAAGGAAAATGGTGTGCGCAAAAGGGAGAAATGGGCCTAGTTCTTGGAAGACAGTGGCATGATCATGATAAATGGGAGAACAATTGGGGATATCCGCGGTAAACACACTTGGTTCATGCAGGCCAAGGTCAACACAATTGATTACTTGTATATTAATTGGCCTACATTTAAAATAGCCAACATCCTAGACATACAATTGACACAAAATACTGATCATACCTATTGTGATACAGGCATGGTATCAAGTGAGACACAGACTCAAGTGGGTTAGCTCGAAAACCTTTGACTCAAATTCTTGGGTTTGTGCAATGCCTGACTGGCCCTAACTCCTAAGGGGATAATTCCCTCAACTGATGTTTCTAATGGCCGTCACTGTCTAAAAGTCCAAAATAAAAGTCTGTCTGTGTCTAAACCTATGCTTGCCCTCACTCTATACAAAAACGTGATAGGAAGTTTTTTTTTAAAAAAAAGAAAAAAGGAAACCAGGATTGGTTTCAGGTGGTCTTTCAACAGGTGCTGTTGGGTCAATGTCACACAATTAAGTTCACTCCACAAAGCTATTGGCAAGACCTTTTCCACAGGTCCCTTGTAGCCATTCCAACTACATACATAGTTCTTTAGTTCTTTGGGTTTCCATTCCCCAAGCTTCACTTTCATCAAGTTTCAAAACACCATTCAAAAGATTAAAAACACAGTTCCTCTTGCAAACCTTCCAGGGCTTCCTTTGCCACGCTTTAATCCTCTTTACCAGTTCAACAAAACTTAACACGTCTCTGAGTTGGTCAGGCTTCTTGGGGTTCCGTTCCCTGAGCTCTGGCCCCTTTCAACTTTGAAACACAAAACTCAGTTCTTTATCGGGATGTACTTTGATTTCTTATAATGGCCTCTCATGGTCTCCTTCCTTCACCAAGCTCAAGGCCTCTGTCAGCTTCCTAACACAACATATGATTTATTAAAGTTCTGTCTTGAATTCATAAACCATTCTTTTGTGGGGTAGAATCAGAGGCATTCTAAAACGCCAGGCTTTTTGCCTTGCATAGGCGTGATCACTCTAACCCTCTTGACCTCTCGTTGCTCACACATACCTCCTTATTTCCTTTTGGTGCCCTTTGCATCCATTTTCTTCTGCTTTCCTTTCTGCACACACTTGCACCCTTTTTGCCATGCCCCTGGCATTTTGCTTTGTTCTGCTTTCCTTATTATATTATATGATCTGGCATTTATAATGCACCTGTACACAAGTGTTCATATGCACAGTTGCACACCTTTTAACGTGCCCGTGGCACTTTGCTGATCTGTTTTTTTCTTCTGTGCACCCTTGCACCTTCTTTACTAATTTGCTGTCCTTTCTGTGAAACCTTGCACCTTCTTTCGGTTCCGTGCTTACTTGCACTTTCCTTTGCCTGCCCCAGGCACTCTTCATTACTTTTCTCTTGCCCTTCTCTTCTTACGGGCCATGCAATGTTTCTTTTCCACTTTCTCTCAATCTTGTGTTCTGATCAGGCTTTTATTTGCCTTGCGCCCCATCTGCTTTTCTCACTGTTTTCCTCTTGCTTTCTTTCTCCTTGCTGCACTTTCAGCCTTTTCACTTTTCTTTCACTTTTGACATGTACGCTTTCCTTTCAAATTCTATGCTGCTTTCTTGTTTGTGTCCTTCTCCTGCTGCACTCTCATCTAAGCGCTCGCTCCCTGGGATTCTCTTGAATTCTATCATGAAACTCACCGGGCAGCGTTGTGTAGCAAAATGGCTTCTTCAGTCCATGCAGGATGCAGGTCATGGTCTCACCACCTGCCCCTCAGGCTCCCTTGGGGTCGGCACTGGCCCCTAGGGAACAAGCCCTTTACTGGTCCTCCCCTGCAGAATGCAGGCAGCGCTTCTTCGGTTCCAGGGAGGCATGGCTCTCTCGCCACACTGCAGCACACACACACACTGCGTCAGCATCTCCACACTTTCTTCCTCCTGCCTGCAGCTCCTGTCTCTCTTTCCGCTTCTGGGCATCCCTGGACCATACTGCATCCCAGCTCGCTCAAATCTTTATGACATACCACAGCTTTTATAGTTAAACACACAGTCAAGTGGAGTCAGTTGTGAATGGCTACCTACCCATGCCGGACTCTGCATGACTCTATTAGTGGGACAATGGTTGTCTCTGAAGTCGGTCACTCTTACTTTCCCCATGTTATTCCTATGGATAATCCTCATTGATCTTATTGGTGTTTTCGACGTCTCAGTATTTCTTGTAAATGGGGAGGTGGAGATGAGGTGTGAGTGTAAATGTTAATTGGTGATTAGGGAAGATTGTTTAAAGGGATAACCAGGTGTTTGATGAGTTCGGGTTACCTTATCTGAATATTGTCAAGGGATATCTGACTTTCTCCTGGTGGATTAACCCCTGCGGGAGGGCATTGTCCCTTGTTATCTGCTGGTAATCTACAGGTAGAGGGCATTAGGTGACTTTCCCAAATATTTGGAGGAAATGAATAATTCTTATTCTCAGTGCTCCTATCCTGAATCACCTGTTTCTTCCTCTCTCTCTCTTCTAGGTCATTAGCTCTTTTCCTCCTCACTCTGGGACCATGATGGATAGGGTAAGACCTAAGGATCCTGCCACCCGACTTTAGGTCATGGCATTTGAGATATCCGACGAGGGCATCTGGGAATTCTTCTTCCACTCCTATCTGGTTGGAATACTGCCTCTCCCTTAGGGCATTCTCCTTTGCAGAACCCCAATCTCCCCTACCCAGGTGATCCTTCCTCGCTTGGCAACACCACAGGGTTCGGATCCATAAGCGATGGCCCTCCACCAGCCACCTGAATAGAGGATTCTCAGGGTCTACATGAGAGAATATCCATAGGTTTCTCAGACTATCTGTCTCTGAATCGAAACATTGAAATACTATATAAGGTAAATCATGGAACACATGAGGTACATTTACAGAAGAATCACATTTTATGGATAAAAAAGAAGATAACTAGATTGAATGAGGATATTAGAATATATGCAAATAAGTATAGAGAGCATAATAGATCCCTACCTCCAACAGGAATCTCTGAATGGATGATGGTATTATCAGGAAAATTCAGTAGGCGTAGAGTAACAGCAAAAAGTACAAGGCTGAATTTGAATAAACACAAATATGATGCACTAATAGCAGTGATAAAAGAGAACTCCAAAGTTCGATCCGTAGAACTGTGAAAGTTAATTGTAAAAATCTGCCAGAACCAATACCAACATTAAATAACTTAAGATGAACTATATAAATTGCCTCAAAAACCACAGACATTCCGTCAGAACAGCTCAGTTGCAAATGATGATAGCAAGTGTAAAGAAATGACTCAGAAAAATTCTGGACTTTAGTAAAAAGAACTTGAATAGACAGGGGATAGAAGAGATTAACCCAATCCCATCCATACACAGTTGGATTCACCTGGGAATTTTGAGACTGAAGAGATCATTTGGATAATCGGCAAGCTAAAATCATCTATGGCCCCTGGTCCAGATGGTCTTGCAAACATAAATTGCAAGGAAACCCCCCAATTCTGGGCATAGATACTGTGTGATTTCTTTATAAGAAATACAACTAAAGGAATCCCACTATCATGGAGAGAATCTTTCCTGATGCAAGTATTCAAAAAAGGAGAGAAATTGGATCCCAACAACTATTGATTACTAGCGATGCTTGCCGCTAGCAGCAACATATTTGCAACCAAGATACTGTGGCAATTAACAGTTTGGGTAAAGGCAAATAAAATCTGATCAATCTACTTATTGTTCTACCATAGAAAAACTATAGGGACACACCCATATATGTATTATCTTTGGAGAATTTAACAACAGCAATGACACAATAAATAGGAACCTCCTGTGGAATACATTATTCAAATTAGTATTCCCCTCATATACTATACTATATACAGCAACTGTGTTCAAACACTTCTGTTGGGAACAGTCTAAAACAACTATCTGAATACTCAGAAAAAATATATACAAACCATTGTCTAAAACAGGACTACATTCTTGCCAATATTCTTTCTAATTTATATCTCTCAGACTTTGAAGTGTAAATAATCTTAATAAATTTCCACCTAAGTTGGAGTCTAGGAAAGACCAATGTCATGCCATATGCTGACGATGTAATAATCATGGATCAAACCCAGGTGTGTCTAAAGAGATCAATGCTGGCCCTAACTCAATACACTATGATTAAGGGTTTAACCAGTAGGACTGAAAATTGCAAAATAATAGCATCAGGTAAAAATAATATATTAGAAATGTGCTGAGAGAATGGAAGATGGGAAATTCACTAATTATGGTGGTGGATGAAATGAAATATTTGGGTATGATTTGCACCAACCGAGAAAACAGAGCAGGATACAGACTTTTGTCACCTCCGGAATAGTGGCAAAAATAACTTTTAGAAAACGCATCACAAAACATTTTGATGGATACTCTTTGGAAGGTATCAGAAAAGTGTACCAATCTAGCGTATTACCGGCAGTGATATATGGCCTAGAAGTACTTTTTTATTTGAATTTAGAGTGGCCTAACATCATGGAGGGGAACACCTGGAAGCGAATACTTGGGCTACCCCAATGCATTCCAATCCAGGAAATTCATCTAGGGCCTTACATCCTGAGCAACAGAAGTTGAGATAAGGATGACCATGGCGCTTATCAGAATGAGATTACAACCATCCCATCTAACACACTGAAGGGTCACATAAGAGCCATGCTTCAGGAGGATGGGGTCTCTCTCTTTTCTCCCTTACTAAAACAGTGTAAAAGATTCTACGATGCTATAGAATGGACACCGGATTGGTCAAAATATCTCCTTTTATTGAGAAGAGACCTATAAAAAAAGGTGAGACACAGGGATGGAAATAGGAACTTTGAAGACATATACACAAAAACGCATTGTAAAAATATGCTATGGGGGTCATTCCGAGGTTGGAGGTAAGGGAAAAACAAGGCCAGTAAAGGATTACCAGCATCGCTTACCGCTACGGGCTATTCTGCCCTACCAGACTGCTATTAACGGCATCGTACTTTACGATGCCGTAAATAGCGGTATGGGTGCGTGCACGTGACACACCATGCCGGCATTAGTGGCATGCCGTAAACCGGAGCTGATCACAAGTAATGCAGACATGCAAATAACGGACTCCTGTAGGCCGAAAAAGAGCTTACCGGCATGGTGTAAATACTGGTATCTCCGCGAAGGTGTTAAGAACCCTGAGCAGTGTCTTCAAGTGCCACACATGCACACAATCAGCACAGGTGGAGGCAATGGAGTGAGGGCCAGTACAAAAGGAGCACACCCACACACCACACCCCCTCCCACACCAAGATGATACCAATAGTAGTAGCATAACTGGAGCTGGAGGCCCTGTTTGCAATGCCTCAACAACAACAGCCACCACCACAGAGGAGATGCAGGAGGAGAAGGAGGGTGAGACAGGCCCAGCATGCCCCACCAGTGCATCCGCCATTACCACGCCGGCAGCCCCTAATCCCTCGCATCAGAGCCACCCCCTTCAACCTAACACCTGAGCAGATCCACACCCTGTACCGGCTTGACCGTGACACCATCACCACCATAGTGGACCTGATACACAACGGCATAGTGAGCCTCATAGAAATACGCACCGCCATCCCCCCTCTACTGAAGGTAGTGTCTGTGCTCCACTTCCTTGCCACAGGCACCTACCAGCACACAGTGGGGCACATGCATGGCATATCACAACCCTTATTTTCCTGGATACTGAACCAAGTGCTGGATGCCCTCCTCAAGCACACAAGGGACTACATTTCCCTACCACGGACTCCCCAGGAGATATTCGACACAAAAGTTGCCTTCCATGCACTGGCAGGCATGCCAAATTGTGTAGGTGCCCTCGACTTCACCCACGTGGAGTTAGTGGTCCCGCATGCCATGGAGGTCGCGTATCGCCACCGCAAGCAATACCACTCCATCAATGTGCACATGGTATGCGGCGCCAGCAAGATCATCACACATTGCTGTGCCCGATATCCAGGATCAACTCATGACTCTTTGGTAATGCGGACCTCCACGCTACCACGCTACATGCAGCGACATGCCGGACGACGTGCCTGGCTGCTTGGTGAGTTGCCTGAGTGGGCCATGGCAGTGCATTAGGGTTGTGAGGTGGGTGGCTGCATACGCCACCTGGGTGGGGAAGGGGGGGGAGATGCATACTCCACCTGGGTGGGAAGGGGGGGTGCATACTCCAGCTGGGTGGGAATGTTGACGTCATTGCACACCATGACCCATCTTGAAGATGCAACCCACACCATTAGTCCATTGCACAGGGCACATAGCGGGGCCAGAAATGGGGTCAATGCATCCAGGGACATGTGCATGTGCGCACAAATTACCTTCTTCCATGTGAGACTAGTACAGTTGTCCTACATGATTGTGCAATCACTTACCTTTATTCCACTCTCATGCAGGTGATTGCGGCTATCCCTTGAAGCCGTGGCTCATGACCCCTGTCCAAAACCCACAGACCAGGCACGAGGAGGACTACAATTGTTCCCATACCCGTACACGTGTGGTGACAGAGCAGACCTCTGGCCTGTTGAAGGCACGATTTCGCTGCCTCAGCCGGTCGGTGGGGCTCTCCTTTACAGCCATGAGAAGGTGGTCAAGATCACCATGGCATGTGTAATGCTGCACAATATGTGTGTCCGTCGAACGTGCCCCTGCCCCCTGACATGGAACTGCTACCACCTGATGATGATGAAGGGGAGGAGGAAGATATGGCAGGACTTCATCACGGTGCCGATGCACAGGAGGGACGTGCCGTGTGGCAGTCTTTGATTGCACAATATTTCTGGCCCACAAGTCAGCAGAGGGTGACATATTGTTAGGACATAGGGCACTGGGTGTGGGGATACATGTACACTATGCACTGTGCAAGAATAAATGACACATGCGCAATGATGAATGTCCACTCTGGTAATTGTTTTGATGAACAACCGGTGTATTGAATTTGGAAATATCAACGTGAAAAACAAACCCTCCACCACCCTCACCCCGATCCCCCTCCCCCACAACTCCCCAACACACCCTCGCCCCCCTACCCCTCCCACCACAACAACCCCACACTAGTCCCATAGGGTCCACGTAGCCCACATGAGGCTGGCAGTAAAGTCAATCTGCTCTCCCGGAGCCAGGGAGAGGCATGTCCCGGCGGTGCAGCACAGCGCACAGAGCGACCGACGGAGTGGGCTGGTCTGGGTAGAGTTGCTCGTTGAAGGGGTGTCCTCATGCTGAGGCTGTTGGCCAGGATGAGCAGCCTCCAGAACATCGGCTATGTGGCCCAGCACCTCGCAGAGCCAGTTGTTGCTTTCCGTTATGGACTGGCCCATTGCTCTCAATTCAGCACGCCACTCCTCCCTGGACTGCCGATTGTACTGCACGAATTCTGTAATCAGGGCTGTGAGCTGGTCAGCCCACTGTGCATTGGCGGATGAAGCAGTGGCCCTGCTGGGGATCAGGCTGACATGTCCTGCCGGCTCTTCCTCAAGGGAACTGGGAACAGGACTGTCATGTGCCTGTGTTGCTCCTTGGCCAGACTGCTCCTGTGTGTCGGTCTCACCCGAGTCACTAAAGGATACCTGGGGGTTTTAGTAGGCTTCAGGGGTGTGCACGACTTCCACTGTGTCATCCTCAATTGCTCCCCAGATGGCATTGGGGCTGCCCTCAACTTTGAGGGGGGCCGTTGCTGCCACCTCCCCAGCCACACTGGACTCCTCGGACCGTGGCGTTGGGCATGTGTCTGCAGCCAGTGCAGGGAGGTGTGGGGATGGGGGTGGTGCACCTTCCACAGGCCTTGCTGGAGCTGGTAGTGTACGTCCAGGTGTTTTCTTTGTCCCTGGGAGACGGCGGCCCCTGCCCTGGCCCCTGGAAGTGCTGGGACGGTTGCTCTCCTGCTCCTCACTGTCATGCTCACTGCCTGTGGGGGTGGAAGAGAGGGAGGGCATGAGTGATGTTTGGAGAGCCAGCATTCATACATGGCTACGTTAGCACATTCAGACAATTGTGGGTAATCCACATTTGTGTAGGGAACGGCACGTCATTCCATGCTTGTGTGGTAAATGCATACATATGTTGGTGTCACTCATGTTGGCCGGGTACTGTGCTGTCTAACATGCGCACTGTTTACATCGGCTACCCTGTGTGCCTCATAGAATGGGCAACTTTGTATGGTATGTGTCATATACGTTACGGCCGTGCACCTGGCACTGGCGTGGGTCTCACTTGCTTCGGCATGATTTACAAGGGGGGTGTGTGTGGCCGACCATGCTGTGAGTCCTTGGCCAGACCTTAGCAGTGACTTTCATTACATTTGCGTTAGCAGTATTTACTTTGGACACTCACCTCCATCAGCGGATGACGTCACACCACACTCCATTTCTCCGACCCCTTCAATGGATTCAGCCCCTATCATGGCCGCACATGTCTGCTCCCAGGGCATTAGTTTGATTGGCGAACTTGGGCCTCCTCTGGTCTCGAAGGCCTGGTTTCTGTTCGCAGAGAGGATGCTCCGCACCCTCAGCCGCAGGTCGTTCCACCTTTTGCGGCAATCCTTTATGGTGCGGGGGGTGTTGCCCACAGTGCTCACCTTCTGGCATACTAGTGCCCAGATTTCTTTTTTTTTCAGCACCGCTTCCCTCCGCATGTTGGTGCTGAAAACAGTCCCAGCATATTCGTGGAGGGTATCCACAAGCATTTGCAGCTCATCTGAGCTGAACCGCACCTTTCGGAGGCGGGCTGCTCCCTTCTTTGGCGCTTTGGGCATTCCTCAGTAGTTGTAGTTACTTTCCGGTAGGTCAACAGTGTGCCAGGGGTCCTGTCTGGTGAGGATGGCAATGGATTGTGTTTTTAAAGATGGCCGCTGTGCTCCTTCGCATTCCTGTGCGATGACGCTATTTCCGGTTCCGCAATTTAACGGTGACCGTAAATAACGGTGACCGCTATTTACAGTCACCGCTAATGCTGCGTTGCTCTTTGGCGATAATATTGTCTACAGTGCAGTTCATGCTGCTAGGGGCTTTTCCGGGCCCTTTTGCGGCATGCAGCTATGTCCATTACCGGCATGGTGCAAAGCTCGTACCTGCAAACTCGTAATAGTGCGCTTTTAATGGTCTATTGCCAGCTCGGACACACTATTTGCGCCATGCCGGTAATGGACGGTACTTACCTCCAAACTCGGAATGAGGGCCTATTTCTCTTACACACTATTTGACACCATTACGGTAAACTGAACTTTTTCCTTGTGACAGATTTCTCATACAAGTGAGATTTAATGTTCTCCCGGTTCTTATGATAATAGGATCTGGGAGGTGTGATCCCACTTTAGGAGCGAACACGTAGAAGTGGTTGTAACAAATATATGATGGAGATAGCACAACATCTATTAGCACAATGCCCCAAATTCAAGAACCTATATTGTAATCACATTACTGCATTAAGAACTCATCAATTCTGGGAATTGTGGTTCCCTTGCAGATCGATTACACTTACAATAGCACTATAAACCATCTGGCAAATAATTCAAAAGAAATTAGAATTAGGGATCGCTTTGTTGACCCAGATATCTCCATGGTGTACAAGATGAAAGAAGTTTTAGTATTCAAAGTAGAATTATATAATATAAGATGTGCATTTTAATCGTTTTTTCTATATAAATGTTGTGTAAATGTTATGAAAATGTATATGTTGATATACACCTTGATGTCTAAAGTTTGATTTGAACTAATTCACATCCATAATATATATTTTTTAAATATTTTGCCAGGATATGTATACCCATTTTACAGTCAAGGACTGTGGTTTGTGGCCTGGTTTGAGCATCATTCTCCATTGTCAGCTCATCTGTGTTTCTGCGGAGCCAATTGCTGTAGCTTCTACTGAGCCCCCTATTCAATGATCCCATGCACCTCAAGGTGAGGAGCTAGGAGAGAGATGAAATCGGGGCTTGCAATGGTGCCCCTGCTGCTGCTTCCCATGTCCTAATGGCAACTGTAGCACTGCCATGCACTTCATGGCACATGACTGCTTAATCTCTCTTTCTGTCAGAGGTGCAGCATGGTCTCTATGGAAACGTTGACGGTTTCCACGCTGACGTTAAATTGCTGCTTGTCAGCAGTTCAATGCTTTTTGAGCGTTCAGACGTCACATCCTGGTTAGGACCAGACACACCCTTAATCATTGTGTCTTCCTTATATGACAGTGTTTCCATTGCTTCTCTGTGTCTCAACATAACTGCTCCATTCCGACGCTTCTTACCTTTGTTGTGCTTTTCCTGTTTTCGTCCCATCATTCCTCGTTCTCCCTCTTCATCTTTCTTCCAGCCTACCTGACACTTCCTCTCTCTGGCCCTGGCCTCTCTCCTCCGGATCCCAGATTTGGAAATCCTCTGAACCATTAATCATCTGTGTGGAATATCCTGCTCTGGTACCACTCTTCTACTCAGCGTTATAACTGTAGCCCACTGAGGATTTCCCCTGCTCCAGTTATCATCAGAAACAACTCCTCTACTCAGCACGACCTTCCGGAGTCTGCTGAGTGTTTTTCGGACACATCAGCTTTTTTCTCAAGGGTTTTGTGACCTGGCTCTCCCTATCCTTGTCTCTATAGACATACGGAGAGTAGGAAGGAAGTGTTAGTTACACAACACGCCATTTCATCAGTCCCCGATCTGCTCATCAGCAAAAAGCAGTAAGTGAACGTCTCCTGTTAGTTCAAATGTGACACTTTGTCCCCTCATGGGGCCTGCCTGCATGGCATTATGCATTGTTATGTTACTTAGATTTATACTATGCACCAATGCCATTTTTATGGTTTCCGGGTGCTCAGGATGATCTGAAAAGGAAGGAGGGTTGGGGATGGCTGCTGTGCTGTTGGTAGCTTCAGACCAGACAAAAGAGTAATTTTGTGTTGGTTTGCTTCCAGATAGTATGATTTAGGCTGTGTTTTGCTCTGCTGGTCTATATGGGGTTGTTCTTGTGTGTCTGTGGCATAGTGCTGGAGAATTAGTGGGCTATGTTGATTGGGATTGGTAAGGGTGTCAAAGAAGGATGCTGACACAAGGGTGGTATTTTGGTTGGCAAATACTTATATTGGTTAACAAAAGAAACCCTAGCCATGCCAATCTTCTAGGAGGGTTTCCCCGCCCCAAACTAACACTAAAGGATCTGTCAGAATGTCCGGCGAAATCAAACTCCACTGTCCTGTGTCATAATCTACTTCTATCCCTGACACTACAACTAAAGAATAAGTCAACAAAAAAGTTCCTTCTCCAGGAGAATGACTCTCTTCTCCTGGTAGTTGGGTGGTAGTGCCAGAAATGATCTTTGGCAAAAAGGATGCCGGGCACAATTAATCCCTTCCCCTGGCTTGGGGTTCTAACAACAGTCAAAAAGATGCCAGGGGAATGACTCCTTCCCCAGCTTGTGGTTCCAACAAACCTTTACAGCAGTCAAGTTTCAGAATCAGGAGACTGACTCCCTTCTCCTGGTATTGGTTTGCACACTCCAATATGGTTCACACTAAAGCCAGGGGGAATTACTCCCTTCCCCTGGTGTCTATTGATCAAAATGGCATTCAATTTCTTCAACTTTCAGTACCAGGCGAATGACTACTGTGTCCGGGTATTGGGAAAGTCCCAAGTCCTTCTCAGGGGTCTCAGTGGACTTTTCCCTGACACTGCGATGAGGATGCTTTCCATGGTGGGTTCAGTGGGCTTGTTGTGGCCACTCTGATGAGGAAGTTCTCCTCTCATACTTGAGGTGCTTGTGTTGGGTTCCCAGACCCTTCTCTGGTGGTCAGTGGGCTTGCTGTTGCCACTGCGGCGAGGAAGTTTTCCGCTGATGCGCATTATGCTTTTGTTCGGGTCCCAGAACTTTCTCTAGTGGTCAGTGGACTTATTGCTGCCACTGTGATGAGGAAGTTCTCCTTGGATGCTCGATGCGCCCTTGCCGGTAGTTTGACTGTTGGAAATCCTCTTGGGCCTTCCTCTCTTCTACTCCCAGGTCCCTTCTGGGTCTCACGTGCACCCTGTTACCTTATTTGGGACTTTGGTATGCCACTGAGTCTTCCTGGGACTAGGGCACGTCCCTCCAGCTCTTCGGGCTTCTCTCCCCTGCTTCTTCAGCAGCTCAGCAGCTTTATCCTCTTCTAGACTGCTCAGGCTTCCTCTTTCTAGTTCATGTTCGGGTCCGCTCCAGCTGGTCCCACGGAGAACTCCCTCAGCACCTCACTGGTGTCCTATGCTCTTCAGTTTCTCCAGTCAGCCGACAGGATTAGAAACTCCTGCTCTGGATGGTTTCCACACCTGTTGCTTCTCCCGGCTGGACTTGATGAAGTCTTCATTCTTTCTCATTCTTATACACTGATTTTTATGCATCCTCTGGAACACCTTGTACCAGTACTAGCACAGTTAGTATGCTAAATGTCTTCTGTGCGTTTCTTCATCCTGGTACTTTCTGCTGTGGTGGTTTCTCTACACTACAGAAATACATGGATGTACTTTCAAGAAAGTTGTTTGCCATAGGGGTGGTGGGTTTAGGGAAGGTTGGGGTATGACGCTGGCCAACGGGCTATACCCTAGGTGATTGTCCTTATCCCCATAGTGGGAGTCCCTCCCCATGAGGTCCTCCCTCATTATACTCTTGGGGGACTATGGAGTAGTGGGTGCACCTCCCTAGCCTCATGGTTAAGGGCTCTGCCTTGGGGCGAAGTGACGATACCTTGTGAATCATCACAGATCATACAAGGGTTGTGCCATTTTCTGTGTGATTTCCGGTTTGTGATGTGATAGGGGTATGTGTGTTGCATCTGGTGGTTGATGGGTGAGCTGGAACGTTGATGGTTTTTAGTAGGGTTAGTGGTGAGGGAGTGTTTGGAGCTATGCCATACACCTCGGGCTGGGAATGGGCAGAAAGAACCAGGGTCCTATCTCTCACACTCTTCAATTCCCAATGTGTTGGAGGACCACTGAAAGTGTGTTTGTCTGTTTGTGTGTGAGTGCGTGTATGTGTGTGTGCAAGAATGAATGCTTCTTGAGAAAAGCCCAGCAGATATGTAATTCTACAAGTCGCCATCGCGTTGGAACCTGGGATATGCGCCGGTGCAGTGTATAAGAGGATGGAGTACTGCATGGACAACGGAGCGCATATGCTGATGTACAGTGGGTCACATGGCTGTTGCAGACTGAATCTGCCACCTTCCAGGACATTGCTGTGACCCACACTGGAGTATGAACACTGCCGAGGTAAAAAGAACTGTGAAGTAGACTCTGCAACTAGTTTGGGAGCCAAGCACTTTCTCTCTTGCGGGAGATAATAGCAGGATAATCAAATGTTTGCAAACGCACTATGTGAAAACTGGAAAAATTGGAAAAGCTCAAGAGTGTGTGGCTTGGACAATCTGACAGTGGCCTTTGTGCCATTTATAAGGTTGCTGTGTTTGCAACCTGCTGCCTCCCTGTGAGCATTAGAGCACAGACGCCTTTCTTCTGGTCAAAATTCACATGAATTCCATCTATACTTTCACTACAGCACAGAAGAATGGCGTTTGTGAGAGATGAAACTTCATCCAAGGTCATTTTCTGCAGTGTTCCTGACTTACATTCAAGGTTGTAGGAGCCAGAGCTCAGGTTGTTTTCTAGGAAAATGTAATTTGATTCAGCTGGATAGGATTGCTGTTTCTTAGCAATGGGTGTAATTCCACTCCAAATCTTAGTCATGCTTAAAGAAATGGAATGTATTGAGGGAAATAGACAAGGTGAGAATGGGGTTTCAGCAGTAATGTAATTCCATTTCGTTGTTCCTGTACCTGAATCGTGTTTTTAGATAAAAAAAAGTAATTACATGTCATCCGATTTGTCACGGGTGGGTGGTGTATTGCAGATGCCAGCGTATTTTCACCCAATGTTTTAGTGTCTTGCTCATCATCCAAGGTTCTGTCTGATAAAGTGTGCGCCGTAGGTCATGCTCTAAGGTAAGGTAAAACCAGCCGCCCTTAGCGGGACCCGCTAAAGGACCTTGGAATGCAGAGGTAAGGGGTTAACGGCACCGGCACATTTACTGGCGCCGTTAACCCCTTACTTCCAACCTCGTAATGAGGCCCATTGTGTTGCTATTGTCTTGCTATCTCCAGTATGCAATATTTACAGTAGGTCTTGGGTGGCCGGTGGATGAGCAAGTTAAGAGTTGTCAACTGATGGAGGCTGTAGGGGAGTCAACATTGAAACTATTACATGTCATTGACCAGAGAAAACAGGCGATTCAGAGAGGGCAATACGTCCCATTGATGTCTGCTAATATGTTGTTAAGCAATCATGGATTTCATGATTAGTCACATATGTACATGCAGAAGACACAACCAAAGCAAATGTAGTGCTACAATGAATACGTCAGGTCAAATAACTGGATGTTAAGTGATTAGATCCATAACTACATGTTTGTCACACATGAACAAGTATGCAGCGTGTGATAACTCAACTGAGCACATAATGATATGCTGAGGTGGTACAATGCATTAGCACCGGAAGTCAGATAGACCTCTTCATCCGATGGTAGCAATGCAAGTACACAAAGTAACAGAACAGGACATTTCTTTCACAAGACAAGGCTGACAAATATGTGTCATTATAATGCAATTCTGGGACAGCACATAATTGTAACAGCAGTAATTATGAAAGCAGGAATAATTTGCTGAAAACCCATGACAATTATCAATACTGAAAATGAAAGTCTTGAAAGGGGTCACATTGAGAATAAGAAAGAAAATGCTGTGCTGTGCTGTGTTCATGACACAATAATTTGTACGCGTTTCTTTAAGTTATTTCTACAAATAACATGACGGTCCCGGTCCCATCACTTTTCTGTTCCGAAACACAAGAGCAGCGCATCTTAAAGGATGACCTAGAGAGTGAGAAACGTTATACCACTGGTCTTGGAAGAGCAGTCTTTAAATGCAAAATCTAAAAAGACAACACGTATCATCATGAACACATTTCACTAGAAGACTGTGTTAGTAGTGTGTGAAAAATGGGATTGTTGTGCAGTGATATATTGGTGCGGTCTAATTTTTCTTTTCGTTAAGTGGCACCCTATGATTTGTGGTCCCCAGGTGTGCAACCCCACCCCACAATTCTCGGTCAGGAAATAGGCTCTATTAAGAATCAATATTTCGTTTTACTAAAATAAAACATTCAAATGTTTTACCCTTACTTCTGGCTGGGGAAGTCACCAAATATGATATAAACCTCGGGAGTTGACTTCCAGAAAGAAATGTCTGCCTGCCTATGATGCTCTCACAATGATGCAGCACGCAAGCATTCATTCCAGAATTAATATCTGTATTTCAAAACTTCTAATACCATGCAATTTCTAAGCAGCACAATCTAATTCTGTCCTTACATCGCCACTTATCAGGCAGTGTGTTTAAATAATTTGCACAACATATACATTAAAACAAACTTTCTTTTAATAAATGTCAGATTATAAGAAACACTTTATTTTCTCCAATATCACTAACACGTATTGGAATTAAAGAAAGGTTGCATAGAAAAACGACATTACTATGAAGTACATTTAAAATGAGTTCTCCCCAGTTGTGTTGATTTGGTGCTATGGGTTCATGGTGGAAGGGAGGAGAGCTCTGTGGCAACGCGCAGGCCTTGGAAGCAAGACCAGCTGAGCGACACCGGTTCGAATCCCAGATCCCCACTTGAAAGCGATCTCGGGAATAAGCAGGTTATAAATAACCTGCACTTGCACGATTTGAAGGTACAAGGCCTAGAAGGTTCGTTCATCCCTCCCCCTTGCCTTGTTGCGCCTTGAGACACATGTGTATAGGCGCATAATGAATGACCAATTAAATAAATAGCATGTCTATGTAAGTGAAATGCAACTATGATACTATCCCTTTTAGGACTTCCAGTATAAAGCCCCTCGGCTGCTGTTTCTTTAGCTTTTAATATTTTACCTGATCACTGCATTTTACCTGTTTATTGCATTACCCTCCGGTGCTTTTACCTTTATTATGTGTGTGTGACTGCTGATTTCTGTGGTGACTGCTTATTTGCTTGTGGGACTTCTGTGTTCACGGCCAGTCCTCCTTCTATGACTGTAGGCATTTCTATCCCATACAGAGCATTCATGTGCCGGTTCACTCACCCGCGCAGCATGTGCACCGGCATTGTGCCAAAGGCATGCTTAAGGCAAGCCTGTCTGTGCCTCTCTGTGCCCAGGATGGGCACTGGATGCGACACTGTTCCGATTCCGACATTATGTTAATCGTGGGCAGAGCCTCTTGATCTTGCCCCTGTTACCACTACGTTGCCTGGTAACTTTGGCCTATTTGCTGGCCCTGAGGCTACACCATTGGTTTATAGCTTTCTACTGAACGCTCGCTCTCTGGCAGTTTATGCTCAGAGCTGTCTGGATTTGCTGGATGATTATCAACCCGACCTGGTTCTTATAACGGAAACATGGGTGGGACTGCATTCAGACCCCAGCATTATTCGACTCCTTCCATCTAACATCTCTATATTGAGATGTAATCGTCCAACTCCTCGGAATGGTGGTGGCGTTGCAATTGCCTTTAATTCCAAATTTCAAACTCACACCTTGCCGTTGGTTCTTGATCTCAACATAGATGCCATTCTAGTAGGCATCTCCTTTTCTCTTTCCAATACTCTTTGGGCCTCATTACACGGTATGCGGTAACCATGGCGCTATTAGCGCCTTGGTTGCTGCCGGTATTTTACCGTGTCCGCCTTGGTGGATGGCGGAATTACCGCCCTACTCCAAGGTGAGCGGGGGCGGTGATTCCCCATTCACCAAGGCACTTCCCCATTCCCATTTTTGCCCCCATAGGGCTCAATGGGAATGGGGAAGGAGCTAATTACGGTACCGCAAATTGCGGTACCGTAATTGGCACCAAGGTCCCTTTGCGGGCCCGTTCCTTAACAGCTGGTGAAACCAGCCATTGAGGTCGGGTCCCGCAAAGGGACCTCGTAGTAAGGCGGTAAGGGTTTACCGGTACCGGTGCCCTTACCGGTGACGGTAAACCCTTACCGCATTAAGTGTAATGAGGCCCTTTATGTCTTGTTGACTTATCGCCCTCAAGGCTATGGCAGGAGGTTCTACGAGGAATTCCCTGGTTTGGTTGCTACTCTTCTCCATCAACACACTAATCTGGCTGTTATGAGAGATTTTAATCTTCCCATAAATGAAACTGACTGCTTACCGGTCAATCAACTTGCGCTTACTATGACTGATGAATGTTTTCCCCAGTTGGTTAATTATCCCACTCACCGGCTTGGGAATACTCTTGACTTTATTTTTCCTTCAATTCTGTCGGTCTCCCCGGCTCTCCCGATCATCTGGTCTGATCACTATGCGGCCCCTTTTACTTTGCATAGTGCGTCTCTTCCCACTTCAGGCCCTAAACAATTTGCTTTGAAGCGAGGTTGGCACTCCCTAACTTTTCATCTCTGATCCTTGAGGATCTTAATAAAGCTACCAGTTGTACTTTAGCTACCGCCTCCCAGACATTTAAATCTGTGGCTGACAGGGTGGTCCTGTGCAAACGATGTCCGATAAGGATTTGCCAGTCAGAGCCGTGGTTCACTGCTGAGCTCAAAATTCTCAAACTTCTCCACAGACAGGCAGAAAGGATATGGAGGCATGCCTATGTATCTAAGCATTGTCTCCTCTATCGGCGTGCCAACCTTGATTATCAAATAGCTATCAGGGTAGAAAAACAAAGCTACTTTAGTAGTAAAATTGAGCAGGCTATCAATCAGCCTAGAACTCTTTTTTCCAGTTGTTCAATCTCCCGCCGTACAGGCAAAACCTCAGCCGAGTACATCCCACTCACAGGAAATGTGCGATTCTCTGGCTCTGTTTTTTAATGAGAAGGTAGTTAGTATTCGATAGGGTATTGCTACATCCTGTCAATCCTTGTTGCATACTCTCTCTTCTATGTCTGATGTTAATACTGAGGCCAATCATACCTCTCACTTGTCTTCTCTTTCTGTGTTCTCAGAGGAGGAGGTATTGAAGGTGCTTAACAGGCCTAAATCCACCTCTCCTCGGGATCTGGTCGAACTATCGGTTCTTAAAGACATTTCTGGTGATATTATTGGCTGCCTTACTGAGGCGATTAATGATGCCTTCACTTCCGGGATCATTCCTGACAATTTGAAACAGGCTCTTGTCATTCCTCTGTTAAAAAAACCTGGCCTTGATCCGGCAATACTATCTAATTATCGTCCCATCTCACTATTCCCTTGCCTTATGAAGGTGTTAGAATCCTTGGTGTCCCCTCTTCTCAGTACTTTTTTGGATACGTCTATTTTTCTGGATCATTTTCAATATGGGTTTCACTCTGGCAGACGTACAGAGTCGGTCTTGGTCTCTGTTGTAGACGACTTGCCGTGTCTAGTTCACCAGGGTGGGATTTTTCTAAACCTATCAGCTGCTTTCGATACCATTGACCATCCCATCCTGATCTCTCGCCTTTCCAATGCTGGCATTTCTGATTAAGTACTGATGTGGTTCTCCTCCTTTCTCACAGGTTGTTACCAGTCTGTTTCTCTTCCACCTTTCTATTCCCAGGTTTTCTCTCTTGTGTGTAGTGTTCATCAGGGTTCTTCTCTGTCTCCCACCTTGTTTAACCTATATATCCAACCTCTTTTGGCTTTATTTCATGTTTTTGGTCTGTTATGTGTTTCCTACGCCGATGACACCCAGATCATTGTGTGGTTGGACCTTACCAAATCTGAATCCGCAGATCAACTGAAAAAATGTCTGTCAGCCATTGGTGAGTGGATGTCAAAAAATTGGCTTAAACTCAGTGAGGAAAAAACAGAGGTGTTGGTAGTGGACATGTCCACTCCCTCCCTGTTTTGGACTCCAGAGTTCTGGCCAGAGAGCTTTCGTCCCTTTCCCCAGCCGGCCACCTCTGTGAAGATTTAGGCGTCTCTTTCTTATCTCGGCCTCTCTTTCTATGGCTGACCAGGTTTCCCTGGTATGCCAAAAAGCCCACTTGAAGTTACGGATGCTTTGGAATGTCCTGCCATGTATTCCTGTGAAATGTCATGCCCCTGTTGTTTCTTCCTTAGTCATTAGCAATATTGACTATTGTAACTCTCTTTACCTGGCTCTTCCTAAGTATCTTTTGTGGCATCTCCAGCTGCTGCAAAATTCTGTGACCAGAGTTGATCCTTGCCCCCCCTGGGGTGCTGACATTACTCAGTTGTTAAGGCAGCCTCACTGGCTCCCAGTGGAACACCGTTTTAGGTTTAAGGCATTGTGTATTGTACGCAGGGCCTTTTACGGCCTAGGTACCGAATTTCTTCAAAAGAGGTTTGGGCTGTATATACTTGCCCGGCCACTGCGTTCCCAGGACTTGAAAACCATACAGCCCGAGGGTCAGGTTTGCCCGTATGGGCGGACGTGCATTCTCAGTGGTTGCTGCGAAGGCTTGGAATCAGCTTCCTCTTCTCTTGCGCAGTATTGGATCGCATCTATTGTTCCGTTAAGGGCTCAAGACTTTTCTGTTTTAGCTTCTGAGGACTGGATTGACCTCCCTCTTGCTCAGAGCCATGATGCCTTTGGGCGTATGTTGCGCTCTACAAGTTTCTTTAAGTTTAAGATAAGATAGGTTGTATCATGCAAATCTAATGTCTTATTGTGATGCTGGAGATGCGTTATAGAAGCACATGGGCCCCTAGTACTTCTCCTACCACTTGTCTGTGTGTGTTTTCTGTATGTTTTCTGCCACTGTGGTCTGGCCTAGACCTCTAGGAGTGTAGCTCTTCATGGATTCCTTTTGGTGAACAACACCCCTGGGATACCCTTATGGAACCCATGGGTGGGGCTACACACTTGTACACTGTATGTATGTTTTGGGCATCTGTGTGTTGACAACAGAGCAGGGAATGGGCTTGTGGCAGCTACATGCTGACTTGGAAGTGGCTCTGAGTGTCTCCCATATTTGGGACTCCCAGACCCTGTTATAGCAATCAATGTATTCCTGATAGGAGGAAAGATGGCCACTGTCGCCTCTTGGTCTCTATTGCCTTTACCTTGTTTCCCAAAGTCCTGGGAAGATCTGAATCTGTCCCTTCCTCCTGACTGGCTGTTGCATGGAAATATAATATGTGGCTCTGGTGCTGCCTCCTTCCAGAGTGACTGGAGCCTTCCCAGAGGCCTTGTGTTGTGGGTACACCTTAGGGGTGGGACCTGTATGAATGAAGTCTGAAGTGATGTCACGTTCCGTGTTGTGGGTGTCTGGTTTCTGTGTGTGTGACACAATGAATGAGACATCCTTGACTGAAACTGACATGAATGCAGTGTAGTGTGCTGAAAGGCTGGGTACTTAGCCCAATCCACATTCTTTGTTATGGATGTCTGGGTGGAGTGAATGGCCTGAAAGCCTGTGAGCCTAATTGGCTGCATGCCTGCATGCATGCCCTTCTGCGTGATTGGCCGACAGAGCCTGGCTCAGCCAGAGTGAGTGGGGAACATATGTGTATATCTGGAACCTCTCACTTACCAATTTGTTCAGAAGCTGAAGACGAAGCTTAAGCAATGAGAATCTATTCTTTGAAGTCCAGCTGGAGGAGAGGTCTGCTGCTTAATTTCCTTCGTGTAATCCAAAAGCTGACGTGTTCTTCTAAGGACTGATCCAGAGAGGACCTGCAAATGAGACCTCTCTCCGAGCTACGAGGGACTATCGTACAACCTGCTGCTCATCATCAGACGTGCCCCGGAAACCAGTCCTGTGTGCCTGCCGTCCGGAGAAGGGGTCTTAGTAAGTCCTCAAGAGGAGTGTTCGGACATCCTGAGTCTAAGAAGTCCATTGGTGTCACTCAGGCTCCGGAGGTGCATTTCGTGACTGCTGGCAGCCGTTGCTGTCTACCACCCAGAAGCGAGGTACCCTGGCATAGTGCTGCCAGACACACAGAGCAGCGACTGTTCCAAATTGTCTAAGAAGATTTCAAGAGGCACCCTTGCCATCATCACTGACCACTTTCTCCTGCCGGAGAGAGTTCAGAGTCACTGAGTGCAGACGAAGGTTCATTGGTGGGTTTCCTGCCACCAGAGGCTAACCAAGATGTCCCAAGGGTCCAGACTTGGTGAGGGTCTGAGGTCCGCTCCCGTTGACAAGTTCAGATCACATGAAGCCACCCATAGGTTTGTGCTGCGGCTGCAGCACCAAAGAACCGAAAGTCAGACAACCGTGTAAATCCGAAACCCAACACTATATGTGACCTATGCACACATCGCCGCCAGAAGTCATTGAAGGGTCCCAGGGGTCTTACTCTCATCTGTCAAACCTTGAAGAAGCCCACAGCAAGTTTCATCTTCCCAGGAATTCTACAGTCAGAGATATCATCAACCAGAGGAGAGCACAGCTAAGAACCAAACTGCTGCACTTTAGAAAGACCTGGGTTCAATTTTTCTTCCTGGACTCGGCATACCAGTGGCTTCTTCTTCCAAGGGGGGGTCCATCCTCAGAGGGAATCATCGAGTGAAACCGTGAAACTCTGCCTGCCAAGCCACCAAAGGTACTGTGGCAAGGAAGAGCATCTTCTAGCCTCAGGAGTCGTTCAGGGGTCCCAGGTTCGTCTTGGATCATGTTCTCCTGTGGCCTCTCTGCTGATTTTGGGTGGAAGAACCTTTTAAAAGGAAGTAGAATGTTATTGAACATTATTGGACTGGGCTGTAAAAGACGAGCTAAATTACTCCCTAACTTTTCCATTACAGGTTGCCCAGGTGGGGGGGATATTCACACAGAATTGTATATCTTGCCTAAAGAAAGCATTCTGCCACTGTTCACAGCTAACCTGTTTTTCTTCCCTATTCTATGCTGATACACCTCACTTAAGAATTCACATGCCTATTAAAAGTGTCTGCAGTTAGAGCATCTATTACTGAATTTAAGTATTGTGTAGTACCACATAGAGTGTATAATATTTGCCATTATTTGAAAAAGTATTTCCAAGTACAGAATGTTATCATTTATATGTATATATGTGGGTAGTATATTTTATATAATAAAGCTGTGTTGTCACCTAGCATAGTGGGTGGACATTCCTGTGTGGATCTTGGGGACTTACTGTTCTTAAGATCCTGCCTGCATCCCCTCCTAAGAGTTTAAGATTTGGTTGCTCGTCCATTCTACCATAATAGAGAACCTTGGCTGGGGTGCTCTGTGCCTTTGTCCCAACAATATAGGGGCCTGAAGTACAGATGTCCCTCTCCAGTCCTTACACTTATGTTTAGGGAAGCAGTGCTATCATTTTAGAAAGCAGGGACTAATGGTTTATCTACATAACCTAGTAACATGGTTTGTAATTTTCTGAAAGCATAACAATTATCCATCACACTTTAATTTGCACATTTTGATTATATGCTATATGGTACTCATTCTGCATTATGTCAACAGCAATAATTGAATGCTCATTTACACTTACATCACTTTCTGCGGAAATTGAATTTGCCCAGCTAAATTCCCTTTCATCCCACCATGTCTTTTTTTAAATATCTGTCTTTCACAGGTCACAATTTATCAATTAATTCTGTAACTGTAGATATGTTATGCACCAGTCCAGTGTTAGACTACACCTGTAAAAGCATGCAGGGTTTAATTTATTTGTCTATGATCTTTAAAATGGTACATGCTCTGCACAGAAAAATGATACCTGTTTTGCACTGCAAGCACAGCACAGAAAATGATATGTTGTCTCAATTAAATATAATCTTACTTGGTTTCGAATACAGTGAGAAGGTGAGTCGCATTTCCCACTAAAACACGAAATCATAATATTTGGAATCAAACCCCCCTAGTGGTATTCCTCCCAGTTCTTCCTATTCCATTGCCTTAAAAGGGACATGATTATACTGGACATTTATATAATTGCAAGGGGGGATTTATATGCTCACCTTTGGGTAATTCATTTAATGCACACAGCCATCATCTCCAGATATTTTCCCAGCTCAGCAATTAACCAGTTGGGCAGAGGTTTCGCTTTTTGCAGCCTTCAAAATTATAGAGCTCTCTCCCCACTTCATGTGGGTTTCAACATAAATACTGTCTTATTTTCCCAAACTATGTCAGATTGACATCACAATTTCTGATTGGTGAAATCTGTCCATGAGCTTGCTAACAGGTTGTCACTTCCAACGTGTGCAGCCCTTAGTTTCAGAAATGTATTCTATTTTTGCACATGTGACAGGACGGAGCAAGTCGGTTTGGTCTGGGGAGGATAGCTCAGGGGCAACGTGCTCGACTTGGAAGCAAGATGACATGGAGCAACACAGGTTCAATACCAGAGTCCGCGCTTAGAAACCGCTGGGTATTAAGAGCGTTATGAATACCCTATCATATTATAGTCTTATTTCCTTCTATGTTTTCTATTAGTACCTGGCGGGGCGTGGTCTTGATGTCCCCACCAATGAGGAGGCTCCAAACGGGGGCTTTGCCATCTTCCCCTGCCAGATAATTAGGTAAGTGCTACCATGCACCCTGTTTCCCCATACCCCCACCCGTCCCCCTTTTCCCACGCATTTCACTCACTCTCATCCCTGTCCCACCTACCTTCTGCTTCCATGTCCCTCGCCAGCGCAGGCAACAGTAGTGTTCCCGGCATATCCCGACACGCAACTTGCCAACATGGAAAGGGTACGTGTAGTCCCTTCTCCCCGATCCATGGTGGCCATCTATTTTTGTATTGGTTTTAAGTTGAGAAACGGTGTGCATATCCTTTCTCAACATAACAAAAAACACTACTAGTATCCCTGTACAACGTGCCGGGATACTAGTATCAATATTATCCTCGCTGGGGGGGGGGGCATTACCGGTCTTGGTAATGCCACAGGCTATCTGTAAAAGATACGCTTCGCTCAGGCTTCTACCTGGCCTGGTGCATTACCTGGCCCAGTTATGCCCCCCTTTCTCAGGCAAAATTGCTTAAGTAGGAATTTTTCCCATCCATGGAATATGGATGTTTAGATTTGCATGATCAAGCTGAATTTAGGGACATCCAACATGAATTTGTATGATGAAGTATAAATGAATTAGTAATCGCTATATAATTTATCAATTATTAATACATATTAATATGATGTGTTTAGTCTCATTTACTAAGAGAGACCCTGACACATACAGAACACTTGTTGTTTTCATTGTAAACCTCTGCATTACAAAGTTATCGGCAACAATGTTTCTAAATGCACCAAATAATGCAGAATTAATTAATGGTCCACTTCATTTCTGTTGTACTGGGCATTATATGTACATAAACGTAATTTTTATAATCCCTTTACACATGGACCTTTACTTGTATTGAACATACTGTGTTTCTATGATGGTGGTTGAGTATCTGGCCAGCTAGATGGACCATTTAGAATCCTCTGGGGTCTCGCAATGTATTCTCATGTAGGTTGAATACAGGGTTAGCTTAGATTTACTGAGGAACCAGCAAAACAAGCATTGGCAAAAGCCAATATTAGAACTGCTTTCTGGCCAGGCAGATTAAACAGTAACGTATTCCCTGTATAAATTATAACAATCCAGCATGTAATCAGGGGCATTTGATACATTTAAAATATGGTTGCCTCCATGTATAGTTCCATCCAATGATGTTATATTTTTAAAATGAGAATACTCAGGGTAATCTGACTGCTGTTGGAAGAAAGAATAAATAACGTGCATTCAACTTTAGCTCACATACTTTGAATAAAAAACAATATTGTGTAAGAGGAAACTGCTTTCCATTTGAAAACACATGGCTGTCTCGGCTTATGAAATTTTCTTGGCTAGTGTGGTTTAAAAATAAATATGTCTGCGGTACAGACAAGGTTTTGCTCTTTACTTTGTAGCCATTCTGACATAATATGTCAAAAGGCACCAGCTCTTGGGGATTTCTCACTTTGCTCCCGACTATTTGTAGGGAATTGTATTATATATTTAATTATCAGAAGTGTTGCTCTGAATTTCAAAGGATCCATATTTTTTCGTTCTAGAGTTTGGTTAAAGTACATTCTCTTTTAGTGCAGTAAAGTGCCGCACTTTCTATTAATGGTTGGAGAAAATGTTGATCATAAATAAACATAACAAAACAGGCTTTCAACATTTCGCGCTATTATTCTGCCAGTCTCTATCTTCCTTCACGTTCACCTACATATAGAAACCTCTTCTCCATTCACAAGCCAAATTCTGCTTACAGTCCTGCCATCACTCTGCCAACTCAAACCCTAATCCTGCACTAATAACATCTAATGAACTTTAACAATCGCGACTTGACCTGGCTGTTTCTCAGCTTAAAAAAAAGCAAATAGCACGCCAAAAAGCATGCCAGGATGCTAATAGCGATACACCCCAATGTGGGCCGGCATTACTGGTGAAGCAATAGCCCATGCCTGGAGTTACAGGCCTGAGAAAATTGCTTCATACTCTCACCTCTTACAGATACCTAATTATTATCCTATTCCCTTCCATTTCCTTCTGCCTGAATTACCAACACTGCCTCACCTCCCACACACATTTACATGCAGCCATTCCATATTCAGTATTTCCTTGGTCTCTCCCCCACTCATGTATATGTTCACTATGGCACTCAGTCTGTACTGCATCCTACTCATTCCATTCATTTCCATGTTTTTGAAAAGATCTCATGAACCTCAAGTTTAATTTTCATTCAATACAATTCTTGACTACTCTTTTCTTTTCATGTTTAGCACTTTCCCGTTTTTTGTGCAACTTGGCTACACTCACAGCAAGAATAACTGTTTTGTAAAAGTATATCAAAATGAATGAGTCAGGCTACTCCAACCTAAGTGGCATGAAAGCACCAAGCCCCCCCCCTATTTGGTTCTGAAAGCTAATGACATGTTGTTGTGGGATCGATTTGGGTGCATTACGGTGGAACGCTAACCGCAATGTATAGTTTATTTGACAAGGATGAAATATGCATTTTTTAAATGTATATACAATTGCTGCATACTATATTTTCACAAAAGATCTTTGCCTTCAAACTCTACCTTCTGGATCCACCGCCCCCCTCTTTCTCTTACCCTCTATCTGTCTTTGCTTCTCTCGATCGCTATCCTTTTTCTTACTGCTGTCTCTCACTGCCCCTTTCTTCTCACTCTTTGTCTGTCTGCCTCTTGGTCTTTTTCTCTCCCTCCCGCTTGCTCTCTTTCTCCCTCTCTCACTCACTCGCTCAGTATCTCACTGTCTCCTTATTTTTGTTATTTCCTTCTTCTATACAAATGACCAGAAGTTTAACAGCAAGTAAAGCCATCGCAAACGTTCATAGTTATAAACAGTCATCTGGAATAATCATAAACTAATTTCTGCTTCTCTCATAATTAGTATTTTATGTTATAATTATCCAATAGTCACAGATTGACAGTCCATCCTTTCTGTTTCATTTTATGATTATAACACAGTTATATTGCCAATTAAAAACCTCTGGATAATTGTTGTTAGGATACAAATAGTAGGACACGTGTTATTTATCTGTTTTTGATCTGTCCTTTCTTATTTGTTGAAATTGTATTCTTAGTCAATGGAAATAAAAAGCCCCCTAAGGACTTTTGCTTCGATAAATGGGAGAACATGTTCACACTGATAGATCTCACAGGATACGCGCGTTTATGGGATTTGCAGTGGGTTGGAATCTTTTGCATCTAAACCCATTAGGATTTCACTAAAGGATAAAAGCAGAGACAGGGTTTCAGGAGGTGACGATCCACCAGCCACACACAGAGACACGCCTTAACACTTAGTCCACCATGAAAACACATTGTTATTGCAAGTTGAAGATTTACTTTAAGCTAGCATATTTGCAAACGGTTACACAGTCATTTCAAACATTAAGAAAATGAAATACAACCTCTAAAACTGTAAATCTAAGCTACAGAATGAAGGGTGATGTTAAATAAACTGAATATTAGATATATTTTACAGACTTTGTTAAAACTCAAAAATATTTTACTTCAAATTTTGGGGAAAATGTTTTACATTCTCATTTTTAAAGGTATTTGAAGTGTTCTTAATATCGTTTATTCGATTTAAAATAGTTTGCCTGGATGAAAAATGTAAGATTACCAAACCTTTGGCAGCGTTACTCAAACAAAGTGTAGCATCACGTTGCCATTAAGCTTATGGCTGTATGGGTGAATTTGTTTTGGAGATTGTGCAAAACCCTTCTCCCCTGTATGGTATGGTATGGTATAGGTATTTGGAAAGCAGATGATGGCTGATGGAGATGGAGATGGTGGTGGTGGGGGGTGGGGCGTTTTATAAAAATTGCCATGTCTTCACTTCCAGTATCTGGAACCTCCTCCCCATCATCATGAGACTCTCCCCTTTTGCTTCTATAGTTTAGGAAGGAGCTCAAGAGCTTCCACAAGGAGTGGTTCCTCCATAACATGAAGGCCCACACACACTCCACAAATAGCCTGAGATTGGACAATCTGCTCGCCCCTGCTTTCTCCCCGAAATGATTGTCGTTCCCTCGCTGCACTTCTCCATTGTTAGCTCTATGCTGTCTTGCATCTCTGCTTCCCTGACTGTGTACGTTTCCCATTGGAAAGGGAAGCTGGAGGATGATAAAAAGGGACCTGAAAATCAAGGCAGTGTGAGTTGTTTGGGTGAGGTCAGCGTAGGAGAAAGAGGACCAAACGACCAAGCCAATCAAGAACAGAGCAGAGAAATGTGAAGGAGTGTTGCTGAAAGTATGTGCAAGGTGAGGTATTCATTGGTGAGCAAACGTAGTACTTGGGTATGACAGTAAGGGCACTGTGAGTGAGTGAGACCAACAGAGAGAGTTTCTCAGGTGAATGCAAAAGTGACTGGGAGAGAGGAAGGAGGGTGACTCCGGGAAAAGGTGTGGGTGGAGTGAAAAGTACTAGAGAGCTGAGGGGAGTGTAGTAGCGTGAAGAGAGAAGAGTATTACTGTGTTGAGGGGGAATAGTAGTGTGGTGAGGGGAGAGTAGCACTGTGGAGAGGAGAGAGCAGTACTGTGGAGAGGAGGGAGTAGATCTGTGTAGAGGAGAGAGTAGTAAAGTGGAGGGGGTGACTAGCAGTGCAGAGAGGGCAGAGTAGAAGCAGAGAGCACAGGCGGGTAGAATTAGAAAGAACGAATGACCTTGGAGGGACAGCTGAGGAAAAGAGAGGGAGAGTGAAAGATAAGTGGGAGCAAGAGAGGGTAGTGAGTAGAAAAATTGGAAATGAAAGGTAGAACTTCAGGGAAAGATGTGTAGGAGCACACAGTAACGAACCGAGTGAGACCTTGGGTGAGTGGTTAGCACCTTCTCCTAATAAACAACACTCTTATTGTGGTTGCCTTTAGGGCATCATAACTAGTCAGTAGGCTACCAAACTGCAGGGGTTACACATCTCTCGTGATCATCTTAGCGTTTGGGGATGCTTGGGCTAGTGAAGGAACTACCTAGGTGAGCTTAACAGTAGCAGGTAACCCAATACTTTTCACATAGTTGCTTGTCCATCTAAAAATGGATGTCCCAAATTAACTTAACAAGACAGAGGATGAAAGAAATGTTTGTTTCAGATCACCTTGATGTAACAGGAATGTAGCTAGCACAGACAATGGGCCACTAGTGATGCTACTGGTGTGTATCTTTCCCTACACAAATGCCAGAACAAAGTGCCAAGCCCACATATACTAAACAAACACCAAGGGGACGGGATATGGGCCACAGTTAGTCATAACAGCGGGTGTAGGAAAGAGCACTGCCACTAACCAACCCTACTAAAAACCCACCCTTCTGCATACACCTCTCAAACACTGAACTAAACACAACCATACCTCTACAGCACAACAAACAGCACACACTTCACTACACCACAACAACAAAACAAACCACACATTGCCTTGTCCCAACTGCACCTTGCGGCTGCCAACCGAAAAAACACACCCACGCTCCGTGAACAGTGTCAGCCAAACTGAAGCTGCCAACAGCACATCACAGCTCTCTTGCTCTTTCTCCCGATCAGTCCTATTAACTTACCTCAATCCCTCCTTGCTTTACAGATGCCCCTAGACCACCAAGAAACCACACGGGTGGCAAGAGTGCGTGGTATAAGAACCTTTAACATAGCATAGCACATACACACGCACACGTACATACACCGTACATACACACACTATTTGTTGTTGTCTAATAGAGTTGTTGGCCGCCACCGAAATCAGACACATCTAAAAAGATCTCTCCGCCAGTATAAATAAAAAGTCATATTTCAAAGTTTTAAAAGAAAGGCCTTCCAAGTCGTAGCTCCCCTACACTGAAATCAAGTCATCAAGAACAATAAATATACCCCTAGTAATTGACAGTCGGTCAGCTCTGTAACATGCATATTGCTGCATTTTGACATTAGCCGTCAACCCCACCTCCCCGTGTTAGTAGGACCCCTTTCACTCCCACTTCATTAGAGATGCACACTTGGTTTTCCAAAGCATGCAGTGCAAAGGATGGCAGCACACAGTCCCCAGCAAGCAGAACCTTTGAGTTTGCTGACTTATCAAGGTAAATTGAAGATGTACGCAGTGCTTAATTTGTGGGGTGTTTGACAGGATGAGCCCTGGAACTCATTTCTGAGCAACAACACTTATTGTCTGACACTCAGTTAAATTAAGATTTGGTGTTTTGGCAACTTTCTTTTTTTAAATGTCAGTCAATCTTCGTCGTACAACTGTGTGAGCCATGTTGCTGCTGCTGAGATAGTCATTGGGTTTTAAGAGTAACAATGAGCCAGAAGGCGCTAGTGCTTGGTGCGTGTGCTGGTCATGCCAGCACACTATTCTAGTCAGTCTACATGACATTGGTGCCACTCTGTTACTGTAATAACTGGCAGCACTGCCACACCAGGTTAGGTAGCCCAGGCGTGTGGTGAAGCCCGCAGCCTTGCAACTATGGGAAGTGGTGCAGCTCACTCGTTGCAAGGGCAGTCGTGCATGTTCATGTGTATGTGCTAGTGTCAGTATGACTTTGCTGCACGACTTCAGGCAATAGTCCCTGAGTACATGGAGGGCCCTGTCCAACAGGGAAACTGCCCTATTTCTTCTGGTATGCTGCCAGCATGGGGTTCGCTAAAATGCAGGTTTGTGCCTGGCCAACTGAGCCTAAGAAACACAGACTTGCACATGGCTGAGATCAGTGCAACACAGTCACCAGTGCAGGCTAGGGAAAAGAGGGGTATGCAGGCTAGGGAAAAGACAACTGCCAAGGAGAAACAGCTATGCCCAGTGCCAAACTATAGATCTGATTTAAGAGTTTGGCCAGGGGTGGACTGGTCCATAGGGAACTCTGGAGATATCCCGCTAGGCCTCTTCACACTGGGCCTCTTTTGTGTGGTATTTCCACATTTTCCCATGTTTGCATTTCTCCATCACTTTCCTATACGAAGAAGGTACTCTTCCTCTATTTTCTGTTGATAGATTGTCAAAATGTTGCACGTGGCACTGATAGAATCAGAGGAAATGGATAATTAGGATGGTATGTTTAAAGGAGCAAGATAACACTTGCAATGTCCTTTCAAGACACAAATTCCGTGGGGAATGTAAATCCTGCCATGACTGGTGCACACATGACCCCCAATGAGCTGGTGGGAGTTGCAGATGCAAACCTACATATGTTGACACTGTGGGGTGGGTGGAGCATTGGGTGGTAAGTTGCTGCCCCAATGTGGGAAAATATTACGGGCCTAGCTCTTATTTATTTATTTACAAACTAAGCACTGAAAAATGTCCCAGAATTTCAGTGTCAACATACACTCATTTGGCAACAAAATGTGACCGCTGCATAAAGTCTGAGATGTGTTTGCCCATCAAATGCTGCCACTCAGTCTGATGAAGATACCAGCAGGATGGGCCATGCACATGCAATGGGAGGGGCTACATTGCTGAAAACAAAGCTCCATTCAATTTCAGAGAATTGTAATTTGTTATTTATAATGCTCTTAATACCCAGAGTTTTCTGAGCACGGACCTGGAGCTCGAACCTGTGTTGCTCCGTCCCCGTCTTGCTTCCAAGACGACCATGTTGCCCCTGAGCTATCCTTCCGTGAGAATATATCCATTCTGTTTTATTCACATCCGTGAATAAAACATTCAGCAGGAGGCATCTGGCATGCCGGAGCCCATCGCTGGCGTAAAAGATCATTTGCAATTGATTATTCAAGTAATTTGAAGTGACTGGGAATGCATTCTTGTCTTTAGACCAATGAGATTCAAAGGTTTTTTATACTTGGACCCCCCCCTTAAGTAAAAACACTGTTTCCAGGCCCCCCTACAAGATGTAACTGATTATATTTGCTATTAGCACTCTACCCCGGGGAGACAGCCAAACAGATGTCTCGGAACGCAGGCTTGAACTGCCGGTGCAAGCCCGTGTACCATGCCGCTTGATGGCCGGCTACCCCACTGCCATCTTCCCCCCCACCCTCCGTCCTCTTATTTTAAGTTCACCCTCCCGCCCCACTACTTACGTTATTTCTGCTGCTGCAGATACCACCACCGCATCTGCTCCTTCCCCTTGCTTGCCGCAGGCCACCATGGAACGGGAAAAGGGGCTCTGTATGGAGCCCAGCCTTCCCTTTCCATGGTGGCCATCTTTGTAAAGTATTTCCTTCATACAACGGGGTGCCTCGTGCAACCCATTGAGCAAAGGGAAATCCTTTTTTTCAAGCACACCAGGTTACCGCTTTGGTAGCCCGGGGCGCTAATGGCCTTAAGCCCCCGTTCCAAGGGCTGGAAAGGGGAGGTAATGGGACAGAGCCCTCGATAATGGTTCTTGCTTTGCTCGGGCCATTGACTTGGGCTACTGGGCTGTTGCCCACCGCCCCCCCGTTTCCGCCCTGGGAATGGGGGCATAAACGCCACATTAAACGCAGTACCCGTAATCCCTTTTAAAGAGCCTCTGCCGAGCCCCTTTTGACATCCTTTGGGCTCCTTCAGGGCGACCAGCCCCCTAGTTTAACTACCACTGCTTTAGACGCAGAAAAATACATTTTATCCATGGTCCTTTGATTGTTATGTTAAAAATTGCTTTACATGTGTGAACGGTTTCATCCTTAACAAACAATACTGAAACATTTTCCTACTTGGATATTTCCTTTGGCTGAAGTCATTTTGTGGAGAAAGTTTTTTCGGTTTATGCAATTATTGATCGCCTGCATATACTTATAGTCTTTTCTCGGTGGAAAAAACAACTTTTTTATGTATTAAAAAAATCCCTCCATAACTAAAGTTACAAATCAAAAGACAGTGGGAGGCAAAGCCTCATCAGGCAAGAAAACCGGGGATAGAAAAAGCTTTCTATTTGCACTTCACGGTCAAATCTCCCTTTGATGTTCCTGCAACATTCATCCTAGTTCCGTCTTCAGCGCAAAAAGCTTTCAATTAGTCAGCTTGGCGGGCTATGCCTTGAGCGGTTGCCGTCTCCTTTCTGCAGACTTCAAACAGAATATCCCTGCTCGTGCACGCAGCCCGTGCGGAACCCTCCAGATTTCAGGAAAGTACATTACTTAGCAAAGGGGTTCACGTGCCGGTTTGACAATTAACCTGCATGCTATACCTAAAGGCTTTCCTGTGGTAGGTACACGGCACATGCAACTTTATGAGACGCTGCTTCGAGCCCGTGTGACGATCGCAGGCTGCGGAAAAGCGACCGCAGTGGGTGTCTTCCCTGCCCAGGCCTGTCACTCACGTGGTGCATTCAGGGTTACTGGCTGACTCAGGCTACACCTACACCTGCAGGCTGGAGGAGCTACACGGTGGTGTATTTGATGCTATGTGCGGGATAGGGAGGGGGAAATGGAAAGCACTATGTTTCCTGATGCCACATAAAACTAGGTTTTCGAGTGTTTACGGGCCCTTAGAGGGAGACAACAAAGACAGAGCTGCGGACTCTGTAGCAAAGTCTACTGTTATCAGAAATTTCCCATGTAAGATTTCAAACCAAGTGTAAGAAAACAACGAGCGAAATGAAGGGAAGAACATGGCATGCAAATTACAGATATAAACCATGTAACTGACAACCGCTCAAAATGGAGGTAGACGTATGTTTTTGATTTGGCTTTTGGGTTCAGCTTAAACACTAACTGCAATTTGAAACAATTGCATTGGAGTATAGCTAGGAGGGAGATGACATATGAGGATCTCTTTGAGCTAGCTCTATCAAGCCTTAACAGCAAACGTTGGTCTGGTGGTGTTATTTCCTAGCAGTCTTCTGAGAGTTAATGGCTCAATTGCTGTTGTAAATGTGCTACTGGTGTAATGAAAATGTCTTAACCAAGAATGCCTTCAGCCACTCTATATCTGTTCCTTACCCTCAATTTGTTAAAAACAAGGACTGACATAGCCAACACTTTTCGTTTGTGTGTAGGTATTAGACAGGTATTGGCCAGGCACTTCTAACACATGTTTTCCAGCTGCTGCCATCTTATGGCAAAGTACTACCATTACAGCAGTGCTGGATAACGCCTAGCCCAGACTTCCACAAAAACAAAAACGGTTGTCCTTGTCAACGTTTGTTTTATTTGTTAGAGAGAGGGTCAGAGTGCTCATCTCAGAAAAAATGTACAATAGTACCGTACATAACACAAAATTCCCGCGAAAGTGTGCTTAACATTTCTAGAGATCCAACATCAGACAGCAAAACCAGTTGAGGAAGAGGAAACAAAACAATTTGGAAATGGCACGATGCAGAATTATAGGTCGGTAGCCGAGGAAACGATTGCAATAATGTACACTATTTATAAGGATACATAGTGTTAGCTAAACAGGAGGGTTAGGGGAGGGCAGTGATGCTGGATGATGTCAGAGGTACACTTCCTGAGTCCTGCCGGTGTTTTTTGGAGATGATTCAAAACCCGGGACAGCGGCAATATGTGTGGTAACTGGGGCTAGAAAGTTCCAGTGGAAGTGCTCTAACTATTATAGTTTGAGCCAGATAACAAAGGCACGTTGAGGTGTCTATTTAAGGAAGTAAACTGTACCACCCAGTATTCGTCATCTGCAGAAGAAAAAGGCAATGGGCCTCATTACAAGTTCGGCGGTAGCCTTGCCGGTAAAACCGGCAGGCTGCCGCCGAACTTGCAAATTCTTCTGGCGCCTGGCAATGGGGAAATACAGGGGCATTACAGTCCTGGCGGACCCCGTATATCCCCATTGCCAGGTGCCGGTAATAATTAATCCCCATTCCCATTTGAGCCCCATAGGGCTCAATGGGAATCGGGAGGCCAGATGCACCGGCACCATTCATGAATGGAGCCGGTGCATCCGACATGGTCTGCTCGGGGGTGCCGGTCCACCGGCCAGGTCAGTCCTGGGGGGCGGGTAGGCACCCTCGAGCAGAACTCATAGGTTGCTGGTCCGGTAACAATGGTACCGGCAAGCTTACCGGTACCGTTGTTACCGGACTGGAAAACTTGTAATGAGGCCCAATGTCTCTGCCACAAAGCACAGCCCAGAAGCCAGCTGAAATCATGTTCTTCAAATGAAACCTATGTAAATAGGTGGACATAGGCTGTGCCATGTCCTGTTCAGACGGAAAGGACAAGTTGAGTACAGTCAGTGATCTTAGTAAATCTGATGTGTAATATGGAGCATACAAAGAACAGGGACCTAGTACTATGTACTGTATGGTCTGTCAACTGTACTTCATGTAACACTGAAACGGGACAGACCAATCTACATACACACTATTTAAATATTACGCAGACTCAGAATTCTCTTAACTGATGTATCGGAACAGGACTACCACCGCCAGAAAGAGGAATTGGTTAAAAAAAGGGACAGCACACACCTCTATCTGTCCCTGCACCCCCACCCCTAGTCCTAGGAGCTGATGGTGCACCCCGCCTATCTATGAAATGATGGAATAAGAAGACAAGCGGTCATAGTTGTCAAAAAGATCACTACAAGAAGTTAACATATCCTGGTCCGAGCCGCAAAAAAGTCACACATGCCTAAAACTTCAAGGTGTTATACAATGTAGGGCATCAAGCAGATGAAACGCTATTCTTTTTAAAAAGAAGTGGAAAAACCACATGTGTGAATATCTCAGGATTAATCTAAGCAATTGTATTCCTCTTGGATCATTCCACGCTTTAAAAAATCATGTGCCTCCCAAGGGGTATATGCTTCATATTACCAACCCCAGAAGGCGGGATCGGGTAAAAGGTAAAAGAAAGGGACAGCACACACCTCTATCTGTCGCTGCCTTGAACTGTGACAAGACCGAGCTCCTGATCGTGGCATCCAGAACTCATTTAAATAGAGTGGCCCCAACCTATGCCAACTTTTGCATTGAGGATAACATAATCAATTTGTCTAAGAAAGTCAAGACATTAGGGGTTGATCTTGACGATGAGCTGACTAGGAGGCCGCATGTCTCCTATATTTGATTCTCCTGTGGTCTCATCTCCAAGTTACAAAATTACATTCGCCCATTTCTTACTGCTAAGAACTGTGCACTACGCGCCTCTGCGCTGATAAACTCCAGACTAGACTACTGCAATAGTCTTCTAGCTGGAACAACTCGCTAGAAAATTCAAGCGCTGCAGGTTGCACAGAATATTGTATTTCGGGCCATTTATGGCATGCCTAAATGTGCCCATGTATCTGATGTTCGGAGGGCATTACATTGGCTGCCTGTACAACATAGGATCACACACAAGATCCTGATGCTGTCATTTAAATGCTGTAGCAACGCGTCTCCAACATATCTAAAGGTTCGAGTGAAGACACACATTCCAGGGAGACAGCTCCGCTCTTCTGCCTTCCCACCCTTGCCCAGCCTAGATAAAAGCTGGCGCGCTTTGGGGGGACATCATTTGATGTCCAGGCTCCTCTTCATTGGAACTCACTCCCCGGGCTTATTCGCCTGACTAGCCATCTTGTACTATTCAAGATGCAAATAGAAACCTATTTGTTCAACCTCAACCCAGGTTTAATTCCGTACCGTCCTGTTTCACCCGCCTGACTTCTCTGCCTGACCATTGACCCTGCTGTTTTCCCGTCCCTGTTTGTCCTTTATGTGGGTTCTGAGGCCTATCAGCATGTAGCACATAATACATATTAAAATAAATAAATAAATACATTTACATTAAATGCACAATGTAATATCTATTTCTTTGTTAGAATCTGGGCATGTTCTTTGTATACTTGCATTAATATAGTTTACTGTTCACCTAAAAAATGCTGTTGTTAAGCAGCTGATGACAGAAATACAGAATGTGTTTATAAAAATGTAAACCACTATCAAATATGAGGGAGTGGTCCAAATAAACATAGTCATTTGGCAAAGTGAGATGTGCAATACAGAATTTGGGAGCAGGATGAAACAGACCACTCACTCATATTTAAGGAGATGTGATCAGGTAGTAGGGATCAGGCCAGATGTGTGTTATTTGGCATAGAATATACCGCGTAAAACAGATGGCACGCTAGTTGCTGTGAGATTTGCTTGTTAGCCAGTCACATGTATTCGGAAATGTTGCAAGGTGAGATAGTTACCTCAAAATACAAATAAATGCATGTCTTGCCATTTTTATCTTTTTAAATGTGTTTCAATATTGCTGGAGAAGAAACAACGATATATAGAACTTGTCTTGTGGAACACAGACTATTCGCTAGGCAGCTGAGCAAACTATTGCAGTAATGTACACTATCTGAAGAGATGTACAATTCTTCAAGCATTACTGTAGCTTTGTACCTCTTCTGTTTCTTCGGGGCACTTTGCTTTTGGCCATCTTGGGTTGGGCTGAGGTACATGGCACTGACATCTCTTGAGCTCCTCCTTTGAAAATCGAGATACAGTCCGCACAACAGAAGCTTCCTCCGGGAGAAAATTTGAGTCATGGCAGATATTGAAGGATAGCTCAAGAGCAGCAGCCCTAGGTTTTAATTCAGACAGGTGTGAAAAAGAGATGGCAGTAGTCAGGATGTGATTTGGGTGGGCAGACCATGGATCAGGAAGACTACAGAGGCATGATTTAAGGACATGCAAGGTAATTGGAAATTCAAGCAGACAAAATTGCGGTTTTAACAAAATGGACAGAGTCCTAGATTTACGATAAAAAACTTGTAAGGAGGAGGAGGCCCAATCCAATGTTATTCAATTTAAATCATTCAACGAGGCGTGGAAAAGAGTTGCAAATGTCTGATGGTGCAGCATTCATATTAAAGTTCTTGGAGGATAAGGGTAAAGCTTGAAGCAATTTGTTATAGAAATTTATCAGCGCTGTTACAAATTGGCTTCTGTACGGGGAAAGTAATTTGGTATTAGATATACACCAGGCACATAAACCATGAATACACGTTATTTCTCTGTGACAGCATGCACACCCATAAACTGTGCCACTCCAAGCAAAGTGGGGGCTGGCAAGGCTCGTAAAGAAACACTGCCTTAAAAGAAAACCTGGTACGTTGCTTGCAGAATGCAAACAATACAGCTTCTATTTACAATGTCAGATCTAAGACTTAATATATACGTGTTGTAAACATGGGGGCACATGACATAAGGAGATTTCTTTAATCACTGGACATATTATAATCATCTCGGGAAATTCACTGCCAGGTTTCTCGTAACAGTCAAAAGCGGGGTTTAGAAAAGTAAATGTTTGAGATCAAAATAATGCAAATGAAGGCAAATGGGCTCTTTTTGGACTTGCCTGGCATGGTAAATGAGTCGTGACAACCATTGCGGAGAGGCCGCCAGCCAGGTCTCGCAAGCTCGTCACGTGTGCTACCTGAAATTGAGACAGACAAAAGGATAGAGTTATTTACAGTGCTGCTCCAGATAATGAAGGGCTGTTTACAGTTCCCAAAGAAAGTAAAGGGGTCAGTTGGAGTTTCCGTAGCAAAGAACTCCCAACACATTGGGACCTTCCCTCTTGCTCCAGATGATGTTCTTGTCCAACAGCTCAAGGCGGTGAAAGTTCAACATAAATATCCCAAAGCCCATGGTAATGCAAACGCAAACTCCAACAAAGTTGTCTTCAGTGTCCAAACAAATGTATCTTACACGAATCTTATCAAGGTGGCAGTCTTCTCTGTCCTTTGCCCACAGGTAGTGCTCAGCCGTTGTGTAATAAGACCTTGGCGCACACATGATTATTAGGTCTACCAGACATCTGCCTCCTTAGTCCTTTCCTGCTGCTTCTCCCCGTATTTGCGGTTCAGAGTTTCTTTTTCCCTTAGGTGTTTGGGCTCTTCTTTTCGGGATGGCAGGCTGGTCCAAGTGGGGTTCCTTTGAGAACCATGCTCTTGCCCTTAGCTGCTTGCTTCCTCTTAGGGTGCTTTTTTTCCACAGTAACAGTACTGCATATTACTGTACTGTCCTTCCCGCTCCCCAGTGTTACATTGCTGCCTTGAAACTCCTCATAGTTATGCACTCTCTGCCGAATCAACATTGTCCACAGGAACCTTTGTAGGTGGTATCTGGCTTGCTCTCTCCCCTGATAATCTCTTCTCTGTCCTTTATACTACCTCTTTGCTTCAATTCCCATAAGTTACTACTTGCTACTCTCTCCAAACTGGTATCTTACTCACACTCTTCCCAAATTGTCACTTCCTCTCTCACTAAATACTCCAAAGTTTCCTTCTGTTCCACTTTATCTTGAACTCCCCAGATGGAAATCCTGTTGTCTTTCTCCAAGCTGGTACCTCTTCTGCTCTGGCCCCAAACAATCTTGTCTATTCTCTCTGTACACTTCAAATCGTCTTTGGCAGAGACCAGAGAACAATAGAAACACCCAGAGGGGGTTAAATAGAAACCACGAGGTTACCAGAGACCAGAGGGTAAGACAAACACTCAGTGGGGGTGAATCTGTATGCAATTACCCACGAGGAGCTACCAGATATCAGGGAGTAAGAGAAACACCCAGAGGTGGTGAGCCTGAAACCAATACCCTGAAGAGTTACCAGAGAGCAGGAGAAACATCTAAAGTGGATGACCCTGAATTGAGAAGCCCACTAGGAAGTTACTAGATACCAGAGAACAAGGGAACACCTCAAGCGGGCGAGCCCGAAACCAATAACATGTGAGGGGTTACCAGAAAACCAAAAACAAGAAAAATACCCTTAGGGGGTGAGCCTGAAAGCAATAAACAGTGGGGCTACCAGAGACCAAAAAGAAAGAGAAACTTCCAGAGGGGCCGAGCCCAAAACAAATAACCCACAATGGGTTATTAGAGGCCAGAAAGCAAGAGTAACACTCATAGGTGGTGATCCTGAGCCCAATAACCCAAGAGGGGTTACTAGATACCAGAGAGAGAGAGAGAGAAAGACTCAGAGTGCGTGAACCTGAATACAATAACCTGCAATTGCTCACTAGGAACCAGAGAGGGGGTGAACCTCAACTGAAAGATTTGCAGTTACACTTTTTTTTGTGAACAAGGCTTCTCTGGGAATGATCAGGAGTCTGCTTGTGTGTAGAAAAGTAAGGAGCTTTGGCAGAGCACAGGCCTGAAAACAAGGAAAGAAATCGAGTGACATTTGTACTTTTTTGTGGACTTTAGGAACAGGCATAGGCCTGAAAAGTAAGAGAGGCACTAAGCGACAGTGTTTCTAAACTGTACGAGCAGGCTAAGGTAAAGCCCAAGAGAACAGAATTTGAAAGGGACATGGGGAGGGGTGCACGCACCAACCAGCACACACCAAGAAAGAGGAGTAAGAACACTTCTCTAGGCCAAGTCGTTTTGTTTCCCTTGCTTGTGGTATGGACAGCCAGCAGAGTAGCACAGGTTTGGACCAACGAGCAGGTTGATTTATGTAAGACGTCCTGACAAGCACCTTGTTATTATTTTCCAGATTAGGGAACCTCCGCCTTAGAAGTATTGTTAGGTGAGGCTATTTTCTTTGCTTTAATAAAATTGAGACTCTTTGAAAAGTGTCAAGTTGTCCGTCTCCTGTGTCGGACCTACTCCAGCACTAAGGCTATAGACAAATGAAATTGCACTAAATTAAGTACCAATCTGCTCTCGAGGACATTAGCCTGTAACACAGGGTCAAAAACCAGGTTTACGAGGTCGGGTATAGGCATCGTTAGCTCAGCCATTGTTTAGAAAAAAGCCAATATTTCTGACTGCATATGGGGGGCTTTTAAAGGGATATAACACTGCAGGTTGATACTATTATTCTTGATTTCAGTTATATAAAAAATGTGCTACAACAGAGAATTTGCGCTCTTAAAAAAAAGACTGGCCCGCATTCAGAGATTTGTTTCGCTAAAAACGCTACTTGTATTATAATTGGGCTGTTGAATGTAATGCTCGCCTCCGTGCTGATCCTTTCTGGTGCCATGAATACTGAGGGCTTTTCACTGCTGGATGTTCTTTAATCCCACAGCCTGTTCTTGGATTCTTCCCAACCCAATTCTCAGAAAGGTGTATGGTCTGATTACATATTGAATGCTAATCTCATCAACCGCAGATGCCACGCTGACTTGGTGCTGAAGTACTCACAGTGATGCCAGCAGTAAATACATAATAGCAACACTTGGAATGTAACACGTACCACCTGTTCAACTGCGCAAGTGTTCAACAGATAATGCTGACGCGTGCCAATGAATAAAATAATCCTGAGTTTTCATTGGTGACTTTCAACTTCAATAGGGATATGCCACACATCTGAAGGTCCAGTCTCCCTTCATTACCTTGTTTCGGGAGAGGACGCTCTAATACGCTCTCCCATTTTGGATTCAAATTAATGCAATCTTCCCTCATGCACTCTACATCAGGATGTCTATCAATTAGTGCACAGTGCTGTCCTGAGCCACTGTCAATGTAGGACGTTACACCAGTGCAAGAATTATTCACAGAGAGTAGGGGACAGCAGTTCATTGGGAAATGCAGGCAAAATGTGCAGAATCATAGTGTGTTTAGATCACTGTCATATTGGGATACTCAGACACAAAAATATTTAGTTAACCTCTGAAGTATTAAGAACTTGGACAAACATGTATCGCGCCAGCTGATATTACATGTATTTTGCAACAGAACAACAATAGAGGAAAGCGTTGAACAACCAAAATATGATCATTAGGGTATATTTGCCCTGTATGGAAATGAGATGCTAAAAAATATTAATTAAAACCACTAATGGTTGAGTTTCTTACCAATACGATTATTCTGCTTCTAACATGCAAAGTCTCTGGCCACCATGCCACATGGAGCATGTGCAGTGGCCATCTTGTATTGTAGATGTAAGCAAATACCTTCTGGACAACATTTATTTGATGAGACACCCTCTATGAAATAAGACAAGGCAGTCATACAGTAGAAACAAGTGAATCAGGTATGCCTCTTGCTTGTCTATATTAGCCAGATCTGCCTAAATATATTATGTGACGTCATCAACAAGCAAAAAGACTCAAACTGCAGTTTGGATCCACACCTCAGGGTAAAATATATATATATATATATATATATATATATATATATATATATATATATGTGTGTATATCAGTGAAAAAACTTTGTTAAAGGGATGTTATGGTTCAAAGTAAAACCGAAAAACCCCTGAAATTTGGCAGTTATGGTAACATAAGCAACCATAACTCGCGCCACCGTGCACTGCTAACACTAACACCCAGGACATCAAAGATGACATCACAAATGTCATTGATGACATCACTGATGACATCACATGTGCATTTACTTTTCATGAAAACTCTGTAGGAGGGATTCTTATAATGTTGACCAAAAACTGTCAAGGATCATTGGGATAAATATCATGAGCTAATTAGTGCATTAAGCAATGCATTGATATAAATAGCATTCTATTATGAAGTTCTATCCAGTATACTAAGCTACTCATGCAGAAACATAGGCAGTGTGTGCAGCATACATGATGAAGGTGCCATATTCATAATCTTGCCATGTTGAATACTGAAATGATAACTGCTTTCTTATTAGAGTTTTGCGTACTGTGAAACATGTAATAAGTAGATTCTAAAACCCACTTAATAAATAATTATTTCAGACAAAACACAAAGAGACAACAACACATACAAATATGAGTACACACAGGGACAGTGAAGTAAACAAAAAAGCAGAAATAGTAGCAGAAAGAGTTCATAACCTAACTGATTGTCTTTATGCAGAGAAACTATTGCTCTGTTTCAAAGCTGCTACTTACCATATGTATGTGTATCACATGATGTGACTGCACCCAAAGGAAAGGAGAGTGAGTATAATGTATACAAATATTAGCATATACAGGGAAGGTAGAGTAATAAAAATAAAACTATGAGAAAGTGCTGATAACCCTAATGATTATCTTCATGCACAGAAAGGATTGCTCTCTTTCAAGCCTGTGTCTTCCGCTATGTATATGTTTCATATGATGTGACTTGACCCTAAGTCTACAAATATAGTACCTTTTCAATTTTTACTTCCTGACTGTTACTGAAGAAAACTATGTGGCTTCGATATGTCAGTAAAGGATAAAAAGGGAGAGCCAGCCATGTGATGTCATCAGTGATGTCATCAATGACATTTGTGATGTCATCTTTGATGTCCTGGGTGTTAGTGTTAGCAGTGCATGGTGGCGCGAGTTATGGTTGCTTATGTTACCATAACTGCCGAATTTCAGGGGGTTTTCGGTTTTACTTTGAACCATATCGTCCCTTTAACAAAGTTTTTTCACTGAATTTCATAGGTTTTTAGTAGCGCAACCTAACCATAACGTCCCTTTAACAACGTTTTTTTTACTGAATTTCATACGTTTTTAGTAGCGCAACTTAACCATAACGTCCCTTTAACAAAGTTTTTTCACTGAATTTCATAGGTTTTTAGTAGCACAACTTAACCATAATATCCCTGACTTCATATACATGTAACATAGAACATACTAACCCCCTCGTAGGGATTTTCATGTCCGCGGACTACCGCCATGTCCGCGGACACATTCAAAATCTGAGCGTGGTGAAAGTAAATTTAAATAGTGTGCCCCATTTCCCCTTTGAAGTTGGCTCTGAAAAGAGCAGTTTTTTTTTAACAGATGCTTGACAAACACCTGTTATTTTGTATTTTTTTTCTTGTTTTTTTTTTCTTACTTTACTCCTAAAATCTTCACATAACCTTCTCCAAAGCAACCCTTACATTCCAAAATAGAAAGGCATTTCCCGTAAAAGATAAAGAAATGCCATCTTCTTTAAAATTAACAGCATTACTGGCATCAATATTCTCATTGTTACAGAGGAACATATCAGCTCTAAGCATGAAGGCACACATGCCTCGGTTGATGACACACCTAGCAATGTTTTGCTCAGGACAAAAAACTGAACTATTGTCCCATATTGCCCCAGGTAGTAATCCAGAAAAAATTACTTTCGCATTTGGAAGGATCTTCATTACGGCTTGAACCAAGCGTTCCAAATCAGCCAACAAAGTAGGGGCACTGACGTTGCCCAAATGGAAAGCACCATAGTGCAAAACTACCACATGCGGACTGTTCTTCGTGGCCATATCCTCACAAATTTGTACAATTCCCTGTACATTGCAATCAGGCACAGTGCTCCACACCACCTCCACTCCTTTCACATCAAAGTTCTTTGCAACATGCCTGCATTCAGCGTACTGCTGTAAACCATGCACAAACATATCTCCGAGCACCAACACCCTGACTTTCTCCACTTCTGCCATCTTCACCGCAGTCTCTTTCAACACAAATCCACAACCTCGACATCTGATTGGCTGATCCGTACAGTCTTCTTTCCATGTTCGATTTCCTGGAAAAACCCAGATGTAGCACGCCCTGTCCACGCGGTGTCCGAGGACGGCGTCCACTTTACTCTCTGTGCCATTCCCGCATTGCATACAGCTAAGCAATCACACAATACGAATAACGTCCTCAGAACACACCCATTTTGTGAATTTTCGAACATTTCAGGACAATTATCATTTCATTATTCAACATATTAACATTACAAATATTATACTTTCATCTTGTACTCTGCACACAATGCTATGTTTCTCCATTAGTAGCTCAGTATACTAGATAGAATCCCATAATTCAATGCTATTTATATCAATGCATCGTTCAAAGCACTAATAATGGTATGATATTTATTGCAATATCCTTGACACTTTTTTCGCAACATTATAATAAAAATCCCTAGTACACAAATTCCATGAAAAGTACATACACATGTGATGTCATCAGTGATTTCATCAATGACATTTGCGATGTCATCTTTGATGTCCTGGGTGTTAGTCTTAGCAGTGCACGGTGGTGGCGCGAGTTATTTTTCATAGCTTACCATAACTTGCGATTTTATGGGGTCTTTCGGCTGTACTTAGAACCACAACGTCCCTTAAACAAACTTTTTTAATATCACGCAAACAATATACAAACATGGCGTGCAAAAACCAACTTCTACAGATGGCTTTACACAGAATATTGCAAAGTAAGAATTTATGCTCTTTCACAGTGAAGGTCAGCTGCTTCCATTTTTTTCTCGGGCCCCGGAGAGGCTCACGAAGCGGACTATAAGGTTGTATAGTGTTTTGACCTTGACAGACAGAGATTGTGATGAAAGACTTCTCTTGAAGGAGAGTTGCTAAAACGTAAGAGAAGATAAAGATGAAATTTCTGAAATAAAACCACTTTTATATATTATATCACTATGCGAAAGATCGTTCACACACGCGGAGTCGTATTTTGGGACTGCACCACTCGTAGACAATGGAAATTGCAATTGTACTGTAAGTAACCCTTTAGATTATTTTATACCAAATATAATTACAATAGCGTAGCATTAAAGACAGCTCAAGTTGAACTTGTTCGTTGAAAGTGCCATAATGTTTTCTACCGTGCACTATCACCGCCGAATTGACCCCCTTTCGTTTAGAGGGCTCTGAAAAAGGCAGACGACACAGGGTGGGTTAATATAAATAATTTAACCGGTCTATAGGCGGTCAAGCGCTCTACTCGCTGTGCCACTTCACTGTAGCCTGTCAAGTGGCACAGCGAGTACAATGCTCGCTTTGACATCCATGCACAGTTTGCTAACGCAAGTTCGAATCCCGGCAAGGCCAAACTCAGCCTTTCATCCTTCTGTGGTCGATAAATGAGCACCACACACCATGGTTAATAATAAGCACTGCTTAGATACCTGATGGTTCTTAGCGCTATATGAATGAGAAAATATTATTTTATTATTAACATACTCCGTTGCACTATCTTCGATAGCAAATAGTTTCACGCCCTAATAAATAAAATGATGATTTTTAATGAAGATCGGCTGGTGAGACTAATTTATATTTTTTAAAACAGATATGAGGCCCCATTTTGCCTATGTCACGATTTACAGACTCCAGCGGATGGGGTCTTCAACTGCCAGGTGTAGGTCCAAATATGCAACTTCATGACCCTCACCAATTTATGGGACAATCGCCAAGGACCAATGTGCCCTTACGCAGTACTAGCGGCTACAAACAACATATCAACCAATAGGGTGGTCTAATGGCTTGTTGTTGGAGCAACCTTCCGATTATCAGAGCAACCATTTACTGCTTTTATCATAAACCAACAGCCTATCTACCGCAAAGGAACAACGCGTGGCTCCAAATAAACTTTTGCTGATCGACAGCAGAGACAATAGCAAATCGCTGCATATTCACTAAACATTTAATGTGAAGTAAATGTACTTTACCAAATGTACAATCCTGCTGTTTACTTTTAAACCACAGTTTCATATTCCGAATTGTGGCGCACTGAGTTGTAAGCTGATCTAACACCCTCTGTACCGCAAAGGAACATTGCGTGCCTCAACATGAACTTTTGCGTATCGACAACAAAGACAAATGCAAATTGCTGAATATTCTCTAAACATTTGATGTCAAATAAATGTACTTTACAAAATTTACAATCTTGCTGTTTGCTTTTAAATCACTGTTTCATATTCCGAATTGTGGCGCGCTGTGTTGTGACATAATATGTGTTGTCTTCCGTGTTCTGTGTAAAGTCACTTAGGACTGCAGAGAACTGGGCGCGTTTGATGACGCACCCTGTAACGTCACGGAGAGAGGCAGGGAATATGAATGCTTTGATAATATCAGGCTTAGGGGCGGGAGATATGATTTAGTGTCGCAAAAGCAAGTCAGCTAGGTCAATAGCGCCAGTCATAGGATTATCACATAATGTCGGCGCACACCAGCCGGATTTATCGTTTCTTTAGTGGACAAAAAGTCGGTTGACGCCCATAGGAAATTGTACTATTAGCGGACAAAAGGAGTGGTCTTAAAACACTTTCACCCTGACAACGAACAATACAAGCAACGTTCTCAGAACACCCCCATTTTGTGTAATTGCAACCATTTCGGGACACGCGAGTGTTCTTAGAACACATTCAACTAGACAGATTACAATATGGACAGCGTCCTGAGGACACCCCCAGTTTGTGTATTTACGAACAATTAAGTACACCGCAAGTGTTCATAGCTCATTTTTACCTTCCTTGCGAACAAAAATGACACATACTCCATCCTCTAAACACCCCACCATTTAGTTTATTTACAAAATGTCAGAACAGCCGTGTTCTCTGTGGACAAATCAAACGCAACAAAAACGTCTAGCACATAAAAAAACAAAACATTGAACCTATCCCATACTCCCCCACCCTCCCCAAACACTCATACACACCAACACACGGCACTAAATACAATTTTTTATCCACGTTTCACCGCGCTGTACGCGGTCGACGGCGAATACAAGATGGTGGGCGCCACAGAAAATCTGACGCGCTCCACGCCCCTCACCGTCCAATCAGCGAACACGTCGCATGTCCGCGGACATGACGCAAGGTCATGGGCCAATTGGGGTGCTGTCCGCGGAACGAACAGGGAAGTCCGTCCGCGAAGCGAACACAGATATCACTAATTTTTTTGCCTTACATTTCGGTCATTTTTAAAAAACTACTGGACGGATTTACACCAAATTTGCGAAAGCACGCTTTCGGGACCAGGCCGCCGCTCCTGCCGCAAATTTGGTGTAAATCTGTCCAGCGGTTCGGGCTGTAGCCGTGCGCAAAGTTTTTTCCCATTCAGTCTATGGGGAAAAAAAAACTTTTGGGACCCCCCCTATAACTTTCCCCCCCCCCGGACGAATCCTCACCAAACTTTGCAAAAAAATTCAGAGTGGGCCATATACTTTTTTTTGCAAAGTTTGGTGAGGATCTGTCCAGGGAGAGCGAAGTTATAAGCCGCCCAAAAAGTGCTCTTCCTATAGAAACAGCGACTTAACCATAACTACACAGCCACTACCGTGGCTGTGTAATATATATATTTTAAGTTAAAGACATCCTTAACCCCCACGTATGAACTACACAGGTGCTAAGGGATGAAGGAGGAGCAGGGGAAGAGAAGGGGGCACAGGCCAGCACCACTCAGGCTGCTTGGAACAAAGGCTTATACCAGGGCATACAACCCACATTCTGAGCTTCCTGATTGGCCAGCACCCCCTTTCAGGGTGCAAATACAAGCAAGGCTGTGGGTGCACTGAGATTCTGCAACATCGTGGATAATCCATGTCACCATGAAACTGACTTGAGCAGGTGCATTTTGACATGCACCCGCATCATAAGAATCCCCAGCTTCTGCTTATGCTTGCCCTTGTACTTGCACTTGCCTCTGCCTACTTCCTGCCACCCGGCCAAAGTGCTAGACATGTGGACCGTCCTCTGGAAAAGTGTTCCTTCCTCAAGGCCTGGCACTTGTGGAATTTCAAACTGCCCACAACCTGCTGCCACTTCTGAATTCTGAAGACAGCTGCCAGCTCCTTTGCTCCTACTCCACACAGAGCCCACTAGCAGACATCTGCATAATCCTGTCTCCTCCAACAGGGCATTCTGCAAGGTACCACAAGGACCATGTATGCCAAGGTAAGAACAGAACATTCTCTTCTGAAGAGTTGACTATCCTGGTGGTATCGATGGCTAAGAAACCCATCCCCATTGGACATTTGGATGGTGAAGTGCACTTGAGGAGCTGACTATGGGATAAAATATAGGGAGTGCCATTTCCCAAGAATCCTATTTCCTGGCATGTCACTTTCATCAAACTGCAACATGTCGGGATTGCCACATGCACTTTTTCCACATTGACAGGAAGAAGCCAGAAGCGGATGCAGGTCCTGCATGAATCAGCAACAGGTAAGGAGTGTGACATGGGTGTGAGGAGGTGCACATTGTGGGATGACAAGGGCCGAGGGCAGGTTATGCTCTCGAGGGGGGGTGAATGTGATCCAGTAGAAACCCAGACAGCAAAGTACAACAGTCCAAAATAAAAAGAATGTTCAATCAAGGTTCTGTAAAACTATATTTACTTTAATCAAACAACATATGTAATAATAACTAATAGAAAAACATCACAATAACCTATCCTTGTGGAAAAAACATAGAACAAGCATAGATAGAAAGAAACATCCCTCTGAGTAATTAAACAGGTTTAAAAGGCAATCAAAAAGCGCACCATTCTTAAAAAGGATATATTCTTGTGTGGAAAGGGATTAATGTGACCTAACCGGTCACTAGGGGCCAACAATGGACCAAGGGCTCAGTTAACAATAATATCTTTCCAGTGTTCTTGGTGGTTTGACAGCATCAAACCATGCTCAAAAGCAGTCATTATGTTGTTCCAGACAGGGAGCAGGTGTTGAGCTGGTGTCCAGCTGAAGTTCCCTGCGGTTCAAAGCAGCATTTCAAAAATTGCAGATCGTGAGGGCCTCCAGGTTCTGTTCAACAGTTGGTTTGACAACAAAGATGCTGGAGACTGGATGCGTAGTTCGAGTCAGGCGGTTCGATTCATCATTGGAGGGTTGTGGTTCGATGAGGCCACCATCGATTGCATTCGCGACAAAGAGTCTGGCGGTAAAAAAAGGATTTGAACATGACATTTGCAGTCACAAGCTTCTAGTTCAAGTCAGGGCAATTATGCACTAAGCTGCGGGGCTATGGCAGTGAACTTGATCAAATGTGTGACATAGCAGCTCAGAAATCAAGCAAGTGCCAAAGGCAACTCCAGAGGGACCTATCAAATCTACTTTGCCAAATGGGTGCGAAACATGGCTCTTAGCGGATCAATGGCAAAAACACAGGGATCCTGGCTGTGGTTCTCGGGTTGCTGTGAGTCCCTTTCCAGGGGCTCAGGCACACAATAGGCCCTTTGTCTCATTCTCCCAAACATGAGACAGGATGGCAAACACATGCAAGAATCCTTCACCTCCAGTCTGGTCCTGGGTACCTGTGTAGCTGGCAGAGAGGCAGGTCTTGCTCACGCAGAAGCTCGCCCCAATGTGCCCTGGGAATGGCTTGAGAGAAGAGCTCTCTCTTGGACATTCAATCTACACCTCAATGGCAGAGGGCTTTGGAAAGTCAACTCTCCCAAAAAAGGTTGATGTGAATTCCTCTTTCTGCCTGCATGGTGGTCAAAAAGTGAATTGAAGAAGGATTGGGAGACTGCCTCTTTAACAGGCAGTAGTCCACAAGTGGTTGGACAAAAGAAAGCCTACTTAAGCGGTTCAATACCTGACCTGACTAGTGGGCTCTGCCTTCCTGCATAATACCCAAAGTGCTTTTTGCTAAAGGAAGTGGGTGGGATAGGAAGGAAAGAGATACACAGAGAGAAACAAAATGGTGGAGCCATTCCACACTTGCGCTGATCTCCGTCTGTTTTCACAAACCCCAGCCCCTTCTAAGACTTAGAGCATCAAATCCCCTTTGGTAGGCTATACCCTGATGTGAGGCTAGTCCTTTTTTGTTGGGTGTGCCCTTTGATTTCTGTTAGCCAGAAAGCTCCTGCTTGGAGGCTGCCCTGCTGGAGAGAGGTGTTATCAGACACCACAAAGGATCAAATAAGAAGCACAGTCTCTCAATCTCTTGCCCTGCAGGCTTGCAGAGCCAGGCTTTCAGACCAGACAATACCTAACCCTGCCACAGCTGGCTTACAGTGCTGACCATGTATGGTATAAAACAGATGTGGCTTTTTATAGTTATGTGAATTACTATACACCATACCCTAAACTCATGTATGGCTTTTTTTAAAAGGATTAAACTGCCACCAGAATAGTAATTCCTTGTGCCTATGTGGTTTTGGAACAGAGGTGCAGACCCAAAATGCAGCCTCTGCTCTGTAGTAACTTGGGCATCACAGCAGCTGTCAAAAGGGTGCCTGTGACCTCAGGAGACTGATGCAGCAGAGCACATGTCCTCCCTCTTTTCCATGGATCTTATGAAAGGGGCATCTGGTTAGCAGATCACCCTCTCTGAGATGGAATTACCCGCATCACCTTATTAATTAATACAAATAGAACAGCCAGGGCTTCTACTGCCTTCCCAGATTGCAATTCCTCTCCTCCAATCACCCAATTACACTTTTTCCAGAGGGGGCCAAAGGGAGTCTAGAAGGTGGGTCCAAGGCCCTGTACAAACCAAGACTCCCAGTCAGTCAGTGTGGGAACTTAGAGGAAGGAAAACAGTGGCTGGATCAGGAGCAGGAGGGAGGAGTTTGAAGAGTAGTGCATAGTGGCAGGAGGAAGGACTCCAGAGGCTGGAGGAGCAGACTGGAGTAGCAATGTAAAGTGGAGGAAGAGTTAGAAGCCAGAGGAGGAGAAATTGTTGGAGCAAGAGGAAGTGGGAGATTTGTTGAAGGAATTTGAAGAGACTAAGAATCGGGTGGAGAAGGGTAAGGTTTTTTGTTAAAGGGGATAATGAGAAGGTTGTAAAGTGTAAGGAGAGAGTTGTAGAGTTTAAAGAACAGGAGGAGGAAGTTAGGGAGGAGGTTGCCAATTATAAGGGAACGTGGAACAGGTTAAGGACGAGGTCACAGGGTTTAAAGAAGAGGTAGAAGAGTTTGAATCAGACATGTGAATATTTTCAATCATGGACCGCCGAGTTAAGGGGAATGTTTGGTGATTGTTGGAGGAAGCAAGAAGTTGAGGGAGGCTGCAAGAAAGTGGAGAAAAGAGGAGGGTGGCGCTCAAAGAAGCAAAGAAGTGCCAAAAGGGACACAGCAGAAAGGTGCTGCTTGAAGAAGTGATGAATTGTTAGAGTAGAGAGCAGAGGAAGGTGGTGATCAAAGCAGGGATTAGGAGTGCCAGCCAGGGAGGAATGTGCGGCCCAGAGAGGTGAAGAGACTTATATGGCTTGAGGGAATAATAGGCCCTGGAGGGGTGAACAAAGAGCGGGTAACAAAGGGTATCTAGAAGGGCCACAAAGCCAAGAGTGGGACAAGGGTACAACAAAGCGTGCTCACATCAGCAGCAATTTTGGTCGTGCACAGAGTTCTCAGTGTTAGCATGTGATTCTTTGTGAACCGCCATGCTGTTAGCACGCGATTCTTTGTGAACCGCCATGCTCTTAGCATGTGATTCTTTGTGAACCGCCACGCGCCTGCAGTTAATATGCAGATAGAGGCCACTGGCTTCTGGGCTTTCAGCGGATCCTGGTCAAGGCGCTGACTCCCTTTGTTCATTTGAACAATTCACTCACCATGTCCCCAACCACTCACTGCTCTGTGTGTACCTTTGTCACCGAGACAGCCCTCCGTGTAAGGTGAAACTTCTGTTCAGACTCTGATGCAAAAGAATTCTTGAACTTTTGAGACGCTTTGAGTATTTGTTTTGTCTTCTAATGCACCATTGTCATAAAATCTACAGCGGTGCTACGCGCCAGACGTCCAAGGATGAACATGAGCTGTACAAATATTCAAAACCATAACCTTACATGAGCTGCAAAACAGGCATCAGGAGACAGAGGAAGGTTTTTTGTTAATGCCCCTAATTCAGTGGAATTCATGAAATCTCTGTTGGATTTCTTTCCCACAAGAGTATTGCATTGTTTGCAATACGTCTTATATTGTTTGGGCTCTTAAAGCGGACACTGTGAGTTAGACGTGCAATCCTGGGCATACAGCACATTTGCATATACAATCCTGGGCATGCAGCACATTTGCATACATCACATGAATTTTTTCATTAAACATATGATACAAAATGAGCCTGGATAGATAGCGCAAACAGCAAACAGAGTTGTTGTGCTGCAAAGTTATAAACACCATGGGCCTGATTTACAAAAAACACTTTTGAATAGGAACAATTACAGCGAGTAATTGCGCTGAAAATCAGCATTTTTTTGTCGTGTTTACCCCCAGCTTTTAGCTGGGGGTAAACAGGCCACAGTCATCGGGCAGACCATTAAATGCAGCGGTAAACCTGTTACCACCGTATTTAAGGGCTACCGCTCAACTCGTGATGAGACCCACAGACTGGTGCTCAACCATTCAAACAGCTCTCTCTAAAAGCACTCAGGCTAAGAGAAAAAACAATTGCTAAAAAGATTCTTCTCTCAACTAGAAATGCTTCCACCCCAGATGACACCTCTCCTCCACCCCTACCATCCACCATCCTTCCATTTCAGTTCTCCACGTCACTACTACAGAAGTTGCCAACATCATACAAACCTTCCAAATACAAAGGTAATGTCCGTCCAACTTACGTTACCAAATTCTGTTCCGAAAACTCTCATCCCCACCATCACCGACTTCACAAAAGCCTCACTAATGACAAGACTCATTCCTACTTGCATCGAAGAAGCTTGGGTTATCCCCTTAGTCAAGAAACCTTCACTCAACCCCCTTCTCCCCCCAACTACTTCCCTATCACCTCAGTCCCATTACTCCTCAAAATACTAGACCCAACTGCCTACACTAAATTCAATCCTTTCTTGAACTCCATCACCTACTTGGCACCTGCCAATACGGCTTCAGACCCAAACACAGCATAGTAACGGCACTCCTGGATCTCAAAATCCAACTCGACCATGTCCGAGACTCAGGCAGTCAAGCCATACTGCGCTTCCTTGACTTATTCGCTGCCTTCAGTTTAGTCGACCACAACATACTATGCCTGCATCTCATCACCAAAGGCCACTTTTCCCCAAAGGCTACATCCTGGATAAAATCCTTTCTGAGTGGCCGAACTTCCAATATCGGCTCTGATGAAGTCATTGCAGGCCCCATGCCTGCTCTCTACGGCCTCCCCAAAGAGTCCTGCATTTCTCCCACCCTCTACAACAATTACACAAAACTTCCATTCGATCATCTCGTCTACCTTGGCATTTCCTACTCCAACTTCACGGATGACACCCAGATCATGCTCCCCCTTTCAGGCAACTACACAACCGATTCCTCTATGATAAACCCAACCTACAGCATCATTCAGAACTAGATGACTATGCAACACCTCTGCCTCAACTACAACAAATCCGAGCTCCACATTGTAGGCCAGCACAATTGTCTGAAAAGCCTGGACCCCGCCTTCTCGGCCTTCACCATAGATGGCAACACCCTCATGGTCTCCAAGCACAACAAAACACTAGGGGCCTAATTCATGGAATTTATTGCACGGTGCAAAGTGACTTTTCACTGGTGCAAAGTGACTTTGCACTGCTAACAAACACCCTGATTCATGGAACAGTGCAAAGTGTCTTTTTGCCATGCAAAGTCACTTTGAACTTCAAAACCACACTTTGCACTGCTCCATGAATCAAGGTGGAGCAGTGCAAAGTGTATTTCTGCAGTGCAAAGTAACTTTGTACGGCAAAAAGGCACTTTACACTGTTCCGTGAATCAGGGTTGTTGGCAGTGCAAAGTGAGTTTGCACCAGTAAAAAAGTCCCTTTGCACCATGCTGAAAATGCCATGAATTGGGCCCTAGGGATCTACCTGGATGTCAACGCCCTAGCCTCTTCAGCCGCCTACACAACCAAACTCATCAATTTCAGCAGACAATTCCTCACCCCAGATAACTGCCTAACTCTCTCCAGGGCCATCATAGGCAGCAAACCTGACTACTGCAATGTACTACTCACAGGCACATCAGCCAGGACCATGTCAAAACTGCAACTACTCCAAAACAACACCCTACAAACTGCTTGGGGCATCAAAGCCTGCATTGCATTTAGAACTCTAATACTCACACATCGATGCATTCATGCTAAACCCCATCCTATCTCAACCACACTCTCACAAGAAACCCACCAACTCTCATGCTACGCTCTTCCTCTAACCTCTGGCTACACACACGTAGATTCAAAAGCAAATGAGCTGCAGGATCCAGCTTCACATTCCTAGCCCCCTCCCTCTTGGACTCCCTCCCATCGACCATCAAAGATGAACCCTCCTACCTAAGATTTAGAAAACTCCTTAAAACGTCCCTATTTAACAAATATGACTAATTGATATATGTCTGGCTAACTAATATGACCCTTCTTCTGAACACACCCATCTGTTCTGGCCATCTGTAACTTTTTTTGTTAATGCGCCCTGGTACCGTTGTGTTTGGGTGCTACATAAATGCTTTAAATAAATAAATCAGCAAAGAAGAGAGTCTGCACAACCCTTTAGATATAGGGTCAAGTCCCAGTCATGGGATAGGCTAGGATACAATGTGGTAGCGAGGCTCAAGGTACCTAGGATCAGTGCAGTGATCTTGGTATCTATGGAATGGCCACTCTGGTGCATTTTCCTGATCCCGGACATGAACAAAGGTCTGTCATGAAGCCGAGAGCAAATCATCATGTACAAGGTTTAAACAACGGTTTATTTTGGGAAAGAACGTTAATTGGAGCTAAAACCAGGTTCAAACAAATGTTCTTTGGGTCAGAATGGCAATTGCTTTCAAGGGTGTTGTCAAAGACCATGCAGCCAAAAATGACTGTCAGAGCAAAGTCTCTTCTGGGCCTCTCCCCAGCATCACTCAAAGTTCTCGGCAGTCTGTCATTCTGCTGCTCTTTGTCTGTTCACTGGTCATTGATGCGTTTGTGTTCTCAAGTCCTGCCTGGATCTTATCCATACAGCACCATGTTCTATGTAGCACACAACTCTTCCCAGAGGTCATGCGTGCTCTGAGGGCTTATGGGCATAACACAGGCTTCCTGACCACTTCTCTGATCCCGGGCCCTGGTATTACCTTTTCCCAACCCACTCATACTTTTCTCCTCATAGCCTCAACATATCGTTCAGAAGCCTGTCTCCAGTGGCTTCTCAAGTGCCTCCTTGATGCCTTGCCACATGCTTGCACAACACCTACCACTCTCACATGCTTCTTTACTGTGGGATGCTTGCATAATTCTCACCAGACTACTTCCACTGCTCCTTTGTTCTGCACCTCCACTGCTCTTCCTTTCACCACCTTCTCCTTTGATCTTACACTCACCCCTCCTCTCCCAATGCTCCTGCTTTTGCCATCTCATCCTGTGATAGTACTCCCCCTCTACACCCACTGATCCTCCTCCTCTTGTCCTACTCTCTCCGCCATATAATCTGCTTCTTCTTTCATTACCTCTTCTGATCTTGCTCTCCCATCCCCCTCTTCCAGTGGTTCATTCACAACGTGCTCCTCTGGTTTTACTCTCTCCTCCACCTTCACTGCTCTACCTTTTCACCAGCCTCTCTACTCTCTCCACTGCCTCTTCTTCTTCTGTCTCCACGCTCTTCTAAATTCTTCAAACGCACACCACGTCCTTCTCAAAATTCCCACATCACTGCTCTCCTGGGGCTCCGTTATATATGGCTCTTTCCCCTCCCCATTAGTCGTCTCATTGTGACGGTCTGCAAGCGCGTGTTTTCTTTCACTTTCTGTGTAGGATTGTTTAGATTTTAATAATCTTTTTAACTCAGGTGGTATTGATAGAGGAACAATGGTCTCCAGCATTCCTTGGACCAAACCTAGTTCATGCCATTTTGTTTTTAGTCCATGTATGGTGTATGCACACACATTCTGGAGTTCTGTGGCTGTTGGCTGGAGCCACCTGTACTCCGTCAGATGAGCCTTATGACAGTGGAGAAAATCAACTCTCCCTTGTTATGCTGGTAAGTGGGTTTCTGCCGTTAAGGGAGCACAATTTCCGGTACTGAACATGAGAGGTTATTTTTAATTTTTTATTTTTTTTATTTGTATTTGTATTTATTTGAAGAACAGGGATGTCAATTTCAGACAGAAATTACTTACAATAATACATGTAAAGATGTCGGAAGCATTCCCACAAAGGGTGCCTGTAAAATAGCATAAAGACGAAAACAAGTAGTGACAACATTTATGATTGTGTAAAAAATTAGGACATATATGGTGGACAAAAGAAAATAAACAAACAAAATGTTTGTCAGGAAACAGGTGACATGCGTAGATAGCATTAATCTAAGAGGGGAGTTCTTCAAAGGGGAGTACCAATTAAATACACAAAATTACATTATTAAGCATCACTGGAGACAGTAGTGGCGTCATTTAGGGGAAATGGAGGAGAGGGGGGAAGAGCGTCACTCTTTAGCAAATAAGTGAATTTTAAGCTGAGTTTTGAAGAGACCCACAATTGGACTGGCTTTGCCTGTTATTGGTAGTGAGTTCCAGTGGAGAGTGGTGAGTAGGGAGAAAGAGCGCAAGAAGGGGAGGTGCAGGGAGTGTGTGGGACTGTGAGGTTGAGTACAGAGGAGGATCGGCAGAACAAGGTGGTCAATAAAGTGAGATACAATCAGACATGTACTGAGGAGCAAGACCATTGATAGCTTTGTACAATACGAGAAGGAACTTGAAAAGAGAGCAATTGTGCATGGAGAGTCAACCAGCATGTTTTTGGTAGGAAGACGTGCTGGTAGGATCTCGGCAGGTTTTAGAGAGTGTGGGTAGTAAAATTAAAGACTTTGTCTGGAGGGAGAAACGAGTAGAGACCAAGGCCAATGCCAAGGTCAATGGGTAGGCTTGCACAGTAGTCCAGTTTGCTGAGCCCAAGAGTGGAGATTAGAGTTTTTGTAGATGTGGGGTGCATATAAAGGCCCCAAACATAAGTCCCTTTCACATAAATGGCAGGCATTTAAACATTGCAACAAAAACGGCCTGGCTTTTGCTTTTGTTTTTCAAGTAAAGTTAAAGAAACATGTAGAAAGGGGCCTACCTGTCATTATCAATGGATAAACAGCAGTATAATTTACAAAAGAAGGAGGAATCAAAGATCCCTGTGACCTGGAAAACAGGATTTTTAAACATTGAAAGCAAAAATTGCCTGCACATGTATATGCAAATAAAAACGGCTTTAAAAATCCAAAATGGGAAACAATATCATTGCTCACACAAAAATGTCAGGAAAACAAAACATGGTGTGTGGGTTAACAAAAGCAATGTATATTATGTTTCACCCACAAAACTCCAGTGACATTTGAAGAGACACGTAGTCTTCAGGAAAAACCTGTTTCTAGCTGAGGGAAAAACTTCACAAAGTAAAACACCACTTCCAGCCTCAATGTCACATATCCTGTCTAATGACCCCGCAATAAAATGTGGTGCTGCTGAAGGCATCAAAATTCAGTATTCTCCAGACCTGCTGGCTAGGAAAGCAGGGACTTCAAAGAAATCCATCCTTGGCTGGAGCATGACTAAAAGGTGTGAAGACTGGGGGCACCAACTTCAAAGAGACTCATAAAAATACCTCTGGTCCCAGGCTGGCCCAGGGAGACAGATGGCTGTCCTGGATGAGGCAGACCTCCTATTTGCTGAACAGGAACACGCCCAATTAATTTAAAAAACTAATATCATTTAGGCATTTTGCGCAACAACCATACTGTGGATTGATTTCATTTTGGTACCATTTTTAATGCAATTTCCAGCTGATTTTGGGCATATAAAATTAATCTCCCTGTGACTCTGGGAACTGTAATGGCCAGTTAGACTAGCCTTCTGGCTCATCTGTACATGTTCCAAATGTGAGAGTTGGTGAAAAGGTGGAAAATGTGCCACATGGCCTTGCTACATCGTACGGATTTGGCGGGCGGCTTATCTAATTCTCCATGATCAGCTTAAACAGAAAATATGTTTAGTATGGCAGTTGCTTCTACAATTATGAAGTTGTGATACATAACTAGTTTTTGCCAAAAAGGTGTAAGGAGAACAAAGGACAAATGGGAATAAGCAGATGTTGCTTCAACCCCCTAAACCAATCCTGACTGGGGGTGGAGAGAGAGAGGGTAACTGGCAGGGATTATTGCAGGGTGCTTCCCCAAAGATTGTAAAATTGGTGATGTCGGCACGTGCATTGAAGCAAGTGGCTGGGAAAGTGGCTGTTACAGCTGCAGCACGCTGGGGGATCTTAAACAGAATTGTCTACAAGACAGGATAAATATTCACTTATTGTGTCTAGTAACCGAACTGAAAATAAGCCCCGTCTTCTACCTAATTTAAACAGCAGTGAGCGCGCATTGGCGAACGCACATTGAAGCAAGTGGCTGAGAAAGTGGCTGTTGAGGCTGAAGCACGCTGGGAGGATCTTAAACAGAATTGTCTACAAGACGGTACACCCGTACGGATTGAAGGAATTCATGGACATTGGCTACTATAATACTGGTTAATCTATATATCTGCCCTAATTCTTACTTTTCTCTTGTTACTTAGGGTTAAATAGACACTTATTGTGTCTCGTAACCGAACGGAAAATAAGCCCTGCCTTCTTCCTAATTTAAACAACAGTGCCCGTGAATTGGCGCGCTCGCATTGAAGCAAGTGGCTGAGAAAGTGACTGTTATGGCTGTTAGGGCTGGGGGCTGGGGCTTGGGCAATATTCTTTTATGATTTGGCCGGCACTCGGCAGCCCTCTTAAGGATCACAGTACTCCTGGTCAGTGCTTATTTTTCCGTTCCGGTAAATTACCTTTTCTTGGTTTTGGGTGAGTTGCGAGACAAGCCGCTGGTAAAGTCGCTGGTTGACGGCTTTTTATTACGGGATAGGAGCTTGGGGGTGTTTTTTCTTGGCCAATACATATATTTTTATATGAATACGCCTCCTAATGCTAATGGATGTACATGCATTTTATAAACAAAGAGTTTTTACAGTGTGAACTTCTATCTTTTGAATAATTGCAGTACACTTTCTTGTGATTAGTGAGAATGTCTTTTTGATACCGCAGTGTATTATATTATATTAAATTGTTGTGATTTTTTCCACCATTGAATTTTACTGCTCTGTTTTATGTTGAGATTTATATTGTGGTTTTTATATTGAATTATATTGATTTGCATTGAACTAATTTATTTTGAACGACAATTAGGGATCTCTTGATATAGGTGGGAGATCAATTGGAGCTCTCCAGGTTAATAAGAGAGTTAAAGATCAATAGGATTGCAAGTAGCTTTAGTGATAGACGTTTTTGCAACCTGCGTTTCCTTGTATCATTGTATCCTTGTGAATAACTCTTAGGTGATTTGGAGATCTAATTTAGGGAAGATGGCACACAAACTTAGATCTAATAATGGAAAAAAGGAAAAGGGTACCAAAACAATACTCCCGTGACTACACCGAAGCCAAAATCTCCAGTTCTGAAAGAATTAAAGGGATCAAAAGTTGATACAACGATGGAACAACCTAAAATTTCAAATTTCTTAACAAAAATAGATTTGGTAAAAAATGTCTCAAGGGGGGAAGTTATTCCTGCTCCTGGAAATATTCCCATGATTGATAACAATTCTTTATTAAATCTCTGCCATGACTTCCGCCGACACTCAATGGGACTTTCAATAGGTGTACGTCCCACACAATTAGAAAACAGTTCTGAGGTCTCAGAGAGCATGAAGGACATGATCGGGACAAATCTTTCAATGACACCTGATCTTGAGAAATTGGCCCATGACACTATTACAATGAATGACCAAAATGCCGTAAATTACTCTTGGAGTGACTCAGAGTTGGCGGAAGATAACACTCTAAATATGAGGGGTAAAATTGACTCCCTGATAGTTACATTGGACATTTTGTTGGGGATCTGCACTAAACTAATTAATGAGCAGCAAACTGTGAAGGACCTTAAACTATGATTAATGAAAATATGAAGGCAGTACTGAATGTGATTCCCCTTGAGTGGGAACATCATAAGGTATTACCTGTGCCTAATGACACAATCGGAGAGGAGAATGTAGGGGAGCTTAGTGAGTTGTGTAGTGAGTTGTGTATATTGGTAAATTAGGAAGCTAGAGAGCATGTTGGTATAGATGAAGAAATAATATAAATGAATGATAAAGTAGTAAAGGATGAAAGTAATAAAACGATCGCTGAAGATAATGAGGGAGGTACAGCACACTCTCAAGGCCATAAATGCAGAATTCATCGTAAAATAAATTATAAAAAAGGAACCAAAAGTAAAGGTGAAGCAGGAAAACCTAGAAGGAAAGGTAGCACTAAGAAGAATAGTTTAACTTTAGCAGAAATATTTTTAAATGAAATGGAATGCATTGAGGTAGCTAATAGATTTGAGTTAAATCTGAACACTAAAGAGCAAGATGCTGGCAATAATAAGTCCAGGCAAAAATAGAAGGGTATGGAAAAATGGCTCATATGAAAACCTAAGGTAGTGGACCCCGAGGAAGTAACTGTTACTTCAGATATGGAGGACAAGAGAGACCTTAAAGGAAGTAATGAATTAGTGGTACGATTCTGGGATGTGCCTGCTAATATGGAAAGGGTTGGCCTAAATTCTAGAGAAAGGGAGGTTTATAATGTGAAGATGGAAAGATTGGCTATGAGAAGAAATAGTAGGGATAATGAAAAAGGCTGTAGGGGAATGCATGGGGGCCAACAACTATTGGTAAAAAACCGAGGTAAGAGCATTAAAATAATAGAAAAAGCCCCTAAGGAAGATAGTCCCTTATTAAATAGAAATTGGCTATTGGAGTGCCTTAATAAAGTACCCCAATTACAATGCATAAAGTCCTCTGACATTGAAAGAATTATTCTACCAGAGCTGGGGAGTTGGAACAATTGGGTGATTGTACAGTTTGGTAGAGCTGTGATTGTGGAACTACTTAGAGAACACTCCAGGGAGGTATGGAATAATGATTTTAAAATAATTGTGTACAATAATATCAGAAATGTTAGTGAGAAAATAAATAAATGATTGAAACAAGGAGATCAAATGGCCTTAGATCTTGAGAATCAAAAGAAAGCCAAGAAATTGATTCCTAGTGAGAATTATTTTACAGAATACTGAGATGAGAAGTTGGAAACAGACATTACATTATCTCATGGATGCTTTCAATCTTTTATACACAAAGATGGCACACAATTATTGAACAGTAGTGATATTTTTGCCCTTCCAGAGGCGTGGGCTCAGGGCACTATAATCATGGATGGGTTCAATATTCTAATGAAATCTGCCATTGCTGGAGACAAGGGACGACCAATGGGGGGTGTTTGTATTGGGGCTAAAAAAGCCCTCTGACTATTAGGGAATATGGAACATTTAGATTGTCAGATTCTGTAATGTGTGCCATTATGGGAAAATTGGATGGGCAGGAGGATGTGCTATTGATAAATGTTTACTCCCGACCAGGTGTGAGTTGCTTAGTGGAGGTGGGAAAGATCATCATGGGTACAATAGATGGATAGTTAATGGAGTCTCCTAAAGCCCACGTCATGGTGGTAGGAGATCTGAATTCCTACTGTGACGTGGCAATGGAAAAAATGGAAGAGTGAAATGAATGGTGTGGGGGCTATGAGATTACTCCCCCGGTAGGGTTAGGGTATAGGGGCAAAGGTCAAAATTACTCACCGCAGATTACTAATGGGATAGTCTGGCTGAATATGTTGCAGAGCTGGGATTTAACGTTTCTAAAACCAGACAACATGCGTGGAAAATATCCAACATGGACCAATGGGAAGATGAGTTACAGACTAGACTATATGTTTGCAAATAGAGGGTTGTCAGGTAAACTTAAAGGATTTGAACACATCCCCACCCCAGTTAGTGATCATAAGATATTAACATGCAGATTGCACAGGACTCTAGTGATGAACAATAGAAAAGGTAAAAGTCTTATATAGTGGGGGTAACAGGATATGCTGGACAGAAAAGAACTTAGTTAAATTCGATCAGATGTTCAACATTTTACCTACTGAAGGACAGGAGATAGCCCAGAATGGTTTGCAAGTGATTGGTGATTTATTGGGCATGATACAGTCAACAAATAGTAGAATTACCATTACCCAAAGGATGGGAAAAAAACATAAGAATATTTATCATAGCCAGATAAACCAAAGAAAAAAGAGGATTAAGGCTGAAATAAATATACTTTAAAAAGATAAGAATATGAAATAACCTGTGAAAACTCAAAGAATTACTAACCTACACACGCAATTTGAGAACTGGCTTAGGACTCATAGGAGTAATATACATAATGCCAACTGGAGAATGATCCTGACTTTATGTCATACTCACGATTAAAATTTATATAGGCAATACTTAATAGAGAAAGAGTATTCTGATGTAAATATAATATCTATGGATGTATGGTTGGAATACATATCATCACTCTATTTTGTAGGAAATATGCCTTATGATATAATGGAGATAAGATGGGATGGTGTTGGTAGGGAATTTCCCTTTGGTTTACAAGATATTTTGAAAATTATAAAAAAGATGAAGGCTTCTATAGCCCCTGGGCCGGATAGACTCGCAAATATCGTGATTAAACGTAATCCTGAGTAGTGGGATTAAAATTATACACATGGATATGGAAACATGGCAAAAAACCAGATAGTTGGCGTAAGGCCATATTTATATCAATCCATAAAAAAGGTAATAGAAGTTGCCCGAAGAACTATCGACTGCTGGCTATGGCAGACTCGAGCAGCAAAATGTCCTGCTCTCTATTGCTCCAAATTATTAATTTATGGAGCAAGGGGAATACATTGCTATCACCCTACCAAACAGAGCAGGTTTTAGTACTCTTGATAATATGGTGGCGTTAAATTTCATTGTGGCAGATACACAGAAAAACAAAGCAGCAAATGTATATGTATGTTTTGTAGATTTTTCAAGAGCATTTGACTGTGTTATCAGAGATAAAGTTGTGGAGCAAATTAGCAAATTGGAAAATCTGCCCTTTAGCATTACATCTACTAAGAGAAATGTACAGGGAAACAACTGTTACTATCTACTTGAAAAAAGGGTAAATAGGTGTATACCTATTACAGCAAATATGGGCCGTAAGCAGGGATGTGGAACCTCACCTGTCTTGCATAATCTATATGTGGCAGACATGGGGGAGAGGTTTGATAATATCAATAACCACCCATCTAAGATTGTTGAGTATCTAATCAGGTGGATGTCATATGCAGACGACACAATACTGATGGATAAAACTCTGATTGGTTTACAGAGGTCCTTAGATGAGCTGCAACAATATACCACATAGAATAATCTTAGTATTAATGTGGAGAAAACTAAGATCATGATCTTTGGCGGAAGCAGACGAAGGAAAGAAAAATATAAGTTTCAATGGAAAATTGAGTCTCGGGTGATTGAGGTGGTAGAAATGCACCTCTATTTGGGCATGTCAGTGAGGGACAATCCCCTCCACCCCCGAAATCATTATCATGAAATGATTGAAAGCAAGGTATCAAAAAATGTAATGTTATTAGAGCATACATGGCATCCAAGGGCTGTCATTCTGTGGAGGGTTTACTGGAGATCTATAAGAGCTGCATAGTGCCTCAGGCCCTATATGCGCTTTAGTCAGTGGCATCTAGATTCCTCGAGGACTTAGGCAAAATTGAAGGGAAATTGTGGAGACCGGCATTACAATTAGCCAAATCCACCCCCATACAAGTAATACGATTTGAACATGGACTTACATCCTTATCTACACTCTGGAAATTTAATTGCTGCAAACTCTATATTAAAATCATGTTGGATGGTAATGGTGAAGATAGTCTGTTGAAGGTAACAGGAAGATGTATGACTGAGAAGGAGAACATGAATGCTATCATGAAAGATATGTCAGATACCTCTCTTACTTTCTTTAGAGAAATAAACATATATTTACCTAAGGGAATTGTGAAGAGGTTGTATAAAACCTTGAAAAGAAAAGCTATACAGTGGGACCTATGTAAAAATCTGGAGCTGCTAGGGAAGAAGAGATGGTATGAACTATACAGACTTCAAGGTATGATGTTTCTAAGCCTCACAGCTACTTATGGAAGGTTGCTAATAGGGATATCTCAAGATTCATTACACTACTGAGATTTAATATTCTACCTTGCTATGAATATGTTGGTGGTTGGACTGGTATAGCTGGAGATAAAAGATTGTGCAGGCTATGTGAAATGGAGGTGGAAACGATAAGACATCTATTGACATATTTTGAAAACTGTTAGAATTGTATTACGAAGGGTATAATGACTTGGTACATGACATTAAGATGATCACATCAAATCAATGTTGGACAATTATCTATATGGCAGAGACCTTGATGTACATAGGGGCTGCTTATTATATCTGGAAAAAATCTTAGGTATATGGGAAGAACTACATGATAGAATCTGCGAGAATAAGTATAAGAGGATACAATGTTCCCAAGTCAAAAGAAAGAAGTTTGGATCTATTGAAAAATGAGAATATAAGGTATTGCATAGGAAGAGATTTGATAGACAGTAGATTGTTACTATCTGTTGTTCAAAAACAAATGGCTTAAATGTAAAGTTTTAGAGATACGAAATTATTAATCAAATTGTGTCATATTTAATTAGAGCAATGAAGCAGCATAACTATACTCGAGGGAAAGCGCATGGTAATTATCTTTTACATTTCCTTCCCAGTGTATTAGGACATGAGAATGAGATTGTATAGGTTTGCAACAGCTTATATAATAGATGTTTAGATTCTTTTAAACAATTGTGATTTTAAATGATTATGCAGAATTGTAATTTTGGAATTGTATTTTTATGGAATTGTGATGAATTTTGTAGAGAAATTGTGATATTTTGAGAATAATATATGTGATATGTGACTGGATATGTTTTTTGAATTTGTATAAGTGTTTAAGGTTTTAATTAACCAATTACACTATAAATAAAAAATAAATTAAAAAATATGTAATTTCTGCTACATAAGGGGGACTGCACTAGGACAGGGGACACCCAAAAACCTGGGAGACAGAAAAAGGAGAGAGACAGGGGGACAGAGAGAAGGCTGCTGAAATGTATCATCTGACAGCTGTAAGGAGACATCAGTGGAGATTGCATCTGGGTGGAGCTGTCTATTACTAGGAAGGTCTCAAATCTGACTGTGTCCTGAGGTGGAGAGCGTGAGGCCATCTTTGAGAGTGAAGTGACCAGACCCCTTCCCTATCTTTCCAGAGTGTCCTGAGATGCAGCTGGCTTTCCTGAACCTTAAGGAGAGGCTTGCTATGTAAGTAGAACTAAATCCTGGAAGACCAAAATGTGGGGGAATCTGTTTGCCTTGAAACCTTTCCCTTTATAGTGGGTGGGGGTGGGGGGGGGCAAAACTGTGTAGATCCTTAGACTATATAACCAAAAATATTAATTTAATTAATTCACCATTTGGCAGAACACTACAGGGTTAATTTTGGTAAAATTCTAAATTAACAAAACTCACTTCCCAGTGTGCACTGAAAACTATAGCCTATAATGTAATTAGGTAATCCTTGTTGTCCAGCGGATCCCAACTTCTTTAAGGAAGAGGGGTTCTATCAAGCTTCCCCAACACAAGCCTTTCAGTAAGGGGGTCTGAAATCCAATATTCCCCAAAGCATTCTAATTCTTCTGTCTGACTTCCCAATTTAGACCAAAGCAAGGGGAGGGGGGTCTGAAAAACGGTTCTAAGTGATTTCGCCGACCTATTTTTGGTCGTGGTACTTTTCATCGCCGGATTTTACATCACCAGAAACCCTGTTTTTGTTTTTTTTTATTCTGGGGGGGTCCCCCCCCCAGATCCCCCTGTTACTATTATAATAATACCCTAACCCCAACAAAACACCCCCCAAAATAAAAATAAAAAAAAAACGGGGTTTCTGGCGATGTAAAATCAGGCGATGAAAAGTACCACGACCAAAAAT